>NC_134808.1:26995494-27010494 GCF_046742065.1 Oratosquilla oratoria
GAGATAGAAAGATGATGATGATGATGAGGGGTAGGAGGAGGACGAGGAGGAGGAGGAAGAAGGGAAGGAGAGAAAGATGAGGAGGAGATGGAGAAGGAGGAGAGAGAGAGAGAGAGGAAGAGGAGAAGGAGGAGGAGTAGAGAGAGAGAGAGAGAGAGAGAGAGAGAGAGAGAGAGAGAGAGAGAGAGAGAGAGAGAGAGGGGGGGAAGAGGAGGAAAGATGAGGAGGAGGAGGCGAAAAGGAGGAAAAGGAGGAGGAGAGAGAGAGAGAGGAGGAAGAAGGAGGAGAGAGAGAGAGATGAGGAGAGAGATGAAAAGGAGGAAGAAGGAGGAGGACGGAGAGAGAGGAAGAGGAGGAGGGATAGATGAGGAGGTGGAGAAGAGGAGGGGGAAAAGAAGGAGGAAGGGGAAGAGAAGGAGAGAGAAAGGTGAGGAGGAGGGGAGGAGGAGGGAGAGGAAGAGGAGGAAAGAAAGATGAGGAGGTGGAGAAAGAGGAGGAGGAGGAATAGGAGAGAGAGAAAGATGAGGAGGAGGTGGAAAATGAGGGGACAGAGGAAGAGGAGGAAGAAGAAGAAGAAGGAGTAGGAGGAGGAGGAGGAGTGCTACTGCTACTACTCAAGCATCAACTCAGGAGACGGAGTGACGGTGGGACTCGGGTGGATTGGGGACGAGGACGAGGTGGCAGAGGAAGGAATGGAGGAGGGGAGGAAGGAAAGAAGGACGAGGAGGAGGAGTAGGAGAGGAGGGAGAGAAGGACGAGGAGGAGGAGGAGCTGAGGGAGGAAAAGAAAGAGGAGGAGAGAAGGAAAACGAGGAGGAGAGAAGGAAAACGAGGAGAAGCAAAAACAGGAGGAAGGGAAAAAGGAAGAGATGGGAAAAATAGGAGGATGAATAGGAAGAGGAAGAGGAGGAGAAGAGAGAGGAGGTGGAGAAATATGAGTTGGAGGAAAAGAAATTTGAAGAAGTGGAGGCGAAGAAACATGAGTAGGAGGAAGGGGAGGAAAAGAAAGTTAAAGAGGAGGAGGAGATGGATGAAAAGGAGGAGGAGAAAGATGAGTAGGACGACGAGGAGGGGGAGGAAGAGGAGGAGAAGAATGCTGAGTAGGAGGAAATGGAGAAGGGGGAAGAGGAGGTAGAGAAAGGTGACCAGGAGGAGGAGGAGAAACTGGAAGAGGACAGAAGAAAAACCAAAGACAGCAAGAGGTCTCTTAGATGTTTTGCCTCGCTACACGTCCATGAATACTACGATTTTCTTCCCTTTCTTTCTTTGCACAGAACCTTCGAAGTATTTGCATGGGCCTGAAAATCATCTTCGTTTTTTTTTTCACGCAGAACCTTTTAATTACTTATGTGGGCCTAAAACCTTTCCTTCTCCTTTATCTTCGTCTTCTTCTTTGTCTTTCTTCTTCTTCTTTTCTTTTAAATTTCTTATCTTTTTATGCTTACCTCTGAAAAAAGGCTTACAGCTAGATAATTAAAACTACAGTAAAGTTTGTGGAGATTATTTTTACGTTAAACAAGCAGAGGAGTTCCTGAAGAAACTAAAAGAATAAGGGAAGTTTTCTCTTTTTTTTGGGGGGGGGGGAAGGAGAAGGAAAGAGAGGATAGCTTTTGAGAATTAGTTATTTCAGAACAGATGAAACTCGAATGTGGAATTTTGTTAAGATAATGTCACAAATTGGGAAAAAACAGAAGGGATGAAAAAAAAGATTAAACGGGGAGCGAGAAAAATAAGTCGAAGTATTGCGAGAGAGAGAGAGAGAGAGAGAGATAGAGAGTGAGAGATAGAGAGAGAGAAAGACACACACACACACAGAGAGAGAGAGAGAGAGAGAGAGAGAGAGAGAGAGAGAGAGAGAGAGAGAGAGAGAGAGAGAGAGAGAGAGAGAGAGAGAGAGAGAGAGAGAGAGAGAGAGAGAGAGAGAAAGACAGAGAGAGAGAGAGAGAGAAAGACAGAGAATTTCTGTGCTTGTGTGTCTGTGTTTGTACTTCTGTGTTTGTGTGTGTGTGTGCACGTGTTTGCATGTGTGTACACGTCCGCGCATATTTATCTGTGTTCCTCATAGATCAAAGCATTCATCACATATGCTTCCATATATCGCGTGTTTGTGTGTGTGTGTGTGTGTTTGTGTGTGTGTGTGTGTGTGTGTGTGTGTGTGTGCGCGTGTGTGTGCGCGTGTGTGTCTTATATTTACATATATTCATATATACCAATTGGCCCCTGGTCTTCTTTGGGTACCAAGAGGTTCCTCAGGAATCAACAAAGAGTCTTCCTGGAAGGCTCGTAGATCCAGAAGAGACCAAGATTAGTAATCATTAGTAACCATGTAGCGAGCGCTGAAAGTATTGGTTGCTTTAAGTATAGATAACTTTATGGATAAGGATGGTAGGTGGTAAGGGACATGGAACTGCCTAGTGTAGGTTTTATAGTCTGTTGCCGTCTCTATTATTCTTGTGTTCTTACGTTCTAAGGTTCTCGTGAAGACCTCAAGAGGACTATTTCCACGTAAGGGGTGGAAGAGGAGGAGGAGGAGAAGAGGAAAGAGTTGGACAGAGCGGAAGAGGGAGGAGGGGAAGGATAAGTGAGGAGGGGGAGAAAGAATAAGGAGGGAGAGACGGAGGAGAGGGAGGAAGAGGTGGAGAGAGAGGACGTAGGAGGAGGGAAAGGAAGAGTAAGGAGGAAGTGGAGGAGAAGATGGGGAAGAGGTAGATAGAGAGGAAGAGAAAGGATGGGGAGGAAGAGTGAGGAAGGGGAGGTGAAGGGTGAAGAGGCAGTGAAGAGGTTGAGAGGAAGGGAAAGTGAGGAGGGGAGGAGGAGATGAGAGAAGAGAAGGAGAGGGGTGAAGAGATTGAGAGGGAAAAAAGAGGGGAAAGAGCGAGGAGGGAGGGGAAGAGGCAGTGAAAATAGGGAGTGGGAAGGAAAGAGAGAATCTGGAGAGAGGGAAAGTCTGTGGCTATAGGTAAGACATTATAAAGACAACGGTTGGGTCCAGAATACTTTGTTAGCAAAACCACAGGCTATTTATACGAATCTACCGACTCAAGCGATGCATGGCTGGGCCAATCACGTGCGAGGCGTGAGCCAATCAGGAGCGGTGTATGAGGGTAGGTCACTTACCTACATGCCTCTGTGAGGTCGACGCGCTCCCTGACCTGACCTCGTGCACTCTGCAACGCAGCTAAATTACCTTGACCTCGTGTAGACAGCAGGAACCCACCAAGGTAATGAAGAGGAGGAGGAGGAAGAGGAGGTAATGAAGAGGTGGAGAGGGATGAAGATGCAGTAAAGAGTAGGAGAGAGTGGAAGAGGGAGAAGCAGGAGAGGAGGGAAGGAGGCAATGAAGAGGTGGAGAGGGGTGAAGAAGCAGTGAAGAGTAGGAGAGGAGGGAAGAGGGAGAAGCAGGAGAGG
This sequence comes from Oratosquilla oratoria, assembly GCF_046742065.1. NCBI lineage: Eukaryota > Metazoa > Arthropoda > Malacostraca > Stomatopoda > Squillidae > Oratosquilla > Oratosquilla oratoria. The sequence goes on from NC_134808.1 coordinate 26,998,902, forward strand.
AGGGAAGGACGTAATGGAGTGGTGGAGAGGCTATGAAGAGGTGGAGAGGTAGGGAGAGGCAGTGAAGAAGTGGAGAGGTAGGGAAAGGCAGTGAAGAGGTGGAGAGTCAGTGAAGAAGTGGAGAGGAAGGCAGAGGGAGTGAAGAGATGGGGAGGGATGAAGAGGCATTCAGAATTAGGAGAGAGTGGAAGAGGGAGAAGCAGGAGAGGACGGAAGGAGGCATTAAAGAGGTGAAGAGGTAGGGAGAAGCAGTGAAGAGGTAGAGAGAAGCAGTGAAGAGGTAGAGGCAGTGAAGAGGTGGAAAGGTAGGGAGAGGTAGTGAAGAGGTGGGAAGGTAGTGAGTGAGAGGGAGGAGCGATGGAGGGAGAGGAAAGGAGGGGAGGGGGGCGAGATTAATGATTTTAGGTAATTTTGTTTGTTGGATTAGTTTTGGTCATCGTTATCGCTGTCGTTGTTTTCGTTGTTTTAAATTCGTTGTTATTGACGCGATTTTTTTTTTTGTCTGAGGTTATTTGTTTCATCTCAATTTATTTGATTTTATTCTATTTTTTATGTTTTATTTCATCTTATTGTACTTTATTTTATTTCATGTTCTTTTGTTTGATTTTATTTAATTTTGTTGTATTTTACTTTATTTTATTTTGTTTTATTTTATTTTATTTTGTTTTTTATTTCATTTTGTTCTATTTTACTTTATTATGTTTTGTTTTATTTCATTTTTTTTTCTTTTATTTCATTTTCTTTTTATTTGGTTCCATTTTACTTTATTTTATTCTATTTATTTTTTGTTTTGTTTTATTCCATTTTAGTATATCCTACTTTATTGCCTTTAATTAAATTTCTTTCTAGTATCTCTTTTTTAACTCCATTGCTCTCCCTGGGTCACAAATATGTTGAGAGAAAAAAAAGGGGAAACAATGAAGCTGAAGAGAGAGAGAGAGAGAGAGAGAGAGAAGGAAAGAGGGAGGGAGAAAGAGAGGTAAAGAAAAGAATGATGGTAGTAAAATCGGGGTGAGAACGGTAAAGGGGAAAGGAAATGGAAAGCAACATCTGGGGGAGGGGGGAAACAGGAGGAGGATGAAACGTATGAGTAAGAGGAATAGTAGGAGGAAGAATAATAGGAGGAAGAGAAGGAATAGAGGAGAAGGAGGTACAGGAGAAGGAGGGACAGGAGGAGGAGGAGGAGGAGGTACAGGAAAAGTATGAGGAGGGGGAGGTACAGTTGCAGCCTTCCAATAGATCCTCAAGGTCCACCTCGATCCTCGCTGACCGAGTGATTGGCGCCAAGGAAATCGGCTCGCCACTAATTGGCGCCACAATGTTATTGTTACGGACCGCCGGAGGCACTGTGATGGCACTCTGAATCCCATTATCATTCTTAATTGGCACTAACACAGTCGACATGATGCAACCAGGCGAGGAAACAGAGGAAATTAGATGTTGATTTTTTAGTTGTAATGGTGCCTTTAAGTAAATGGCAGATTCTAGAGTGCTATAGTTTTGGCCTTTTTATTTTAGGATTAGTTAGGAGCATAAGCAATTATATATATATATATATATATATATATATATATATATATATATATATATATATACAAATATATAATTGTGTGTGTGTGTTGTATGTATGTGTATGTGAATGTATGTACGCATGTAAGTATGTTTACATGTATGTAGGTATGTATGAATGTATATACGTAAGTATGTATGCATGTATGTAGGTATGTATGTGTATGTATATATGTATACTTTTCTAATTCCATGTACCTGTGAAGTTCTGTGCGTGCAGACCTGTGCATATTTTCATAGACTAAAATCAAACTAAATCAACTTCTTCATATTGATAGGAACATATTTTTGTCTGGTTAATCCAAAATGATGTAATACGATTAAAGGAACTATCCTCACTTCAAAGGGTTAATTACCTTTGTAAACTAGATTAAATACAGGTTTAGAACCTAACATGGAATATAGAGGAGGTCAAAGCTTTGATCTCTTGTGACGTACAATGATAGATAAAACTAAGGTTTATCTGAAGGTAGATTAAACATGGCGAAACATTTTAGCATTTGGTGATATTTTCATGTTACTTGCTTACTAATTAATATCAAGCATGAACACAAATTGAGACGCAGGCTACAAAGGCGACGCAGCACAGAGCTAAGGCAGACTTGCTGTTGCTGAATTGAAGTACAGTTTGAACTTCTTTCTCACTTGAGATGCTGAGGTAGTAGTGCATCTAGAAGCACTTCAAGTAAGAGAGAAGTTCAAACTGTACTTCAGTTCAACGACAGGAAGTCTGCCTTTACTCTGTGCTGTGTCGCCTGCGTCGCCTGCTTCACCTGTGTCGCCTGTGTCTCCTGTGTCATCTTTGTCTCCTGCGTCTCAGTTTGCCCTTAGGCTCAGAGTGAAATCAGATTCGGCAATTTAGAGTCATTTTCTGAACAAGAATCCGACAATTCCAGCTTCTCAGACTGTAGACTTGTAGTTCGTAATCTACATTTAAAGTTTGGTGAGACAAACGAGATGAAAGTCCGTTCGTTATAATGTCTTTGTCTTCTCTCCATGCAATTACGGAGCAACCTCCGAGCAGGACTCAGGGAAGGAGGGTGCCAAATTCTATTTACAGGCACAAGTTGGTAGTTCCCGCTACACAACCAAAATATATTTTTTTCTATATCTACAATGTACAATGCATGGACTGAGTCTGGAAACTCAGTATCTATGCATGGGATAACATTTACATAAGATAGCGAACATAAAGGAAATATGTGTCGGACGTACGCTGATAAAGAAATGTTGATCTTATAGATTGGCAATGTTTGACGCAGATGTCTCGATCACTTGGCCAGGTGTCTTGATGAGGTCAAGAAGCGTCTGATCTCTCTGACCACGGTCAGATCCGATGATAATGGCCGGTCCCTTGTGAGTTGTCTGAAGATGTCGGCCGTTCTCTCTCACACCAAATGCGTGCATGCACGCGTGTGCACGCTAGACATCTAAAGGACTGACTCTTGTCTTCAGTCATCTTGCAACAAGACAATACCAACTGACCGTGTTTTTTGCGTATTCAGGCCTACCAATTGTCCGTGATTTTTACGTCTCCAGCCGATTTTCACAATGTTTCGCCGTGTTTCATCAATCTTTGGACAAATCTGGTAAGATAGTTTTCTATTTCACTGTACGTTTACAAAAATGTTATTATTTAATTCCTTGATCATCTCTTGCACGAGTTATTGACGCCCTGAGACAAAACTTACGAACGAAACTGTGCAATTTGCAGATGATTATATATGCGATCCACCAGCGATCATGCATGAAATTGCAATGCGTTCATATGCCATCTATCAATATCCGGTGTCTCGTTTATTGGTAAATCGGACAGCAGTTTACCGGTTGTCGTGTGTATGTGTGTGTGTGTGTGGTGTGTGTGTGTGTGTGTGTGTGTGTGTGTGTGTGTGTGTGTGACTGATAGAGATTGTTGTTGTTTGTATATATATATATGTGTGTGTGTGTGTGTGTGTGTGTGTGTGTGTGTGTGTGTGTGTGTGTGTGTGTGTGAGAGAGAGAGAGAGAGAGAGAGCGAGAGAGAGAGAGAGAGAGAGAGAGAGAGAGAGAGAGAGAGAGAGAGAGTAATGCATGTGCGTTTCTTTTGTGTGTGTATGTGAGTAATGCATTTGTGTTTCTTTTGTGTGTGTGTGTGTGTGTGTGTGTGTGTGTGTGTGTGTGTGTGTGTGTGAGTTTGTGTTTGTGGTTGATCGTGTAATTCTGCATGTATGTCTGTATGTGTATGCTTATCATATATGTTTGTATTCGTTTAGGTATGTGCATGTAATATATATATATATATATATATATATATATATATATATATATATATATATTATTTGTGTGTACGTGTGTATGTACATATAGACGCTCATTCATGTACATGCACTTCTTTTGGTCCCACTCAGATTTATTCTTGTAATCGTTTCAAGATTCACGAGTTTGCCATTTTAATTTCTTTTGATCAAATTAGTCGTTCTTTGCCGACTGAATTTTGTTTTTCTTCTTCTTTGGCTCAAGGACACTTGGAATAAGTTAGCTGAATTTAGATGTTGCTATTACTTTGAGAAATTATTTCTTCCTTTGCCATCTAGAAGAAAAATAACAAAGTTGCTCTATTCGATTAAGATTTTGTCATCTATTTTTGAGCACTATATTTTGTGTATTGCTTGTGCTATAAGTACGAGTGTTTGTGTGCGCCTGTCTGTGTGTATGCGTTTGTGCGTGTGTGTTGTGTGTGTGCATAGCTGTGTGTGTGAATATATGTTTGTATCTGTGTGTATGCATATCTGTATCTGAGTGTGTTTGTGTGTGTGTGTGTGTATGTATGTATGTATGTATGTGTGTGTGTGTGTGTGTGTGTGTGTATGCGTGTGTGTACATATCTGTATGCATCTATGTGTGTATGCATATCTGTGTGTATCTGTGTGCATCTACGTGTGTATATGCCGTGCTGTATTTTATGCTTGGAAATTAAAAGCCTGTGATTCACTGAATTTACTTATTTATGTATTTCATATTTTCAGTTATCGAGGTGATTTAATCAACACTCGTAATTGTTTCTTCTCCCCTTTCTTGTCCCCTAAGGCCCTGTTCACACTAGCGGTCTGAACCGCGCGGAACCCGTATAGCCAAAGAAAAACTGCGCGGTTATATGTGAACGCCTCCATTGACTTTATCGTAGTCTGTGAACCGCTGCGGTTGAAACCGCTAGTGTGAACAGGATGTGAGACAAATCACACAGCAGTAGCCAGACTGAGATCTACAAATGGCGTCTTCTTAGCGATGCAGATTTTTTTTTTTCTTTTTTTTTTTTTTTACTCTCTTTTCTTCTTCCTTTTTTATTTTTACGTTCCTTTGTAGCAATTTCTCACTCACTTTAATTTTCTTTTTTGCTCGATTACAAACCTTTTAATAACGAGAGACGAAAGGAGATCGTTTAAGCCTGACAGGATTACGGTAACCCCGTTAAGGTACGTTGTTCTCGGTGCGGTTATCGCTCAACGATGATCGTCAAACAATTGTCAAGAGCATTTTTTTTTTTTTTTTCCACTAATGGGGCTGTTTTGCTTCTATCTGCAAAGTACGAGGATGATAACCATTTTAACGTAACTTACCATTGGCTGTAGTGATAATTGATAATAATAATTACTAATAGATATTTTAATAATTAATGATTGATCGTACCTAGCAAAACGTAGCTTTAGGCTGAGGGTGCTTGTAATGCCACTAACAGGACGGCTTTGCAAAGCCGAAATCAAAGTTGGCCCGTGCCTGGCCACAATAGGCGTGATGCAGAAGTTAGACACATGAATGCGACAGGGGCACACAAGTCAGACACACGTATTCAACAATAATACAAAAGTTGTGATGGCGCGTGGAAACTTTTTCTTAATAGATATTTGCGAAACGAAAGTATTGGGCTAGTTTAGGTTTGTTTTGGTGAGGGCATGTTAGGCTCGTTTGAGTCACGTTAGGTTTGGTTTAGGTTAGCTTGGGCTAGTTTAGGTTAGGTTTGGTTAGAGAATATAAGGCTTGGGTTAGGCTAGTTTGGCTAACGTTAGGTTTTAGTTTGGGGAAAGATTAGGTTTGGTTTATTTGGTTAGTTTGGGTTAGGTTAGGTCTCCGTTAGGTTAGGTTTGGGTTAAGCTAGTTTGTGTTATTTTAACGAAAGGTCATGCTACTAAAGGTCACGTCCCATTAGTTCGCATCACGTAAGGCCACGCCACTAAAGGTCACGTCAAAAGAGGTCAGGTCAGGTCATACAAGGTCACATCCTACGAGGTCACATCACGAAAGGTCACGTCAAACGAGGTCAGGTCACAAAAGGTTAGGTCATACAAGGTCACGCCACACGAGGTCACATCACGAAAGGTCACGCCTCGCAAGGTCACACCACGTTAGGTTTAGATATCCCCTTTCCTACAATCACATTATCTAGAACTTAATCTACTTTCCTAAAAGAACCCCACGTGCCTCTGGTCCGTAGGGAGGTCACTAGAATTGCTATTGACTGTATAAACTATGCAGCCAATACGGGGCCGGGAATTGGAGGGAATTTGTTCAAGTCCGCTGGTATGTCTGTGCCACACTGGCGACTACCAGCGCGGAGAAAGCCCATTTTATTGGACATTGCATCAACCAGGACGCTCCGCTTTTTTCATTTCGCTGCAAATGCTCACACCCGTGAAGGCAGATCTATTCAGGTAGGCAGACAGGTAGCTGGATGCACTGTGTGCGTGTGTGTGTGTGCTTGCATGTGTGTTTGTGTGTGTGTTTGTGTGTGTATGTATGTGTGTGTGTGTGTGTGTGTGTGTATGTGTGTGTGTATTCACCTAGGTCTTTGGATTAGGGGCTGGACTCGTGATCGACAGCTATTTCCCTCCCGGAAGAGCTCAGAGCTCTTATGACCGATCTATGGGTAATGCTGCGACCTTACACGCACACACACCCTCAACTCCCCGCCCACGAGAGTTGGAGTAACGACTCGAAGCGCAGCGATACTGAAATTATTTCAGCCCTGGGCAGGATTCGAACCCGGACCGCCGCAGTGACAGTCGGGGACTCTACCAACCGTGCCAGCGAGTCGTGTGTGTGTGTGTGTGTGTGTGTGTGTGTGTGTGTGTGTGTGTGTGTGTGTGTGTGTGTGTGTGTGTGTGTGTGTGTGTGTGTGCGTGCGTGTTACATATTTGTGATTGCGAATTCAGTCTCGTATTTGTTAAGTCATATTTTGATAACAGGGACGAGGGAGGAGGGAGGGGGAGGAGGAAGGGGAAGGGGAGAGAGAAGGGGGAGGGGGAGGGGAATATGTTTTATTGATTCCACTTGATCTTACACAAACACTTTGTGTTTAGACATGCATATTGTCACCTCTGGCCGAGCGATGCGGACAAACACGCGCCCATCACACGCGAGCGCGTTCTGCAGCGATGGGCCGCGGGTCGAGTGTAATTGATTAAACAATTATATTAAAACTAATATGTACAAAGCACTGACGTCTTGTTATGTTGGGAAACTCGTTTGCATACGTTCAGGAGCAGTGATGAACATTTATTGTATTGCATGTATGTCTATGGAAATGTGTATACGTGATTTATATATATATCTATATATGATATGCAGAAAACCACCAAGGAAAATAAAAATGTGTTGATGACCGAGCGCTTTCGTCTATTAAGATATATATAGATATATGCATGAGAAATCACATGAACTCGTGATTCTAAATATGCAGAAAAAAACACCAAGGAAAAAAAATATATATTGATGACCGAGCGCTTTCTTCTATTCAGACATCCTCAGGTTACATACAATGGTGAAACAAGCATGAGTATTTATACAAAGTGGGAGGCAATGGATGGGAACAGGAAAAGGTCGTGAGGGAGTCTCTCTTTTCCTTTTCCCATCCATTACCTCCCACTTTGTATAAATACTCATGTTTGTTTCACCATTGTATGCACCCTGAGGATGCCTGAATAGACGAAAGCGCTCGGTCATCAATATATATATATTTTTTCCTTGGTGTTTTTTTCTGCATATTTATAATCACGAGTACATGTGATTTCTCATGCATATATATATGTATATATATATATATATATATATATATGTATATATATATATATATATATATATATATATATATATATTCATTATTCAAGTCTGCAGAAATGAGATTCATGGATTACTGGAAGATCATTCCAAGTAGGGAAGAAAAATATTCGGAAGAAAGCCGCCGGCCCAGGCGTCCTCTTTGGCGAAAAGATCTCGTTAACAAACGTTCTCTTTCACGGTTCGAACACCGGGGGACTGATAGATAGAATGGTCGAGGGAAACTCAAAGGAGCATCCACACTGACACCCAGACAACTAAGCATGCGCACAAGCACACACACGTGCACACACACACACACACACACACACACACACACACACACACACACACACACACACACACACACACACACACACACACACACACACACACACACACAGGGGTCTTTCCCTCGTTTGAATAAAATCGCCTGGCGGCAGGTAGGCTCACGGTCAAAGGCTCCAGAACGCAGTCACGGGTTCTGTCATCGTACCCGAGAACCGACTCGGGTTCTTCGGGTCGCTGACTCGCCCTCTTTGTTGATTTTCCGGTCCGCAGGATGTCTGGTTTCCCCGCGCGCTACTCTTGTTACTCTTAGTCTCACTTTTACTCTTATTCCTACGCCTACTCTTGCTCCTAGTACTACTCCTAGTCCTACTTGTAGTTCTAGTCCTACTCCTACACTTAGTCCTAGTTTTACTCGTAGTACTACTAGTACTATACCTACTCCTAGTCCTTCTACTAGTTCTACTTCTAGATCTATTCCTAGTCCCACCCCTAGTCCTGCTATTATTACTACTAATATTATTATTACCACTCCTATTACTACTCCTAATCCTACTTGTAGTTCTAGTCCTACTCCTACGCTTAGTCCTAGTTTTACTCGTAGTACCACTAGTGCTATACCTACTCTTAGTCCTACTACTAGTTCTACTTCTAGTTCTATTCCTAGTCCCACTCATAGTCCTGCTATTATTACTACTAATATTATTATTACCACTCCTACCTCCACTCCTAGTTCTACTCCTACTCCTAGTACAGGTAGTTGCCATTGTCCTACTCCTAGTACTGTATCTGCTCCTAGTTCTACTAATAGTCCTACTTGTATTCCTACTCCTAGTCCTGCTACTAGTCCTCCTCCTTCTCCTCCCCTCCTCCTCCTACTACTACTACTACTACTACTACTACTACTACTACTACTACTACTACTACTACTACTACTACTACCATTTTTTTTTTAACGATTTCCATCCTCGTGGAACTGTGTGGTGAAAGCAGTCAGGATCTGTCTCCCACATACACAGTTCATTGGCCCCTCTCTCGCCAATGACTGTTGTCGACCACCTTTTTATATTTTGTATTATTTCACTTTAATGAAGCCCAGTATAAAAGTACATATATCCTACTTCGTACCACAGTCTGCTCAAAATCAAGGTTTTGTAAATGTGCTGATTTAGGAGTGGCATATTAGAGCTGATCTTGAGTGATAATGATAGTCTATATCTCATCCACGCCACAGTACTGCTCTTTGGTTGTTGTTTCTTATCTACCATCACCTCTGCTAGACGAGCGTAGAATGATTTGCCCTTTGACCCATCCCCCCAGAAGTCGTGAAGATTATCGGAGTGAATGAACCCTGGTCCACATTCTGTTAGCGTTCCTCGTACATCGTCATTTTCTCATTATCATCTCGGGAGTGGGACGCCTCAATAATTAAGTTATTGTAACAGGGAGCTATTGGACCAAATATTCGTTTGTCAAAGAAGGCCAGTTCTCCCAGTGTCCGGAAACCTCTTGCGCTGACGTCCACTCGTGCTTCATCTAGTGTTGTGGAAGTGCAGTGCCTGAAGTTCTCCCCTCCTAGTGGGAGTAGTGTTGGTTCGATGGTCACATCCTTGCAAACCTCCCGAAGCATTTGGGCAGTGAGATCCCTTATCTCGTCATGTCTCATGCAGATGAATCCACCCTGCTTGCATATCATCGCATGGTTTGGATCAAACTGTGTACCACAGGAACATCTGTTAGACAGCCTTTCCAGTGGCCATCCATACCTCAGGGTAATGGCATTATCTCTTGTTTAGGTTGAATCCCTTTGCCCTGATTGGTAGTGCTGTCACCCAATTGGACACCCCATCTTCCTGTGTCTTTGCTATCTTTCTTTTAGTATGATTCGATAGCTGATCTTCTACTACTACTACTACTACTACTACTACTACTACTACTACTACTACTACTACTACTTCCCCCAATTCTATTAGTTGTAGTACTACTCCTAGTCCTACTACTTCTCCCCCTACTCCCACTCCTATTCTTCATCCTACACCTACAACTAGATCTACTCTTGATCGTAGTCCTAGTCTTTAGAATTTGTGATCACTAAAATTCTCACCTTAACCACCTCTAAAACTGCCCCTACCTCTTGGGTGCGATATTTTTCTTTCAAGGATAGAAGTGCTTGGACAGTACTATATGCTTCCCTCTTCATATCCCTCCCACCTCCCCCCCCCCCCCCCTTTTTTTTTTTTTTTTTTTTTTTTTTTTTTTTTTTTTTTTTTTTTTTTTTTTTTTTTTTTTTTTTTTGACACCTCTAAGACTCCACCTACGTCTTCGGTGCGACATTTTCCCTCAAGTATAGAAGCGCTGGGAAAATACTAAATGCTTCCTCCCTTCCTTCATCCCCCCCCGACCTCCCCTGCCCCCCCCCCTTTTTTTTTCGTTGTTATTCCTTCCCATCTTTCTGTCCTGTTTTCTTCGCCACCGCTTCGCCCCCACGAGAACCAGCGCTGGTGTGGGGGCTTGTCCAACCGTGTCCGAGTCACTTTTTTTCTTTTCATTCTTCTTCTTTTTTTCTTCTTTTGCACGGGCATTTTTTTTTTCTCAGTGCAAAACACGAGAAGGTCTGAGCTTCGGCTTGCTCTTCTTCCTCTTCCTCTTCCTCTTCCCCACCTCTTCCCCACCTCTTCCCCTCCTCTTCCCCTCTTCTTCCTCCTCATCCCCTCCCCTCTCCTTCCCTTCCCCTCCCCAACCGTCCCCCTTCCTTCTCCTTCTTTCCCTTTCCCCTCCCCTTCGCCCCTCCCATCCCATTCCCTCCCCTTCCTTCCCCTTCCATTCCCTCCCCTTCCCTTCGCTTTCTTTCCCTCCCCTCCCCTCCCCTTCCCTTCCCTTCCCTCCCCTTCCCTCCCCTACCCTACCCTTCGCTCCCCTACCCTACCCTTCGCTTTCTTTCCCTCCCCTTCCTTCCCCTGCCCTTCCCTCCCATTACCTCCCCTTCCCTCCCATTACCTTCCCTTCCCTTCCCTCTCATTACCTCCCCTTCCCTCCCATTACCTCCCCTTCCCTCCCATTACCTCCCCTTATCTCACCTTACCTCCTCTCCCGCTTCCCCTCTTCACTTACCTTCTGCTCCTACCTTCCTCCTCTCCCTCCCTCCTCTCCCTCCTCCTTCTTCCACTCACCCTCATCTTCCTTTTCCTGCCTCTCCTCCTCCTTCTTTTCTTCATCCTCCTATTCCTTCTCCACCTCCTCCCTTTCTTAGGCCTGCTCCTCCTCAAGGAAAGAGGAAAGAGGGGAAAGGAGGGGACCAGACGGAAGAGGGGAAATGAGGAAGAAGTGGGGACGGAGACGGGGAGGGTGAAAGGTAAAGGGAGGGAAAGGTAAGGGGAGGGAAAGGTGAAGGATGTAAATATAAGTGGCAAAATATAAGGAAGGGGAAACAGAAATGGGATTTTGAATGTACAGCGAGAGGGGACAGGTCCAGAGGGGAAAGGAAGGGGGAGGGGAATGTAGAAATCAAGCCATTGGGAGGAGAACAAGGGAAAGGGTAAAAGAGGGGAAAAAAGGCTGTGAGGGGAAGGGGAAAGCTAAAATGGGTAATGAAGGAATGGAGGAGGAGGAAGAAGAAACGGAAGAGAAGGAAGAGGAGAAAAAACAAGGAAGAAGAGGAAGATAGGGA
>NC_134808.1:27015494-27017994 GCF_046742065.1 Oratosquilla oratoria
TGGTAGAGGGAGTTGAACATACTTGACGTCCCTCAACTGAATAAAATGGTCTGTCCTTAACCCTCCAATTTTCAAAAACCAAAGTTTTCTTTTTAAAGTTTTTCTTTTTGAGTAATAAAATCACCCGGCGGGTGACCAAGCGAGTTAGAGCGTCGCTACTTATGGCGGAGGTCGAGGTGACGGCAGTTCGAACCTTGCCGCTAGCGAGTTGGACCAAGGGCATGGTTCATTAAATTCCACGGTATAAAGTCCTCTGTAAGGGGCACTGTCCTAGCCTCCTGAAAGGGGGAGTTCGCGATATTAAACCAAATCATCACTCAACTGAATAAAATCGCCTGGCAGCATAAGAATGGAGGAGACTTTAAGAGACCATAAAGCCTACACATGTCCCTCACCACTGTCATCCCCATCCATAAAGTTATCTAACCTTCCTATTTCCTTTTTAATACCCAAAGGTAAAATTGCCTATTAAGTGAAATAGGGTTGCATGAAATAGGGTTGCACCCCTTGTGGATAGAAGCGCTGTTAAACAGCAGTCCATAGCTCACACAGTTTAATAGAATTGTCTGACATTAGGTGAGGGGTTTACACCAGGAGTCGCTGTGTAGGTGCGGCCGAAGCCGTCACCTTTGCCCTATTAGGGCAGGTAACAGTCATTGCTGGAAATTGGAGAGAAGTGCGGGATTCGAACCCACAACAAGGCGAATGCGGGTTTAGCACGCTTTTGATTACGTCACTAGTGCGTTAACCATAATGAGGTATGTTGGGTACGCTATAAAATCAAACTAGTGCTCAAACGGACCACACACTAGTATGCTTACTTCCTCATGTACTCTCTATATATCTTCTTTTAGTATATATATAAGCTAACCCAGCCTTTGTAAAACCACGCTGAAGAGGATCACAGTGATCGCAACATATTTATCTTCAAATATCTTTCTTTTCTCCGACAGTGGGATATTCAGCCTATCCTACCAATGTGCTAAACATTCACCCCCTTGTTTTATATATATATATATATATATATGTATATATATATATATATAATATATATGTATATATATATATATATATATATATATATATGACATCTTGACAGGTTGTGAGAGAGGCAGAGGGAAAACGCACAAATAGTGCGAACCTAGTTATAGAATAAACTCTCGTTCTATTTGTGTGTTTTCCCCTCTGCCTCTCTCATATATATATATATATATATATATATATATATATATATATATATATATATATATATATATATATATATAATGTGTGGGTGTGTGCGCTTGTGTATGTGCGTGAGTGTGTGTGTGTGTGTGTGTGTGTGTGTGTGTGTGTGTGTGTGTGTGTGTGTGTGTGTGTGTGTGTGTGTGTTTACTGGGTTGAAAGGGAAGTGGTGTCAAAGAATGCTGCAATACCAGAAGGAACTGGAGAGCTTCTGGGGACGTTCTTCTCCTTCAGGGGAGCAAAGAGGAAGAGGAAGGTGGAAAAAAGTAAAGAGGAAGCTTGTGAGGAACTAAGGGGATGGAGGAGGAACTGAGGAATAGGCAGTGGAGGATATGGAGGAGGAGGCGGTGGAGGAGGTGGTCGAAGTGACGGAGGAGGAAGCGGAGGGGGAAACGGAGGTGGAGGCGGAAGAAGAAACGGAAGAGGACACGGAGGAAGACATAGAGGAGGTGAAGGGGGAGGCGGTGGAGGAACAGAGGAGGAGACAGAGGTGGACACAAAAGGAGACTGAGGAGGGACGGAGGAGACTGAGAAGGAACGGAGGACACGGAGGAGGAGGAGGAGGAGGAGGAGGAGGAACGGAGGACACGGAGGAGGAGGAGGAGGAAGAGCAACGGAGGAGGAGGTGGTAAAGACGGAGAAGGAGACGTACATTTGAAGGGGAAGAAAGAAGAGAGGCAACAGGAGGAGGAGGAGAGGAAAGAGATGACGTAGGTTAGAAGGAGGAGTAAAAGGAGGTAAGTAAAACCGGGAGGAAGAATGAGGTGAGGGAATAGGAGGAGGAGAGAGAACAGGAAGCGGAAGAAGAGTAGAAAAAAGAAGAAGTATTTATGGAAAAAGGAAAACAACGACAATAGAAAACGGGCATTGGTACTAAAAAATAAGGTTAAGAAAAAACATTGGAAGAGAGTTGGAAAAAAGAACAAAAACGAAGAAGAGGAGGGGAAAAAGGTTGTGGCAAGAGTGGGAGGAGGAGGTGAGGGAGGAGGAGGAGGAGGAGAAGGAGGAGGAGGAGGAGGAGGAGAGTATGGCTTACAATCGATAAGAAGTACATGAATAATCGTTGTGGCTGAGAGCGGGAGGAGGGGACCGGAGGGAGGTGGAGGAGGCTTAAGCAGCAAGAACAACAGCAGCAATAAGTTGGCTTCTTGGGAAGATGACAAGAAGTAGCGAATAACCAGCGAAGTCATTAAGAGGATTTGACCTCCTACACACACACACGCACTCACGCACACACACACACACACACACACACACACACACACACACACACACA
>NC_134808.1:27020494-27022994 GCF_046742065.1 Oratosquilla oratoria
AACTCTTATTCCTCTTCCTTACCCCCAACAAAATTGAAAAATAAATAAATAAATAGAATAGAAAAGAAGATAAATAAATAAATGATGATGATGATGATGATGATGAAATAGATAGAAAATAAAGAAGAGAAATAAGATAAAAGGAGCCAGACACCCATGGATTTCCCTTTTCTACACCTGCGGTTGGATTCCAGGTATTCATAAAGTGGCCGATCCCACTCATTCCTTATCCTCACAAAGCTCTCCCCCTACTCTCCTTCCTTCCTCCTCTCCCCTCCTCTCCCCTCCTTTCCTCCTCTCACCTCCTTTTTCCCTTCCTCTCCCACCCTCCACTGCCCCGTTTCTTTCCCCTTCCTCACCTACCTTCTCCTGCCACCCTCCCTTCCCCCTCCCCTGTCCCCTCCCTTCCCCCTCCCCGCCCCCTCCCTTCCCCCTCCCTTCCCCCTCCCCGCCCCCTCCCTTCCCCCTCCCCGTCCTCTCCCTTCCCCCTCCCCGTCCCCTCCCTTCCCCCTCCCCTGTCTCCTCCCTTCCCCCTCCCCTGTCCCCTCCCTTCCCCCTCCCCTGTTCCCTCCCTTCCCCCTCCCCGTCCCCTCCCTTCCCCCTCCCCTGTCCCCTCCCTTCCCCCTCCCCGTCCCCTCCCTTCCCCCTCCCCGTCCCCTTCCTTCCCCCTCCCCATGCCCACCCTTCTCCTTCCCCATGTCCCCTCATTTATCCTCACCTACCCCCTCCTCTCTTCCTTTTCTTCCATCTCCTTTCCTCCTCTCCTTACCCATCCTCTCCTCCCTTCTTTCTCTCCCCTCCTCACCTCCCTTCCTCTTCTTCCGTCCTCTTCTCTCCTCCTCTTCTTCCATCCTCTCCTCCCTCCTTTCCCATCTTCTCCTCCCGTCCTCCTCTCCCATTTCTTCCCCCTTCCCCATCCCCTACCCCTCCCTTCCTTCATCCCATTTACCCTCTCCTGTCCCTCTCCCTTCCTCCTAACATGCGCCTCCCTTCCCCCTTCCATTGTCCTTCCCTTCCTCTTTTCTTCCTGCCTTCCCCTTCCCCCTCCCCGTTCCCCCATTCCTTCTCTCTTCTTCTCTCTTCTCTTAGCCCATCCCCTAAACCTTCCCCTGCACTCCCTATTCCCCCTCCCATACCCCGCCCTACCCCCATCCCCTGCCCCTCCCTTTCCCCCATTCCCCTTACAATCTCCTTTCCCTTTCTCTCCCCCTTCTACCCATCCCCCTTTCTGTCCCTCTCTCCCTCTCCCTTCTCTGCCTTCGCCCTCTCCCCTTCTCTCCCCCTTCCCCTTCTTCCCTTCTCTCCCCCTTCCCCCTCTTCCCTCCTCTCCCCCTTCCCCCTCTCCCCCTCCCTATTGTCTCTCTCTCCTCCTCCCACTTCTCTGCCCTCCCACTCCCTTTTTCTCCCCTTTCCCTGTCTCAAACTCTCCATTATCTCTCCCTCGCCCCCCATTACCTCTTTCTCTTCCTCCTCTCTCCATCCACTCCATTTCCTCTCCCCCCCCCATTCCCTTCAGTTCCGGCCGTACAACCTCAATCTCTTCGATTTTGTTTAAGTGACTTCTGAAGAATAGTTCCCCCTCCCTCCCCCTCCCCCCGGTGGAGGGGGGAGGGAGGGAGGAGGGAGTGCTTCCAGAGGCAAATCATCACATCTTTTCTTCGCCCTCGGAGAACATGAAGAAAAAGACGATGGAAGTGGTGACGATGATGAAGATGGAGAAGGAGATGGCAAGGATGATAGAGATGATGATGATAGATTGTGTTGATGACGATGATGGATGATGATGGAGATGATAGATGATAAATGATGACGATAATGATGATGATGATAATATTGATGAAAGTTATGGAGATGGTGATGATGATGAAAATGGTTATAATGGTGATGAAGACGAAGATGAAGATAAAGTTGATGAAGATGAAGGCGAGAAATATACATATATATATATATTCTTAGAAGACCCTCGCGGAGAATGGAATGACTTGAGAAAAGAAATCTCGCTACGCCTTGAGGCTCTTCACCTCCTTAAATCCGTAGACGGGAGGAATCGTTCTTATGTGTTCCTGTCAGTTGTCATTTGATCTTATTCAGTCGAGGAGAAAGAATGTTAAATAAGTTTATTTCATCTCTGTTAATCCGCTTAACTTATAATCTCAGGAAAGACACAGAGTGCGGAGTGATCTAATAGCGGTGTTCAAGTAGATCAAAGGCTTTAACAAGGGTTACACAAACAAGGTCACCATATTAAGACAACAGGACAGGACTCGCAGTAATAGATTCAAATTGGGCAAATTTAGATTTAAGAAGGAAATAGGCAAGAACTGGTTTACCAATAGAGTAGTTAACGAATGGAATAGACTTAGTAACCATGTAGTTAGTGAGCGCTGAAACTATTGGTTATTTTAAGAGAAGGTTAGACAATTTCATGGATAGGGATGACAGGTGGTATTGGACATGGAACTGCGCAATGTAGGTCTTATGGTCTCTTGCAGTCCCCTTT
>NC_134808.1:27027994-27030494 GCF_046742065.1 Oratosquilla oratoria
TGGTATGGTATGATGTGATGTGGTATGATACGAGTTTTTTAGTGTGATACTTGGTCTTCGATTTTTTTTTTTTTTTTCAGAATTTAAGACTTCCATCAAATCTCTCTATTAAATCTCGATAAGTTTGATCTCGCGTTAAACTTTTATAAATATTGTTTGATATTATTCCTGCTCTTTATTTCTCATTTGTAATCAGACTCTGTTCAGTCTTCGAATGTGGAGGCAACCAGGAAATGTATATTTCTAGGAACAGAAGACTTTAATCTTGCTAAATCCAAAGTATTTTGTTTTGCTGAAGGAACTGATATGTATCATAAGCATTTTGTTTTTTATTATTATTTTTTTTAATACGGGAGTTTATGTGCCGCGAGGTGATCTGCATTTGCAAAAAAAAAAAAATGTATTTCTTGTTTCGTTTATTCAAGTAATGCATTGCTACATTATTGTAATTTTGTTTATTTATTTTTATTTATTTATTTGTCTATTTTTACAAGATAAGAGGGAGTGTCTTTTGACTTTAGCTATTTTCCTTGTAATCGCGAAAAAGGCCTTCGTATATGTACGTATATTATCACTTATTTAGACATTTATTAATCATCATTCTATTTTATTCTCACTGGCGAAGAAGTGTCTTTCCCTCAACCATTTCAGGACCCAAAACCGAAAATAAACGTTTGGTTAAAGTTCCTTTCAACAAAGCTTCCCCCCCTGTGTACATTTCAAACACGAAGGTGTGAATACATACATGCATGTACACACGCACATATGTACACAGAACACAACAGGAGACTCGCATGCACGCCTACATACACGGTTCGGACTCGCTTTACAAAGGATTAAGGATTGCAAAGGAAGAGCATGCCGACAGGAGACTTTTTGGTCCATAACTATGGCGGATACGAATATATATGATATGGTTTAACTTCACAAATTTCCCCTATCGTAAGGCTAGGACGGTGCCCCTCACAGAGGACTCTGTAGCGTGGAATTTAATGAACCATGCCCTTGGTTCAACTTCGCCGGTGGCAGGATTCGAACCGCCATCCCTCAACCTTCACCGCAAGTAACGACGCCCTATCCCGCTCATCCAGCAAAAATAATGAGTGAATAAATAGATAAAGAAGAATAAGTAAGTAAATGATAATAAACGAATAAATTTAATGAAATAAAATAGATGGCAGGTATTACAGCATATTGCTTAGGCACACACAAGCAGATACACACGCGTAGGCACATAGGTGAGCGCACACACACACACACACACACACACACACACACACACACACACACACACACACACACACACACACACACACACACACACACACACACACACACACACACACACGAACATAGATGGCGCAGTTGCTCCTGGCCGCCACTACGGCTGTCCGGGTTCTAATCCCACCCAGGGCTGAAATAAGTTCAGTATAGCTGGATTGCGAGCCGTTACTCCAACTCTCGTGAGCGGGGAGTTGGGTGTATGCGTGCGTGTAAAGTCACAGCATTACCCATAGATCAGTCATATATGAGCTCTGAGCTCTCTTCTGGGAGGGAAAAAGTTGTCGATCACAAGTCCAACACGTGATCCAAGACAATGATGAATAACACACACACACACGAACGCACGCATGCACGCACGCACGCACGTACATACACGCACGCATACATGTTCAGGAAAACTGTGTACTATAATCATTCTACCACCAAGTCACCGCTATTACTACCACATCTACACATCTACTACCTACAAGCTCTTATTACCACCACCACCACCAGCACTTACATCACCACCAGTCGCCAGCACCACCAACACCACTACCATCATCCTCATTACCACCATCATCCACCTCCGGCTTACGAACTTGTATTTTCAATTCTCCATAAAATTCCCCTCCCCTACCTCCCCTCCTCCTCTTCCTCTTCCTCCTCCTACTTTTCCTCCTCTTCCTCATCTCAACCTACTCTTCCTCCTCACCCTCCTACCTTTCCTCCTCCACTTCCCCCTCTCATCCTCCTCCCCCCTCTAGTCCTCCTCCCTCTCTTCCTCCACCACCTCCTCGTCCTCCCCCTCTTCCTCCTCCTCCTCTTCCTCCTCCCCCTCCTCCTCCTCTTCCCTCTTGCTGGAGTAACGAGGTGGTGGTGGGGATGGTGGGGATCACCTCAATACATCAAGAACCTCAAGAGTTCGACAGAGTTCGAACTCCGAACAACGGGTATAGACCGCTGAAAGGGGAATTCTGACATTTTACTCAACTTTGTTATCCTGCCATAATGGGCGCCACGCCCAAACTCGTAAAGTTGTATCTGCGTGCGTATACGCACGTGCGCGCGTATTATATATATATATATATATATATATATATATACATATATATATACATATGTAATATATATATATATATATATATATTTGTGTGTGTACTTCTATACAGACATCCTCATATACGTGAAGTTATACATAAGCATAAAATAAATAAAATCTTAGATGTGTGTGTGT
>NC_134808.1:27032994-27037994 GCF_046742065.1 Oratosquilla oratoria
TATACCATATATGTACCATATATATGTATATATACCATATATGTATATATATACCATATATGTATATATATATATATTATATATATATATATATATATATATATATAATATATATATATATATATATATATATATATATATATAGTATGCATGTAAACGTGTGTGCTTGTGTGTATGTATCTGTGTGTACATATACACATTAAATTGTGGACATAGACAAAGACAATAAACTGATTCGTTGAAAAATGATAAGCTCACGCAATTACAGAAAGATCAGTAGAAACAAAAGGTAGGGAACTAGATTGAGGAGAGAGTAAGAAAGAGTGAGTGAGTGAGTGAGTGCCCATTTTCTTCGCGAAGTCGACGAGGCCTGCTATACCGGAATTGATTTGCTCAATTCCTTGAACCTTCCCCCAGGATGGACGAAGTTGAGGGAGTCGACCTAGGATGACCTTTCCTATATGGTAGACATCTTCGTTTAACTTAATTTAATTTTGTTTTATTTTATCTTATTCTTTTATTCTTTAATTTTGATAATTTATTTTGTTAAACGTTTTTATTTTTTTCCTATTTATTTTATATTTTATATTTTATTTTATTCTAGTCTACATGTCTATGTATTCTCTTTATCTTATTCGTGTTAATTCATTATATTTACATATATATTTGATTCTTTTTTATCTTACGAAGGACACTCGCTATCACCAGACGATTCTCTTTAATTTGGAACTGGATAGTGTAGGCCTCATGGTCCCTTGCAGTCTTCTCCATTCTTAAGCTCCTAAGAAAGAAATAGGCAAGAACTGGTTTACCTACAGATTGGTTAACGAATAGAATACACTTGTTAACCATGTAGTGAGCACTGAAGCAATTGGTAGTTTTAAAGGCGAAATAGCTTTATGGATAGGGATGACATGTGGCAAGGGACATGGAACTACCTAATGTAGGCCTTATGGTGTCTTGCAGTCTCCTATATTCTTATGTTCTTAAGAAAAGATGAGATAACTTTATGGACGTGAATGACAGGAGGTAACGGACATGGAACTGCCTAATGTAGGCCTTATGGTCTCTTGCAGTCTCCTATATTCTTATGTTCTTAAGAAAATATAAGATAACTTTATGGATGTGGGTGACAGGTGGTAAGGGACATGGAACTGCCTAGTGTAAGCCCTATGGTCTCTTGCAGTCCCTTCGATTGTTATTTTCGTATATTCTTAGGAATCCACTGATGACGGCTTAGCCCCTCGGCTTTCTGGGATTTCCTCTGAATAAAATCATCTGACGACAGAGGGAATTGATATTTAAGCCCAATTATAATACACACACATGTACATCGTTTTTCTATGTGTATGTTTCTGTGATCTCAACATGTATGATAGCGCTGTCATTTTCCTTTAATTTGTACTATTTATATACATACTGTATATGCATACATACATGGATATATGTATACATAGGCACATACATGAATACATGCATATATATGAACATACATCCATGAATATATTCCTAAATACGCACATACATACATACGCTCGTATACGCATGCATGAATGCATGCATAAATGCATACATTTGGGCATAGATCCATAAATATATACATGCATATATACATACATTCACACACACATGCATATATGCATATATACGTACATACATGAATACATGCATAGGCACATGCATGAAAACATGCATATGCTCATGCATATATACGTTCACACACATATATATATATATATATATATATATATATATATATATATATATATGTATTGGTTTACGTCACTGTAACTTTGTTACGGGTTAGCTGGGTTCGAATCCTCGGCTCGTCTACGTTTCAGTTTCCAACGGACGCCTCCTTCGAGCGACTCTCAGTCTCGATTGCGATGGCATGGGATTAAAAGTGATTTGAGGTTGAAAAAGATATTAATTGATCACTGGAAACCATTCAGTGTGTATGTACACACACACACACACACACACACACATATATATATATATATATATATATATATATATATATATATATATATATATATATATATATACTTAGGGCGCAGGTTTTCTTTAATACACACTGAATTGAACACCACAGCGTTTTCACAATTATTAATTTTCTTTTTAATATTTTCAAGTTTCCCCCACTAAAGTTCTAATCTTAGGAGGATGAGCAGAAACGAACTGTCCAAAGATCTCCATTTTAATTAAGACACTATTCGACGTTTCGACTACAAGAAGTCATTATCAAGATACAAAGACAGTTCAGACAACACAATTATACAGATGTGTCACATGGTCACAGAATAAAGAAGAATACTACACTCTTGGGGTCATGTGCGACATTTAAACCTACGAAGGGGGGGGGGGAGAGTTGGGGTCTGAATATTAAATATTTCAGTCCAACATGGTATCTGCTATCCCCCTTTTTAATAGTTCTTCGCGACATGTAGTACCTAACCTACCTCGGCATGATAGCTCACCTAACCTTCCACCGACCCCAACTCTCCCCGCCCTCACCTTTCCCCTCCCCCCTCCACTCCCCCTCCTCAAGCCCTGAGAAGATCTACCAGAGTGAGATCTTCGTAGGTTTTAAATGTTGCGCATGACACCAAAACTATAGCATTCTTCTTTATTCTGTGACCATGCAACATATCTTTATAATTGTGTTGTCTGAACTCTCTTTGTAGCTTAATAAGGACTCCTTATAGTCGAAACGTCGTCGAATAGTGTCTTAATTAAAATAGAGAGCTTTGGACAGTTCGTTTCTGCTCATTCTCCCAAGATTAGAACTTTAGTGAGGAAACTTGAAAATATTAAAAACAAAATCAATAATTGTGAAAACGCTGTAGTGTTCAATTCAGTGTACATATATATGTACATATATATACATATATATATATATATATATATATATATATATATATATATATGTGTGTGTGTGTGTGTGTGTGTGTGTGTGTGTGTGTGTGTGTGTGTGTGTGTGTGTGTGTGTATTCACTTGGTCTTTTCACTTGGTCTTTGGATCACGTGTTCGACTCGTGATCGACAGCTATTTCCCTCCTGGAAGAGAGCTCAGAGCTCGTAGGTCAGATCTATTGGTAATGCTTACCTTTCACACACACACACCCCCAACTCCCCGCCCACGAGAGTCAGAGTAACGTAGATCCATAAATACATACATACATACATACATACAAACAAACAAAGCACGCATACATACATACATACACAGATATATATACACACGTACATACACACATACATATATACATACATACACAGATACACACACACACACACACATACACACACACACACACACACACACACACACACACACACACACACACACACACACACACACACACACACACACATACACGTACATACATACATGTACAAAAGAAAGAAGACGGAGGAAAGTAGAAGTGACAAGAATTACGACGAAGGAGCATTAAAATTTACAACATCAAAAACGGAGCCGACGCCGGGAAGGGTAAGAAGAATTGAGACATAAAACGAGGATTTCGGTGTAAAAGAGAAATTAGAAGAACGCATAACGAGGGCGTTGGAGAAAGGGTAAAGAGATAAGCAAAGGACAAGGAGAAGAGATAAGCAAGAGATAAAGAGAAGAGGTAAGCAGGAGATAAAGAGAAGAAATAGGATTGAAATAAAGAAGAGATAACCAGAAGACATAGAGAAGAGAGAAGCATGAGATAAGAAGAGATAAACAGGAAGCAAAGAAAAGAGATAAGCAAGAGATGAAGAGAAGAGATAAGGAGGAAATAAAAAAGAGAAACAAGAAATAGAGAAGAGATAAAGAGAAGAGATAAGCAGGAGAAAAAGAGAATGTATAAACGAGATAAAGAGAAGAGATAAGCAATAGATTGAGAAAAGCAATAGATAAAGAGGAGAGATAAGCAAGAAATAAAGAGGATACATAAGCAGGAGATTAAGAGAAGAGATAAGTTGGATATAAAGAGAAAAGATTATCAAGAGATAAAAAGAAGAGAGAAGCTGGAAATAAAGAGAAGAGATAAGCAAGAGATAAGAAAGAAATAAACAGAGGAGATAAGTAGGAGATAAAGAGACGTGATAAGCAAGATAAGAGATAAGCAGGGAATAAAGAGAAGATATGCAAGAGATAAAGAGAAAAGATAAAGAGTTTCAGCTCGAGAGGGTTCTTCTGAGGACTTGAAGACACTTGGACTAAGAGGCGTCCAGGAGTCGACGAAAGAGCCCTTGACAGTTCCAGATTCCAGATGAAAACATCTACCTACCTATCTATCTACTTATGTGTCTATCTATTTATCTATCTATCTATATTTCTACCTAACCGTATCTATTCACTCGCCTATCTGTATCTATTTTTATATCTATATATTTCTATTTGTGTCTATATTATCTCTCTATATCTATTTATATATATATATATACCTATATATATATAATAATATATATATATACACAAACACCACACACACACACACACACATATATATATATATATATATATATATATATATATATATATGTGTGTATAATTTCATATATATATATATTTATATATATATGTATATATATATGTATCTGTATATATATATATGTATATATATATTATATACGTGTATATTTTATATATATATATATTTATATATATATGTATATATAATGTATATGTATATACTAAGTATATATATATATATATGTATATATATAATGTATATATATATATGTATATGTATATATATATATGTATATGTATATGTACACATATGTATATGTATATATGTATATATATATATATATATGTATATGTATATATATTTATATGTATATATATATGTATATATGTATATATAGTATGTGTGTATATATAACACACACACATGTGTGTGTATATATATATGTATATATATATATATATGTATATATATATATATATATATATATATATATATAATGTCATCTATCTTATCTATCTACATATCTTAGCTATC
>NC_134808.1:27052994-27055494 GCF_046742065.1 Oratosquilla oratoria
CCAACTAGTCCATGTTTTGGGGGTGTCTGCCGAATTTTAGAATGCCGAGTTTGGAGGATTCGACCTGTATAAACATGTACATATCTATGTACCATTATATATCTATATATATATATATATATATATATATATATATATATATATATAGGTATATATATATATATATAGGTATATATATATATATATAGGTATATATATATATAGGTATATATATATATATATATATAGGTATATATATATGTGTGTATATGTATATATATATGTATGTATATATATGTGTATATATATATATATATATATATATATATATATCACAACTAACACCAGAGTCGGACGAAAGAAAAAGTTGCGTAAGCGGAACTATATATTTCGATTGCTACCTGCAATCCTCTTCAGTAGTACAAAGTGGCAGGGAGGAGGCTATCTTAAGTAGCAACCTCTTACAAAAGAAAGGGAACATGAGAAAATAAAGAACATCACTGCCCCAACCCTAGTTGACCTGAGGTTGACACGAGGTCGGGTCAGGGGGAGGGGGAGGAAGCTTGTTGACAATATTTTTGGTGATGAATAGTCCTGAAATGATGTCTGGGGTCCATTGACCCTTGGAAATATTCATCGTGGGCAGATAATCAATTAATGTTGATTCCACCAGATTTCTCCCAGTCCATCCGGTGATTAAATTTATTAACGTGTTGAAACACTGCTGAATTTATCTGGCCATATCTAATCGACCTTTTGTGTTCATTTAATCTTGTCCGTAGGTCTCTCCCCGTCTGGCCAATGTATGAAAGGTTACAATCTTTACATGGAAGGGAGTAAACACCTGGGATATGTTCTTCCTTCAACCTCTGGTGAACATTAACAACTTTTTTATTAATAGTATTAGGGTAGTTATGAATTAAATTTACTTTCTCTTTGGGAAGAAACTTGGACAATTGACTGATGGACTCTGAGAAGGGGATGACTAGGGGATTTTGTCTCTCTTTCTTTGACTTAGTGGAAGGGTGATTGAAAAAACTTGCTCTGGCTTGACTAAGGGCTTTATCCAGAAACCAATGAGGGTAAGCTAATTTTGTTAATTGGGACTTGATAGAAGTTAATTCGTGTTCTAAAAATTGGGGGCTACAAATCCTAAAGGCTCGGAGAAAAAGTCCCGAAGCTACACTCCTTTTAATGTGATCTGGGTGATGACTGAAGAAATGGAGGTAACTACCTGAATGAGTGTTCTTTCTAAAAACAGTAAAAGCAAGCTTATTCCCATTCTTCATGATTAAGATGTCTAAAAAGGGGATTTTGTCATCTTTTTCCCATTCCAATTTGAACTTGATGTTGGTTGTTAAATTATTAAGTTTATCTAGAAAAATATCAAAGGGACTCCAACTCTCATCCCAAAGAGTGAAAATATCATCAACGTATCTGAACCAAATCATACCTGGGGGTTTAATTTTTGGAAGAAGAACACTCTCAAAGTATTCCATGTAAAGATTAGCCAGAACAGGAGAAAGATTCGAACCCTTAACTTTTTCTTTCGTCCGACTGTGGTGTTAGTTGTGATTTACAAATGTGTTACTACATTTCTCACCTGTGATATATATATATATGTATATATATACCTATATGGATCAAAAGGTTTCCTGTCGGCATGCTCCGCCTTTGCAATCCTTTGTAATATATGTATATATATACATACTTATATGTATATGTATATATATATATATATGTATATATATATATATGTATATATATATATGCATGTATATATATATATATATATGCATGTATATATATATATATATATGATATATGCAATATATATATATATATATATATATATATATATATATATATACATACATATACCAAGGCTTTTTCCCCCTTACAAGGGAGGTAGCCAAAAAGGAAAAGGCATAAAATCATTCCCACCCATTCCATCCCTGAATACACTCCACGCCCCTCCACCCTCCCTCTTATCTTAGCACCTCCTGGATGATGGGTCATCTCTGCACCTTGTCCACTGCCCTGGGTCAGAAGCAGTGTCGTAAGACACAGTACATCCACAGCAAGGCCGCTTCATTAAATCGGCGACCCCCCCCTCTCCGTCCCCTCATGCATAAAAGGAGAAGACGGGGAGAAATCCCTTCGGGCTGCGTCAAATTTTGCTCACACATACTACCTCACCCCCCATTCCACCTCATGCATCACAACATAATCCATATACAACCTTTCTCCATTCACCCCTGTCTTCTGTTCTCTCCCGTCCTTCCTCAACAGACATTCCCCTCTTCCCCAAAGCCCCCTTCACCCCATCCATCCACCTCATCCTAGGACGTCCCCTCATGTTCACTCCCTCCACATCTGCCTTCCATACCTCTTTTACTAGTATATGTATATATATATATGTATATATTTATATATATGTGTATATATATATATATATTATATATATTCATATATATATACATATGTTTCTATGTAAAAATGAACAGATGAATGCATTAAC
>NC_134808.1:27062994-27085494 GCF_046742065.1 Oratosquilla oratoria
CCCATAAATATCTAACGTTTACTTAGCTTAGTTTAGTAAGTTTTCGCTCAGTTGGATGATTGAGTCAGAGCCAGCTGTATGTAATGTACATAGGAAAAATTCCCACATGAAAGCGATGGTTCTTATTTCTTATCTTTTTAATTGTTTATATATTTGTTTATTCATTTGTTCTATTTATCTATTTCTTTACTTATTTCCTCACGCAGCGAGGTTTCTGATTGGGTTTTCTGGGTTCAAATCACTCGGAAACCGCGGCGGTACTGCGTAATCAAGGAAAACCTGCGCGGTTGTGTGCGAACGCCTTCATTGACTCTCTTTGTAATTGAACCGCTGCGGGTCAACCCGCTGTTATGAACAGAGCCTAAAGCAAGCAAACACTAGACAAATGTAGTATTACTATTACTAAGCAGTATCACAAGCAAGTACTGGGCACATGTAGTATTACTAATATCATGCAATATCATTTAAACAAATAAACACTGGACACAGTAATATCATTTCATTGCGGAATTAGTTAAGAATTCCCCACATGTCGGAGGAAAAATAGCCCAGTGTGATGACCCCTTAAGTCGGACAAACGGGCGTAGGAGCCTATGTGCACGCACGGGGATTAAACTCAGTACATTTATGCAAATAAGATGTGCGCTTTAAGCTTGTTTTCATATGCGTGTATATGTAAAGATCACCCTTGTGGCCGTTGCGAGAAGGAATATTGTTTCCACAGTGCGACTGGAACAAACTACTCTCATTACATTCAATGAGGTTTTGTATCCGATTTCACTAGGAGTATATTGACCCCCCCCCCAGCCCCCTCTCCCCAATATCTAGGGATATTTGGTCTACTTTTCCCCCCAGTTTATAGGGAATTTGGTCTCCCGTTTACCCCAAAATTTATGGAATTTTTTCACTTTTATTTCCCTATGTTAAAGAAAAATCCCTATGCTTTCCCTCGAATATCTAGGGATATTTGTTCTTTTTTCATAGTTTATATGGAATTCGGTTTCCCGTTGCTACAGTTTTATTATTATTATTTTTTTGTATTTATTTATCTTTATTTTTCATGTTAATTTTATATATTTATGTTAGGGATAGAATATACAGCTTCCTTCTTTTTTTCCTTCATCTCGGGGGAATTTCCCTATATCTTTTCCCCGTTAGTGGAAAGTTCCATTACCCCCCTCCAATTCCTTAGATAATTTTTATCATCTTCCCCACAATTTTCAGGGAAATCTTCGTCGTATTTCCCCCTTTCCGAGGAAATTATTTATTTATCTTTTCCATTTCAGGGGGAAATTCCCCATACGTTTTACTTTATCTCGAAGGAAATCCCACATGATATCCATCCATTTCCATAGCAGTTTCTCTCAGCCTCACCACATCTTTCTTTTCTTCCCGTTTTTTATTACCTTGTTTATTCCCATTTTCTCTTCCTTTACGTTTTCCTTTCCTCTTTCCCAATTTTCTGTTTCCTTCTTTTTACCTTTAATTTTCTGTTATTTTCCCTTTTCTGTTCTCTCCTCTCTTCGCTTTTTCTATTTCCTCTTTTATTTACGTTTTCTATTCATTCATTCCTGTTTTACATTTCCTACTTCCCGTTTTTTGTTCTCTTCCCCCTCCTCATTTTATTCTCCCTTTCTTTATTCCCATTTTCTCTTTTTCTAATATAATGATGTTCTTAACCAACCTTGTTTACATTTTCTGTTTGTGGGCACAGCAATCTGACCTTTAAGTCAAATTTAAAGGATGGACTTACGCCTGAAGACGCTTAGCTGTCACTGAGGTCGTCACCTTTGCCTTTCGTTCTTGAACATCCAGAGGAAGTTTGTGTCATCGGCAGTTGATGGAATAGAGATAGATGTTTAATCTAATGACAGAGACTAACACACATACACTCGCAGTGGTAGCGTCCGCGGCCGCCACTACGTCGGTCCGGGTTCGAATCCCGCCTAGGGCTGAAATAATTTCAATATAGCTGCGCTGCGAGTCGTTACTCCAACTCGTGGGCAGAGAGTTAGGTGTGTGTGCGCGTGTAAGGTCACAGCATTACCCCGTAGATCGGTCATATATGAGCTCTGAGCTCTCTTCCGGCAGGGAAATAGCTGTCGATCATGAATCCAACACCTGATCCAAGATAGTGGTGAATCACACATGATCCACGACCGTGGTGAATCACAAACACATATAATCATTTCTCTCCTCCTCCAACTTCTCCCTCTCCTCCTCCATCTCCTTCCCCCTCCTCCCCCCTCTTCTCTTCCCCTCCCCCGCAACTCCAGATCCACAGGGACCCTTCCCCCCCCTCCACCTCCCCCTCCCCCCCTTCCCCCCGCTCGCATAGTTTGCACAACCTAGTTTCTGCACAGACAGAGACCTCCCCCAATCTCATCCCCTTTGTCTCTTCTTCGACCTACGCTTCTCCTTCCCCCCCTCTCCTCCATTCCTCTCCCCCACTCCCTCATATTCCTCAACCCTCTCCCTATACCCCTCTCTCCTTTCCCCTCTCCCTCCACCCCTCTGTCTCTCTCCACACTCTCCCTTAACCACTCTCCCCCTCTCTTTCTCATTCCTTCACCCTCTCCCTCCATTCCCCTCACCTTTCCCCTTTTTGTCCATCTTCTTCCATCCCTCTCCCCCATTCCCTCTCATTCCTCCACCCTCTCCCTTTTCCCTCTCCCTCCTCCCCTCTCTCTCTTTTCACTCTTCCTTCACCCCCTCTCCCCCACTCCCTTTCATTCCTTCGCCTTCTCCCTCCACTCCTCTCTCCTTTCCCCTCTTTTCTTTCCCCTCTTTTCTTTCCCTTCTTCCTCCACCCCTTTCCCTCACTCCCTCTTTTTCCTCCACCCCTTTCCTTCCACCCCTCTTCACCATTCCCTTTCATTTCTTGACCCTCTCCCTCCATTCCTCTCTCCTCTCCCCTCTTTTCTTTCACCTTTTCCTCCACCCCTCTCCTTCCACCCCTCTCCCCTTAGTCTCATTCCTTGACCTCCTCTTTCTATTCATCTCTCCCCTCTTTTCTTTCCTTTCTTTCCTCCACCCCTCTCCTCCACAATCTCTCATGCCTCCATCCCTCTCCTTCCACCCCTCTCCCCCACTTCCTATCATTCCTCTCCCCTCTTCCCACATCCCTCTCCCCTTTTCTCTCTTTTCTTTCCCCTCTTCCTCCACCCCTTTCCCTCGCTCCTTGTCATTTCTCCTCCCCTCTCCCCCACTCCTTCTCATTTCTCCACCCATCTCCTTCCATCCCTCTCCCCCACTCCCTCTCCTTCCTCCTCCCTCCATATTCTACTTCCCCTCTCTCCTTCCTCTCCTCTCTCTCTTCCCTCTCCCCTCTCTCTTCCCTCTCCCCTCTCTCTTCGCTCTCCCCTTTGATAACCGTGACCCAAGAATGGGTTTCCCTCAAGTTATTAAAATCACCTGGCGACTGTCAGAATAGATATATATAAACCTCAGATAGCATTAGAATTGGTTTCTCGTTAATAACAGAGTGATTAAGGTTTACCAACAAAGTGATTAACGGATGAAATAGACTTATTCACCATGTAGTGAACTGAAATAATTGGTTGCATAAGATAATGTGAAATAATAATATGGGTTGGGATGAAAGGTGGGAAAAGATATGGAACTATCTAATGTAGGCCATATGGTTTCTTACAGTCTCCTCCATTCTTATGTTCTTATAAGAGAAGGGGAGGTAACTTTGACTGGGATGAAAGGTAGTAAGGGATATGGAACTGTCTAGTGTAGACCTTATGGTTTCTTGTAGTCTCCTCCATTATTATATTCTTATGTTTTTTTTCTAAAATCAGCTGGCGACAGCAGCCGGAAAGAAAATATTCAAATTGAGAATAAGAGGGAAAGGGCGAAAGGCTCTTTGAACACGTTTGCTCCAACTCCGGAGGCTAAGACGAGATGCTGATGTCAAACTGAAGATAGCCTCAGTCGATCAGGTCTCTCTCTCTCTCTCTCTCTCTCTCTCTCTCTCTCTCTCTCTCTCTCTCTCTCTCTCTCTCTCTCTCTCTCTCTCTCTCTCTCTCTCTCTCTCTCTCTCTCTCTCTCTCTCTCTCTCTCTCTCTCTCTCTCTCTCTCTCACACACACACACACACACACACACACACATACACACACACACACACACACACACACACACACACACACACACACACACACACACACACACACACACACACACACACACACACACACACACACACACATGACACATACATACACACACACACACGTACATAAATTTGAAGTTTGGTTTGATAATTTGAAAGTAAGAGGATCCCATTGCAATGAGGTTAAGACTATTAATTAAACACACACACACACACGCACACACACACACGCACACACACACACACACACACACACACACACACACACACACACACACACACACACACACACACACACACGGCTCGGTGGCGGATTGGTAAGGCACTGGCCTCACAAGCCGGAGAACCGGGGTTCGATTCCCCGGCCGGGCGGAGACAAGTTGGGTTTGTCTCCCTTCACGTGTAGCCCCTGTTCACCTAGCAGCGAGTAGGTACGGGACGTTAGTCAAGGAGTTGTGACCTTGCATTCCCGGTGTGTAGAGTGTGAGTGGTCTCAGACCTACCCAGAGATCTGCTAATAATGAGCTCTGAGCTCACTGCCGTAGGGTGGTGTCTGGCTGTCTCGAAAAGAGGCTGCAGCAGATCCGAGGTGAATACACACACACACACACACACACACACACACACATACAAATTCACACACTATGGCTTCATAAAGTCCACTGTGTGTAATTTTAATTAAATGTATGAACTGCATACTGGTCTTGAAGAGATTGAGGAAAGCCTCCGAGAGGAGGAAACGCAGATGACGTAGATGTCCCGTTAGGGGGGGGGAGGAGGAGAAGGAGGAGCAGGAGGAGGAGGACAGAGGAAGAAGAAGAAGAGGAGGAGAATTAGTATTAGGAGCAAGAGCAGGAAGAGGAGGAGGATGAGGAAGACTAGGAGGAAGAAGAAGAGGAGGAGAAGTAAGAGTAGGATCAGGAAGAGCAGGAGGAGGAAGGGGAAGACGAGAAGGAGAAACAAGGGAAACGAGATGAAGAGTCTACGTCATGAGGCGTTGAATAGTCGCGGTCGAAGGCGTCAACTTTGCCCTATGATACTCTTAAGGGACTTTTGGGGCTGGTTTAACTACAGTCACTGCTGGGAACTGGAGAGGAGTGCGAGATTCGAACTAAGCGAGTGTGAGGCCAACACGCTTCAGATTACGCTACTAGCGCAAACAAGGGAACAAGGAAAAAAAGGAAAGAACAAGAATAAAAAGAACACGAAAAGGAAGAACAAGAATAGGAAGAACAAGAGCAAGAAAAATAAGAATAGAAAGAACGAGAGGAGGAAAAGCAAAAGGAGAACAAGAAGAGAAGAACAAGAAGAGGAGGTACAAGACGAGGAGGAACAAGAATAAGAGGAACAAGAAGAGGAGGAACAAGAATAAGAGGAACAAGAAGTGGAGGAACAAGAAGAGGAGGAACAAGAAGAGGAAGAACAAGAAGAGGAAGAACAAGAAGAGGAAGAACAAGAGGAGGAAGAAGAGTATGTAAAAACCAGAAAAAAATGAAAATCAAATTGTCAAAAAGATATAGAGGGAATATGTTAAAGTTGAAGAATAAGAATAGTAATAGGAGGAGGAAGAGAATAAGGAAGACAAGAAGGAAAGGAAAGCTTAGAACAAAAAAAAATCGGAGGAGAATGATGAACAAGAAGAACAGAAAGAGAACAAAGGGTCAGAAAAAGAAAAGGGAAAGGAGAACGAGAAGAAAATAATGAAAAGGAAGAAGAGGAGAGAGAGGAAAAGGTGGAAGAGGAAGAGAAGGAAGAAGAGATGATGAGAAGGAGCAAAGGGAGGAGGAGGAAGAGGAGGAGATAAAAGAGAAAGAGAAGGAGATAGAAGAGGAAGAGGATGAGGAAAAGAAAGAGGAAGAGGAAGAGTTGACTAAAGGTGAAAATAAGATACGAAAGAGTCGGGGTGGGGGGGATAGGGATGTGGGGGTCACTCATCAAACCGGTTTGGTTCCCTTTATTCATTACGAGTGCAGAGCGAGGAAGTACGTAATATACACAAGTGCCTCTTGGAAAGAAGCTGGTCCATTAATATATGTACATATACGTACTTACACACACACACACACACACACACACACACACACACGCGCGCGCACACACACACACACACACATATATATATATAGATATATATATATATATATATATATATATATATATATATATATATATATTTACCGTTTGTTTATTTCTCCACTCACATATTTTTCGATTCATTTATCTATTCATCTATTTATCTAATTGAATGTTTATGTGTTTACGTGTATGTGTGCGTGCGTGTGTGCGTACGTACGTGCGTAATCGGCACAGGTGCACAGGTACACGCACGCACAGACACACACACACACACACACACACACACACACACACACACACACACACACACACACACACACACACACACACACACACACACACACACACGCACACACACATACACACGGAGATAAATATTAATTCATCCATATAATCGCTGCTTTTCAAATAAGTGTTTTACCGTATAGGCAATTAGAATGAAATAAAAGAAATATTTTCCGCATTTTTATATACAGCGTCACTTGAGGTATAAGTCTTATTCATCATAGAATATAATTAATGATTAAACCCTTTGCTGACAAGGGGGAGGAGGGAGGCGAAGGAGAGTGGGGAGGGGAAGGGGAGGGGTGCTACGACCGGAACTGAATAAAAGCGGGGGATGGGGAGGGGAAGGAGGGGGAGGGGGAAGGGATTGGGGAAGGGGAGGAAAGGGTTATGGGAAGGGAGGGAAGGGGAGGAGAGGGTAAGGGGAAGGGAAGGGGATGGGGCTAAAACTGAAACTGATGGGAGGGGGAGAGGGGAGAGTGTGGGGGCTGTGGAAGAGGATGAGAAGGTTAGAGGAAGGGAGGGGGAGAGGAAGGAAAGGTATAGGGAGCTATAACAGAAACAGAATAAAATGGGAGGGAGGGGAGGGGGAGGGAGATGAGAGGGGGGAGGGAGAGGGGAGGGGGAGAGGATTAAGGGAAGAGGGTAAGGGAGAGGGGAGGGTGTGGGTGGCCCTTCAATAAAAATATGATAAAATAGATTGACGGCAGCTATGATAAACGAAAGGA
Source organism: Oratosquilla oratoria (assembly GCF_046742065.1). Taxonomy (NCBI): domain Eukaryota; kingdom Metazoa; phylum Arthropoda; class Malacostraca; order Stomatopoda; family Squillidae; genus Oratosquilla; species Oratosquilla oratoria. The sequence goes on from NC_134808.1 coordinate 27,070,203, forward strand.
TCGATTTATTGCTGCCTTCAACATAGTGACGTCCATCTTTGTTTACGTTTGAATGACGGATTGTCCTGAGGGTCTTGGGCGGTATTGAAAAAAAAAAAAAAATCACCTTAGCCAGAGTAAAGTGACTAAAGTACGTCACCCGGATCCATTGATATGATTTTTAATTTGCAAAATAAATATTTGACTTCAATAAACAAGACAAATATTGTATCGGAAATTGAATCCCTTGCTTAAAAGGGAAAGTGATATTTACGTGATTGAGTCCTTCGTTATTGCGAGGGGGGAGTGAGGAGGGGGGGAAGAGGAGGGGCGAGGGGGGATCGAAGGGCGAGCGGGAGGGGTAGGGGGGAGGGGGCGAATGGTAGCGAAGGGGGCGAGGGTGGAGCAAAGGGGCGAGGGAAAGGGGGCGAGAGAGGGAGAAGAGGGGGGAAGGGCGAGGGGGGAGTAGGTGAAGCGGGGGCACAACGGAGACAAATAAAATCGCCCGGCGCCAAGTTGAGACGTACCGAGACGTACTCTGATCTCGCAATCGCTTAGTTGTGGGTTCGAATCCCGCACTCCTCTCCGATTCACAGCAGTTGCCTGTTCCCTGAACAACGCCCCCAAGCACATCATAGGGCACAGGTCACGGCTTCGGCCGCATCTACTCAGCGCCCCCTGGTGTAGGGTCTTCGCCTCGGCAGATGAAGTCTGCCGGGAGCAGGAGTATAAGGTTACGCCTTGTTCACACTAGCGGTTACTGCGGCGGTTCAATTACAGCGTAAATCAATGGAGGCGTTCATACACAACCGAGCAGTTTTTCGTTGACCATGTGGTACCGCCGCTGTTTACGCGCAGTTGGAACCCCTAATGTGAACTGGGCCTAAGCTGTAATACGTTCGCCACCGATGTAGTATTTCGTGTTTGTTTAATTACTTATTTATGTATTTATTTATCTATTTGTTTATTTGTTTAGTTTATTTATTTTCTCTTGTCCATTTACTTATCTTCTCTTATTGTATTTATTTGATATATTCTGTTTTTTATTTTATATATTCTAATTATGTTGTTTAATGTATTTGATATATTTGACTTTACATTATATGTATTGTTTGTTCTATTCTCTTTATTCCATTTACTTTTCTCTTGATATCGTTTATTTCATATATTTATTGATCTTATTTTTCACTTATTCATTTACTGATTATTTATTTTCTATTAGTTTCTGATGCGACTCCAGACTCAAAGGCCCTCTTCTGGAACTTGGCGTCTACCAGGTCCTGCGAGAGCCGATGTTCCTTTTATGACTTAAATCATTCTCCTGATGAGAAACTATTTCCGGTATGTTCCCGATGCTCTTGAATGCAAAAAGATTCCCGCTCGTAGCCGGATCAAATCCTTCCCGTGCGTTTATAGTTCCGACTGATTCGGTTTCAGGAATCTATACAATGTGTCTTTGACGCCGTAATTGTGATCTGGGAGGAATTTTGACAAAACCGAAATTTCGAGAAGAAAGACTCGGGCGGAGGGTGGGGGGGGATCAAAGAGTTCTTGGATTGTGGGGGCCTTCAGTAGTTGGTGTGGTGGGTGATTTCATTTGGTGTAAGATTGTGGTGGAATTAGAAGAAATAAGTACAGAAAAGGCGAGGAAGGAGGGTAGACGGTAGAGTAAGGAGGGAGAGAAGCAGGAAGGACGTAATTCACGCCACAGGTCCCTTCCCCTCCTGAAGAACCCGAGAACATCCTGGGGGTGACATGACACATGAGGCAGGTGACTGTATCGGAGGGTCTTAAGAAACCAAGCTCGTTTACGACTAGAATTAAGGTAGTGTGTAGTCAAAGACTCTCGGTAGTTGTTTGGAGTGCACTTCTCCCCTCTAGAGAAGTGGCTTCTAAGATATCAAAAGAAGACCCCTTCTTGGATCTTAAGCATTTCGAGTGTTGGGCCTCATTAGTTAGGTGGTCGAGAGTGGGCGTTAGACTTGGAGTGTGTGACGTCATTGAGGTGGGTGCCTGCTCTTGATGTCACGTGCTTAGTATCTGATGACACTGCAGTGGCCTGCGCTTGGTGTCACGTTCTTAGTATGTGATAACGTCTTTGAGGTGGCCTGCTCTTATTGTCACGTCCTGAGTGTGTGATGACTCCAACAGCAGTTGGTGTCAAGTCTCGAATGTGTGACGTCATGTCACATGGTGGCCTACTGTTGACGTCACGTCTTGAGTATATAACGATGTCATCTTGCCTGAAGTAGGCCTGAAGCATAAGATGGCGTACAGCTATGATCTACTATTGGCGTCAGGCCTGAAGCATAAGATGACATTACGATGTGACAGCAGGGCAGGACTCGTAGCAATGGATCTAAATTAGGCAAATTTAGATTTAAGGAGGAAATAGGCAAGAACTGGTTTACCAACGAATGGAATGGACTTAGTAACCATGCAGTGAGCGCTGAAACTATCGGTTGTTTTAAGAAAAGGTTAAATAACATTACGGATGGGTATGAGAGATGGTAATGCACATGGACTTTCCTTGTGCAGGCCTTATGGTCTCTCGCAATCTTCTTCATCCTTATATCCTTATGTGGCCTCCTGCTGGCGCCAGGCCTGAAACATAAGATGGCATCGTTCCCGGTACTAATTGGGCCGCTGAGAAGCCAAATTAGGACGTTTCTCTTTGTTTGGCAACGCTCGAATGCGTCTGGCCTGGGAACACCGTCAGTTTTGATATGAATAGGCCTAAGAGCTTGCGTGCACATGTGTGTGTTTGCATGCGCGTGTGCGCGCGTTTACCTAATTGTCGTATACAGGAAAGGACCAAGGCTCGTAGGGTCCCATCTCTTAGTCTCCAATTTATGTCACGCGTGTGTTTGCGTGCGCCCGCGTGTGGCCCTTTATCTTTGTATTCTGTGTAAGTCAATGGAAGCGTTCACACGCAACCGCGGAGTTTTTCCTTGACTATGCAGTACCATCGCTGTGTCCCCGCAGTTCCGACCGCTAGTGTGATTAGAGCCTTAGTGAAGGAATTAAAATAATGTAAATATATTGGAAGGAGCAAATATGAGAATTTTCGCCATTTTGCTTAGTATCTACATGAGAAAATAAGAATGAAGGAGACTGTAAGAGACCATAAGGCCTGCAATAGGCAATTCCATGTCCCTTACCACCTGTTGTCCCCATAGTCGAGCCTTTTCTTAAAACAACCGATAGTTTCAGCGATCACTACATGGTTACTAAGTCTATTTCATTCGTTGACCACTCTATTGGTAAACCAGTTCTTGCTCATTTCCTTCGTATATCTAAATTTGTCCAATTTAGATCCATTACTGGGAGTCCTACCCTGTTGTCTTAATATGATGACCTTGTTTGTGTCATCCTTGTTAAAGCCTTTGTTCCACTTGAACACCTCAATTAGATCAACCGGCACAATGCGTCTGAACTCATGTATCATTCTCCTTTGTACTGATCTAGCGAATCGATATTCATTCTATAGGACGGAGACCAAAACTGTACCGCATTTTCTGAAATAAGCAAATGGTGACAGTTTATCAATAGAAAGGTAGAAGCTAATATGCCATGTCCGCACTGGTTATTTGTAGTGTTTCTAAAAACGAGAAAATGAAAAAGGAGAGTTTTGTCTCTCCCTCATTTTGTAGATATTGAGTAAGTGTCTGTGGCTCGTTAATATATGTTAATATATAAATATATATATATATATATATATATATATATATATATATATATGTATATATGTATGTATATATATGACACACAGGAAACCCACAGTCGGATGAAATAAAATTCGAATAAAGAAGAATCCTATATTTCGGCTATCAACTGTACCCTCTTCAGGAAGAGGGCTACAGTTGATAGCCGAAAGAGGACTACAGTTGATAGCCGAAATATAGGATTCTTCTTTATTCGAAGTTTATTTTCTCCGACTGTGGGTTTCCTGTGTGTCATTTACAAATGTGCTACTACATCTCTGTTTAGAAAAATATATATGTATATATAAATATATATATATATATATGTATATATACATATATATATATATATAGACTACATATATATATACATATATGTATATATATACATATATATATATACACACACATATATATGTATATATATACATATATATACATATATATATATATATATACACACACATATATATATATACATATATATATACTCACATATATATGTATATATATACATATATATATATATGAAGTATTTTGAAAATGATGATGTGTTACCAAATGGCCAAAAATATATAACCATAAGGATGGACTGTAAGAGATTGATGGTGATAAATATAACAAGAAAGAGAGAGAAAGAGATGAGAACGAAAAGGAAAGAATGAATAATGCAAATATATTGGAAATGGAATAGACTTTCTTCCCCGATTTGTGAAACGAGTGTAGACAAAGAAAAAGAGTTTAAGGATAGAAAATGAGGTAACAAAAGGAAAAAATGGAAAGTTAAAGAAAACGAACTAAGAAAAAAGAAAAAGGAATAAAAGGAAGAAAAAGAAAAAAGAAAAAAAAGAAAAAGAAAAAAGAAAAAGAAAAGAAAAAATAAAGAAGAGGAACGAGAAAAAAAGAAAGAAAAAAAGAGAAAAAGAGAGATTCACAGCAGGACTCCGCCATCAGATGAAGGCTTCAACCACGTTTCGAACGATTGGGTTTGAACCATTTCCGATTGAAAAGAAGGATTCGAAACCCAATATGGGCCTCCATTGCATCGGATGAATCTCTGGGTATCATGAACATTCCCCGGACTCTCCCCCTCCTCTCCCCCCGGAGCCTCTCCCTCTTCACCGGAGGATCTCCCCCATTCCCGGAAGCCGACAAGAAACTTTTTTTTTTTTGGGGGGGGGGGAGAACTCCCCTAGAGGCTTTCCATGCCCCACACCACCCCGGAGGCTGACAAGACCTTCCATTCAGGTCTTGGGGGGAGAAAAAGAGGACAGAAAAGGAGGGATGTCGTGGGAAGTCACCTTGATGCCCTCAGCATCTTAAGCCAATAGGGCGATAATGGATAGAGTGAGGCGAGGGAGGGGGAAGGGGGGAGAGGGAAGGAGTAAGGGGAGAGGGGGAGAGAGGAGGGGGAAGGGGAGGAAGGTGAGGGGGAGAGGAGAGAAGAGGAGGGGGAATGGGATGGAAGAATGGGAAGGGAGGAGGGGGAATGGGGGAAAAGGGGAGAGGAGGGGGGAATAGCATCCCTGCTCATTCAGCTCATGACCTGTAAATGGGTTCTTTTTTTCTCTTGCTTTTTATTTGCCTTGTTCCTTCTTCCTCCTCTTCTTCCTCCTCTTCCTCCTCCTCCTCCTCCTCTTCTTCGTCCTCCTTCTTCTTCTCCTCCTCCTACAGGTAAAGTAACAACCACCAAAGAGAAAGAAACTCTGCAATCCGATCTAGACAAATGTAAAGTCATGCACATTGGAAATAACAATGATCACATTCAATACCAAATGAATGGCGAAATACTGGATTCAGTAACTAAAGAAAAAGATTAGAAATTTTAGTATCAAATGACTTGAAGCCAAGTCAACATTGCTCAGAAGTTGTTAAAACATCAAGTAAATTGGTTGGCTTCATCGGAAGAGTCTTCGAAAAGAAATCAGAAAAAATATTGCTAAACCTTTATAATTCCTTGGTCCGTTCCCATCTCGAATACTGTGTACAATTTTGGTCCCCATACTACCAGAAAGATATTAGTAAACTAGAAAGAGTGCAACGGAGCATGAGAAATATGATACCAAGGCTGAGAAATCTGCCGTATGAAGAAAGAATTAAAAGTCTAAACTTATTCTCACTTAAAAAAAAAAAAATGCTAGGAGATTTAATTGATGTTTGAAAATGTTGAAAGGCTTTGACAACATCAATGTCGAAGATTATTTCTTATTAGACCAATCAAATATAAGAAGACGTCACGATTTTAAAGTAATTGGTAAAAGATTTTCTTCGAATGAGAATAAGCACTTCTTTAACCTGGTAGTTAATGTGTGGAATTCGTTACCTTCCACTGTCGTTGAAAGTAACACAATAGCAGCATTTAAAAATCGCTTAGATAAATATTTGGACTCTAATCCGCAAATAAAATATTATCCCTTGCAATAAAAGATCTCACAGCCTGGCATTTAATTGCAATTGGATAGGATAGTGATAGCAGTAGTGTTAGTTCATTTTCTGCCCTGCTTTCGTAATTGTAGATTAGTTTAGTAAACACAAACAGCCTCGTTAGGGCCAGTAGGACGGCTGTTGTTTGTTTTTCCTTTGTGTTCCTTTATGTTCTTTTGTTCCTCCTAATCCTCGTCCTCCTCCTCATCATCCTTTTTCTCATCTTACTTCCTCCTAATCCTTCGCCTCGCGCTCTACCTCTTTCTCCTCCTCTTCCTCCCTCCTCCCTCCTCCCTCCTCCCCCTTCCTCCCCCACTCCACCTTCTCCTCATCCTCCTCTTTCATCATCACAACCACCAGTACACCCACCCTCCCCCCTCCTCCTCCTCCTCCTCCTCCTACTACTCCTCCCTCCTCCCACCTCCTCCTCCTCTTCCCCCTCCTCTTCTTATTCTTCCTCCTTCCACTTGGAAAGAGACAAAGTGGAGTCGGGTGTCTTGATCCGGCTCAAAAGTCCTGACGTGACGCCGCTCACGGGTAAGGGGATGGAGGGAGGGGAGGGGAGAATGGCACCACACTCAGCTTTGACGTTTCCGCTCCCGTAGTCGTCCTCTGTATCGGCACCGCGAAGCCCAAAACTATCTTGTCTCTCCAACTTCATCGCCGTCGTCGTCGTCGTCGTCGTATTCGTCATCATCGTCGTCGTCGCCATCATCATCGTTATCATTATCATTATCATCATCATCATCATCGTTATCAAGAGGAGGAGGAAGAAGAGGAGGAAGAAGAGAAAGGAAGAATAAAAAGGAAGAATAAAAAGAAGAGGAAGAAGAAGAGGGAGGAGGAGAAGAGAAGGAGGAGGAAGAGGTATAGGATGAGGAGGAGGTGGAGGAGGATGAATAGGAGAAGAAGGAAGTGTGAAAAGTAGAAAAAAGAAGGGAAAGAAGAATGCGAGGAAGGAGGAAGTAAGAGAAGGTGGAGAAGCAAGAGGTGAAACAGAAGAAGTATAAAAGGGAGAAGAGATTAACAAGAGGAGGAGGAGAACGAGGAGGAGGAAGGAGGAGGAGGAGAAGAAAAAGAAGAAGAAGAAGAAGAAGAGAAAGGAGAGATGAGGGGAAGGAGGAGGAAGAGAGAGGAGAAGGAGGAGTAGGAAGGAGGAGGAGAAGAAGGATCAGGTGAAAGGAAAAGAGAAGAAAAATAAGACGAACGAGAGAGGAAGAGGAGGAGGGGGAAGGAGGAGGAGGAGGAAAAGGTGAAAGAATATGAAAAGAAGACGAGAGGAAGAGGAGGGAGAAGAAGGAAAGAGGTGAAGGAGGAGGAGGAGCGTAAGGAGAGATAGGAGGAGGGAGAGGAAGGAAGAGAAGGAGGAGGAGGAGGTGGTGGTGGAGGAGGAAGAAGAGAAATACGTTTAATCAGAACTTGAGTCGTTCTGAAGGAGTGTGACAGCGCACTTAATAGTTTCCGGCACTTGTGACTTTTTTTTTTTTTTTTTTTTTTGAGGGGGAGGAGGAATCATGTGTTCGAGGTTTTATGTCTTCTTTTTCTATATTTTCTTAATGAAGTCTCTTTTGCTCTCTATCTACCTATGTCTCTCTGTCTATCTCTTGTACGTGTAAATATATATCATATATGTGTACATATATATATATATATATATATATATATATATAATAGATATGTATGCATTTATGTAGTTTATATTAAATATATATATATATATATATATATATATATATATATACACATGTGTGTGCGTGTGTGCGAGTGTGTGCGTGCGTGCATGTGCATGGATGTGCGTGTGCATGTGTACGTGTGTGTCAGTGTGTGTGAATTAGAAAGAAAAGTCCGGTTTGTCCTTTGTGAAATCCTCGACGCCGACGACCTCCTTTGTTGCCAAAAAGTGGAACAAGGCTGACCTTTGTGGATTCGTGGGCGAACTCACAAAGGTTGCGGTACCAGCTGGTGTTTTGGTAAGGAGTAGGAGGAGGAGGAGGAAGGGGAGGAGGAGAGAAGAGAAGTAAGTGGGAGGAGGAGGAGAAGGGAAGAGGAAGGGGAGGAGTAGGAGGAGGAGGGGGGAGAGGAGGAAGGGGAGGAGGAGAGAAGAGAAGTAAGTGAGAGGAGGAGAAGGGAAGAGGAAGGGGAGGAGTAAGAGTAGGAGGAAGAGGAGGGAGAGGAGAGAGAGGAGGAGGGAAGAGGAAGGGGAGGAGGAGAGATGAGGAAGAGGAGGAGGAGAGAGAGGAAGAGGGAAGAGGAAAGGAGGAAGGGGAGAGGAAGGGGAAGGAGAAGGTAAGAGGAAGAGGAGGAGGAGAGGGACAAGGAGGAGGGAAAGGAAGGGAAGAGGAGGAGGAGGAAGAGGAGGACCATACCTTAGAAGAGTTTGTTTATATTCGCGAGTGCGGGGTGTGGAGGAGGAGGAGGAGGAGGAGGTGGGAGTAAAGGTGGTGGTTGGAAGGATGGAGGTGGGATGGTGGTAGCGTTTGATGTTTGTTATTGTTTTGTTGTTGTTGTTGTTGTTGTTGTTTTGTTGTTGTTGTTGTTGTTTGGGCGTAATCGTCCGTGTGATGTCCAGCCAATGTTTAGGAAGTGTAAATAAGCAGATGAATAAATAATTGTTAAAATTATTATCAAATAACATAACATGCGTAAACAAGCGAACAGATTTACATGAATATAGATTACTAGTTATTCAAATAGATGAAAAATGAAATGATCAGCCTATGAATGAATAATTAATATTTTGTGTAAACACATGATTAAAACTTGAGTGTATAGATTAATGAATATATAAATGAATAGATGAATTAATAGGTAAATATGTAGGCAATGTGATAAATAGACGTGATTATTTAAACAAACAAATGATGTAGAAATATAAAGATCAATAAATATATAAATAGGTGAGTACTTTACAAAAGTAAAAATAAACATAACGTAAGAATGGAGGAGACTGCAAGAGACCATAAGGTCTACACTAGGCAGTTCCATGTCCATTACCACCTGTTACTCTCGTCCATAAAATTGTCTAACCATGGCTCAAAACAACCGATAGCTTCAGCGCTCACTATATGGTTATTAAGTCTATTTCATTCGTTAAACCACTGTTAGTAAACCAGTTCTAGCCTATGTCTTTCTTAAATCTAAATTTGTCCAATTCAGATCCATTACTTCGACTCCTGTAAATATAGCAATAATTATTTTTTTTCCTCCCGCATCCGCTTAAAGTCGACCCAATATGGAACTTCCCACGTCTGCTGGATCCTCCCACACAAATGACCACCACCCCCCACCCGCACCCCCACCCCCGCTTACCACCCCACCACCCCCCGGCTCGTTTTGTTGTTTTTGGCAACGAAAATATACTCTGTGTTTTTGGTCATTTAATGCATTTTCCTTCATCCTCAGTTTTATCCTCATCGTCATTATCACCCCCTCCCCCATCCTAATCCTCACTCATCCTCATCCTACTTCTTTATTTTCAACTTTCTTCCTACTCTCTCTTCATTTTCCTCCTCATTCTCCTCCTCTTCCTCCTCCCCTTATTCCTCATTCTCTTCCTCCCCTCCTCTTCTTCTTGTTCTCCTCCTCCTCCTCCTCCTCCTCCTCCTCCTCCTCCTCCTCCTCCTCCTCCTCCTCCTCCTCCTCCTCCCACTCATCATTCTCCTCCTCCACCTCCACCTCCTTCTCCTCCTCCCACTCCTCATTCTCCTCCTCCCCTCCTCCACCCCCTCCTACTCCCACTCCTCATTCCCCTCCTCCTCCTTCTCCTCCCACTCCTCATTCCCCTCCTATTCCTCTCCTCCTCTGCCTCCTCCACCACCTACTCCACCTTTCCCTCCACCTCATTTTCCTCTTCTTCCTCATTCTCCTCCTCCCCTCCACCTCCTTCTCCTCCCACTCCTTCTCATTCTCCTCCTCCTCCCCTCCTCCTCCTCCTCCCACTCCACCTCTTCCCCTCCTCCCCTCCTCCTCCTCTCCTCTTCCTCCTTCGCCTCCTCCTCCTCCTCCTCCTCCTCCTCCTCCTCCGCTTCCTTCTCCGCCTCCTCATTCTCCTACTCCTCCTCCCCCTCCCCCTCCGCTTTCTCATTCTTCTATTCCTCTTCCTCATTCTCTTCCTCTTTCTCCTCCTCTTCCTCTTTCTCCTCTTCCTCTTTCTCCTCCTCTTCCTCCTCCCCTCCTCCTCCACATCCTTCGCCTCCTCATTCTCCTTCTCATTCTACTCCTCATTCTCCACCTCCTCTTCCTACTCCTCCTCCTCCTCCTCCTCCTCCTCCTCCTCCTCCTACCCCCCACCCCCTCCCTGGTGTAGCCTGGTCGGCTCATAGCCGGGGCCTTGGTGTCCTCATTAGCGCGTCTGTGTCTCTGCTTCCCCTTTATACTCTCTGGTTGTAGACTCCGACAGTGATGTCCTGCGTCCGTTTATTTTTATCTCTATCTTATCTTATTATGTTTGTTTTTCTTATAATTTCTTCTATAGACACCTTTTCCAACTAAGTTTTTTTCCCTAATAAGCATTTTTTTTTAGATAAACGCTTCTTAATTACACATGTTTTTCCAACAAAGATTTTTTCTAATAGGATCTATTTATATATTTTTTTTACCTAAAGTATTTTTAATTAAACACCGAAGTTAAACTAAAATTGTTTTTATAAGCACAAGCCACTGGACCTTATTTTGTTTATTTTTTAGAAAACGAGTTATATTTATATACATTATATATATATATATATATATATATATATATATATTTATATATATATATATATATATATATATATATATATATATATATAATCATTCTTTCCCATTGATCTCCTTCCTCTATCCCTTTTATTTCCTTCCTCCTTCCCCGTTCCCCTTACCCTTTTCACTTCTCCTTTTCCTTTTCCTCTTCCTCTTTCTCCTTTTCCCTTTCCCCCTTCCTCTTCCCCTTCCCCCTCTCCCTTCCCCCTTTCCCCTTCCCCTTCCCTTTTTCAATTTCCCCTAACACTTTCCCCTTCCCTCTCGCCTTTTCCCACGTACCCCTTCCCCTTTCCTCTTCTCCCTTCTCCTTCTCCCGTTACATTTTACTCTCTTCCCTTTCCCCTGTAACCCTTCCCCTTTCCACCTTCTTCCTTCTCCTTCTCCCGTTACCATTTTACTCTCTTCCCTTTTCCCCGGAACCCTTCCCCTTTCCACCTTCTTCCTTCTTCTCCCGTTACCATTTTACCCTTTTCCCTTTTCCCCGTACCCCTTCCACTTTCCTCCGTAACCATTTCCCTTTCTCCCTTCTCCATTCTCCTTCCCCCGATACAATTTACCCCTTATCTTTCCCCCTTATCTTTTTTCCTTCCCCTTTCCCTTCCTCTTCCTCCTTCCTCCTTCCCCCTTCCCCCTTCTCCTTTTCCCCTTTCCCTCTTCTCCCTTCTCTTCCCGTTACACTTTACCCTCTCTCTGCCTTCCCTTTCCCCTTTGCCTTTGTATACCTTCCCCCTTACTCATTCCAACTTCCCCATTCCGTCTTACACATTCTCCATTCCCCATTCCCTGTTCCCCTTACCCCTTACCATTGCCCACCCCCTGTAACCCCATACCCATCCCCTTTACACCTTACCTCTTACCCTTGCTCATTCTCCCATACCCCTTACCTCTTACCTTTCCCCATTCCGAATCTTACCCCTTACCTCTTAATCCTTCCCTGTTACCCGCTTACTCTTGCCCGTCCCCCCTTACCATTGTCCATCACCTGTTATCCCTTACTCCTTACCCCTTCCCTGTTACCTCTTACCCCTTACTTCGTACCCCTTACCCTTTACCCCATACCCTATACTCCTTACCCCTTCCCCATTACCCCTCACTCTTTACTCTCTACCCCTTGCTCCTTTCCCGTTACTAGTTACCACTTCTCCGTTACCCCTTCCCCTTTACCCGTTACCCCTTACTCCTTACTCCATTTACTCCTTACCCCATTTACTTCATACCCCATGTACCCCTTACCCCATGTACCCCTTACCCCATGTACCCCTTACCCCATGTACCCCTTACCCCATGTACCCCTTACCCCATGTACCCCTTACCCCATTTACTCCATACCCCATGTACCCCTTACCCCATGTACCCCTTACCCTATGTACCCCTTACCCCATGTACCCCTTACCCCATGTACCCCTTACCCTATGTACCCCTTACCCCATGTACCCTTTACCCCATGTACCCCTTACCCTTTATTTCTTACCCTTTACCCTTTACTTCTTACCCCGTACCTATTACCCTTTACCCCTTCCCCGATACCCCTTACTACTTACCCCTTATTCTTTACCTCTTACTCCTTTCCCGTTACCAGTTACCCCTTCTACGTTACCCATTTCCTATTACCCGGTACCCCTTACCTGTTACCCTTTACCTGTTATCCTTTACCCCTTCTCTCTTACCTCTTCCCCTTTACTTCTTACCCCTTCCCCGTTACTTTTTACTCCTTACTCCTTACCCTTTACAACTTACCCCTTACTCCTTTCCCGTTACCTGTTATCCCTTCCCCGTTACCCGTTACCCCTTACCCCTTAGCCCTTCCCCCTTCCTCCTTTCCCCTTCCTCCTTTGTTCCCGTGTTGGATGACCTATTAGGGTGTTAATAGGTCTAATCAAAGTCTAATGCACAATAATTGTTTATTATGAATTTATACAGGTACTGTGAGGTCTTGGGGTAGCGTGCGCAAAGGCCTGCATCCTCTCATTATCCCCCACGACACAGTGATGCCCTTGATAGATTATATTCTAGCCATGAAATAGATCGTTTCTTTCATATATGAGGACATAAACTTCAGCCAGAATGGGGTCTCTATCACTGAAGCCAGCTTTCAGTCAGGGTCCGTCCACTGAAATGAATGAAATTTATTTTCCTCAGAACAAAACGTTTGTATCTATATATATCTACGTATATATGTATACATATATGTATATATGTGTGTATGTATTTATGTATTTTATTTAATTTTATTTATTATCATTATTTGTTTTTACCATGTATCTGTTTATTCTTACTATTTATTAATTTATTATTTATTATAAATTAATGTTATTTTTCTGTTTGTTTATTATTTATCATTATCTATTTATCTATCTTATTTATCTATTTACTTATTTTTCTATTTATTTAAATTTTTCCTACATCCCACCTAGTTATGGACCAAAAGGCCTCCTGTCGGCATGTTCTTCCTTTATAATCCTTTGTATGCGTGTATATACGTGTGCGTATGTGTATTTACAGGTATGTATGTATGGGCTGGTCAGGTGATATTTAGGCATTGACGAGATATTTTGGACATTGGATGATACAGTCTCGGCGTGAATGAAATGCAAAATACGAGTATACACTTCCCCCTCCTTCCCCTCACCTTTCCCCCTTTTGCTCTACTCCCCTTCACCTTCCCACCCTTTCCCCTTATCCTCCCTTCTCCCTTTCCCCTTGTCCAGTCTCCCACTCCTTTCCCTATCCCCCTTCCCCTATCCCCCTTCCCCTTTCCCCCTTTCCCTTTCCCCTTTCCCTCTTCCACACCCCCTTTACCCCATCTCCATCCCCCTTCCCTCTTTCCTCTTCCACATCCATCTTCCCCTTTCCCTATCCAACATCCACTTTCCCCCCTCACTCTTTCCCCCTTCCACATCCCCTCTTCCCCCATCTCCATCCCCCTTCCCTCTTCCCTCCTCCACATCCCTCTTCCCTTTTCCCCCTTTCCCCATCCCCCTTCCCCATCCCTTATCTCCCATCCCCCCTTCCCTCTTCCCCATCTTCCTTCTCCATCCCCCTTCCCCTTCCCCTTTTCCTCTTCCCCTTCCCCCTTCCCTCTTCCCCTTTCCCTCTTCCCCTTTCCCTCTTCCCCTTTCCCTCTCCCCCGTTCCCCATCCCCCTTCCCCCTTCCCCCTTCCCCTTTACCCCATCCACCTCCCTCCTTTGCACCATCCCCTTTTCCTCATCCCCCTTCCCCATCCCCTTTCCCCATCCCCCTTCCCCCTTCCCTATCCCCCTTCCCCATCCCCTTTCCCCATCCCCTTTCCCCATCCCCATCCCCCTCCCCCCTTCCCTATTACTACATCCACCTCCCTCCTTTCCCCCATCCCCTTTTCCCCACCCCCTTCACCATCCCCTTTCCCCATCCCCTCCCCCCCTTCCCCCTTCCCCCTTACCCCATCCACCTTCCTCCTTTCCTCCTTCGACCTCCACCTTAACCCCTGGCCTTGGACATTCCCAGTCCGTATTGAGCGCTGAAACTATCGGCTGTTTTAAGAAAAGATTAGACAACTTTCTGGATAAGGATGACAGGGGGCCATGGACATGGAACTGCCTAGTATAGACCTTAGGGTCTCTTGCAGTCTCCTTCATTCTTATGTTCTTATGACCCTTCAGGAGGGTCACTCCACCCCCCGCTTGCTCCCAGTTCCTACAGAGACTGAAACGATACCAAAAAAAAATATTTTCTCGCTGTGTGCTCAGGTTTCGTCGTCGTCGACATCATCGTCGTTATCGTCGTCGTCATCATCATCAATATCATCATCATCATCATCATCATCATCATCATCATCATCATCATCATCATCATCAATATCATCATCATCATCATCATCATCATCATCATCATCATCATCATCATCATCATCATCATCATCATCATCATCATCATCATCATCATCATCATCATCATCATCATCATCATCACCATCATCCCCATCATAATCACCACCATCACTACCATCATCACCATCACTACCATTATCACCATCATCACCATCATTACTACCAATATCACTACCATCACCAACGTCCTCATCAATGATGATTATGTTGTCTTTAATATCTTTTTCTGTTATTTTCTCTCTATCTCTTCCTGCCTTTTCTTCTGCTCCTCCTCCCACTCCTCTTCCTCTTTCTCCTCCTCCTCCTCCTCCCCTCCTCCTCCTCCCCTCCATCATCCTCCTCCCCTCCTCCTCCTCCTCTTTCTCTTCTTCCTTCTCCTCCTCCTCCTCTTTCTCTTCTTCCTCCTCCTCCTCCTCCTCCTCCTCCTCCTCCGTACCCTATTCAACCGCGCCTCTTTTGCCCATGTTATTGTCCCCATCCTTATCCTTCCCTTTCTCCTCATTCTTTCTCGTTCCTATTCCGCTCTTCTCATTCTTTCCCGTTCTCATTGTTTTTTCTTCATTTTTTCTTCTCTCATT
>NC_134808.1:27100494-27112994 GCF_046742065.1 Oratosquilla oratoria
TGATTTACCTGTAGACTGGTTCACTCCTGAATCAATATCCAATTTATATGGGGTACTCTCCCCTAACAGACCACCTCTTATGACTACTAAGAGCTTCTCTTGATCAAAGAGAAACGGGGTTCAGAAACCCATTAACAGCCAAACTAATTTCACTCGTGTTTGTGGGAATTTTACTCCCCTCATAACAGTATACCTTACTCAAAGAGAACTCTCCATCACCGCCATCACCATCACATTCAGAAACCCATTTAATTAAGCCCTCTCCGAAGAGCTACTTCCTGAAGATGTTCGTTACCCTTCAGAGGGCCTGCCAGGAGTTCGATATTATTCCTGAGGAGAGTCTTTTGGTATCTATCAAAAGCACTCAGGACCAAACCTGACGAAAATGTTAGTTACCTTTCGGAGGATCTGCTGTTGGGTCCACCGACAGGCAGGCCAGAAGCTCGATGTTATCCCTGAAGAGGGTCTTCTGGTATCCGTCAAAAGTTCTCAAGACCTGCCTGCCAAAAGATGCATTCTTCACCCATCGAAGGACCTGCCATTGGGTCCGTATGCAGGCACGCCACAATCTCAATATTATCCCTGAAGAGGGTCTTCTGGTATTCATCAAAGGTACTCGGGACCTATCGGCCGAAGTAGAGCTTCCTCACCCTCCGAATCTCGATATTATACCTAAGGAGGATCTTGTGGTAGCCATCAAAGGCACTTTGGTTCTATAGACGTTCCGGGGAAGGAACTATGATTAGTTCCTCAGAGCGAAGGAGGTATGATTAGAGAGGAACTAGACCATGAGGAACCGAGCCAGAAGGCCCATATTACATAAGAACATAAGAACGAAGGAGACTGCGAGGAACCATAATACGTAAACTAGGCAGTTCCATGCCCATTACCACCTATCATCCCCATCCATAAAGTTATCTAATCTTCTCTTAAAACAACCAATAGTTTCAGCGCTCGTTACGTATATGATTACCAAGTCTATTTCATTCATTAACCACTGTTGGTAAATCAGTTCATGTCTATTTCCTTCAATCTCCTTCAACCCTGTCGACGTCTTGTATCGGCGCCTTTCAGCTACATAAGTCCCCCCGTCAGAATGAACCAACATAATCTCGCATGTAAGATCGAAATCTTTATTATCCCCGCAGGATCGTATTTATGAAATACGTAAACGTAGCCAACAAACAACGAATGTAAATACTCTTATGAGATGCAGTTTACCAGCGCTTCTATCGTTATGGGTAATATCGCGCATTTATAAGGATTGTAAACACTGGAGAGACGGGGGTAGGGTCCTGGTATAGGACATTTGACCATACGCACAGAACATAATAATCCCATTGTGCTCCTGGACAGTGTGTGTGTGTGTGTGTGTGTGTGTGTGTGTGTGTGTGTGTGTGTGTGTGTGTGTGTGTGTGTGTGTGTGTGTGTGTGTGTGTGTGTGTGTGTGTGTGTGTGTGTGTGTGTGTGTGTGTGTGTGTGTGTGTGTGTGTGTGTGTGTGTGTGTGTGTGTGTGTGTGTGTGTGTGTGTGCGCGCATGCGGTCGTGTGTGTATACACATAAACATGCGTAAATATTAATATTATGTACAATGATGTTAAACAAGAAGTTTCACGTTTACATACATTTGCAGACTAATAGTGTGTGTGTGTGTATGTGTGTGTGTGTGTTTGTGTGTGTGCGCGCGTGTATGTGTGTTTCATCATGGTCTTGAATCACGTGTTAGACTCGTGATCGATAGCTATTTCTCTCCTGGAAGAGAGCTCAGAGCTCATATACGACCGATCTGTGGGTAATGCTGTGACCTTACACCCACACACACACACACAACTCCCCGGTCACGAGAGTTGGAGTAACAACTCGCAGTGCAGCGATACTGAAATTATTTCAACCCAAGGTGGGATTCGAACCCGGACCGCTGTAGTGGTAGCCGGGAAATCTACCAACTGTGTGTGCGCGCGCGCGCGTGTGTGTACGTGTCTCTTGACGCCACTCTTCGTGTATGCACGTAAAAACGCATCACCGGGAGCTGGTCAGTGTCGACAGTGCTACAATATTCATGAGTTCCGGAATGAGATACGACGTAAGTGAGGCGCTTATCTCCCTCTTGCCCGGGACGCAGCGTCCCTCCGATACAGTATCGGAGTCCGCCATCGCAAGACAAATCCTCCTCAACGAGAATCGGAAGGAGATCTGGAGGTTTATGGAACCATTTCCCTGACTACCAAATGCGTCGGAATGCGCCGGAAAAGCATAAACCCCGGATGGTAATGATGGTAACGGGGAGATCATTCCCTTGCCGGATGGCCAACCAAACCGGCGACGGATCTTCGGAGGAGAATATTCGGTGAAGGGAGTGGCGACGATCTAAAGTCTATTCGTCCAACGTAAAAGAAAAAAAAAAAAAACGTTTGTCTACGGAAAGAAAAAGCTTGGGAAACGTTCGATATTCATGAAGAGAAAGGAATCGTTAAGTTAGTGAAAATGTTTGTGTTCGAAAGTTTAAAGAAAAACGTTCGTAAAACGTTTTGTATTCTTGAAGGAAAAGGAAATATTAAGACGATGGAAACGTTTGCGTACAGGAATAAAAAACGTTCAGGAAACGTTGGATACTCGTAAAGGAAAAACAAGTACTAATACGATGAAAGTGTATGCGGGATAAAATCGGGAAATGTTTGGTATTCATAAAGCGAAATGAAAAACAAGACATTAAGACGATGGAAACGTTTGTGTACAAGAAAAAAAAAGGAAAACCAATCATTAACAGAGTGAAAATGTTTGTGTGAAAAAAGCGTTTGGTATTTATAAAGGAAATGTATACTTACACCACAAGGAAAATCAATCACGAACTTAGATATCGCCATGTATATCATAGTATACATAATCTACATTGCGTAAATATGATATGATATACATAGTCTAAATTACATTAAATACCATTTGCAAAAGCCACTTTAGTTTTTAATCACGTGATGGTGAATGAGTGATAATCATCGTTGAAGAACAAGGTAGGTCATAAACTTGGACGAGGTAAAGGAAGCAATATATAAAAGGAAATGGTGATAATATAATCAACGATCATAATAATTATAACGATAGAGACAATGACGTCGAAGATGACGACGACGACAACGGCGACGACGGAAACGATAATAAACATAAAGACGATAACGATGAAGACAATAAATATGATGATAATGATGATAAAGGTAATGTGAACGATAATGGTAATGATAAAGACGATGATAAAGATGATAGTAACTACAATAATGATAAGTACGATGGTAATAATGACAGTCATAAAGGCGATGATACTATTAAAGACAGTGATAATGATAATGACGAATATGATAAATAATGAATACAATCACAACTATGATAACGATAAAGACTAAAGAAACGGTGTTGATGACGGCTACAAATAGACACAAATTAAAAACGTGAAAAGGAAGAAAAAATCGTAGTTCTCTAATTTAAAGGCCGCCTGAAAACCTAGGAAACCTAATTACAAAAGGATGAACTGCTCTTTCCGCTAAGTCCGACACAAAGCTTCGAGGCAGAAGCCGCGAGTCAGGTTAATGGCTTTATTCTGCCCAACGCCAGAGTTTTATTCATCCGAGAGGAACGTCCTGGCCTTAGAGACCCGATCAATATTATTGCGCAATATTTCGTATTGTGCAGTATCATTGACGGTGCAGGGATGGTGTTGAAAAATGACAATATATTGAAGACGTCAAATGTACAGGCTAACCATGTTTGTCATTCTTCAATATCATCCCTGCACCGTCAATAATATTGTACAATACGGAATATTGCGAAATAATATTGTTCGTGTAGGGCTCGTTTTAAGGTTATGCAGGCAAGGTCACCATATTAAGGCAATAGGACAGGATTCGTAGTAAGGGATTCAAATGAAGACAAATTTAGATTTAAGAAGGTAATAGGCAAGAACTGGTTTATCAATACTGTTTCACGAATGGGATACATTTAGTAACCATGTAGTGTGCGCTGAAACTATTAATTGTTTTAAGAAACGGTTAGATAACATTATGGTTGGGGATGATAGATGGTAAGGGACATCAAACTAACTAGTGAAGGCCTTATGGTCTCTTACAGTCTCCTCCATTCTTGTGTTCTTAAGTCGTTTGGTGCGAGATCGGGAAGGAGAAGAGGAACTGATGGCCAATTCAGAAAGAACCAATTTGCCTTTTCTCTTTGGAGGTGGCTTGTTATACTATTGTTGGTGAAATCTTGTCTGTACTATTGTTGGGGAAATCTTATATGTACTTAATGTATTTTGATTACATTATTTGTTTTCAGTTTAGTACTTTTAATGTGCCGTTTGCTAAGATCTTTATCCTGAGTTCTACCACAACATCCTGAAATAATTCGGTAATTCATTGTTGGTCAACATTTAGCTGTATTTCACCTATTTTTTTGTTTTTGTTTTTTCTTCAGGTTTTTTTTCTTCAGGTTTTTATCCTGAGGCTTAGAACAGCACCTGGATATTACAACTTATTATTCTATTGTTGGTCAACATTTCTCTGTACTTTACGTATTTTGTTAAAATGAGTTTTTCTTAATTCACTACTTTTAATGTTAATGTTTCATTTGCTAAGATCCTGAGGGCTAACATGATATCTATGTATGAAAGATTAATTAACACATTAATACAACGCGATGGAACACTTATTACCTATTCTATTTGCTTATTTGGATGTTCGCTGGCCGACTGGATTAGAGCGTCGTTATTTGCGGCAAAGGTCGAGATGACATCGGTTCAAATCCTGCCGCGATCGAGTTGGACCAAGGGCATGGTTCATTGAATCCCACGTTACAAAGTCCTCTGTAAATTGCACCGTCCTAGCCTGCTGACAGGTGGGGGGGAAATCGTCATGTAAAACCGAATCAATAATTTATCTATTTTCTATTTATCTATTCATTTGCTTATTTGTTTATTTTTAATTACTTATGTGTTTATTTATTTATTCATTTATTAAATTGAAATAATTTGCACCTAAATATCCTCAAACAGTGCCACTCTGATGGAGGGGGATAACCTGAATTATGTCAATATAGATGACGCTCTTAAACAGATGTACTCTAGCAGGAATACAATGCTTTTGAAAATTAATTAAAGTATATGTCCTCACTTGATTTAGTTTCGTTCAAATTACTGAGCAAAAGTAATACTTAATCTTACATTTTTTAAAGATTTACCCTCAGTAATGTGTTGAATATCCTTCCGATTAATCTCACTTGAAGTGTTTTATTAAATGATTAGGGGGTGGGGGGATATGTCACCGTATTTTTTATTTCTGCCACATACCGGTGTATACAAGGCAGGTTTCTCGACCTCTGCAATGAGGCAATGATTTTTTTCTTCTTTTTTTTACGGGGGGAGGCTTCAAATCACCCCCCCCCTCCCTTGGATCCGCCACTGCCTTGAGACAAAAATGTGAACTAGTTTTGTTCTGATGAGTACGATTCTCTGAGAGACGTTTGGCGTGAGGGACGGAGACTGAGACCTGGGGTACTCCGCGTCATTGAGTTATGATGGAAAGACTAAAAAGCATCTCTGATGCAAAAGCAAAATATCTATTTATTTATTTCTAGTTTTTTAATTATCTGTTTATTATTTTTTACACTTGATTACCAATAATTTGTATAGAAAGTTCTAAATTACTAAACACATAATGCACACACACACACACATATACATATTTGTATATATATATATATATATATATATATGTATATATATATGTGTGTGTATATATGTATGTATGTATTCAGACACTGACAAGTTGAAATGGGTGAAAAGATGTGTGATGTGTTAATCCGAGTTTATAGCGAAACTAGTCAAAAATAAAACTCGGATTAACACTCCGGTCTTTCCTCTTCCCACTCACTTCAATATATATATATATATATATATATATATATATATATATATATATATATATATATATTATAATATATAATATATATATATATATATATAATATATATATATATATATATATATAATATATATATATATATATATATATATATATATATATATAATATATATATATATATATATAATGTGGATGAATGCAAAAATCCTATAAGCGTGTATGTATGTGTATGTATATTGTGTATGTATGAATAAATAGTGAATGCAGACATGAGATGATCTTGTGAAAGGTGCTTCTGTGGGGGTCTAAATAGGAACGCCTTTGAGTCCACAGCTGAGACAAAGGTTCTTTCATGAGGTCTTTAATGTAAAGAAACCCAAACGTTCTCATGACTGAAATGAAATGAATAAAAAGTATTAAGGCCGAAATAGAAATGAAGATTTTCTTTATGGTATTCATGCTGTTTGTGTGTTTATGCTTATACATTTATGCTGTTTTCTACGAGTCAGATTATCTGTTAATTTGTGTTTATGATTTTGTGCACATACGCTTTAACACACCCATACGTACATCAATCACTCGCACACATCTCTCTCCTTTTTTCCCTTCTCCCCCCCCTTTGCTCTCCCCCCTTCTCTCGTGCCTTCTTTCTCCCCCTTTTCTTCCCCCTTCTCTCTCACCATTCTCTCCACATCTCACCCCCTCTGCTGTTACCCATCTCTTCCTTTTCTCTCTCTCCTACACACACACACACACACACACACACACACACACACACACACACACACACACACACACACACACACACACACACACACACACACACACACACACACACACACACACACACACACACACACACACACACACACACACACACACACACACACACACACACACACACACACACACGCACACACGCACACACACACGAACGCTTGTTTTCACATCAACACGAAAACCTTTAATAATGTATTTACCGCTATAAAGATTTAATAAGAAGAAAATGAAAAATTTACCTTGAAAAGTTTCTACGCTTTGGAAAACATTGTTGACAAACAACTTGGAAACACTTGGGTCCAAATCGAGGTTATGCGGTATCAAACATTCATTCATTAATAAGGCCGCGCGTTAGCCCAGTGAATATAGTGTCAAACTAAAGAGCAGGTGGTCGTGAGTTCGATTCCCGGGACCGGCTGCGGGATATGTTGCGTTGGTTTTCGAGAGCCTTAGCCAAGCGGCCCAGTGTCCTTAAAAAAAAAAAAAAAAAACGCGGCTTGCCGAAACTGACAGGGCTTACCCTACCATCGGTTTCTCACATATCACTTTGAGTGGGATGGTGAGTATGGTGAGTCAGTCATTCATTCGTTCATTCATCCATTTATTCATTCATTTATTCTTTCGTTCATTCGTTAATTAATTTATTCATTCATTCGTTCATTCATTTGCTAGTTCATTCGTTCATTCATTCATTCTTTAAATTATGATCGCCGCATATGTTGACAGACCTTAGCTCCTCCTGGATGACGGGTCATTCCTGCATCTCGCTCATTGCCCTAGGTCAGTGGCAATGTAGCAAGATACAGCACATCCACAACAAGGTCGCTTCATTTAATCGTCGATTCCACTCTCCGTCCCCTCATGCAGAAAAAGAGAAGACGGGGAGAAATCCCTTCTTGCTGCGTCACAATATCATTCACACACACTCCCTCACCACCACCCCCACCCCCCACCAACTCCCTTCCATGCATCACAACATCATCCATACACGACCATTCTCCATTCACCCCTACCTTTTCTCTTCTCCTTTCCATGCATCACAGCATAATCCACACGCAACCATTCTCCATTCACCCCTACCTTCTGTCTTCTCCCTTCCTTCCTCAACAGACATTCCCCTCTTTCCCAATGCCCATTTTACTTTACCCATCCATCGCATCCTTTGTCGTTCCCTCATGTTCACTTCTTCTACCTCTGCCTTCCACACCTCTTTTACTAATCTTTCTTCACTCATTCTTTCTGTGTCCAAACAATCCCAATATTATTTCATCAACCCTATCCATTTCCACCCCCGTTCCCCTCCTCACCTCGTCTCGTACTCTATCCAGCTTAGCAACCTTTATCATACCTCTCAGGCACATCATCTCAAAAACATTCAAACTCCTCTCTTCCTCGTTAATAAATCATGTTTCTGCCCCATACAGTGCTGTCCACACAATCACTCTTTCAAACAATCTCCTCTTAGCATCCATTTCCAAATGTCTATTTCTCGTTACACTTTTTAATCCCACCAAGTATTTACTTCCTTTTCTCAATCTACATTCTTCCTTCACCTCCACCTCTCTCTTTCCCGCCACATTCGCACCCAAGTATCTAAAAGTATTCACTTCCTCTAGTCTCTCTCCCTAAAAACTCACCTCCAATTTGCTGCCACATTCTCCCCTTGTACATCTCATCACCTAACGTTTACCCACACTTATCTCCAACTTCCTTCTTTCGCATACCTTCCCAAACTCTGTCAATAATTTCCTTATCCCTCCTCTGATCCTGCCACAAGCGCAGTGTTGCCAGCAAACAACAACTGGTTTATCTCCCACTTTTCTCTATTTTCTTAAACCATCTCCGATCCCCGGACCATTACCCTTGCGTTTACCTCTCGCACAACCCCATCCATGTATAAATTGAACAGACAAGGCGATATAACGCATCCCTGACGAAGTCCCACCTTTACCTCGAACCACTCACCCTCTCCATTTCTAATGCTAACACAGGCTCTACCACTCTCGTAAAAACTCTTCACTGCTCTTAACAGCTTTCCTCCTATCCCATATATATGTAATACCTCCCACAGTGCCTTCCTGTCTACCCTGTCATAAGCCTTTTCCAAATCCATAAAGGCCCAAACGCCTTTCCATGTATATGCCTTACCACAGAAATCCGATCCACGCAACCCCTACCTGTTCTAAACCACACTGTTCCTCACCAATTACTCCCTCTGTTCCTCTCCTAATCCTCTCAATCAAAACCTTCCCATAAGCCTTCCCAGCTACTCTTAACAAACTGATCCCTCTGAAGCTGCCGCATTCGCACTTGTCCCCTCTTCCCTTGTAAAGTGGAAATATACAGGCAGTCCCCCAGTCCTCCGGCACTCTACCTTCTCTCAAACAAAAATTAAATAACCTCACCAGCCAGTCCACCATCACTGTACCTCCTTTTTTTTTTAGACATTCTACATGGCATCCATCCAGACCAGGTCCCTTACCTGCTCTCATCGTCTTAACAACTGCCTTCACTTCATCCTTCCTTATTTCTCCTCCATTTTCCTCATTCATCACTGTCATTTTCTTAGCGCTTCTCACTACAACTACCTTTCCCTCCCTATCCTCCTTCACATTTAGCCAACTTAACCTATCCTAAACAAATCCAACCTAACAAAACCTAACCTAACCTAACTTAACCTAACCTAACATGACCTAACCTAACCTAGCCCAACCTAACCTAACAACCCCAACCTAACATAACATGACCAACCTAACCTGACCCAACCTAACCTAACCTGTCCTTGATTAAATGATCGTCACTGTGGAGGTGATTTATATTTACAAGCTCATTTCTGGTGTTGCTACTCTTTACAAGTTAATATCTGGGGTAGCTTAGCTTTACTCTGGGGTACTCTGGGGTTGCTGATTTTAACAACGCCCGATAAGCTCGCATTGTCCTTTCACAGAGAAACGGGTCACAAGAGTGGGCGTAGAATGGGCGTAGCCAGTTTGATATTGTCAAAATAAACATTCTTTTTTATGCATCTTCTCCACGCCATTCACCAACAAGAATAACAAAATTTATATTGATTTTTCTTTCTTTCCAGGTGAGTTCGGGGGCTTTCCACGTCATTAGAGAACGTGATATAGTCAACAGTGGTAAGACGGTCCTCTTTGGCGTAGACCAAATGGTCTCTTTACCTCTTTTTGTTGAGTTACGTTTATAAGAATGACGACCAGATGACTATAATCGTCATCAAATCAGACAGAACTTGGGTGTATATGTGTATGAATGTGTGTGTACGCGTATATTTGTGTATGTGTGCGTGTGCGTATACATATATACATATACATACATGTACGAGTATACTACCACTTACATATACATACACAGTACATATATAAATATATATATACTGTACATATGTGTATGTATGTATGTATATGTTTGCATATATGTATATGTATGTCTGTGTGTGTGCATGTGCATGCTGTGCGTATTTGCAAGTACTCCTCCCCTTTCCTCCCCCGCTCACCCTCCCGGGATTGAGGACGCGGATGAGAACAGGAATCTCACACTGCCACTAACGAGGAGCAAAGCTTTTTCCCTAATTAAAAGAGAAAGAGAACAAACGCGAAGCGAACGGAGCGTAAAAGGGGACATCCCGCCTTACCAACCCAATGCTTTGGTCCCCCCATTCCCCCATCCCTCGTTTCTGAATCACGGGGCCCCCGTGACGTCACCACGACCTCATTCGTCACGGAAACGTCATTCGTGGCCCCTTGTGCAACGTAATGGCTTCTGTCCAAACCTGGGGGGGTGGGGGAGGGATCACGTGATGTGTGTGATGTGTCACGTCCTTGGCTTTGAAACGGAGTATGGCTCCCTAAGGAGTCGCGTCACACTTCGCGGGGGCCACATGAAGCAAATGGGGTGCTGAGTGGGGGAGGGGGAGGGGGAGGGGCCACAGAAGTCTTTTAATGGGCCACACCATGTTTAAAACTTTAAATGATCATTTTCGTAATCAGCTATGAAAACTTTAGTTCTATTTAATATAGTTGCAGTTTATGTACTTTGAAATAAATAAGATTAATGGTAGATTATAAATCTACTATATCGCTTAGTGTAGGCCTTATGGTCTCTTACAAGCTCCGCCATTTTTATGTTCTTATCTACTTTACTGATAGCTGTTACGGGGTCACAGATGCAAAATAAGGCCTTATGCCGATTAGAAAACAAACAAAACAATTGAACAAATACACAATCATGTGAGCAAGCACGCAAACCAAATTAAGCCATTGGGGTGAAATTACAAGGCACTGGCAAGGGAATTTCCACCTTATTGACCTTCCCGATTGAAGACCCGAATCATTTGCGTGGATATTGTACCCTCCACACAAACACCCCTGACTACACCGTCAGCTGATAACTGTAGCTACAACCAGACAGACACAGGCTGACGCGGTCGGCAGTAGATTCCGGCGGGTTTCTTGACGTCAGCTGTTCCGGGCGCCCTCTGGAGCCTTTACGGGGGAATTGGATCCTCCCGGGAAGTCGCCGGGGAGTCCGGGAATACTCGTACTGTCCAGGTGTTGGTTGTACGTTCCGGAATTGGATGTTCGTATGCGAGGAGGATTATCATTGTTGTTGGTGGTGGTGGTGGTGGGGTTGGTGGTGTTTTTGTTCTGTTTTTTGTTTCTGTTGTTGTTGTTCGTGATGATGATGATCATCATCAGCAGTAACAAAAATAACATCAATATCAACATCATCAACATAATATCACCATCATCATCATCATCATCATCAACAACAACATCAACATCAGCAACATCTTCAACATCAATCATCACCATGAACATCATCATCATCATCATCATCTGCAACATCAACAGCATCATCAACATTATTAACAACATCATCATCATCAACATCAACATCATCAACATCAACATCATCATCATAAACATCGTCAACATCAACTATATCAACAATATCAACAGCATCATCAACATCAACAACATCATCCCCACCACCAATAGCAACATCAATATCAACGTCATCAACATCAACAAAAACATCATCAACAACGCCAACAACGTCATGACTATCAACAATATCAACGTAGGATCTTACGGATACCCTCAATCTTATGAAGATTTCTCTCCTTCGTGTTGATTTCGTCGAGTGATTGGCTGTTCCAGGTTGTAATGAACCAACGTTTCTGTCCTTTTGTATAATCTCTCTCCGGTCGTAATATATTTCCCATAAGTCCAGATTTAAATGATCTAAAGTATCTTTAGTTTAATTCAGTTTAGAAAAGATAGAAATGAGATATTGTGAAGACAGAGATTGAGAGGAGAAAGTTTGATAAGGTGGAAGGCGAAACGCTCCATATATGAGATCCGTTCTCCATACAATGAATAGATTCCTCTTACAGGATCATCAGCATAGTTTAACCTTTGCATTTGTAAATATATTTGTATATGAGCACATTTTTGTGTGTATCAGTATATATATATATATATATATATATATATGTAATGTATTTAATGTGTGTAATGTATGTAATATCTGTAGAATATGTAAAGTACGTGATGTATGTAATTATGTATAAACGAATGTATGCACAGTATATACATACATTCATGCACTCATACATATATGTATGCATGTAATGTTTGTTTGAATGTATATGTGTATGTGTACATGTAATATTTGTTTCATTGTAAATGCATATGTATGCACGTATGTATGTATATGTGTATGCATGCACGTATATGTGTACGAGAAATGCCATCAGTCGAGCAATTACCGCTTATCCTCGGAAACTGGCCA
>NC_134808.1:27122994-27127994 GCF_046742065.1 Oratosquilla oratoria
CCTCCCTTCCCTCCCTTCCCTCCCTTCCCTCCCTTCCCTCCCTCCCTTCCCTCCCTTCCCTTCCCTCCCTCCCTTCCCTCCCTTCCCTTCCCTTCGCTCCCTTCCCTTCCCTCCCTCCCTTCCCTCCCTTCCCTCTCTTCCCTCCTTTCCCTACCCCCTCCTCCCTTTCTCCCTCTCTCTCTCTCTCTCTTCCTTACTTCCATTCTTCCTTCATTACTCAGTTCCTCCCTCTCCCTCCCTCTCCTTCCCTCCTTCTTTTCTCCCTCTCTTCCCTCACCCCCCTCTCGGTCTCTCCTACTCTCCTTCCTCTTTCTCCTCCCCTCTCTCGCTTCCCTCCCTCTCTCATTCTATTTCTCTCACTTCCCTCCCACCCTTCCCTTCCTTCCTCCCTCCCCCTTCCTCCCTCTCCCTTTCTCCCTCTCCTTTCTCCCGCCTTTTCTCTCCCCTCCCTACCTCCACTCTACCGTACTTCCCCACCACTCACTCATTCGATCCCTTATGCTTGCCATACCTCCACTTCTCTCTTTCACTTTCCCTCCCCTCCTCTTACCTCATCTCCTTCACTCCCTTCCTCCCTTCCTACCTTCCACCCTTCCTTCCTTCCCTTCCCTCCCTTCCCTCCCTTTCTTCCTTCCTTCCCTCCCTTCCTTTCCTCCCTCCCTTCCTTCCCTCCCTTCGCTCCCTCACTTCCTCTCATCCCTCCTTCTCTCTCTCCCCTCACCTCCCTCCCTCTCTCTCTCCCCTCACCTCCCTCCCTCCCCTCCCTTCCCTCTCTCACCTCCCTTTCCTCCCCTCCCTTCCCTATCTCCCTCCCTCCCCTTCCTACTTCCCTCCCATCCCTCCCTTACCTCCCTTACTTCCCTTCCCACCCTTCCCTCATTTCCTTCCCTTTCTTTCCTCCCATCCCTCCCTTTCTTGCCTCCCTCCCCTCCCTTTCTTCCCTCCAATCCCACCCTTTACTCCCTTTCCTCTTTTCCTTCCCTTACTTTCCTCCCATCCCTCCCTTCCCTCCCTTTCTTCTCTCGAATTCCTCCCTTTCTTCCCTCCCTTACCTCCCTTTCTTCCCTCCAATCTCTCCCTTCCCTTCCTTTCTTCCCTCCATTTCCTCGTTCCCTCCCTTTCCTCGTTCCCTTCCTTTCTTATCTCCCTTTCTTCCCTTTCTTCACTCCAATCCCTCCCTTTCCTCCCTTTCTTCCCTCCAGTCCCCCTTCCCTCACTTTCTTCCCTCCCTTACCTCCCTTTCTTCCCTCCAGTTCCTCCATTCCCTTCCTTTCTTCCCTTCCTCCCCTCCCTTTCTTCCCTCCAGTCCCACCATTCACATACTTTCCTCCTTCCCTTCCCTTTCTTTCCTCCCATCCCTCCCTTCCCTCCCTTTCTTCCCTCGAGTTCCTCCCTTTCTTCTCTCTAATCCCTCCCTTACCTCCCTTTCTTCCCTCCAATCCCTCCCTTCTCTTCCTTTCTTCCCTCCCTTTCCACGTTCCCTCCCTTGCTTCCCTCCCTTTCCTACCTTCCCTCCCTTTCTTCCCTTTCTTCCCTCCAATCCCTCCCTTCCTTCCCTTTCTCCCCTCCAGTCCCCCCTTCTCTCACTTTCTTTCCTCCAATCCCTCCATGCCCTTCCTTTCTACCCTCCCTTTCCTCCCTTACCTCCCTTTCTTCCCTCCAGTCCCTCCCTTTCCTAGCTTTCTTCCCTTCCTTACCTCCCTTTCTTGCCTCCAATCCCTCCCTTACCTCCCTTTCTTCCCTCCAATCCCTCCCTTTCTTCCCTCCTAGCCCTCCTTTCCCTTCCTTTCTTCCCTCCCTTTCCTCCCTTCCCTTCCTTTATTCCCTCCATTCCCTCCCCTTCCCTCCCTCCCTACCTACCTCCCTTACCTCCCTACCTCCCTTATCTCCCTTCCCTCCTTTCCCTCCCTTTCTTTCCTTCAACTCCTCCTTTCCCTCTCTTCCCTCTCTTCCCTCCCTTCCCTCCTTTCCCTCCCCCGACTTTGAAAGTTCTTGTCAACCGCCTATGAGGGGTTTCCAGCGTGCGCGGCCATTCGCTTAACAAGGTGGGAATGAACCTGTTCCCTCTCGCTTGTTACCCTGGGGTCGGTGCCTTCCCCTCCACCCCCCACCCCCGGGTGGGGGAGATGTCACCATTAAACGCATCATAGGACGGCCCTGCGAGGAATCTTCGGAGGATGAGGGGAGAATTTGCACGTTTTGTGTAGGAAGGACACAATGGAGATTTGGAGTTGTTGTTGTTGTTGTTGCTGTTGTTTTTGTTGTCCTTGTTGATGCCGTTGTCAATATCATCGTCATCGTCATCATCATCATTATTAGCATCTCTCATCACCACCACCACCACTCTCACCATCATCATCGTCCTCATCATTGTCGTCACTACCACCACCACCGCCACCAAGACTATCATCATCGCCCCCACCACGATTATTAACACCACCACCATGACTATCACCACCACCACCACGACTGTCACCACCATTACCACCACTACTACCACCAGCACCACAACTATCACCATCACCACCACTACCAAGAAGTGGTAAGACCATTGTCGTTGATCCATCTCTATTAAATTAACTAATAAATATCATGTTTTCTGGTGGTGAGTGATACGAAGGGCGAGGAAGGATGTCTTTCTTTTTCTTCAGCTTTTTATTTTCCATTTTCTCTTTTCTTATCTTTATGGCTATTTTTTTACCTCGTTTCTTTACTGTTAGGACAAAACGCTGAAGTTTAGCTTTTTCTGTAAATGTGTACGTACAAGCACACATACACAAGTGTGCATGTACACGTGCATGCATATACACGCGCACACAAAAGCACTTACATGTACATACACACATAAGCACATATTGTACATACACACACACTCGTACAAACACAAGAGTATACATGCACAAACACATACAGGCAGACACATATACGTATACGCACACGTACACACTAGCACATATATGCACGTACACACCCATATACACGTTAACACACACAAGCACATACATGCACATACACATTCATATGCACACACACATACGCACACATGTACACGCACACAAGCACATATATGCACATACGCATCCATATACATATACACGTACACACACACAAGCTCATACATGCACATGCACATCCTCATACGCCATCATGTGTTCCTGGTGCATACAAATGACTTGGCCAGAGGTATAGACAGCTACATGAATATATTAACAGATAATATGAGAAAACACCAGATGGTGGGGAGAGTCTTCGAGGAAGACATAAATACATGTAAAGCTTATGCATGAGGTCAGAAATGACAGATGGAATTTGATGCCATCTGGGGCAGTGCGGCGGAAATAGAGGGGGAGGGGGAGTGGAGGGGAGAGGGGGGGGAGCAGAGGGGGGAAGGGGGAAATTGAGATGATAACCAAGGTGCCTGAAAATTGGGAGAAGATTTGAAGACAGACACAGACAGACGGATGGACTGACACGTAGGCGAAGACACACAGACGCAGACAGAGACAAAGACAGACACAGATATAGACAGGTAGACGCTGACAGTCATAGTTAGACAGACAAACGCTGACTGACACAGACAAACAGACAGACAGGCGGACACAGACAGACGAACACAGACACAGACAAACAGTCGAAAAGGGTCTGCAAGTAGTTGGCAAGAGGAAGATAGACTCTGAGGAAGAAATACTCCAAGGAAGGAGAGCTGTATCACACTGGCCAAATATAAGAATTATACTTTTATACACACATGCATGAAGAAACAGCAAAAGTCTTGAATCCATGCGAGTCTGTGAGCCAAAATGAATGATAAAAAAAAAGTTTACAAAAATTGGAGGCTCATTGACCCATTCACTCTATGACACCCCACCCCCTCACCCTTCACCCTCGGCTACATGAAATAGCTTGACGTTAGCTAGAAATAAGTAACTAAAGTAAGACATGACCACACCAAGACCGTTTTGATCTTTTCCCGTCCAGAATTCCTTCCTGAAGATCAGAGTCATTTGGTATCAGGCAGAATAAAGCTTCTAAAGTGCGTCAAGGGTGTAAGGGTGTTACAGGAGGTGTGTATGGATTGTCATGGGGCCACTCACTCTGAAGGAAAGAAGGGTGAGGGATGACGAGAATATATTCAACTATAAAATAAAGAAAATGAAGTAAAATAGTAGACAAGGATGACGTCATGCAGTGTGACAGCTTGATACAAATATGTGATACAAAACGTAGTGGAAAAAAATCATAAAAGAAAAAGGAAGTAAATTATAATCTGCAAGAAGACACGGTACATGTGAAGAGTAATTCTGAGTGGAAAGAAAAACATATTGTAAAACGAGATTTCTCAAAAATTTGATCTTTTCAACTGAACAATAAGCTAAGAACATTGATTCAAAATCAGTTTACACGCGCGTGCGTTCACACATACACAAACGCGCACACACACACACACACACACACACACACACACACACACACACACACACACACACACACACACACACACACACACACACACACACACACACACACACACACACACATACACACACACACACACGTACATGTGTACAAATATGTATATGATATATATTCATGTTTGTGTGCGTGCGTAAGTGCGTATATGTCCTGACTCTGAGTTTTACATCTCTCATCTGTTGTGTTTGATTATGATTGTGCATTTGTTTTTTGTGTTTATGACTGTTGACTGGAAGCAAAATTTTGTAATTGTATTCGTATTTTCTTGTTATTGTGTTTCCACTTGTAATTTGATCATCTCTATTGAAAAAATCGACCTCATCTCTGATATTGCATTTTCTAATTTTGCATTTTACATTGACCTGTGTTTTCCGACACTTTGCACCGTTATGGCGCGAGATTTGATGGCTTGGTCTCCGTCGTTTTTGTTTTTGTTTATTTTTCACCGACATGACGTCACATCGTGCAAGTTCAGTATCACAAGAACCTATGAAACTCTGTTAATATTAGAGTTCTTCCGAATATCA
>NC_134808.1:27135494-27147994 GCF_046742065.1 Oratosquilla oratoria
TTCACGATCGATGTCTGCAAACCCTTGAAATCCAACGTGTAAAAAAATATGAATAAATAAATAAATAAGTAGATTAGTTGATTAATCGATTACTACATAAATAAACAAATAAAATCGTTAAATAATAAATATAAATTATTTAGGATAATCATTTTGCTGTATTTCATAATTGAAAAGGGTATAAACGGCAGTATTCAGTAAAGGCACACTGACATGTTTAGAAAGGTATCCTGTCGACTATGAAAAACCTATATATATAATATACCTATGTACAAATTAATACACATGTATGTATATGTATGTAAAGACGTACACACGAGTCTCCACGTATTTCAAGCAATTAGCACACCAGCATATACTACGCTGTATCAGGTTTCTTTGTCGCCAGCTGTGCCGTGCTCACACGCAATAATGCAAGAACAGGAGCGATATATATACACACCAGATAAAGGGAAATGCAGATACGATACACAATGAACGTGATAAACAAGAAAGTAGAGACAGAGTAGACAAAGATCAACGTCACGGGAGAATGAGAAAGAACAGAGAAAAGGGGATAAAGGAGACACAGAGGAGAAAGGGGAGAACGAAAACAAAGGAAAAGAACTTGAGTATCATGCAAAGAGAAAAGGAGAGAAAGAGAAAGAGAAAGTAAAAGACGGAGGTGAATTCTGTTGAGATAAGGATATGAGAACTTGGGGAGAAAGGGAAGAATAGGAAATTGTTGAAAAGGAGAGGAGAAAAAAATGGAATAAAAAGAGAGTAGATGAAAGAGTAAGATGAGGTAGTGAAATGTAGAAAAGGGAAAATAGTTGCAGAAGGAATGAAGGGGGAAGAGGAGGAGGAAAAACGAATGACAAAAGAAGGCAGGAAATTTAAATGGAAGAGAGAAAGAAGAAAGGGAGAAGCGGGAATAGAGAAGAGAAGGAGAGGGATGGGTGGGGAGGTTGCAGGGGAGAAGATTTGAGAAATATGAGAAAAGAGTTAAGAAAATTTTGGGAATAAAGATAAGTAAGGGAGGAGAGAAAAGCGAAGGGGAGGAAAAGGATGGGAAGTAAAGGGAAGGAAAGAGGAGGGAAGCCAATGGAAGAAAAGGGAAGGGAAGTGGATGCAAGGGAAGAGTATGGGACGGAAGGGAAGAGGAGAAAGGGGAAGGAATGGAATGGAAGGGTAGAGAGGGGAAGGGAGGAGGAGGGAAGCCAAGGGAAGGAAAGGGAAGGGAATAGAATTCAAGGGAAGATTATGGAAAGGAAGGGAAGAGGAGAAAGGGGACGGGGAGGGCATGGAAGGGAAGGGTAGAGAGGGGAAGGGAAGGGGAGGGCATGGAAGGGAAGGGTAGAGAGGGGAAGGGAAGAAGAGGGAAAGGAAGATGAGAGAGGAAAAGAGTTGGGAGGATAAAAGAAGATGAAGTAATACAAAGAGGGTGATTTTGATGGAAGAAGAGTAAAAACAAGAAAGTGGTAGAGGAAACTAAAATATAGAAAACAGTATTACGAACAAGAGAGAAAACAAAGAGAATAAAGCTGAACGGAGAACGAAGAAGAAGAGGAAGAAGAGGGAGAAGAGGAAGACGAGAAGGAAGAGAAGAATCAGTAGGA
Source organism: Oratosquilla oratoria (assembly GCF_046742065.1). Taxonomy (NCBI): domain Eukaryota; kingdom Metazoa; phylum Arthropoda; class Malacostraca; order Stomatopoda; family Squillidae; genus Oratosquilla; species Oratosquilla oratoria. Next base: position 27,137,093 of record NC_134808.1, read on the forward strand.
AAAGAAAAATTGCGAAGAGGGGCGTAGGGGAGGGATTAGTGACTGGAAGAGTCTAACGAAAGAGGAGATGACAACTTGGCAATAATAGCTGGAAGAAGAGGAAGAAAAGAGAGAGAAGAGGGAAGCGATGATAAAGGCAATGAGTGGGAGGCAGAAAGGAAACAAACGAGGAATGGATGAAGAAGAAAATAGGAACTTGTGATGGACGGGGTGAGAAAGAGAATTGCAAAGCCTCAACATTTTCAACATTGGTCCGTGTCTTGGTGATTACGCTCACACTATGACCAGTCATGGAACTGAGTGTGTGTGTGTATTCACCTCGGATCTGCTGCAGTCTCTGTCGAGACAGCCAGACACCACCCTACGGCAGTGAGCTCAGAGCTCCTTATTAGCCGATCTCTGGGTAGGTCTGAGACCACTCACACACCACACACCGGGACAGCAAGGTCACAACTCCTTGACTAACGTCCCGTACCTACTCGCTGCTAGGTGAACAGGGGCTACACGTGAAAGGAGACAAACCCAACTTATCTCCGCCCGACCGGGGAATCGAACCCCGGTTCTCTGGCTTGTGAGGCCAGTGCTTTACCAATCCGCCACCGAGCCATGTGTGTGTGTGTGTGTGTGTGTGTGTGTGTGTGTGTGTGTGTGTGTGTGTGTGTGTGTGTGCGTCTGTGTATGTGTGCGTGTGTGTGTATGTGTATTTGTGTGCGTACGTACGTGTGTGTACATGCGTATATATATATGTGTGTGTGTGTGTGTCTATATGTATGTACGCGTTTATATATCTATACAGCATATATATGTGTATATAATGGCGTGCATATATAAGTGTATGTATGATATATGTGTATGTATGTTCATATGTTTACTTACATGTATGTATGTTCATTTACATATGTGTGTATATGTATGTGTATATAATGACGTGTATATATGGGCGTATGTTTAATTTACGTATATATATATAATGTGTGTGTGTGTACATATATGTGCTTACATGCATGTATGTACGTCTGCATATGTGTGTATATATGCATATGCTTACCATCTCTAACTGTGTTAACCATTTCTGACTTTGTAAACTTGACTTTCAACGGTTTCGATGAAGTTGTGGGAGATTCTGCGAAATGTGTGTTTGTGTGTGTGTGTATGTGTGTGTGTGTTTATGTGCATATGTGTCTACGTATGTTTGCGTGTGTGTGTGTGTGTGTGTGTGTGTGTGTGTGTGTGTGTGTGTGTGTGTGTGTGTGTGTGTGTGTGTGTGTGTATGTGTGTGTGTCTGTGTATGTGTGTATGTTTGCGTGTGTGTGCATATGTGTCTTAGCATGTGTGCATGTGTGTGTGTGTTTGTATGTGTGTGTGTGTGTGTGTGTGTGTGTGTGTGTGTGTGTGTGTGTGTGTGCACTTGGTATAGGTAGGTGTGTGTACATACATGTACACACATACGTATTTATATACAGACGACACACAAGAGTTGAAATGTTTAAATCAGGTGATATGTAAGCAAGTTATAACAGACGACTTTAAGGGTCAGATTAGTATTGTAAAACTTAAGATAATAGACTCTACAGACGTCATGATTTGGAAGGAGTGGCGAAAAAGAGGAGACCTGTAGGTCTCTGATAAGAGAAAAGAGAGGAAGAGAGGGAGGGAGGGTGAGAGAGAATTAAAAGAGAGAGAGAAGAAGAGGGAAGAATAGGGAAACGAGAGAAAACGGGATGATTAAGAGGAAAAGAGGACTGAGAGAAAGTGGGACCGTTTCAAAAGAGAGAATTTGAGTGAACTGTAGGGGATAGAGATAAAATGAGAGACAATGAAGAGACTGAGCCAAGGGACCAAGATATGGTTGTTTACTTTCATTGTTGGTGCAAGAAAGAGAGATGGAGGAAGAGAGGGGAAGGAAAGTGATGGAGGAAAAAAGAGAGAGAAAGGAAGAGAGGAGAGATAAAGGGAGGGAGAGAGGGAGGGTAAATGTGTTCTGGGAGAGGAATAGAGAGTGAGAGAGGGAAAGAAAAAAGAGGGAGTCAGAGAGAAAGAGAGTAGTGCGCGAACGAAAGAAAGAAGAGAAAATGGCAAATATAATTAAGAGAAGGGAGGGAAAAAGAAACGTAAATAAGGTGGAGACACACACACACACACACACACACACACACACACACACACACACACACACACACACACACACACACACACACACACACACACACACACACACACACACACACACACACACACACACACACACACACACACACACACACACACACACACACACACACACACACACACACACAGAGACACACACACACAGACACACACACACACAGAAAGAAAAAGAGACTAACACAAAAAGGTACAGACAGCCACAGACAGGCACTGACGGACACAGATGGACACAGATAAACACAGAAATAAACAGACACAGACGTACAAATAGACAGACAAATAGAAAAATAAACAGACAGAAAGAAAGGAGTGGATTGATCGAAGGGAAAGAGGGGAGGGGGAAGATGTAAGGATTTATATTGAGAATGAAAAAGGGGAGAATATTGGTAGAAAAGAAAGAAATTCAGTCGCGTGAGAAGATGGTAGGAAACGAGAGCGGGGAAAAAAGGACACAGAGAAAACAGATGTAAAACAACCTCAAGGAAACCAATGTCAACAGCAACAAAAACAACAGAAAGAAGGACAATCGGTAAAGTAATATAAAACGATAAATGTAAAAGAACGACAAAAACAACAAAAATAAACTGTATACAGGACGATAAAACAAGTATTACAACCTCAAGGAAATCGTTGTGATAAAAAAAACGAAACAAGGACAATTGGTAAACTAAAAATATATATACATTCAAAACAATGACAAAAACAACAGGAACAAGAGGAAATAGTAAACAAACAAAAAAAAAAGATGTAAAACAACATCAAGGTAATCGCTGTCAACAACGACAAAAGCAACAGAAACAAGGACAAATCATAAACAAAACAAAGAAAGATGTAAAAAACGTAAAGGGAGTCTTTGTCAACAACAAAAACAACAGAAACAAAGACAAATGGTAAACAAAAAAACAAAAACAAATAAGAGGAGGAGTAGGCAAAGAAGGAGGAATAGGCAAAGCAAAAAGAAGACATGAAGAAAAAAGAGGAGGCAAAGAGAGAGGAAGAGGAGGGAAAGAGGTAGTACGAGAAAGCAAAGGGGAGGAGGAGGAGGCAAAGAGGGAGGAAGGGGCAAAGAGAGAGGACAAGGAGGTAAAGAGGAAAGAGGAGGAGGCAAAGAGGAAGCATAAAGGGAGGAGGCGGAGTCGTTGAGGGAGGAAGAGTCGAAGAGGAAATAAGAGGAGTCAAAAAGGAAAGAAGAAAAGAAGACGAAAAGAGAAGAGGAGAAGGCGAAGAGGAAGGAGGGGGCAAAGAGAGCTAAGGAGGAGATGAAGAGGAAAGAAAAAGAGGAGGAGGAGGCGAAGAAGAAGCAGGAGGATGGAAATAGGGATGAGGAGAAAAGGAAATCAAAGAGAGATGATGAAGAAGAGACGAAGAGAGTAGGAGTTGGAAAAGAAGACAAAATGAAAAAAATCGCAATGGTACAAAGGAATGCACATAATTTTAGAAAAGAAATAACAAAGATAGAGCGAAACGAAAGATTATGAAACATGATTCAGATCAGCTAAAAAGGGGTGAACGAAAGAATCGAAAGAAATGAATAGAAAATACGGATAAATAAAAAACAGAGGGTGAATGATAAAACAGAATAATGAAATGATGATTAAGAAGGAAAGAAGAAAAATAAAATGAAAAAAGTTTGACTTTTAGCGCATCGAGTGGAAGGGAAGAGGAAGAAGAGAATACACAGAGAGAAGAGAAAAGTTTACCCCATGAGGCGCTGAGCTGCGAATAAACTTTTACCTTTGTCCAAAGGGTTCGGGCAGCAATAACTAGCGTCTCTACCCTTTGGGACAAGATCGCACCGAAGAGATGGACTCAAAGGCCCTATTCACACTAGCTCTTTGAACGGCGCAGAAACCGCGGCGGTACCGCATCGTCAAACAAGTACTTCGAGGTTGTGTGTGAACGCCTCCATTGCCTTATAACAGTGGTTGAAATCGCTTGTGTGAAGAAGACCCCAGAGGTGTCAAAGAACGGAAGGTTGGTAGCAGTTTAGTTACAAGTTATGTATATATATATATATATATATATATATATATATATATATATATGTAATATATATATATATATATATATATAACTGTGTGTGTGGTAACACGCCACTACTGTAGTGTCCCCTTAACTCGCGTAGCATTTTTGTGACATAAGAATTAATATGATTAAACAAACATTTGTATGTGTTCATAAATATTATCTATATTTGTGAAATTAATGATGCCACAAACCATGATAACTTTTGTAAGAAGAAAGTATGTCAATGTAAAATGATTGCATATTTTTATCAAATATTGAAATATTGGGATTTTTTTTAGTTCTAGTTAGGGCGGAAATAGATTATTCACGAGAACGCCAGACGTCAGCAGAATATAGCAGACAGTCGGTATTTGCACAAGGACAGTCATACATGCTAGGGTTACTCTCTAGAGATGACTAGTATATAATTATATATATATATATATATATATATATATATGTATGTGTGTGTGTGTGTGTGTGTGTGTGTGTGTGTGTGTGTATGTATATATATATAATATATATATATATATATATATATATATATATACATATATATATGTATATATACATATGCTGGTAACCACTTAAGAAAAAGAAACACAGAAATCCCAAGCCAGGAATATCATTGAAAGTAGCCTTATCAAACAAACTGAGTCAGTCAATTTGAATATAAGTAATGGTTTGTATAAATTAGATAATTACATAATTAAGAACATTTGTAAACAATTTGGTATAGGAGATTTTGGTTAACCCTAAGAGTGGACAAATGGCATGGTTCCGTGTGGGACCTTGTGACTTCTCCTAATTTTCCGTGTGGTGCCTTGTGACCTCTCCTCTATTTTTTCATATGACGCCTTGTCACTTCTCCTGGGTTTCCACATTTCCGTTTATATTATCTTTGTATTGTACTTTTGTCTGTATTCTCCCCTGAGGATGTGAATTACACGAAAGCGCTTGGGATTTCTGTGTTTCTTTTTCTTAAGTGGTTACCAGCATATTTCTGATCACGTGTTCAAGTGATTTATTTGAAAAAATGCATACATATACATATATATATGTATATATACACATATATGTATATTTATATATATATATATATATATATATATATATATATATATAATTGTGTGTGTGTGTGTGTGTGTGTGTGTGTGTGTGTGTGTGTGTGTGTGTAATACGAGTATATATAACTTCATCTTTTCTTTTTTTCGAGATGAGATAAGTATTCGCCCATAAAAAAAATTACTGCGATTCTATCCGTAGAAATATCACTAAAATCCCTGAGTTATTGACCGCATGAAACTTATGCACTGAATACCCGATACGGGCTAAGGCGTGAAGAAGAAAGAAGGAAGGAAGGAAGGACGGAAGGGGAAGAGCGAGGCTGTGGAAGGAGATTTGTATTGAAAGACATGAAGAGCGCGAACGTGCTCATGAATAAGGAACAAATCGAGGAGGAGGAGGAGAAGGAGGAAGAGGAGGATGAGGCAAAGATGAGGGTGAAGAAGATGAAGAGGAGAAAATACGATGGAGAGAGGATGATAAAGGGGGAAATGATAAGAAGAGGAGGAGGAGGAGAGTGAATGAGGGAAAGATACGAAGAGGAGGAATAGGAAGAGGATGGGTAGGGTGAGGGGAGGGAAAGATAGGAAGAGGAGAAGGAGGATGGGGAGAGGAAGAGAAAGATAAAGGGTAAAGGAGGGAAAGATAAGAAGAAGAGTAATGATAGTAGTAGTAGTAGGAGGAGGAGGAGGAGGAGGAGTAAGGGGAGGAGCGAAAACGAAGGAAGGATAAATGAGAGGAGAAAGGAGAGGATGAGAAGTACAAGAAATTACAGATTAATTAGTGGAAGATGAGAGGAGGAATGCGATGAGAAAGGATAAAGACAAAAAGAAAAGATAAAAAGAGGAAAAAGAGGAAAGGGGCAAGGAATTGCATATCAATTAGTAGAGGGGAGGAAGAAAGTGAGAAGAGAAATAGGAAATATAATGGAATAAGAAAGAGGGATAGGGAAGGAAGTTTTAGGTAAGATAGTGAAAGAATAGAACGATAATAAAAGAAATATCTGGTACGAAAGTAGGGTTAAGATTTTTTCTTTTTCATTTTTGAGAGAGTGAGAGAGAAAATGTGAATCTATATATTGGTCATTCCTTTTCTGAAAATATTTGTATAATTCTTCAGAGGATACGAAAATACACTTTGAATTAGGAAAAAATGTTTTTTAGGTGTATTCGTAAATAAATTGACCCATGCTTTCTGATTGTTATTGTAAGTGTAAATAGGATTTTTTTTTTTTTTTTTTTTTTTTTTTTTTTTTTTTTTGGACAGAAAAAAAGTGTGAATTGCACTTTGGAGGTTTTCGTCGCTCTTGTAGCGAAGGCTGCCAGTGATCTCTTGGGGATTACGTGGATGTGTCTGGACGCCTCTGCCAGAAGCTACCGATGGGGGGCAGGAGGAGGAGGAGGAGGGGGAGAGGAGAAGGACGAGAGAAGGAGGGAGAAAGAAAGAAAGGAAGAAGGGCGAGAGAAACGGATGAGGAAGGGGAGAGGAAGAGGGGGAAGAAGTGAAAGAAAAAGGTGAACAAAAAGGGGGCAAGGAGGGGAGAGGAGGTGGGGGAAGGAGGTACAGGAAGAAGGGCAGGAAAGATGAAGGAGGGGGAAGAAGTGGAGGAATAAGGGCAAAAAAGGGGGGAAGAGGAGAAAAGAAGCGAAGGAAGAAGAGGAAGAAAAAAGGAAAGAGAAGAGAGAGAGGAAGAGAACAAGGGAGAGGAGGAAGAAGGGGAGAAGTGGAGGCAGACAGGAGTAGGAAGGGGAGGAGAAAGAAGGGGAGAAGTGGAGAGGGATAGGAGGGGGTGGATAGGGAAAGGGGGAAGAAAAGAAGGAAGAATGGAAAGAAAAAAAGGGAGGAGGAGTGGGAGAGGAGGGGAAGAATAGGAATGGGGGGAGTGGAGGGGGATACGAATGGAGAAGAGGATGGGGACAGAAGAATGAGGAAGGGGAAGAGGAAGAGGGAAAGAGGAGGAGGAAGAAAGGGGACAGGAAGAGGGGGAGAAGAGGAGGACAGGGTAAGGAGGAGAGGAAGAGTGGAGGAGGGTGAGAGAAAGAGGGGAGAGGAAGAAAGGAAGAAGAGGAGGGGGATTAGGAGAAGGGGGATCAGGAGGAGGAGGATGGGAGAGAAGAGGGGGAAGGACACGAGGAGTAGGAACGGAGGAGAATATGGGGAGAGGAAGAGGAAAAGAGGAGGGGGACAGGAGGAGCAGGAGGGGGTAGAAAAGGGGAAAAAGAGGGGGAACAAGAGAAGGAATAGGGAAAGAAGAGGAAGGGATCAGGAGGAGTAGGAAAGCGGATGAAGAGGAGGGGACAGAAGGAGTAGGAACGGGGGAGAGGATAGAAAGAGGAAGAGGAAAATAGGAGGGGGAGAGGAGGAGTAGGAAGGGGGAGAAAAGGGGAAGAAGAGGAGAGGGTCAGGAGGAGTAGAAAGGGGGAGAGGAAGAGAGGAGAAGAGGAGGGGGTAGAGGAGGAGAAGGAGAGGAAGAGGGGAAAGAAGATCAAGAAGGGCAAGAAAAAAAGGGAAGAAGAAATAACAAAGGAAGGAGGAAAACGAGAATGAAGAGGAGTAGGAGGAGGAGAAGAAGGGGAAGAGGAGGAGAGGAGGGAGAGGGAGTAGGATGGGAGGAGGAGGAGGAGATGTAGGAAGAGAAGGAGGAGGAAGAGAAGAAAGGGAGAAGGGGGAGGAAGAGGGAAAGGGAGTAGGATGGGAGGAGGAGGAGGGGTAGGAAGTGAAGGAGTAGGAGGAGAGGAGGAGCAGGGGAGGAGGAGGAGGGAATGAAGAGAGGGAGTAGGAGAGGTAAGAAGAGAGAGAGTAGGAGGGGGGAGGAGGGATAGGAAGAGACGGAGTAGGAGGGGAGAAGGAGGAGGGGTAGGAAGAGAAGGAATAGGAGGAGAGGAGGAATCGGAGGGGGAGGTGGAGGGGTGGAGGCTTTGATAAATTGAGTTGGATTTATTTACTACGTGTTAAGGTGCACAATACAAGCCAAGAAGTCTTCGAAGCCGAAGAATGAAGAAACACGGGGAAGAAGACACCTCCCCCAAAGAGAGAGAGAGAGAGAATAGAAGAATATATAGATTTTTTTTACAACAACTTTTTTTTTTTTAGCGACTCCACGCAAAGGCGGGAACTCTTTGTCAAATAAAGAAAAGGACAAAGACGTGATGTGAAAAAGAAGAAGAAAAAGAAAGGAAAGGAATGGAGACTAGAAAGATGTAGAGTTCCACAAAATGTCTCCGGCTGTTGACTTTGAATCATTAAATGAGAGATAAAAATAATGAAAGTAGGGTTAGGATGGGAGGAGGAGGAGGAAGAACAGGAAGAGGAGCAGGAGGAAGAGTAGGGGTGGAAGAACAAGGGGAAGACGAAGAAGAAGAAGAAGGAGAAGAAGAAGAAGAAGAAGAAGGAGAAGAAGAAGAAGAAGAAGAAGAAGAAGAAGAAGTTGGAGGAGAAGAAGAGGAAGAAGAAGCAGAGGAAGAAGTAGAAGTAGACGAAGAAGAAGAACCACCACCACCACCTACGACAACAACAATAACAACAACAACAACAACAACAACAAAGAGGACGACGACGACGACGACGACGAAAATAATTGAAGAAATCCGTAGAAAAAAAGAAAAGAAAATGAAGAAAGCTAGGATGAAGGAGAGGAGAGAATAGGAAGAAGGAAGAGATAGGAAGACAGGAAAAAAAATACAAAGAGGAGTGAGGAGAGAAGAGATAGAGAAAAGAAGTAGGAAGTAATTAGAAAGTAAGAGGAGAGGAAGAGGAAAGAGAAAATGCTAAGAACGAATGCAGAAAACGGAAGGAAATAGGTTGGGTCAGGTTGGGTTAGATTGGGTTTGGTTAGATTAGGTTAGGTTGGGTTGGGATGAGTTAGTTTAGGTTAGGTTGGGTTAGATTAGGTTAAGTTGGATTGGGTTAAATTAGGTTTGCTTGGTTTGAGTCAGATTTGGTTGGGTTGGGTTGGGTTGGGTTAGATTAGGCTAGGTTGGGTTAAATTAGGTTGGGTTGTGTTAGGTTACGTTAGGTTAGGTTGGGTTGGGTTAAATTAGGTTGGGTTGGGTTGAATTAGGTTGGGTTAGGTTAGGTTGAGTGGAAGACAAAAAAAAAAAGCGAGAGAACCAGAGAAAGAAGAGAGTAAAGTAGGAATTGGGAAAAAAGGGAATTGAGAGAATAGATAGAGAAATAAAGAATGATAAAAGAAAGGCAAAGGGAAAGAGATAAGAGGAAATGTAAAACAGAAAGAGCGGAAAAAAAGAGGGGAAGATGGAAGGGAGGATGAGAGAAGGGAGGTAGAAGAAAACAAAGAAGAGGTAAAAGAGGAGAAGAAAGGAAGAAGGAAGATAAGGCTTGGGAGGAAGAGTGTAGGTAAAAGAGGAGGAAGAGAGGAAGGAAAGTGTTTGACAGTGATGGAGATGCCCCCTATCTATTTTTTTTTTTTTTTTTTTTTTTTTTTTTTTACCTACACAACTGCCTCTAAGAACCGGCGAAGAGCGGTAGTTTTAGGGGATGTTCCCTACCAAAACTACCCTTGTAATTACCCCCAGGTATTTCTTCACCTCCTACCCCCACCCCTTAAATACCTAATTGCAGCTTTCTTTGCAACTACTATCCTCGTTTCAACGAAGAAATATTTTTTCGCGAGATTTTTCTTGGTGTTGGTGTTGTTGTAGATGGTGGTGCTAGTGTTGGTGGTGGTGCTGGTGGTGGTGGTGTTGGTAGTGGTTTGGTGGTGGTGTTGGTAGTGGTGGTGATGTTGGTTTGTTTAAGTTAGGTTAGGTGGTATTGGTGTTAGTGGTGGTGATGATGATGTTGTTGTTGCTGTTGTTGTTTTGTTGTTGTTGGTGGTAGTGGTGCTGATGGTGGTGCTAGTGTTGGTTGTTTGGTGCTCGCGGTGGTGTTGGTTTGATGTTGCTAGTGGTGTTAGTTTGATTAGGTTAGGTTAGGTTAGATTAGGTGGTGGTGCTAGTGTTGGTATTAAAGGTGGTGGTGGTATTGGTGGTTTGGTGGTGGTGATGCTAATGTTGATGTTGATTGTGGTGTTTGTGTTGATGTTGGTGTTGACGTTGGTGTAGGCGGTGTTGGTTTGGTGGTGATGTTAGTGTTGGTAATGGTTTGGTGTTGGTGGTGCTGGTGTTAGTATTGGTGTTTGTGTTGGCGTTGATGTTAAAGAGAGAGAGAGAGAGAGAGAGAGAAAGAGACAAAGAGGAAGGAAAGGAGGGGGGAGGGAGGAACAGTTAGATTGAGCGTGAAATTAAGAGGGAAAGAGAAAGTCTTTGTATGTATTTATGTATATATGTATGTGTGTATGTATTTGTATGTATGCATGTGTGTGTTTATGTATGTATGCACGTGTATGTATTTATGTATGTATGTACGTATATGTATGAATGTATGTATGTATGCACGTGTACGAGCGTATGTATTTATGTATGTATGTATGAATATGAATATATGTATGCACTTACGCATGTATATATATATGTATATATATATATATATATATGTATATATATATACATATACATATATATATGTAAAATATATATATATATATATATGTGTGTTTGTGTGTGTGTGTGTGTGTGTGTGTGTGTGTGTGTGTGTGTGTGTGTGTGTGTGTGTGTGTGTGTGTGTTTGTATAAATTAAAAAAAAATGTAAGTGCAAGTCTA
>NC_134808.1:27152994-27195494 GCF_046742065.1 Oratosquilla oratoria
CTCTTCCCCAAAGCCCCCTTCACCCCATCCATCCACCTCATCCTAGGACGTCCCCTCATGTTCACTCCCTCCACATCTGCCTTCCATACCTCTTTTACTAGTCTTTCTTCACTCATTCTTTCCATGTGTCCAAACCATCCTAATATTCTTTCATCAACCCTCTCTCCCAAATCCTTTTTCACCCCTGTTCTCCTCCTCACCTCCTCATTTCTCACTCTATCTAGCCTAGTAACCCCCACCATACTTCTCAGACACCTCATCTCAAACACATTCAAACTCCTTCTCTCTTCTTCTCTTATGTTCCACGTTTCTGCCCCATACAGTGCTGTTGGCACAATCACTCCTTCATACAGTCTCCTCTTCGCATCCATTCCCAAATGTCTATTTCTCATTACACTCTTTAAACCACCAAGGCATTTACTCGCTTCTCTCAATCTACATTCTACCTCCACCTTCACTCCACCTTTTCCTGCTACACTTGCACCCAAGTATCTAAAACTATCCACTTCCTCCAGTCGCTCTCCCTTAATGTTCACTTCCAGTCTACCGCCACTTTCACCCCTTGTACATCTCATCACCTTACTTTTACCCACATTTATCTTTAGCTTTCTTCTATCACATACTCTCCCAAACTCTGCCACCAGCTTCCTCAATCCCTCCTCTGACCCTGCCACAATTTGATAATAGATTTGAAAAATAAAATATTGTAACCGAAGTCGTTTATACTCGAACGAATTCTCATTAGTTGACGCTGGTGAAGCCCGTTGAAATCCAGTGTGATAATGCATTAAGCCAGAGCAGAGTCTGTAATTCATTCAAATAGTCTTGTTAGCCAGAATAAAAAAATAAAGATGTCCACCATGCCGAACAGATTTACGATTACAGTATAATTACTTATCATTTATTATTTATTAGTTATCTATCAATTACGATGACCTCGTTTGAAGATGACCTCTTCTTAAATCGATCCCCTTTGGAGGAAGCCTCTTCTGACCGCGACCTTGCTTTAAGGTGACCTCGTTTCAAGGTGACCTCGCTTAAAGGTGACCTCCTCCTCCTCCTCCTCCTCCTCCTCCTCCGTAGATAACCACCTCTTCCGTAGTTAAGCTATTCCAAAGGGGACTTCCACCGAAAGGGACTTCGACTTCCAACGAAAGGGACTTCCTCTGTAGGGAATTCCACCGAAGGGGGTTTCCACTTAGGATTGTCTCCGAAAGGGAATTCCACTGAAAAGGACTTCCTCCGAAAGGACTTTTATTGAAGGGGGCTGCCACCAGAAGGACTTCCTCCCAGACGACTTCCACCGAAAGGGACTTGGGCTTCCAACGAAGTAGACTTCCTCCGTAGGGGATGGGGGGGGGCTTCCCTTTTGGCTGGGCCTAAGCGTTTCAGGCGTAAGCTTCTTTTTCCTGAAAAAAAAGATCGACTTTTTTTTTCGCGTTTTCCTCTATTTCGATTTTTCGGGCGGAGATTGGGGCGCTGATTGGTGCTATTGAGGCCCAATCATGCGGAAAGAAATATGGCCGTCTACCCTCTGATGAGGAGATTGAACCCAAGAGATAGCTACGATGCGTTGAACATTTTTACATGCTGTTGCCCATAGAATTTTTGTCTGAGATAAAAAAAAAAAAGTGGAAATGGAGAGATCAAGCGTAGATACCCATGTTGGTACTGATATGTTTTCATATATACAATGAAGGCTTGGTACACATACGTATACACATGTACACATGTACACAATCACACAGTTGATTCTGTCCTCAAGGATAGCGATGCTGATGAATTAAATTCCATCACCACTAATTCATTGTCGGCGAAATACAGTACACAAACACGTGGACAATACATATATACACGTACACATGTACACGTACACATTTACACGTACATATCTACATATACGCAAGTAGGCCCTACATACACACACATGTGCAAATACACATGTAAACATACACATGTACACATACACATGTGCACGTATATATGTGACGTACACAGGTACATATATACATGTACACATACACATGTACACATACATATAAACACGTATACATGTACACATGCACATGCACACATGCACTTATGTTCACATGCATTTACGCACACGTGCATGCACACTTGTACAAATTACATATGCCCACATGTACACCTACAAAAAAGTACAATTTAACATTTTATGTACATGAAACATACTCGTACGTATATGCATACATATGTAGAAGTCATTGCATATGAGTATATTTACATGTATATATATATATATTCGTGTTCACATATGTACACATTCAGGTTCACATACACACACACACACACACACACACATATATATATATATATATATATATATATATATATATATGTATATATATATTAACAACCACAATGCACTTTAATTCTAAGCCATCAAAGGCCAGCATGCTGAAATCTCTCTTGATAGCCTAGTTGGAAAGTCACTGTCGCACTTGTCATGAGGATGCCGGGTTCGAGTCCTGGGCAGTACCACATTTCAATTTCAGCATGCTGGCCTTTGATGGCTTAGAATTAAAGTGCATTGTGGTTGTTAAAATGTATCTCTGATCACTGGGACCCATTCAGTGTTGTACATATATATATATATATATATATATATATATATATATATATATATATATATATATGTGTGTATATATATGTATATATATATATGTGTGTGTATATATATATATATATATATATATATATATATATAAATATATGTATATTATAGATAACAAGATCATAGTTACAACTATGGTGGTTGTAATAATAATAATAATATATTTGTGTCATAAACAGTTTAGTTTATTTATCTGTTTGTTTGATTATTCATCTATCTATATATTTGTTTATCTATTCTATTATTTATATAATTATTTATCTATTCCAGGTTAGCCTTTGGAAATGCAGTCAAAGTCAATTCAAATGATGACGCCATCAAAAGGTTTGTGACGTCATAAATTGAACACTGTGGTGCCACTCGAATGAATAAGATCACCTGGCCGCAGATATAATTAAAGTGAAAAGTGCCATCAGGTACGCAAGGGGCACGATGTTATAATTCGGTTATACAGGGATCATGTTCGTATATCTGGAAGAATACATACATACATACACACACGCACACACACACACACACGCACACACGTACACACACACACACACACACACACACACACGTACACACACACACACACACACACACACATATATATATATATATATATATAATATACATAATATATATACAAGATAGAGTGAGGAGAGAAGGAAGGAGGGAGGGAGGGAGAGTAGGGGTGGAGAGAAAGTAGAGAGGAGAGAGGAAAAAGCGGAGAAAGGGAGAAGAGGGAGGCAGAGAAATTAGGGAAGGAGAAAGAGGAGAGAGTGAGAGAATGGGGAGAGTGAGAGAGTGAATGGAAAAATAATGGCTGAAGGGAGAGAGGGAGGGAAAGAGTAATACAAGGTGGTAAAGGAAAGGAGGTTAGATAGAGAGAGGGAGAGGAAAGAGAGAGGAAGGGAGTGGGAGGATGGAGAGGGAGAGGAGGGTAAAAGAGAGTAAGAGAGAGCCAACATAGATATTCATTTGTAAACTTAATTGATTTTCTCACCTCTTGTATCTCTCTTCTTTAAATTTTCTCCTTGTGTGTATCTTTTTTTATCCATCGTAAAGGTGGCGTGAGCTGAGAAAACATTTTCTCTCGAGATTATGAAAAGAATTAGACGAGATCTCATCGGCAACTTTTCTCCCCTTCGGAGTTGCCACGATATCGCTCCCTTGGGAAGAGGGAGTATTATGGCTCTACTTCGGAGCAAATATTACTCCACTTCGAAGGATTGAGTACCAAACTAGTACTCCCCTTCGGTGGATTGGGTACCACTATATTGCTTCCATTGGGAGGAGGGATTATCAAGAATACCATTCGGAAAAAAATTAACTCCCCTTTGAAGGATTGGGTACCACGTTAGTGCTCCCCTTCTGAGTATTGGGCCCCACGATATTGCTCCCTTGGGAGGAGGGACTATTATGGCCATACTTTGGAGCAAATATTACTCCCCTTCGCAGGGTTGGGTTCCATGATAGTACTCCCCTTCGGAGGATTGGGTACCACGATACTCCCCCTTCGGAGTAGGAGGTATGATTACCCCATTTGAAGGATTGGGTACCACTATGTTGCTCTCCTTCGGAGGAGTGGGTAGGATTGAGCACCGTGATACTCCGACCCCCTTCGGAGTGGGTATCATTATAGTATTCCCCTTCGGAAGATTGGGCATCCTGATAATGTTCCACTTAAGATTGGTTACAACGGTACTCCCCCTTCGAAGTAGAAAATATTACTCCACTTCGGAGTGGCTTTCACGATAGTACTCCCCTTCGGAGGATTGGGATTCATGATACTGTTCCCCTTAGGAGTAGGTATCACGATACTCCCCGTTTGGAGTAGGAAGTATAATTACTCCTGGGTATCATAACAGTACTCCCCTTCGAAGGATGAGGCATCGTGATATTCTCCCCCTTAGGATTGGGTGTCAACATACTCCCATTTTCCCACCCCTTCTTTTATGATTGGGCATCGTAATACTGTCCCCCTTCGAAGGATTGCGTACCACGATACTTCTCTACGGAGGAGGGAGTATGATAACTCCCCTTCGAAGGATTGGATACCACGATACTGTTCCCCTTCAGAGGAAGGAATATTACGATGAAGATGGACATAACAGGTAAATACGTAAGGGAGCTGGGGGAGAGATTATAAAGGTATAAGGGAGTAGGGAGAGCGAGAGAGGAAGAGAAAATTATATAGAAATAGAAAAATTTGTTATAAATATTTCTGTTCAGTAATATTCTATATTTGTTTGTATGTATGTGTATGTGTGTGCATGTGTATGTATTTATGTGCATGTATGTGTGCGTGTATGTGTATGTTTTCATGTGCATGTCTATGTGTGTTTGTGTGTGTGTGCGTACGCCTGCCTGCGTGTGTGCGTACGCGTGCCTGCGTGTGTGCGCGTATATGTGTAGGTACACGTACACGTGTGCGTATGTGTGTGCGTGTATGTGCGCGCGTGTTGAACGTCCCCATCATGTTTTTCTGGCCACTTATTTCGCCTCTCCTATCGCGCGCCTTCAATTTCCTCTTCATCTTTTATTCCATCCTTTACCTCCACCTCCTCCTCTTTCTCCTCCTCCTCCACCTCCTCTCCTCCTCCTCCACCTCCCCTCCTCCTCCACCTCCTTTCCTCCTCCTCCACCTCCTCTCCTCCTCCTCATCACCATCGTCTCCTCCTCCTCCTCACCATCGTCTTCCCCTTCATCCTCCTCCTCCTCTTCCTCCCTTTCCTCCTCCTCTTCCTCCTCCCTATCCTCTTCCTCCTCCCAACATCATCCTCTTCCTCCTCCTCCCATCCTCCTGGTCTTCCTCTTTCCCCTCCTCAGTTTTCCTATTCCACCTCCCCGTCCTCCTCCTCCTCCTCCCATCATACTCCTCTTCCTCCTTCCCTTCCTCCTTTCCCTCCTCCTCCTTTTCTTCCTTCTTTTTTTTACCTCCTTCTTCCTTTTCCCCTTCTTCCTCCCCTCCTCCTCCTCTTCCTTCTCCTTTCCCTTCATCTCATGCTCTTCCTCCTTTCTCCTCCTCTTCCACCTCCCCTCCCCATCATCCTCCCCTCCCCATCCCTCACCTCTTCCTCCTCCTCCTCTTCATCCTCCTCTTCCTCTTCCTCCTCCAGGCTCGCCACTATGCCCTTGCTCTCGTCTCTCCACTTCATCACATAAATCACTTGAGAAATTGATGTTTATATTCCTTTGATAAGAAGTTAGGTTTTTCTCCCCCCCCCTTTTTTTGTCAAAACTCTAAGATATTCTATAAAAAAGTGTAAATGGTTCAATTATATAATACTTATCCCGACAAAGTGTATGTGTGTGTGTGTGTGTGTGTGTGTGTGTGTGTGTGTGTGTGTGTGTGTGTCTGTGTGTGTGTGTGTGTGTGTGTGTGTGTGTGTGTGTGTGTGTGTGTGTGTGTGTACGTGTGTGTGCGTGCGTGCAGAGACTAATATAGTCTCTCCAAACCCGTAAGCTATCTCTATTTTAATTCAATTTTGAATAGTGTCAGCAACATTAATATCAACATCGGATTCAGCCACATCAAACTGAAGATCAGCATTGAAAAAAGTTGATGTTTTTTTATCCCGTCTGACGCCAGACGATTTTATTGTCGAAGGTGAAGAAGTTAGACCAGCAGACAGGCTCCGAGAATAACGCTGAGTGCATTATTTGCCCTGGGAACGATTATCTATTTTATTTGTGCCTTTTTGTACAAATTTTAAATCGTTGTTTATGTATTATGTGTTTTTTATGTGTTTTTTTATTACAGTGAAGTCCACTTTTTTCATTGTGTTACAAATTGTTATCTTCTAATATAAAAAAAATTAATGGTTGCTTACGCCGTCCGGTGGTAATTCGGTCACACCTTCGCGTTTGGTGGTAAATCGGTTACACCGCCAACTACGGTGAAGAAGAAGAACTCGAAGAAGAAGAAGAACTCGAAGAAATCGAAGAAGAAGAAATCGAAAAAGAAGAAGAAGAAGAAGAAGAAGAAGAAGAAGAAGAAGAAGAAGAAGAAGAAGAAGAAGAAGAACTCGAAGAAGAAATCGAAAAACTCGAAGAAGAAGAACTCGAAGAAGAACTCGAAGAACTCGAAAAAGAAGAACTCGAAGAACTCGAAAAAGAAGAACTCGAAGAACTCGAAAAAGAAGAACTCGAAGAACTCGAAAGAGAAGAACTCGAAGAAGAACTCGAAGAAGAAGAACTCGAAGAAGGAGAACTCGAAGAAGAAGAACTCGAAGAACTCGAAGAAGAACTCGAAGAAGAACTCGAAGAAGAACTCGAAGAAGAACTCGAAGAACTCGAAGAAGAACTCGAAGAACTCGAAAAAGAACTCGAAGAACTCGAAGAAGAACTCGAAGAACTCGAAGAAGAACTCGAAGAAGAACTCGAAGAAGAACTCTTTATTTTCCAAAAAAGGGGCGTAGCCCAGGGCGCGCAGCGCCGCAGGCCAAGGCCCCCGGCGTAGCTGGGCCGGCGCAGCCGGTGGGCTTGTATATTAAAAAAATATTATTTGTGTGTTTCTTTTCTTGCTTGTTTGCGTATTATCGTCACGAGAAATGTCAAATTTATTTTTATCATCATCGTTTTGCTGGACAGATTCGTATGGGTTTGGTGATAGACTTTAAAACTTTTGTTCTTGTTAACGTTTCGCGATTTTGTTAAACCTAGGAAAAAGTTATGTGATACTGTTGAATCTCTCTCTCTCTCTCTCTCTCTCTCTCTCTCTCTCTCTCTCTCTCTCTCTCTCTCTCTCTCTCTCTCTCCCTCTCTTTCTCAGTCTATCAATCTATTTATCTATCTCTTTTTCTCTTCCTCTCTCTCCTTCTCCCTCTCTCTCCTTCTCCCTCTCTCTCCCCTCTCTCTCCTCTCTCTCTCTCTCTCTCTCTCTCTCTCTCTCTCTCTCTCTCTCTCTCTCTCTATCTATCTATCTATCTATCTATCTATCTATCTCCATATCTATCTATATCTGGCTCTATATATGTGCCTTTGCTATCATGTTCATGCGTACTTTCCTCGTTCTTTTCGGAGCGATGTTACACGGGCTTTTGATTCCTGTGTAACTTATAATTGCTCGCTTTGGTTCCTTCATACATATTTAAAAAAAAATCACTTGGAAATGGATCTGTTGGAGAACCAATTCCAAATGTCCCTTTCACATGATAATGATGGTGATTTTTTATTTCTTTCTTTTTTCGAACGTGTCAAAATATTAATGAGACTGATGTGACTGTGAGCTTCGAACTTGGTCATTAGTCTTGGATGGATAGCTCGTGGAAGTGGTAAGCACTAGAAGATGACGGGAATCGAACCCGGGATTTTGTGCCCCTATGGGTGACGATGTCCTCAAAGATGAATAGAAATGTCTGTTTTTTTTTTTTTTTTTTTTTTTTTAAAGACGCCTTTCCATAATTATTAGTCCTCCATGGCACAAAACTCTTCTTAGCTGAGTAAAACCCTCTGGACGAAATCCTATAACCATGGAAAATTTTGTTTAAAAACAAAGAGAGAGGAGGATAAAAGAAAACGACGAATCCTCGCAGAAAACGGGATGAAGGTTGCGTCAAGCAGAGAACCGCCATCGGTCAGAGTTGCTTCTTAGTTCGGAGTTGAAATTGATTTCTACCAGAAAGAGAATTGGTTTTCCCCCCCTCCCCCTTCCCCTTCCCCTTCCCCCTTCCCCCCTCCCCCTGCTACCCGGGGGGGGGGGAAGGTAACCACCCATCTTGTCCCAACAACAGCACTATTCAAATAGGACTCCAAGTTCTTAAAAAAACACTATTTACAAAGGATTACAAAGGAAGAGCATGCCAACAGGAGACCTTTTGGTTCATAACTAGGTCGGATGCGGAAAAATAATAATCAATAGATAAATAAGTAAATAAGTAAATAGAATAATAAAACCGATACATACATGCATATAATAAGGCTTTTTCCTCCTTACAAATAATATTCACTTAATATTTCATGGAATAAAGATTATTAGGATATCCTTTGTATCAAGAGATTTTGTATTTGTGTGTGTGTCTATTTATATATATATATTTTAGTCCTTGGTTCACACTGATGAAGCATAATGATGTAGACAAGGTTTTCATATTAAGACAACAGAGGAGGGCTTGTAGTAATGGGTTTAAATTGAACAAATTTAGGGTTAAGAAAGAAATAGGCAAGAACCGGTTTACCAATAGAGTGGTTAACGAATGGAATAGACTTAGTAACCATGTAGTGAATGCTGAAACAGCTTTTTATTTTAAGAGGAGTTTAGATAACTTTATGAATATAGATGACAGGTGGTAATAGACATGGAACTGCCTAGTGTAGACCTTATGGTCTCTTGCGATCTCCTTCATATGTATTTTTGTGTGTTATTAATGAGATATGGGGAAACCATATAAAAACAGGATATTCTAAGTGTGATATATAACTTTATGGATAGGGATGACAGCTGGTAAGGGACATGGAACTGCCTAGTGTAGGCCTTATGGTCTCTTGTAGTCTCCTCCATTCTTATATTCTTATTAATGAGATTTGGGGAACCATATAAAGACAGGATATTCCAAGTGTGAGCGGACTAGCGATTGATATGATTGGATGATGATAGCCGTGGTTTCTGAAGTAAAAAAACTCCTCCAGCCAATCCCAGGATCCTTTTTGGCCTCTGTGAGGCTAGAATAAAATTCTTAAAATTTTTAAGGTCGTTGCTGATAATTAGATCAAGATCCTTTTCGCTCTCCACTTTGGTTAACTGGTTATTATTTTTTCTGATTATTAGTATATATATGTTTTTTTCTATATGCATGACTTTGGTTGAAGTTCATCATATTCTTATTCAACAGTAACTGAGTAACGAAAAGTTGTTAAGGTGCCTGTGCCCAGGAATCAAAGGAATTTTCCCTCATATGAACGAAAACATAACCAACTTATGACCGTAGTCACACTCTCTCTCTCTCTCTCTCTCTCTCTCTCTCTCTCTCTCTCTCTCTCTCTCTCTCGCTCTCGCTCTCTCTCTCTCTCTCTCTCTCTCTCTCTCTCTCTCTCTCTCTCTCTCTCTCTCTCTCTCTCTCTCTCACTGCTAATCTATCTACCTATCTCTTTGCCTGTCTGTGTATCTATCTGTCTACCTATCTGTCTATCTCCCCTGTTTTTTTCCTCATGTGCCTAGTCTTGTTCCAAATAACAGCCAGATATGTTCACTCATATTCCGGAAGTTATGCCTTGCCTTGTTTTGTCCTGGATATCTGGAGCCATCTCTCCTCCCGCTCATGGCCAGACATATTCCCACATTCACCAAATTCTGAATAAGTGTTCGTCCGTGCATACACCTGATAACTAAAAAAAAATATATATATATATATGTGTGTGTGTGTGTGTGTGTGTGTGTGTGTGTGTGTGTGTGTGTGTGTGTGTGTGTGTGTGTGTGTGTGTGTGTGTGTGTGTGTGAACAAATAGACACAAATGAAGAATGCCACTGCGGCCATTCTTGTCATATTAACTGCGCCAGAACAGTTGCCTATGTCATATGAATTATTTGTAGCCCAATCTGTGTCGTGTCAAGTGTGTGTCGTATCTGGTGCCACGTGGTGTGTGTGTGTGTGTGTGTGTGTGTGTGTGTGTGTGTGTGTGTGTGTGTGTGTGTGTGTGTGTGTGTGTGTGTGTGTGTGTCTATCCGCTCGTTCGACCATATGGTCCTGTGTGTATGCTCGTGTACATGTATAGGTTACATGTGCGTGTACAAACACACTTCAGAGGAAGCAGGAGTCAACCCACCGCCTGAACAACAACAACAACAACCAAGGCCATCTCTAAGGCTTTACCATAGCATCAGAGAGCAGCAAGTGAGCGTTCTGACCCATGGAGATATGGAATTGTAGCTGGGTATACCAGAAGTCAGGAAAGTTGATGGGAGATCTCTTCTGTAACAAGGTGCATTAGGGGGGCTTTACCATAACATCGGAGAGCAGCAAGTAAGCGTTCCATCCCAGGAGTTATGGAGTTATAGCTGGGTACACCAGAGGGCAGGAAACTTGGTGAGAGATCTCTCCTGTAAGAAGGTGCATTAGGTATTCAAACTAGACAGTTCCCGTCCGGAGGCGCCGCCCAGGGCGACGTGCGAAAATGTCCATGAAAGAGTAAAGAGATGGAGGTTCCCTCGCTCTCACAAGGCGGGGATGGCGTTGCAGCGCGATCAAAATTTTATTGACAATGCTTAAGTATTGCCAATAGAAGGCTGTGGTGGAGAGACCGAAGGAAACCTTTCTTCATATTCTTATTCTCTTCGTTTATTTTTTCGTTTTCTTCCTTATTCTTTCGTTACTTTTCCTTTCCTCTTCCTCTTATGTGTGTAGGTATATGTATAGGTATACATAGTTATGTATACAGGTCATATAGATGTATACACACACATGTATATATATATATAAATACACAAAGGTATACATATACTGTAGGTATATATGCAGGTATACATGGAGGTATACATATAGATAAACATACAGGCAAATGCCGATATACATATAGACGTACATATAGACAGGTTTTAACGACAAGTATTATACAATATTTTTTAAACCAAATAACTCATTTTTATATTCACACGAGTATTTATACCTATAGATTGCTATTTTCGGTATAAAATTTCATTTCTTAACACTGAGTCATCTAGTCTCCCTTCAAAAGGCAATAACTTTTATAAATTCCACATTTTCCTTTTCCTCTTTCTACTCTCGCGATCGTTGTCGAGACATTTTTGGTTCTGGGATAGCAATGGTCTCCTTATTTTCATATTGCTCCCCAAACCTACCACCCCTGACCCGTGCGCAACACGCCATTCTCGTCCTTCTCTTTCCCTGACCGAAGGGCCAGTTTCCACTAACATCGTGACGTCATACCCAGGTGACTCTGTCTACGACCAGTACCGTTGCCTATACAGAGGAGTGTGATGCCGTTGATGCTACGAGTATTTTCAACGCTGTTGTCACCACACGCCCACGTTAGGTTAGGTTAGGTTAGGTTGGTTTGGTTGGTTTGGTTAGCTGGTTGGTTGATTGGTTGAATGATTGGTTGGTTGGTTGGTTGGTTGGTTAGCTGGTTGATTGGTTGATTGATTGACCGGTTTGGTTGACTGGTTGGTTTGGTTGGCTGGTTGGTTGTTTGGTTGGTTGATTGATTGGTTGGTTGATTGTTATGTTGGTTTAGGTAGCTGGCTGGTTGGTTGATTTGGTTAGCTGGTTGATTGGTTAGTTGTTTGATTAGTTGATTGATTGGTTTGTTTGGTTAGTTGGCTTGGTTAGCTGGTTTGGTTGTTTGATTGTTTGTTTTTTTATCACTGCCAGCCACTATCACCATAATAATTAATTGTCATATTTATTCATTTATTTATTTCATCATTTATTAATGTATTTGATCTATTTGTTTATCTAATGTATTAATTTGTTGATTTATCTATTTGTCTGTGTAATTTTTTATCTATTCATCTATCTATATATTTCTTTATGTATACATTCAATTCTCTATTTACTTATCTGTCTTTCCATTTACTTTCATCTATCTTTTTTATCTTATTTTTTATTCCAGTTTTAGAGCTATTTTTTTTTATCTTATTTTTTTTTCATTCCAGTTTTAGAGATTTTGTCTTGGTTGACTTTACAAGATTTTATTCGGTTGCGTGTCTCCCTTGCCCAAGAAATCTGAAGAAATTTGTTAAACGAGGCTCCATTGGCTTTTTTGAGTTGAATAAAGTCACTGGCGTCAGAGGAAAACACACACACACACGAATACACACACACGAATACACACACAACTTCACACGCACGCGCACACACACACACGCACACACACACACACACACACACACACACACACACACACACACACACACACACACACACACACACACACACACACACACACACACACACACACACACACACACACACACACACACACACAAACACACACACACAACTAAACACACACACACACACACACACACACACACACACACACACACACACACACACACACACACACACACACACATTGGAGAGGAGACAAAATGAAATCTCGATCATAAAACAGCTAGTAGTGACGTCACAGAAATGACGTCATCAAGGACATGTCTGTCCGAGTCCGTCAGTGGTTTTTACTCTCTGCTCGCCGTTTTTATTCCTTTAGGCGCAGGACTGGGAGGGGGCTGGAAAGGGGTTGGAAATGGGTTGAGAGGGCTGGAAAGGGATGAGACTGGGCTGAAAAGGGACTGGAAAGGGGTTGGTGGTGGGCTAGGAAGGGGCTGAGAGTGGTCTAGGAGGGGCTAGGATAGGACTGGAAAAGGGCTTGGAGGAGGCTGGGAGGGGGCTGGAAAGGGGATGTGAGGCGACTGAGAGTGGGCTGGGGAGGGTGAGGGCTGGAAGGGGACTGGGCCGGGGCTAGGAGGTGGCTGTGCCGGGGCTGAGAGGGTGCTGGGAGGAGGCTGGGAATGGACTGGTAGAGGGCTGTCAGGAGCTGGGAAGGGGCTTATAGTGGGCAGGGAAGAGGCTGAAAGTGGGCTCGGAGGGGCTGTGAGTGAGCTGGGAGGAGGCTGACGGTATCGTTTGAAAGTACAGACAGTTCTCTCCATTAGTGATAAAAAAAATCGTAATATTCCAATAATCGGAATCAAAGTAATTTTTCAAAAATGCAAAATAATGTTACAAAAGAAGTTTTTTGGTAATAGGAATATTTTCCAGATCTCGTTTTCTTTCTTTTTTTCTTTTTTTTTTTTAGATATTTTATAATCTTATTAACAGAGAGACAGAGGGAGCGGAAGAGGTAACTACCAATAGAAAATGTGCGTATGTGTGTGTGTGTGTGTGAGAGAGAGAGAGAGAAAGAAAGAGAGAGAGAGAGAGAGAGGAATACGTGAGCAAATTGGGAAACCGATATCTGGATTGGGGGTGGGGAGACTTGATTTGGCGAGGAGGGGGGGTGAAGGTAACGGGGAGAAGGAGGGGGAGAGGGGAAGGGGGCAGGTGTGGGGGGGCGCCAACCCCGAAGGACACTTCAGCCAGAAGGTAAGAGAGATCGCTCTCCTGAGGGGGAGGGGGGGAGGGAGAGGGGAAAGGGGATGGGAGAGGGCGTTGCGGGGGGAGAGGAGGGGGAGGGGGAGGGGGGAAAGGAAGGGAGGAGAATGGGAGTGTTTTATTCTTGTCCGATCACTGCCGATACTCTGAAAAGGCTGATCTATTGCTCTTGCTCTCCCTCGCTCTTTCATGCTCTCTCGTTCCCGCTCATGTTCTCGCTCTCGCCCTCGTTCTCTCTCTCGTTCTCGTTCTCGCTCTCGTTCTCCCGTTCTCTCTCTCGTTCTCTCTCTCTCTCTCGTTCTCTCTCTCTCTCGTTCTCTCTCTCTCTCTCTCTCTCTCTCTCTCTCTCTCTCTCTCTCTCTCTCTCTCTCTCTCTCTCTCTCTCTCTCTCTCTCTCTCTCTCTCTCTCTCTCTCTCTCTCTCTCTCTCTCTCTCTCTCTCTCTCTCTCTCTCTCTCTCTCTCTCTCTCTCTCTCTCTCTCTCTCTCCCTCTGTCTGTCTGTCCCTCTGCCACACACACACACACACACACACACACACACACACACACACACACACACACACACACACACACATACACACGCACGCGTACGTTCTCCCTCGCTCCTCCCCCCTCAGCCTATCTTCTTTTCTTTTGTCGTTTATATTTAGCCAGAGGAGGATTGGAAGACAAATCGGGCTCTGTTGGTGTTGCAATGACCCACTTGGAGGAAGGGCTCACTCTTCTACGGGACGTTTGTATTTGATTTGCTTGGGGACTGTCTCTGGTTTCCTCTCTCTCTCTCTCTCTCTCTCTCTCTCTCTCTCTCTCTCTCTCTCTCTCTCTCTCTCTCTCTCTCTCTCTCTCTCTCTCTCTCTCTCTCTCTCTCTCTCTCTCTCTCTCTCTCTCTCTCTCTGTCTCTCTCTTTTTCTCTCTCTCTCTCTTTCTCTCTCTCACTCACTCTCTCTGTCTCTCTCATCCTTTCCTCTTTTTTTCGTTTATTTATATTTTCTATCTTTTATCCATATTTTTTATTTACTTTTTTCTATTTCCGTGCCTTCGTTTCATTCTCACCGTTATCCTCTTTTATCTCTTTCCTCTTCTTTTTCTTGAGTCAAACTGGAGATACTGTCACCCACACTCCCAATGAACCTTTCTCTCTTTCTTTTTTCTCTTTCGTTCAATATTTTCCTTTTCTCTTTCCCTTTCCCTTCGTTTTTTTCCTCTTTTTTATCTTTCGTTCAATATTTTCCTTCTCTCCTTCCCTTTTCCTTCGTTTTTTCCTTTGTTGCTCTACTCTCTTCTCCTTTCTCTTCCCTTTCTTTTTCTTGTGTTCACCATTCTCCTTATCATTCTTCTTTTCCTTCTTCCTTTTCTTTTATTCTTTATTCTTCTTCTCTCCTTCTTTCTCTTCCTTTTCTTTTATTCACCATTCTCCTTCTTTCTTCTTTCTCTTTTCGTTTTTTTCTCTTTTGTTCACTATTCTCCTTCCCTCTTTCTCTTTTCTTTCTCTTTTGTTCACTTTTCTCCTTTTTCTTTTCTTTTCTTATCCTATTTTCTTGTTCACTATTCTCCTTCGCTCTTTTATTTTTTTGCACACTATTCTCCTTTTCTCCTTCCTGTTCTCTTTCTCTTGTTCACTGTTCTCCTTTGCTATTTCTCTTTTCTTTTCTCTTTTTCTCTTTTATCTTCTTTTTTCTCTATTCTCCTTCTGTCTTTCTCTTTTCTCTTCTTTCTTTTTCTTTTGTTCATTCTTCTCCTATTTTTTTTTTGTCTTTTTTGTTCCTTTTCCTCTCTCTGTCCTTTCTATTTTAACTTTCTCCTTCGTATTTTCTTTTACTTCCTCCTTCTTCTTTCTCCCTATTTCTCCAACGTTTTCTCTTCTTCTCGCGTTCCATTTGCTCTCTGTCTACTCCCTCTTTCTTTTCTCTTTTTTGTCTTCTTTTGTTTTTGTTTTTATATTTACTTCTTTTCTTCTTTTTCCGTATTATTTTTTCTATTTAGCATTATTTCCCCCCATCCGATTCCCAGCAATAACTGTTTAGTCACCCCCATCCAAGCATTATCACACTGAGCTATTTTTCCCCCAACTGTCGGAGCAGATTTGTAACCCGCAGCTTTCTGGAAGAAATCTGATATGCTGGAAGAAACTAATTTCCCTCCAGCATATCGAATGACATTCTATCTTAATTGTAGAGAAAACAAAATAGTTTGACGACGGAAAAAGTTCTGGAGGTGGGCGGTACCATCAATTAATCGGAGGTAATTGATTAAACGATCAAAAACAGATTTGTTCTAAATGGCAAAACTTCTAGATGGAAATTTTTTTTACGAGTGGAGTTCCTTAGGGTTCCGTTCTTGGGCTACTTCTATTCATAGTATATATAAATTATATAGACCACGGACTAAAATCTATTCTCTCCAAATTTGCTAATAATACTAAACTGTGCGGATATTCAAGAAGATTTAGATAAACTAGAGCAATGGTCTCAAAAGTGGCTAATGAAATTTAACACATGTAAATTCAAGGTTATACATATAGGTAAAATAACAGTAAGTACAATTACAAGTTATTTGGAAATTCGTTAACAAAAGTGGATAGTGAAAGGTATCTAGGCTTAATTATCAATAACAATCTCAAATCATCTAAGTACAATTACAAGTTATTTGGAAATTCGTTAACAAAAATATATAGTGAAAGTTATCTAGGCGTAATTATCAATAACGATCTCAAATCATCTAAGCATTGTATTTCAGCCTCTGAGGAAGCAAATAAGATTCTAGGACTGACTCCTCGGTCTTTTGACTTCAAAAGTCCACCTCTCATTAACAAGCCAAATCGTTATTCGCCCACGTTTAAAATATGCTGTCTCCGTATGGTCACCGAATCTCATTAAAGACACTGACAGATTGAAAAAAGCACAACGGTGAGCCACAAAACTGATTCCAAATATCAAAATTCAATAATAAATCGATTAAAACATATAAATCTATTTTCCTAAAAAAAAGCATGAACTCAGAGGTGAATCGATACAGGTCTTTAATATTTTAAAGGGAATTGACAACATTAAAAGTGACAAAAATTTCACACTGAGAATCGGACAAGAAATAATGGTCTCAAACTGTCAGGAAATAGATTTAATTTGAAAGAGGGTAGAAATAACTTTGCCAACTTTAGTTAATGAGGCAGATGCAGTGCAATGTAGTTCAGTTCGAAGCTTTAAGATTAGTTTAGATAAACACCTAAGCAAGATGCTGTGATGCCTTAAATTTATTTTATGATTTTTTTTATTTGTTATTATTTTTCTGTTTATTATTATTTATTTGATTATTATCATTATATATCTGTCCATTTTATTGTTTATTATTTACCTGTTTGTTTATTATTTAATTTTACCTATTTATTTTATTTATTATTATTTATATTATCATTGTTTTTACATATTCATTTATCATTATTATAATTTTTTTCGCATCCGACCTAGTTATGGACCAAAAGGTCTGCATGTCCCTCCTTTGTAATCCTTACCACAGTCATCTCTATCATTTCGTAAAACAACCAATTATTACCAATTCCATTCCATTCGTTATCCACTCTTCTGATAGACCAGTTCTCTACTGGTAAAGCAGTTCATGGCCATTTCCTTCTTAACTTTATCCCCTTTCATTCTTTGTTCTTTTATCCAATTTTATCTACACTTTTTTATTTACAATCTCTTTTCTGTACTCTCTTCCTCTTTCTACTCTCATCTCTCTTCCGGTATGTTTTCTCCCTCTTCTTTGCCTTCTGTCAACTTGCTTTTCTCCATCATTTATTATTGACTTATCTTCCTGTTCTTTCTTCTATAGATCTGTTTTTATTTGTTTTCGTTTTTTCATCTGTTTTATCCTAGACTATCCTTTAACATTCATTCTTACTTTTTTGTATTATTGTTATTACTTTTTTCTCTAGATTTCTCTTCATTTCTTATACATTTATGTACATTTCTCATCTTCATATTACATTTCTTATCTTACTCCTCTTCTCCTTTTGAGTTATGCATATTATTATTTTGTTTTTATTTATCTTAATTTTTTTCTTTAACGTTCATCCATTTTTTATTTTTAGTTTTCATTTTCTCCTTTAGTACGTCTCATTTACTTCTCTTCTCCATTTAATTTATGCTTATCATTGATATTTTTCAATTTTGTTTTTCTTCTTTTCTCCTTTTTTTTTCTTCATTCTTCTCATTTGTGTCCTCCCCGTTATGCCTCCTCCTCCCCTTCTTCCTCTCCTTCCATTGTTTTCATCATCATTTCTCCCTTATTCTTACATTTATCTGTGCTGCAGCTGTACATTCACTTTTGATTTTCCTATCTCTCTCTCTTTCTCCTTCTCTTCTCCTCTCCTCTCTTCTCTCTCTCTCTCTCTCTCTCTCTCTCTCTCTCTCTCTCTCTCTCTCTCTCTCTCTCTCTCTCTCTCTCTCTCTCTCTCTCTCTCTCTCTCTCACACACACACACACACACACACACACACACACACACACACACACACACGCACACACACACTATATCTATGTATCTCTATCAATCTTTCTACCTATCTACCAATCTCTTTTCCCTTTTCCCTTCCCCTCCCCTCTCTCTATCCCCCCATACTTCTCACCTCACCTCTCCTCACCTTCTCATCCTTCTCTTCCATCCTCACACACAAACACATATACCTCCTTCTCCCTCTCCCCTCCTTGCTTTTCTCCTCATCTCTCCTCACCTTCTCTTTCTTCATTACACACGAAGACACACATTTCATCTGTGTCCTGACCTATTTCGATTTCCTTCTCGGCCTTCCTTGGCCCTCGCGCAGACTCTTGCTCCTCGCCTTCTTTCGTACCCTAACTCGTATTGAGCTTCTTTCGTACCCTCGAGGCCGTCCATCTTATTTTACATTGGACGTACATGAATGCATACGTGGACCAAGATCGCGGGTGGCCAGATCATGCATACATACATACATACATACATACATACACACACACATACGTACATACATACATACTGTACATACATACATACATTATACGTACATACGTACATGCATACATATATACATACATATATACATACATATATACATATAAACATACAGAAATATATATACACACATTTAAATACACACACACACACACACATGCACACACTCACACATGCACACAAAACATATATACACACACACACATATACATACACACACACACACACACACACACACACACACACACACACACACACACACACACACACACACACACACACACACACACACACACACACACACACACACACACACACACATTTTCTCTTTAGGCCGAGTCATGTCATCCATTTACAATCAGGCTCTTATGTGTACATTATGCATTTCTTCAGCAACAACCAGCGCTTCTATCCCTGGGAACATTATCGAACCCAAGAGATGGAGTCAAAGCTGGTCAAGGAGAGGTTTATGAAAGAGAGAAGATTGGAGATAGAGGCAGAAATTAAAAAAATTATAATTTTTTTTATCATTATTATTATTATTTATTATTATTATTATTATTATTATTGTTATTATTATTATTATTATTATTATCATTATTATTGTCATTGTCATTGTCATTGTCATTGCCATTATTATTATTATTATTATTATTGTTATTGTTATTGTAATTGTTGTTGTTGTTGTTGTCGTTGTCGTTGTCGTTGTCGTTGTCGTTGTCGTTGTCATCGTCGTCATCGTCATCGTCATCGACATCGTCGTCGTCGTCGTCGTCATTATCATTAGTAATATTTTTATTATTTTTTTGTAAGAAACGCATCGCTTGTGTGTACAGCTGAACAAGGAAGCAGCATCGATGAACAAGTTCCAGTAATCCTGTATTCCGGTCGTGTTGGTGTACGATGTACGCCAGCGATATATCGGTCCGTGCTATTTCGGAAACCAGATTGATTTAATCAAATTCCATTGTACCCGCGATCTCCTGTCTTGTATACGAATTTATCTCATGCCACATGGAATGTGAAGGGGGCAGAGGGGTGGAGAGAGGAGTAGGATATGGAGGATGTGGGGGGGATGGGGTAGGGTGTGGAGGGGTAGGTGTAGGGAGGGCAGTGGGGTAGAGGGGTAGAGGTAATGGGAAGAGGTCTGGTGTGGAGGGTAGCGAGGTAGGGTGTTCTTCTATATTGCTCTTTTTTTCTATTTTATTTTATTTTATTCTATTTCATTTAATTTTTTATTCATTTCAGTTTTTTTTTTTTTACTTTTTCTATATATTTGCGTTAACTTTTTTTTTTTTTTTACCTTTTCCGTTCATCCTTTTTTCTTTCTATTTTGTCTTTTTTCCTTTCTATTTGTCTTGTTTCTTTTTCTCTTTCTTTATGAACATGTCATATTTTCAACATCTACTGACTAATGACTCCTTTACTCTCAATAATCATCATATTTTCTGTGTGTTCTTCGTTTTTTGTTCGTTCTACTTTTTCACTGGTTGGTAGGGGGACCCCATACCCGTTTTCTGTTTCCCCAATCATTCCCATTTTTTTTTTATTTTTTTATTCCTCTTTGTCTGACCATCTATCACTTTTGCTTGTTGACCTTTTGAAATCCAGTTATCGAATATTTTTTTTTTCAATGTTTCATCTCTCTCTCTCTCTCCTTTTCTCCTCTCCTCTTCTCCTCTCTCTCTCTCTCTCTCTCTCTCTCTCTCTCTCTCTCTCTCTCTCTCTCTCTCTCTCTCTCTCTCTCTCTCTCTCTCTCCTCTCTCTATATATCTAACGCACACACACACACACACCGCGCTCCAACTGAGCGATAACCACGGGAGTATTTTTATGCCTTTCCCTTTTTGGCTACCTCCCTTGGAAGGGGGAAAAAGCCTTGGTATATGTATGTATGAATGAAATCGGCCAGCAAGAGCCAAAAAAAAAAAAATTGATTCGGTGCGGAAGATGTTAATCAAACGAGGTCGGTGACGTCATCATACGAGTGATGTCATTCTGGCTAAAGTCAGATGGTTTTTATCAGATGATTGGTGGAGGGAGAGGGAAGAGGGTGAAGAGGGGGAGGAAGAGGGAGACAGGTTAAGGGTGAGGATGAGAAGGTGAATGGGGAGAAGGGTAAGGTGAGGAAGAAGTAGAGGGGAGAGAGGGTGGGAGGTGGAAGGTGGAAAGAGGGGAGGGAGAGGGAGGGAAATGGTGGGAGAGATAGGGAGGGGGAGGGAAGTGAAGGGGAGAAGGGGTGTGAGATAGTGGGAGAAATGGAGTGGAGGGAGAGGGGGAGGGAGAGGGGGAGGTGGAGGGAGAGGGGGAGGTGGAGGGAGAGGTGGAGGGAGAGGGGGAGGTGGAGGGAGAGGGGGAGGTGGGCGGAGAGGGGGAGGGGGAGGGAAGAGGGAGAGGAAGGAGGGGGAGGAGTGAAAGGGTTGGAGAGAGGGAAATTGAGAGGAAGTGTAGGGAGGTGGAGGGAGAAGGTGGAAGGGAGGAGGTGAAGGAAGGGGTGGGAGCTGGAAGTTGGAGGCGTCACGGTGGGAGGTGAAGGTGAACGGGGAGAGGGAGGGGGAAGGAGGGAGAGGGAGAGGAAGGGAGGGAGGGGGAAGGGGGGAACGTCACTATACCCAAAATAACCCACAATAAACAACTATGTTTCAGACGCATCTGGTTTTAAAAATGACCTTACAAAAGGTCACAAATAAAAACAAATCCCATCAAGAGGACAACACTCCTCTAAAACAAGTCTCTTGTTGACATCACAGAGTAATAAACAGTCAACATTAGTTGAACTGCAATCAGTGTACAGACCATCTCTCTTCCACACAATAGATGCATGAAACCTTGATCTACATTTAGGGCAAACCGTTCGTTATAAGTGAAATAACAACAACAGCTCTGTTTTGTCTCAGTATAGGCCATTATGACCCTAAGCGCAAACGGAGATGCAGGGGACACAAGCAACGCAGGCGGCACAGGTAACGCAGGTGACACAGGTAACGCAGGTGACACAGGTAACGCAGGCGACACAGGTAACGCAGGCGACACAGGTAACGCAGGCGACACAGGTAACGCAGGCGACACAGGTAACGCAGGCGACACAGGTAACGCAGGCGACACAGGTAACGCAGGCGACACAGGTAACGCAGGCGACACAGGTAACGCAGGCGACACAGGTAACGCACGCGACACAGGTAAAGCAGGCGACACAGACCAAAGGCAGACTTCCTGTTGTCAATTGAAGTACAGTTTGAACTTCTTTCTCACTTGAAATGTTTCTTGATGTACTACCTCACCATTCCAAGTGAGAGAGAAGTTCAGTTCAGCAACAGGAAATCTACCTTTCCGCTGCGCTGCGTCGCCTGTGTACCCTGCGTCTCAAATTGCGCCTAATTTGAATAATTGAAGGAGTATTTAAAGGCGAATAAAATCGTCTGACGGCAGAATAAATAAAAGGAAAAGGGCCACTTGGTACGGAAGGGGTTAGTATTGGAAGTTAATTACTGGATTAGGATAACTTAAAGGAGATTAAAGCGTCGCTCTAATTTGCTTTCTGGTTAATCTGCAATTACCACGTTATTATGGCGACGATTTATCTAATGTATATTTTTGCGTAAAAAAATATCGTAATTTAAACCCCATTATTAATAATCCCGTATTCTTGATACTGGATGCTCACTGGCCGAGCGGGTTAGAGCGTCTCTACTTGCGGCGGAGGTCGGTGTGACGGCAGCAAGTTGGACCAAGGGAATGACCCATTAGATTCCACGCTACAAAGGCCTCTGTAAGGGGCACCGTCCAGGCCTCTTGATTAGGGGGTAGTTCGCGATGTTAAACTGAAACCGAATTATTCATTGCCTCGGATCATGTGATGGACTCGTGATCGACTAATATTAGTATTACGGATGAGAGCTCGTTGGTCAGACGTGGATTGATCTATGGGTGATACTGAGACCTTACACACACACACACACACACACACACACACACACACACACACACACACACACACACACACACACACACACACACACACTCGCTCACACACACACACACTCGCTCACACACACACACACACACACTCGCTCACACACACACACACACACACTCGCTCACACACACACACACACACACTCGCTCACACACACACACACACACACACACACACACACACACACACACACACACACACACACACACACACTCTCTCGCGCACACACACATACGCACTAAAAGCATTCACTCAATCACTCACACACGCACACACACACACACACACACACACACACACACACACACACACACACACACACACACACACACACACACACACTTTGGTCAAGGGATGGAGTGCCAACTTGCAATGCTTTGATGCTTTGCAGCCCCAATCGGGGACCAAACTCGAGACCATTGAGTCAGCAGACCAAGTAGGCACTACTACACCGACAAACCTGTGTGTCTGTGTGTTTGGGGTTAGGGAGAATTCTTCCGTCTCTTCCTTTAACCCCATCCCCCCATTTTTGGGAGAAATCATCTCAACTTGTCCCTAACTTGTTCCTTTTGATTAGGGGGGAAAAGGGGGATAACCCCACCACTTCTCCCTAACCATTTCCTTCCCGAAAGTTTACGCTCAAGCTTGTTTCCCTAACTTTAGAAGTAGATAATGTATCTCCAGTTTCCCACAGTTTCGTCACTTTTCGTAATTCTTCGTCTGATGTTGAAAGAAGTGGCGATACCGCATAATCATGGAAAAAATGCGCGGTCATGTGTGAACACCTCCATTGACTTACATTGTAATTGAACAGCCGCTGTTTAAACCGCTAGTATGAACAGAGCCTAAAGTTTCAATAAATCCACAGGATTAACCCCTTTTAGTGCCATTTCATTAAGCTCATTTCTACTCTTCTCCCATTCCCTTCCTCTTCCCTCCTCTCCCCTCATCTCCTCTCCTCTCCCCTCCTCTCCCCTCCCCCTCCTCTCCCCTCCTCTCCCCTCCCCTCCTCTCCCCTCCTCTCCCCTCCCCTCGCCTCCTCTCTCTCTCCCCTCTACTCCCCTCCTCTCGCTCTCCCCTCTTCTCCCCTCCTCTCCCTCTCCCCTCTTCTCCCCTCCTCTCCCTCTCCCCTCTTCTCCCCTCATCTCCCCTCATCTCCCTCTCTCCCCTCTTCTCCCCTCATCTCCCTCTCCCCTCTTCTCCCCTCATCTCTCTCTCCCCTCTTCTCTCCTCCTCTCCTTTCTCTTCCACTCTTCTCCCATCTCCTCCCCTCCCCGTCCCCTCCCTTCCCCTATCTCACCCTACCCCTCCCATCCCCTCCCTTTCCACACCTACTCCCTAATCCCTTCCCTTTCCCCCTCCACCTTCCCCCTCTCTCACCCCGTTCTCTTCCATTTATTCTGCCTTTTTCTTTTTATCAATTAAGTGAAAATCTAAACATTCAAAAAATGGTGTGCAAACGGTCCTAACCCATCCCCCACCCACCTCCCATCTCCATCTCCCCCCTCCTCCCATTCCCCCCTCCCCCCATCCTGGGCGTACGTGTGTCGCAATTCGAAGCTCCATAGGGTCAGTTGGATATGGAGATAAATAAAATCGCTTGACGGCACTATAAGTAAAAAGAAAAGTGCCACTCGGTAGGTCAGGAGACTATAAGGTACGGCCAAACTCCACGCGATTTGCTGGGAGGGTAAAGGGTAGCAGGACGCCTAGCGGGTCAGAGGCAAAAACAAACACATGTTATCCAGTACGAGTGGCCATACCGAACGACGCGAGTAATGGGTTCCCTCTAACCTTATCCGCTACCCGTGTCCTGTATGGCCACTCTTATAAGATAATATGTGTTTGTTCTTGCCTCTGACCCGCTAGGCATCCCGCTACCCTCTACCCTCCCTGCAAACCACGTGGAGTGTGGCCGCACCCTTCTGGAGGTGAATGAAATCACTAGGCGACAACCAAGGACAAAGGGAAAAGTATCACCCTGCACGGAAGGGGTTAGACATGGATAAGACGACATAAGAATGGAGCAGATGCAAGAGACTATAAGGCCTACACTAGGAAGTTCCATATCCCTTACCACCTTTCATCTTTATACATAAAGTTAGATCATCTTCTCTTAAGATAACCAATTGTTATTGTCTATCGCCTCCCTACTTCGTCACCTCTACCAGTTAACACGGGTACCAGTTTACCTAACTAGCAACCGTTCGAGTTCTCAATCCTTCAATCTTAACAACCTACCAGCCTGCCTAATTAATTCTTTATGAACCTATTTTCCTACCTACTTATTTACCTACCTACCTACCCTCCCCTTACCTACGCTTCCCTACCTACCCTCCCCTACCTACCTACGCTCCCTTACCTACCCTCCTCCTACCTACCTACCTTACCTATCTACCTTACCTACCTACCTTATCTACCTTCCCCCCGCCTATCTACCCACCTACCTACCTACCCTTCCCACCTACCTATCCACCTACCTACCTACCCTTCCCACCTACCTCTCCATCTATCTACCTACCCTCCCCACCTACCTACCTACCTACCTTCCCCCACCTACCACTCTACCCACCTATCCACCTACCTACCCACCTACCTACCTACCTACCCACCTACCTACCTACCTTCCCTCTCCACCTACCTACCCTCCCCCACCTACCTACCCTCCCCCACCTACCTACCCTCCCCCACCTACCTACCCTCCCCCACCTACCTACCCTCCCCCACCTACCTACCCTACCCCACCTACCTACCCTTCCCCACTTACCTACCCTTCCCCACTTACCTACCCTCCCCCACCAACCTACCCTCCCCCACCAACCTACCCTCCCCCACCTACCTACCCTTCCCACCTACCTACCCTTCCCACCTACCTACCCTTCCCACCTACCTACCCTTCCCACCTACCTACCCTTCCCACCTACCTACCCTCCCACACCTACTTACCTAGCCTCCCACACCTACTTACCTAGCCTCCCACACCTACTTACCTAGCCTCCCACACCTACCTACCTACCCTCCCACACCTACCTATCTACCCTCCCACACCTACCTATCTACCCTCCCACACGTACCCATCCACCCTCCCACACCTACCTACCTACCCTCCCACACCTACCTACCTACTCACCTACCTACCATCCACCACCTACCTACCTACCCACTTACTTACCAACCCTCCCCCACCTACCTACCCTCCCCCACCTACCTACCCTCCCCCACCTACCTACCGTCCCCCACCTAACTACCTTCCCCATCTACCTACCTTCCCTTCAACCTATCTTCCCTTCAACCTACTTTCCTTCCACCATCCTACCTTCTTCCCACCAACCTTCCCCCACTTACCTTGCCCCATTTACCTTCCCCATCTACCTACCCCCACCTACCTTCCCCCTCATCAACTTAACTCCACCTACCTTCTCCACATCTACCTACCCCAACCTACTTATCCACCCACCCACTTAACCTTCCCTCAACCTACTTTCGCCCTCCCTATATTCTCCCACAACCCACCCACCTACCTGCCTTACCCTTACCTACCTTTACCCACCTATCTTTCCCCCTCTTACCTTCCCCACCTCCTTTCTCCCACCTACCTTCCCAACCCACTTACCCAACAACCTCTCCACCTCCCACATACACACCAACCTACCTTCTTCCCTCACCCACCAACCCCCATCAAATTCACATCCCCCACCAAACTCATCTTCCCCCTACCTAACCCCACATATACGCCAACCTATCTTCTCCCCTCACCAACCTAACCCCCATCCAAACCACATCCCCCTAACACATCTCCCCCTACCTAACCCCCTACCTCCCCATACATTCTCCTCCCCACCCCCCACTTATTACAATATATCTCCTCTCACCCACCAACCCTCATCAAACCCACATCCCCCACCTAACCCATCACCCCCTACCTAACCCCCTACCTCCCCAACATACACACCAAATTACCTTCTCCCCTCACCCACCAACCCTTCCATCAAACCCACATCCCCCACCCAACCCATCTTCCCCCCTACCTAACACCCCCTCTCACACACACACCTACCATACCCCCCGTGAATTCATACACAGGGGCTTACAGGACGCATTCATGCAAACGCGGTCATGCAATATTCATGACCGCCTATCACTGCGGGCAGGGACGCCTTATAAAAACAGAGACTGTTTGCCTCGCGGACGTCCCTCGCAGTCTGATAAGCCATGAAGCTGCCCTGCGCATTTGAAAACCGCGGCTTCATTCGCTGCGCATTTGAAAACCGCGGGATCATCCGCTGCGCTTTTCCGCAGGATACGGAAGGACACAGACGGAGCGATGGCCGGACGGATAAGCGAACAAACAGACAGACAGATTTGTGGACAGACGGAAAGACGGAAATGTATAGAAGGACGGACACACGGGTGGACGCACAGACGGACGGACGGATGGACGGACAGACAGACAACTTTGCAGACAGACAGAAAAACAGGCACATACAGACGGAATGTCGGATGGAGGGACAGACAGACAGAAGGACAGATAGACAAATTTACGGACAGAGAAAGATAGGCACATACAGACGGACGCACGGACAGATAGACGAACACAGACGGATAAGCAGACACTGATAGACGGACGGACTAACGGACATAGAGACATAGACAGACAGACGGACAAACAACCCCCTCGATCCCCCTATCCCCTCGATTCCTCTATCCACTCGATCCCCTTGATCCCTCTATCCCCTCGATCCCTTTATCCCTCTATCCCCTCGATCCCTTTATCCCGTGGATTTCTCGATTCCTCTGTCCCTAGATCCCTCGCTTTCTCATTCTTGTCCTTCGATCCACTCGTGATTCCTATCCCCCGGTCCCACAGTCCCCTCGATCCCTCTATCCACTCGATCCCTCTATCCCCTTGATCCCACAATCTCCTCGATCCTTCTATCCCCTCGATCCCACAATCCCCTCGAACCCTCTACGTCATAATTGGCCCGATCCTTCTATCCCCTCGATCCCTCTATCCCCTCGATCCCACAATCCCCTCGATCCCACAATCCCCTCGATCCTTCTATCCCTTCGATCTTTATATCCCCACAATCCCCTTGACCCCTTTATCTCCTCGATCCCTCTGTCCCTTCGATCCTATATTTCCCTCGATCCCTCTATCCCACAATCCCCTCGATCCCCTCGATCCCTCTGCATGTGTCTTTTGCATATTCATGGCTTTTGTTTTCTTTGCCAAAAACCTTTTTTTTTTTTTTCCCGTTCCGAGTTGTTAGGAAAGCCAGCCATCCGGTGCATAAATGAACCGTCGATTTTCACCAACACTATCACCACCACTATCACCGCCATTACCACTATCGCCACTGTCACCACCACTATCACCAGCATTACCAGTATCACCACCATTATTACCACCACGGCAACCTCTTAATCCCTCTCTGCCACATTACCACGACTATCACCTAGACTATCACCACCAGTATCATCTGAACTATCGCACCACTATCACCTTCACTATCACAACCACGATCACAACCATTATCACCATCGCTATCACCATCACTATTACCACCATTATGATTATTACGATCACCACCATAGTCATCACCCTTATCAACACCAGTATCACCACCACAATCACCACCACGACCACCACCATTATCATTATTACGATCACCACCACAACCAACACCATTATCACCACCAGTATCACCACCATCATTATCACCATCGCTATTATCACCTTCACCACCGCTATCAATACCAGTATCACCACCACTATCAACACGAGAGAGTATTATTTGAGTTTGGCGATTTTCGATAATGACATTGCGTCATTTGGGAACGAATCCACAGAGGAGGTCATACGTCACCCTCTCCTCCTCCTCCTCCGCCTCCTCCTCCTCCTCCTCCTCCTCCTCCTCCTCCGCCTCCTCCTCCTCCTCCTCCTCCTCCTCCTCCTCCTCCTCCTCTTCCTCCTCCTCCTCTTCCTCCTCCTCCTCTTCCTCCTCCTCATCTTCCTCCTCATCTTCTCCTCCTCCTCCTTCTCCTCCTCTTCCTCCTCCTCATCTTCTCCTCCTCCTCCTTTTCCTCCACTTCCTCCTCCTCATCTTCCTCCTCCTCATATTCCTCCTCTTCCTCCTCCTCTTCCTCCTCCTCCTCCTCTTCCTCCTCTTCCTCTTCCTCCTGTTCTTCCTCCCCTCCTCTTCCTCCTCTTCCTCTTCCTCCTGTTCCTCCTCCCCTCCTCTTCCTTCTCTTCCTCTTCCTCCTCTTCCTCCTCTTCTCTTCCTCCTCCTCCCCTCTTCTTCCTTCTCCTCTTCCTCTTCCTCCTCTTCCTCCTCCTCCTCTCCATCCATTTCTTACTCCTCTTCCTCCTTTTACTCCTCTTCTCCCTTCCTCCTCCTCCTCCTACTCCTCCGCCTCCACCTCCTATTCCACGTACTCCTACCAGTAATACTACAACAACTGATTTTTCTAAAGCGACCTTCTTCCTCATGGAAGTGTGTGGCGAAAGCAGTCAGGGTCTGTCCTCCACGGTCAGTTCATTGGCTCCGCTGTCGCCAAAGACTGCGGTCGACAACCCTTTTATATTTTCTTATAGTTAAACCGAATTAAATCTAAAACAACTTTTTATTTATCGAACTTATTACTACAATCTACTCAAGATCGAGATTCTGTGTGTGTGTGTGTGTGTGTGTGTGTGTGTGTGTGTGTGTGTGTGTGTGTGTGTGTGTGTGTGTGTGTGTGTGTGTGTGTGTGTGTGTGTGTGTGTGTGTGTGTGTGTGTGTGTTTGTGTGTGCTGATTTAGGGGTAGGGAACTTGGTACATCACAGATATAGGAAATCTGATCTTAAGAGTGAGACAGACCGTCTACATCTCATCCACGCCACAATGCTGCTCTTTGGTTGTTGTTTCTTTTCTGTCATCATTTCTTGATCCCTCTCCTCCTCTTCTTCTTCTTCTTCCTTCCCTTCCTCTTCTTCCTCCTCCTCCTCTTCTTCCTCTTCCTACTCCTACTCCTCTTCTCTTCTTCCTCTTCTTCTTCTTCTTGCTCTTCTTCCTCCTCTTCCTCTTCTTCCTCTTCTTCCTCTTCTTCCTCTTCCTACTCCTACTCATCCTCCTCTACTTCTTCTTCCTCCTTCTTCCCCCTCTCGCCCTCCTCCTCCTCCTCACTTTCTTCTCCTCTTACTCTTCCTCCTACTCTTCCTCTTACATCTGCTCTTCTCCTTCCTCTTATCTTACTCCTATTCCTCCTCTCATCCTCCCTCCTCTTCCTCCTCCTCCTCCCTCTTCTTCCTCCTCCTCACTTCCCCTCACCTT
Organism: Oratosquilla oratoria; assembly: GCF_046742065.1. NCBI lineage: Eukaryota > Metazoa > Arthropoda > Malacostraca > Stomatopoda > Squillidae > Oratosquilla > Oratosquilla oratoria. Next base: position 27,182,948 of record NC_134808.1, read on the forward strand.
CCTCTTCTCCTCTTACTCTTCCTCCTACTCTCCCTCTTACATCTACTCCTCCCCTTCCTCTTACTTCTATTCCTCCTCCTCTTACTCCTCATCCTCATCCTCATCCTCATCCTCATCCTCTTACTCCTCTTCCTTCCTCCTCTTCCTCATCCTCCGCACTCACCCCTCACCTTCCTCTTCTCCTCTTACTTTAATTCCTTCTCTTCCGCTTACATCCGCTCCTCCCTTTCCTCTTACTCCTATTCCTCCTCCTCTTTCACCTCTTTCTCCTCCTCTTCTTCCTCCTCCCCTTTCTCATACTCCTATTCCTCCTCCTCTTCCTCCTCTCCCTCCTCTTCTTACTCCTCTTCCTCTTCTTCCTCCTCCCCCCCTCTTCTCCCTCCTCCTCTCCTCCTCTTCCTCTTCTTCCTCCTTTTTCCTCTCCTCCCCCTCTTCCACTTCTTTTTCTTCCCCCTCCTTCCCCTCCCCCGTTTTCTCCCATTGACACGAATGCACCCGGACAAGTTTGTCCGTAGCCTTGCAAGCGCGTTGACTTGCATGGGGCTTCCTCATCCAATGCAGATTGTATACATTTCGGCCCGGTGGAGTCCCTCATGGAACAGTCTTCGCTCCTTTCTTCCTTCCCCCTCCCCCTCCTCCTTCCTTTCCCCTCTCCCCTTCCTTCCCTCCCCTTTCTTTTCCCCCTTTTCACTCCCCCCACTACTCCCTCCCTAACTTGATTCCTCTAATGTAGGGTTTGCCAACGGGTGGTCCTATGGTTAGGACGGGGGGAGGGGGAGAAGGGGAGGAGAAGAAGGGAAGGGGAGAAGAATGTTGAGTTGTGGGAGAAGAGGGAGGGGGGTAGACTGGGGTTTAAGGAACAGACAATGAGAGAGTATCAAAAAAGGTGGAGGGTGAGGAAAGGGAGAGGAAGGAGTAGTAGAGAGAGAGAGAGAGAGAGAGAGAGAGAGAGAGAGAGAGAGAGAGAGAGAGAGAGAGAGAGAGAGAGAGAGAGATAGGGGAGAGGTAGTGGTAGAGGGAGAGGAAGAGGAAGAAAGGACAAGAGAGCGAGGGAGGGAGCGACAGACACAGACAGACATACAGACATAGACAAACAGACAGAGTGAGTGAGTGAGTTTGAGTTGACGAATATGTCTGGAGCTCCTGAAGCCCAAGGAAGTTCACCATTTCAGCAGTTTATTTGAAGCCCTGAAGCCGGCGGCATCTGTTGTCTCCTAATGAGTTTTCCGAGAAGCGGCCGCGGTTGCGGTTGCGGTGGCGGTTGTAGTGGGTGCGGCTGCCTGAAGGAGGAGTCAAGACTTGGAATGTTTTAGGCAAAACTTCAGGAACGCTGAGAGTTGAGAGTTCGTTTAAGTGAAAACGACTTCGGGTTCTGTTTTTCAAATTTCCAAATATGAAATTATCTTTCCGCCATATATGGCAAAGCTGAATGATGAACTAAGAGATCGTAAACCTGTACGAATTTTAGACACACTGTTGAAAGGCTGTTAGAGAAGTCTAGGTTTCCGTCCGCGAAGTCATATTCTGGTTATTCAAGTGGAGGTTGGAGGTAGGATGTCGGAGGAAAAATATCCCAGTGTGATAACCCTTTGAAGTGGTGACAATCCTGAAAGCTTCAGCTGAAGCGACCTATGTCGCCATTGCCGTAATGGCATGAGATGGTTTGACACTGAGGGGAAAGGGTGCTACGGGGGTGAATGAAATCATCTGGCGCCAGGTAGAACAAAGGAAAAGGACTACCTGGTAGGGAAGGGACTAATAATATCTGTGCCTTTGTGTCTACTCGATAATAATCAGTGTATAATATGCTGTGTATGTTTGTATGTATGAATGTATGTATGCGCCTATCTATTTGTACTATTATTTTTATGTTGGCTTGTTTGTTTATGCACTAATTTGTCTAGTTAATTACATATTTTTATTTACTTAATTATATGTATATTTATTCATATTTTCGTTCATTCATTTGTTCATTTCTTTAATCATTCATTCATTCACTCGTTAATTCATTCATTCATTCAATATTCCATTCATTTTTCTATTCATTTATCATTTATTTATTTACTCATCTATGTATCGACCTATCTGTTTCTCCACCTATGTTGAACATTTCTTCGAACTTATGAGACATTTCAGCATCGAAGTTCCGGAGATCAGTTCGAGACTTTTTCTTCTTCTCTTAGGAGATTCTTTAAACATCGAAGACACTTCATGGGCCGCCTTTAAGGTTTAAAAAAGAAATAGGCAAGAACTGATTTACGAACAGAAGCGTTGACGAATGGAATTACATTTGATAACCACCCAGCGAGCGCTGAAACAATTGGTTGATTTATGAGAAGATTAGATGATTTTATGGATAGGAATGAAATGTGGTAATGGACATGGAACTGCCGGGTGTGGGTTTTATGGTCTCTTGCAATCTCCTCCATTCTTGTGTTCTTATGTTTGACTCTCGATCTCGTCTTAGGAGTATCTTTTCTACGAGATTAAGAAAATTTGTGTGAAGTGCTTCCTGTCGATCAGGTGCATATATACATTCACTAATTTGTGTATGTGTTGGTGCGTATGTGCATGTGTGTGGTTTTGTGTATATGCGTAGTCTGATGTATGAATGTGTATGTGGAGCCTTTTTATATATATGAAAGTACACGTAGTTCTTGCCTATTTCCTAGACCTTAGAAGGAAATAGGCAAGAACTGGTTTACTAATAGAGTGATCAATTAATGAAATAGAATTAGTAACCATGTAGTGAGCGCTGAAACTATCGGTTGTTTTAAGAAAAGGTAATACAACTTTATGGATGGAGATGACAGGTGGTCATGGACATGGAACTGCCTAGTTTAGGCCTAATGGTCTCTTGCAGTCTCCTTCATTCGTATGTTTTATGTACTTATGGATGCATAAGCATTATGTATGTTGAATGTGTGTTCACAGTTTATATATAAACACCGGTACACATTTGTATATGTTCACGTAGGAGTGTATGTGTGTGCGTGTGTGTGTGTGCGTATGTGTGTGCGTGCGTGTGTGTGTGTGCGTGTGTGTGTGTGTGTGTGTGTGTGTGTGTGCGTGCGTGTGTGTATGTGTGCGTGTGCATAGCCACGCGTTTGGAAAGGTAAATAAAACATTCAAAATGAAATCCTTTATTTGTGAAAAGTTTTCGTCTCTTATGCGGAAACCTCTCAAGTTTTTTATTAACAACAATTTAAACATATACTTTAATAAAAAAAAAATCTTCCAGTACATACACACAAACATAATACACATATCAAGTCAACAAGACTAAATTTAAGACGTCTTTATACATTTTTTTTGAGAGAGAGGGAGAAGAGAGAGAGAGAGAGAGAGAGAGAGAGAGAGAGAGAGAGAGAGAGAGAGAGAGAGAGAGAGAGAGAGAGAGAGAGAGAGAGAGTAGGTGGTCAAAAGGAGAGAGATTCATCAAACTTGGTCTCAAGTTCCCCCATTTCGGACCTCAACCTCTACTTCGCCGAAGAACCTGAAAGAGTGGGAAGGGAACAGACCGCAGACCCTCGTCCCTCCGCGAAGTGCCACAGGGCTCATTAAAGGTGCAGCTCGAAGCCGAGCTTGGCTCTCCGTGGCCAAAGGAATGCCACAGGACCGAGTTGTGTTGATTGGTGCCAGTCTGTATGGAAGGAACATGGGCTCCAGGTACGGTAAGGGTCCAGGGTTCTAATTAGGGGAACTTGGGCGCACTTAAGGAATCGTCTGTACTGACACATCGATACATTATTTCTCTCTCTCTCTCTCTCTTCCTCGAATGGGGTTATATGAAGAATTGTCACCACAGAACGCCCACATAAAGAAACGTCACCCCATGGGACCCCACTTGAAGAATTGTCACCCCAGTACGCCGAATATCAACAGTGGAATAAAAATTAGGTTAGGTTAGGTTAGGTTGAATGAGGGTTATGCTTATTGTCATCAACTTATACAACCGAAGAATCGTAAACCCAGGATGGCCCATACGAAGAATCGTCACCCTAGGAGAGCCCATATGAAGAATTGTCACTCTGTCGAACTCTAGGGTAACAATTATTCATATTTATATATATATATATATATATATATATATATATATATTATATATATATCTGTGTGTGTATATACGTTTGCAAAAATTTAAAGATTTTTGGATAATCAATTTAAAGTCCCAGTTGTCGTCATGTCCTTTACTTCATCATCAATACTGTCACCACCATCACCAACACCAGAGTCACCCTTGTAATCATTAACACCACTACGAATACCGGTATCACCAACATCATTGTTATTACCAGTATTATCAGCACCACTCACTCTGCCACTAACATGGCTACCCTTGACACTAACATTAACGCCAACACCGACACCAACACATCACACTAACCTAACACACACTAACCATCACACATACACTAACACATTACCACACTAATCACCTAACACATCTATAGACCTAACACTTATTACTACACCACACCACACCTACCTCCTTTTCCACCTCCATCACCACATCTCATCCATCTCACTCCATCTCCACCTGCTTGTTCACCCCCACCTACACCTGCTTCTCCACCTCCACCACTCACTTCGTCAGCCCTCCGAGCCTTCGTCCATTGGTCCCAAGTCGCGTCCCAATTTCGTGTCCCCAGCCTCGGGGTCTTGTCCCTTTCCCCCCTCTCCCCCTCTCCCCCTCTCCCGCTCTCCCGCTCTCTCCCTCTCCCACCCCACTCGTCCCGCCCTCAACGACCCATAAATATTTGGATTTACTTCCACGATCGTGCTTACAGCGGAGCCATGATAGCTCGCTTGTTGCTTCCCTCCACCAACAGCATCACCTCCTCCTCCTCCTCCTCCTCCTCTTCCTCCATCTATTCCGTGTCCTCTCTCTCTCTCTCTCTCTCTCTCTCTCTCTCTCTCTCTCTCTCTCTCTCTCTCTCTCTATCTCTCCCTCTCCTCTCTCTCTCTCATCTCTCCTCTCTCTCATCTCTCCTCTCTCTCTCATCTCTCTCTCTCTCTCTCTCTCTCTCTCTCTCTCTCTCTCTCTCTCTCTCTCTCTCTCTCTCTCTCTCTCTCTCTCTCTCTCTCTCTCTCTCCTCTCTCTCCTCTTCCTCTCCCCTCTCCCTCTCTCCTCCTACTCCTCCTCCTCTCCTCTCCTCCTCTCCTCCTCCATCTCCTCCTCTTTCTCCTCCTTCCTCCTCCTCTTCCTCCTCCTTCTCTTCCTCCTTCTGTTCTTCATCCACCTCTTCCTCCCACACTCTTCTCTCCTCCCACTCTCCATTCTCCTTGTTCTCGCCTCCTCCCCCTCCTTCACTTCCTCCCCTTCCTCCATCTCTTCTTCCATCTCTTCTTCCTTCTAGTCCATGTCACTCCGTTTCTTCATCCTCCGACCCCTCCTCCTCCTCCTCCTCATCATCATCAAAATTATCATCCTGCTCCTCCTTCCTTCTGCTCTGTGTCTTCTGTCTTCATTCTCTTCCTCCTCTTCCTCCTCCTCCTCTTCCTCCTCCTCCTCTTCCTCCTCCTCCTCCTCTCTTCCTTCTAGTCCATTATCCCTCTCCCCCTCCTCCTTTCCTCCTCCTCCTCCTCCTCCTACGCGCGTTCTCCGTCTCCTCCTCCTCCTCCTCCTCCTCCTCTTCCTCCTCATCTTCCTCCTCCTCTTCTTCTTCCTCATCTTCCTCCCCTTCCTCCTCCTCCACCTGTTCTTCCTCCCCCATTTGCTCCTCCTCCCTTCATCCTGCTGTTCCTCGTCCTCTTCCCAGTGCTGCTCCTCCTATTCTCATCGTTCCTCCTCCACCTCCTCCTTCACACCCCACCCTGCCAGCTCCTCCTCTTCTCACTTTTGTTTGGCCTCTGCCATTTCCTTCATTTGACCAAATTGGCTTGTCAATTCCTTTCCTCTTGACCGCCCCTGGTCTGCTTGTGCATCGTGTGTGTGTGTGTGTGTGTGTGTGTGTGTGTGTGTGTGTGTGTGTGTGTGTGTGTGTGTGTGTGTGTGTGTGTGTGTGTGTGTGTGTGTGTGTGTGTGTGTGTGTGTGTGTGTGTGTGTGTGTGTGTGTGTGTGTGTGTGTGTGTGTGTGTGTGTGTGTGTGTGTGTGTGTGTGTGTGTGTGTGTCTCTCTCTCTCTCTCTCTCTCTCTCTCTCTCTCTCTCTCTCTCTCTCTCTCTCTCTCTCTCTCTCTCTCTCTCTCTCTTCTCATTCTCTTTTTCTTTCTTAAAAATCAGTCATCTTCTTTTTCCCCATTTTCCCCTCATCGTTCTTCTCATCTCCCTCTTCCTCCTTCTTACTTCATCTTCATCCTCCTCCTCCTCCTCCTCCTCTTCTCCTCCTCCTCCTCTCCTCTCTCCTCCTCTCCTCCTCTTCCTTTCTCCTCCTCCTCTTCTTCACCAGCCTCCTCTTTTCTCTCTCCCTAAATTCCTCTCCTCCTGCTCCTCCTCCTCCTCCTCCTCCTCCTCCTCCTCCTCCTCCTCCTCTTCTTCTTTCTCTCCACCCCTCTTCCACCCCCCCCCCAGTCCCTAACGCCCAACAATCTTCATCAACTCCACTTTCACGTGGATGAGAAACTTGTTTTTTCATTCATTCTTTCATTCATTCTTTCATACATTTGTTCTTTCACTCATTCATTTATCTGTTCATCTATTTCTTTATGTATTTATGTTTGTGGTGGCTGTAGTGGTGGCAGCGATGATTGTGGTGATAATGGTGGTGGTCGTAGTTGGAGATGGTGGTGGTGATGGTGGTGGAGGAGGAGGTGGTGATGGTATTAGTAGTGGTAGAAATGACATGGGCACACACCGCAAGGCCCTTCATTGCAACCCATGCCATCACCTTTTATCCTACACGCTTGAGGTCACAGGAGGCTTTTGAATCCTAACCCGAGTGCCAAGATTCAAAGCACGATCGAAACACATCTTCTACTCAACACACACACACACACACACACACACACACACACACACACACACACACACACACACACACACACACACACACACACACACACACACACACACACACACACACACACACACACACACACACACACACACACACACACACACACACACATACATTATATATATATATATTAATATATGTATATATATATATATATATATATATATATATATATATATATGTATATATATATATTCTAAAGATCAGCTCCACTCATTTTCTTCACTCCTCCACCCACCTCCTCGCCTTCAATCTCACTCTCTCCCCTCCTCTTCCTCTTCTCCCCATCCCATTCCCTGTCCCTCCTCATCTCCTCCCCTCCCCTCCTCCTCCTCTCCTTCCCCATCCTCCTCTCCTTCCCCATCCTCCTTCCGTTCCCCTTTCCTCCCCTCCTCCTCCTCCCTTTCCCCCTTCCACTCCTCCCCCTCCCCTCCTCCTCCTCTCCTTCCCCATCCTCCTCTCCTTTCCTTCACTCTCCCCTCATCCTCTTCATTCCCCTAACTCTCTTCTTCTCACCTCCTACTTCCCCTCCCCCTGCTCCTCCTCCTCCTCACACGCACCCTAACCATCCTCCTCCTCCTCCTCCTCCTCTTCCTCCTTCTCCTCTCCTGCCCCTCCAACCTCCCGCCTCCACCTTCCAGGAAACTTGTTCCTGGGTTTTTCGTGGTTTCTCTTCCCCTGTCCCCTATTTTTCGTCCTCTTCCCCTTTTTCTTTCATCTTTTCTCCTCCTCCTTCTCCTCCTCCTCCTCTTCCTCTTCCTCCTCTATTTTCCCCTCTTCTCCCTTCCACCATTTCCCATCTTATTGCTTGATTTTTTTTCAAGTACTCGGATTTTATTTTTTTCCTTCTTTTCTCTCCCCTTTTCTCCCCAACTCTCATCCTATTTCGTTTTTAATCCCCCCTTTCTCTACACTCCCCCACTCCCCCCAACCCTCCCACCCTTCAGGATTTTTTCTTGTTCATTTGCATTTTTTCATTCTCTTCCCCTCTCCCCTTACCCTCCTCTTCCCCTCTTCCTCCCCTTACTCTCCTCTCCCCTTCCCCCACTATCTCCTCCTCCCCTTATCCCTCTACCTCCTCCTCCCCCTCCCCTCAATCTTCCCCCTCCCTCTCCCTCTCAACCGTCAGTGTCTTGATGGGAGATCCATTTCAGTTATTTACTGGAAAAAAGGGAGAAATCCTATGTTGTTGTTGTCAATTATGTTGGTCTTGTTGATGTTCTTGTCTTTATCACTGTTCTTGTTCTTGCTCTTCTTCTTGTTTATCTTGTTCTTTCTCTTGCTCTTGTTCTTCTTGTTTTGGTCTTGTTCATGTTTCTCTTGTTCTTGTTTTTTCTTCATTTTTGTCTTTTTCTTGTTTTTGCTCTTGTTTTCCTTTTCTTGTCCAGATTCTTATTTCTTTTTGGTTTTTGTCTTTTTCTTGTTCTTGCTCTTGTTATTCTTTTCTTGTCCATATTCTTTTTTTTTCTTTCTTATTTCTGTTCTTGATTTTGGTTTTGTTCTTGTTATTCTTCTTGCTCTTGTTTTTATACTTGTTCTTGGTCTTGTTGTTCTTGTTACTGTTCTTGTTCTTATTGTTCTTCCTCTTAGTCTTGTTATTCTTGTTTTTGCTCTTGTTCTTGGTCTTGTTCTCATTGTTCTTGTTCTTATTCTTGTTCTTCTTGGTCTTATTCTTGTTCGTTTTTCTTTCTCTTCGTCGTATGAAACTTCATAAAATAAAATAATCCTTTTTGTCAATATTATTTCCATGTTTACAAATATATAGAAATGGAAGTATATAAGGTATAGCATTACTTATTTCGTAGAAGTGGTATATAAGGTAGTATAGACGTCGTATAAATGAGATTAAAGAAAAATAACACAACGGAAAGCTGGAACTAATTGAAAGTTATCAGATTTTTACTGTTCTTTATTATTATTTATCTAGCAATTGATTGATTTTTTCGGGGGTTTGTCCCCAATTAAAAATAAAATCTATGTAGCTCTGGTCCACAGAGGTGCCACCAAAATCTCCTGTATGAAATTTACGTTTTATTACCCCATATGGGGTATTTCTATCCCCCAATACCCCATACAGTGTGGTATTACAGTTGGGAGTCAAGTTTTTCATTTATCATAGAATATAAGACAATATATTTGTTTTAATTTGGGCTGTGTACTTGATTGTACATAAGCAGATTACTGTGTAGTTGTTGAATTTGTTCCCAGAGAACTCAGTCAAATTATTAAAACTGAAGACATTAGTTACACATATCTTACCCTTGGAGATCCATATTGAGACACGAATCAAATGCCTCTCGATGTGGTCTTTGATTCTATTAGCTATTATTGATTGAAGCATTTTACCAATAACTGATGTCAAGCTGATTGGCCTGTAGTTGCATATAGGCGATTTATTTCCCTTTTTGAAAACAGGAACAACGTTTGCCTGCCCCCAAGCAGTAGACACAAAACCATCAACAGAATACTTAGGTTTCACTCTCTGGGTGATCTAATAGAGGTATTCAAATTGGTCAAGGGCTTTAACAAGGGTATTGGAGGCAAGGTCATCATATTAAGACAACAAGGCAGGACTTCCGTAGTCATGGATTTAAATTGGACAAATTTAGATTTAAGAGGAAATAGACAAGAACTAGTTTACCGACAGAATGGTTAACGAATGGAATAGACTTTAGTAACCATATACGTATTACACGCTGAAACAACGAGTTGTTTTAAGAAAAGGTGAGATAACTTAATGAATAGCGATGACAGGTGGTAAGGGGCATAGAAGTGCTTAGTGTAGGCCTTATGGTCTCATGCAGTCTACTCTATTCATACACTCTTATGTTCTTAATAAAGGCGAGAACAAAGGAGATAAATTACGAAACTGAAATTAAATGTATTGAGTCTTTTCCACCGTGAAATACAATATGCATCATCTGATTTATCATTTCAGGTCTGAAATACAATTAACACGGATTCGGAGCTACAGGTTGACTTATTGTGAGCGGATAATGATCAATTAGTCCCACTTATTAATTTATATATATATGTATGTATATTACAAGGGTTGAAGTCCTTGCGGTAGAGCCTGTTAATCCATTTGCCAGAGTGACACACAGCATACATATACACAGGCACACACACACACACACACACACACACACACACACACACACACACACACACACTCACACACACACAGATATATATATATATATATATATATATATATATATATACAGTATGTGTGTGTGTGTGTATATATATGTATATACATATATATATATATATATATATATACATATATATATACATATATATGTGTGTATGCGTGTGTGTGTGTGTGGGTGGTGTGGGTGTGTGTGTGTGTGAGAGAGAGAGAGAGAGAGAGAGAGATTTTTCCAGTAATCTCACCTCCATGCCAACTGGTCTCTGTCGAGATATTTCTCTGGTGTCACCTTATTCATTATATATTCAGTGAAGCCCTATATCTATAGGTTGTCCAATGCAAGGTAAAACGAATACTATAAGGTACGTTGAGCACCTTCCCTCCGCGCACCTCCACCGTGACGTCATAGGAAATGCAGAGGGGGAGAGTGAGAGGTAGAAGAAAAAGTAAACTTTAAAGAAAACCATCTGTATGTATGGTAGACTTTAAAATTACACTATGATGTTCACAATACTGAAATTACTGAGTAACATTTTCTTATTCTCAAATGTCAGTATTTGAGATATGACCGCCAGAAAAGTTATAAAAATGTTTTCCATGCTTTCACATTAGGTGGATTATATTAATATGACGAGTTATTAGATGGAATGACATGTCAAGCGTGGATTTTATATGTAGACCTTTATCTCCACCAAGCTCAGATATGTTTTAACCGGATTCTTTAGTCTGTTTATTTGCAATTGAATTAAATTTTCAGGAAATGTTGTTAATGAATAGTTACTTTCAAAATGTCGGCTGTATACATATCCAGATGACCGAGTAGTGTGTGTGGCACATAATTCAATCCATTTCTTTCTAAGTTTTCTATCTTTGGGTAGTGAAAAGAAATGTATATCTTTATCACCTTTCAGTCTAACTGCATTGCACTTCTGCACTATACAAACTGTTGGCATTTTTATATGTTCTTTGTCTGCCTTAGCTACCCCTTTAATCAGAAGATGGAGCTTCGCTCCACACACTTGTGTGTGAGTGACTGACAGCTCTCGACCCGCGGAACCCTGGTCTCGATATTTCCGTTGACGTCATCATCTACCTGCGCAGTGGAGAGGTTTTCTGGCTCCCCCCCCACACCCGCTAACGTACCTTGTAGTATTCGTTTTACCTTGGTCCAATGGTCCACGCCGTCATTATGACGGTACCCCATATATCTTCGAGGAATTTCCCTGTTCGCCATCAGGGGCGTACCAGTTAGCAGTCGGTCCTTCGACTGTGTGTGTGAGTAGCTCTTTATCTTACCTTTCTTACAAAACCTTTTCTATATAGATGGAACAAGAGTGTTCCAGGACTCGTCGTCATTGTGGCGCGACGTAGGGTGACCCAAAAAGTTCCAAATGTCCGCATATGTTCTGTTGGATATATTTGGCATATGGTTTCGTATCAAAACTGCCTCCAAACATTTCAACTTTACTTTGTCATTGTTCTTTCAGATTATTACTGTGTTTTCGTTCAGTTGGTCCCATGTTATGGTGGTGTCTTGTGTTTTTTGTGATGTGAAATTTGATCATTCATGTCGTAAGTCAGCCTTTGGGATAATGTTTATGTTGTGTGACCAATGTACTCCTTGTTGCAAAGCACACCGTCTTTGTTTAAATTGCATGAGTACTTGTACACAACGTATTCACAGTCATATTTTTTATCACATGAGACGAAGTTCTAGGGTTACGGTAATAAATAATTAAATTTGGTTTATCCTCTTGCTTTTGAGGTTTGCATCCATCATGTCTGCGGTGAAGAAGACGCGGGATTTTCTAGAGAATGAGAAACTATGGCCAGAGGAACTGATGGGGTTGGGAAGTTTGTGCATGGATTCTACCGTAATCAGGTTTATAGAATCAGTATACCATCAGAGTCGGGACACCCATGGATTTATCTGCATCAGTAGTATTGGCTGAAATCACCATGCAGTGCTTCTTCCTCCCACACCTTCACACTTCCCTATCGCCAATTATTATTATATTATTATTATGCTCATTCCTTTGAGAAAGTCAGTAGACGAAACGTCAGGAATAAACGCTTCACTTCCAGTCCATGTTTCCTTTACCGTGTTTATGCAACTTTTTCACATGGATTTTCATCCTTGAAACTGTAGGTACGATACGTAGACGACGTATTAGCAGTCCTGAAGGAGGGAGAGGTTGACGGTTTCTTCGCGCAGCTCAATTCTAAGAACGAGGCTATCCAATTTAAGATGGAGGAGGAGGTGGAAGGCAAATTCCCGTTCCGAGATGTACTGGTGACGCGTAACGGAAACTCTTTATCCACTAGTGTTTACAGGAAGTCTGCGCACACCGACCCGGCATGTCACAAAAGGAGTGTGGTGAAGACGTTGTGGAGCAGGGCGGAGAGAGTGTGTTCAACGGCTCATTCACTAAAAGA
>NC_134808.1:27197994-27200494 GCF_046742065.1 Oratosquilla oratoria
AGCTTTGGTATGTGTATATATATATATATATTATATATATATATATATATATATATATTATATAATATATATGTGACGGAAAGATATTTTGATATTCGCATATTTGAAAAAGAAAATATTATAACCCAAGTCGTTTTTTACTTAAACGAACTCTCAACTGTGGGCATTGGTGAAGGCCGTGGGAGCCCATTGTGATAATCCCTTAGGTGTCAGTTACTCAAACGAACTCTCAATTGTCTTCGCTGGTTAAGCTCGTGGAACCCCAGTGCGATAACCCCGTAGCGAACGGGCAGTTATTGTCGGGACCGGTTGGACATGAACGATTTGATCGCATTTCTCATGAAATTTCAGGCTCAGTATTAGATTCCATTTAAGTCTGAATTTAATCTGTTCTGGTGAGATAAATCGAGGTCCAATTCCTTTGTCTCCTCCGTTTCCCTTTGTCCTTTCCTTCATTCATTCGTTCCTTCCTTCCTTTCTCGGTGATTATCAAGTCTCGTTCTGTTTCGTCTATATCTCGTCCTCTCTCACGTCACTATACATATACATATATATATATATGTGTGTGTGTATGTGTGCGTACATATGTGGAAGAGAGAAAGAAAGAACGCTAGAGAGGGAAAGAGCGCGTGCGAGAGCGACAAAGAGAAAGAATGCAAGAGAGAGGGAGAGAAAAGGCGAGAGAGAGAAAGAACGCGCCCGAGAGAGAGAGTGAGAGGAAGAGTTAGAAAGAAACATGTCTTTTATCTCACCGCCTTTGAGAGAACTGTCAAGCAGTCTCCGGTAAATCAAAAAGACTAAAGTAGATTGCCGAAGTTGGTGTGGCTGAATTGTGGGTAAATTGTGGACAATTCCGTCTCAGCTGGAGCGAGGAGCCCAAGAAGTTGGACCGCCAATAAACAAGAGAATAAACAAAGCCGACTCCTTCAGTGCCGGGTGGGTTGGGTACCACGGAATGGAATGAAGGATTCCTACACCGCGCTGGCGACAAAGAAGGGTTTCATACGGCATTGAAGGCGTTGGTTGAGAGTGCCACACACCTTCCCGCCCGCGAAGTGGGTGGAGGAGCCACGGAAATGAATAAAATCGTCTGGCGGCAGCTTGGGGGTGAGGGGGTGAAATGTCACGCGGCATTGTAGGGGTTAAGTAGCTGTTCACAAGAGTACAAGTGGTAGACAAACATAAAGCACAAAAACAGTTAACCCATTCAACTCCGATGACAAGATATCTTGTCATTTGGTCAAATAAAACAAAAAATCATAAAACACCAAAATGTTTGATCAAACACCAGAAAAAATATGACGTCATTCCTCGCTTCGCTGCGAGCGAAGCGAGGATTGACGTCATATTTTTCTGGTGTTTGATCAAACATTTTGGTGTTTTATGATTTTTTGTTTTATTTGACCAAATGACAAGACATCTTGTCATCGGAGTTGAATGGGTTAATCCAAAGAACCACTTGAGTGAGTGAGAGAGTGGGAGGAGGTGGGTGGGAGAGCGGGGTGTCCACGTCGAGGACACATAATGTAGCCGGATTCGGACACCGGGAAGTAGGTTGTAATTTTGAACGTAGAAAAAATAAAGTACTTTTCCTTTGTACTTCTTCCTGTCTAGTTGTATTTCTAGAAAGTTTGTTGGGATAGAAGAAAAATGTGCATTGTGACCCGGTGAAATTGTTCATTTAAACTTAGTTTTAATAATCTAGAAACTGGGGCCCACCATTTTCTTTGTGTGACAACAGTTGGTGCGTTTTATTTTTTGTTATTATTACCGTTCCCAACGGCTTACTGCAAATAACAGGTCTTTGCCCTATCATGGGTTTCTCACTTCCCACTGTGTGTGAGTGGAATGGTGAGGGATATGAATATTATCGAACCTCGATCAAAACTCAGAATTAAAATATATATATATATATATATATATATATATATATATATATATATATATATATATATATCAGTGTCCCACTTCCACGCAGTGGGAAGTGAGGAACCCCTGGTAAGGCAAAGCCCTGTCAGTTAAGGCAAGCCGCTGGGTTTTTCGGCCGATGTTGGGTCGCCCTCCCGCTTGGCTAGGGCTGTCGTTCAAAGTGTCCCCAAAATCCTGTTATCACAAATGTTATATTGAACTATTTACAAAATGTTCCATTCGCTATGATAGAATATATATAAACATATACCAAAACATATATGCATTATATACATGTATATGTATGCGTGCATATGTGTGGATGTGAATGTATGCATGTAATTATGCATGTATTACGTATGTATATATGTACGTATGCATGTGCTTATGTATGTATGTATGTACTTATACATGTATGCCATGTGCGTATTCATATATGCATAAATTGTACGTATGTAAGTATGCATGTATGTCATGTGCGTATTCATATATGCATGTAGGTATCGATGTATGTGCGTATGTACGTATTCATATATACATGTATGTATGTACGTATCGATGTATGTACGTATGCATGCATGTATTAATCATA
>NC_134808.1:27212994-27217994 GCF_046742065.1 Oratosquilla oratoria
ATTTGCAACTGCGTCCAATCTCTTAGAGCTAGGGGGTGTGGGGAGGGGAGGGGAGGGGGAGTGGGGGACGGGAACGGAAGGAGGAGGAGGGCGAGAGGGGGAGGGTAGGGGAGGTGGATGTGAGAGGAGGGGAAGGGGAGGGGAACGGGAAGGGAGGAGGAGAGGAAGGGTAGGGGAGAGGGAAGGAGGAGGGTAGGAGAACAGGGAGGAGGGGGAGAGGAGAGTAAGGGAAAGAGGAGAGGAGAAGAGGAGAGGGGAGGAGGGTGGAGAGGAAAGGGGAAGAGATCGTGGGGAAGGTAAGGGGGAGAGTGTAACTAAGCTTATGATGTCCAATGCTCAAGTTTCTCTTTATGTCTTGCACAGCATTGGGGCCAAGTTATTGGTGCCGTCCTCCCCCATCACCCATAGTCATCCCTCTCATCATAAGAACGAAGGAGACTACAGGAGACCATAAGGCCTACACTAGGTAGTTCCATGCCCATTACCACCTATCATCCCCCATCCATAAAGTTGTCTAACCCTCTCTAACAACCAATAGTTTCAGCGCTGACTACGTGGTTACTAAGTCTATTCCACTCATCCCATTCCCCCATCTTTGGGGCGAATATGGGATTAAGGGAGGAAGATCGTGGGGTCCCGCTCTACCTCTCTCTCTCTCTCTCTCTCTCTCTCTCTCTCTCTCTCTCTCATCTCTCCGATCTCTCCTCTCTCTCTCTCTTCTCTCTCTCTCTCTCTCTCTCTCTCTCTTTCTCTCCTCTCCCTCTATCAGTCCTCTCTCTCTCCTCTCCTCTCTCTCTATCTCTCCTCTCTCTCTCTCCTCTCCTCTCCCTCTCTCTCTCTCCTCTCGCTCTCTCTCTCCTCCCTCTCATCTCTCTCGCACTCTCTCTCTCTCCCTCTCTCTCTCTCTCTCCCTCCCTCCCTCTCTCCCTCCCTCTCTCTTTCTCTTCCTCCCTCTCTACTTCTCTACATTCCTCCCTCCCCTTCCCCCCTCTTTCCCTCCCTTTCCTTCTTCCCTCTCCCTCACTCTCTCTTTCTCTTCCTCCATTTCCCCCTCTTTCCCTCCATTTCCCCATCCCTCTCCCTCCCTCCCTCTCTCTTTCTCTTCCTTTCTACTTCTCTATATTCCTCCCTCCCTTCTCCCTCTTTCCCTCCTTCTCTTCCCCCTTCTTTCCCTCCCCTCCTCCCCCCCGTCCCTCTTTCTGTTCTCACCATTTCTTCTCCCACCACCCCCATTTCCGTCTCCCTTTCTCCCCCTCTCCCCTCTCCCTCTCCACTCCCCCTCTCCCCCTCCCTCCCCTTCCCCTCTCCCCCTTTTCCTCCCACCGTTCCTCGCTCCTTTTCTTCCTCCCTCCCCCTCTCCCCTTCCCCACCTTCCCTCCTTTCTTTTCTTTCCCTTTCCCCTCCACCTTTCCTCCCTCCTTCTCTCCCTCCCTCCCCCTCTTTTCCTTTCCTTCCCCCCTCTCCTCCCTTTCCTTTCCTCCCCTTACCATCCCCTCTCCTCCATTCGTCTATTCCTTCCTTCTTCCTTTCCTGTCCTCCTTACCTGCCTTCCTCATTTCCTGTCCTGCTAACTTTCTTCCCTTTTTCTCCCCTCCTTTTCCCCTCCTTCTCCCCTCCTTCTCCCCTCCTTCTCCCCTCCTTCCCCCTCCTCCACTACTCCTCCCCTCCTCCCCTCCTTTTCCCCTTCTTCTCCCCCCCCTTCTCACCGCTTTTCTTCCATTTCTGACTCCTTTCCTTCCACGTTTCTATGCACGAGAAAGTACAGAGAAGGAGAGGGGAGTAGAGTGAAAGAGGGAGGTTGGAGGGGAGAGAAGGGGGGGGAGGAGGGAATGGGGAGAAAAATAGAAATGTAAAAGTTGCGAGGGGGGCCATGTTTTATTCCCCAACACAATGGCGGAGGGGAAGAAGGCACGAAGGTCCAGAGTAGGTCGTAATAACGTAGTCATGACAAGGGGAGTAAAGCAGGGAGGGAAGGAGGGAGGGAAGGAGGAGAGGGAATGGAGGGAGAGGGAAGGAGAAGAGAGAGGGATGAGGAGGAGGAGGAGGAGAGGAAGGGAGGGAGGGAGAAGGAGGAGAGGAACGGAGGGAGGGAGGGAGAAGAGGAGAGGAAGTGAGTGAGGGGGAAGGAAGAGAGGGAGGAGGAGGAGAGGAAGTTAGGGAGGGGGAAGGAGGAGAAGGAAGAGAGGGAGAGAAGGAGGAAGGGAAGGAGGAGAGAGGAGAAAGGGATGGAGGGAAGGAGGAAGGGAATGAAGGAGATGAGAGAGAGAGGGAGGGAGGGATTGGGAAGGAGAAGAGGAAGAGATGGAGGTAGAGGAAGTGAAGGAGGGAGTAGGAGGAGAGGAAAGGAGGGAGGGGGAGGGAGGAGAGGGAGGGAGAAGGAGGTGAGGAAGGGAAAGATGGAGACAAGGGGGATGGGAAGGATGGACAGAAAGGGGAAGAGAAGGAGGGAGGGAGGGAGGAGGAAGGAAGGAAGGAAGGAAGGAAGGAAAGATGGAGAGAAGGAGGAGGAGAGGGAGGGAGTGGGAAGGAGGACAGGAGGATAGAGAGGAGGAAAGAGAAGAGGGAAGGAACTAGGGAAAGAAGGAGAGGAAGAGGAGGAAAAGAAGGAAGAGACGGAGGAAGGGAGGAGGCGAGGGAAGAAGGGAGGGAAGGAGGGAAAGAAAGAGAAAGGGAATGAGGAAGGGAAGTAGAGAGGAAGGAAAGAATGGAGAAGGTGAGAGAGGTAGTGAGAGGAGCGGGGGAGTAAGGTAGGGTGGGGAGATAGGTAGGGAGAGAGGGTGGTTAGGGATGGAGGTAACGAGCAAATTGAGTAGATTACTTAGGGAGGTTACGAAGGTAGATGAGGTATTGGAAGTATCAGGAGTAGAGCGTAGGTGGTAGATGTATCGATCCGAGCCTTTGGTTGTGGTAGGAATTTTCTCAGGATGAATACGTCTTTTGCAGACATCCAAATTGATCAATTAATTACTTAAATAAATGTTGATTATAAAGCAAATATTTCTAATAGATTACTCGGTGGTATTATGATATATAAATCTTGAATGTACCCACTAAAGGGTTGATTAAAAATATAGTGTTTAATGTATCAGTGAAAGGGTTATTAAAAGTTTATAGGAAAGGCAGATGATTATATTGCAATGAAATATTAAATCAGGGGGAATAGGGGAAACATTAGGGTACATAATGAGTAAAATTAGGACTTCATGAACATGAACCTGATATTAGGGGGAGTCTATAAAGATGTATAATGATAAGTGAGGCATAGATTAATGTAGAGAAGAAAGTAGGAAGACAAGAAGTGGAGAGGACGAGCCAGAAATGTGTAAGGATGAGAGCATCTGAAATTAGGGTTAGGTCAAGTGCAAAGAAGTGTAAAGAAGAAAATATCGAGTTAATTAGTGGGGAGGGAAAGGGCACTTGGTTCCAAAGCTCGTTAGGTTAAGAAAAACTTAATTAGGGGAATGGTTTATTAGTTGGCGATTTGCATCTAAGACTCTAGAATAGAGGAATTCGACCCTTTTCGCTCCTTTTCCCTGACTCTTCATGAGTTCTTAACATGTGTGTGGTCCCCCTTCATTTCTCTCCCAAATCTCACCCTACCAAAAAAAGGAAAATAATAATTACAATAATATGTTATCATTACTACAAAATTTACAGTCATTATTATATTATAATTCTTGTGCCAGGACAGACTGATGGATTTTTCCTCATATTATAGATAAATGTATAATTTGTAGCGGAAGGTCATGCCCCCTCCCCTAAATTCTTGTCATGTCTGCCTCGGGGGGTCACGGTCCCCATGGTCCCCATGTTGAAAACCACTACTCTAGAACATTGTACCAAGCTATTTGATACTAAGGGTGCGTCCACACTGCACGCTGTTTGCTGGGAGGGTAGAGGGTAACGGGATGCCTTGCGGGTTAGAGGCAAGAACAAACATATGCTACTTAATACGAGTGGCCATACCGGACGCGAGTAGTGGATAAGCTTGGAAGGAACCCACTACCCGCGTCCGGAATGGCCACAAGTATTAGACAACTTGTGTTTGTTATTGTTTCTGACCTGCTAGACATTCCGCTACCCTCTACCCTCTCAGCAAATCGGGTGCACTGTGGCCGCGTACTAAGGGGGTTTTCTCCATGTTGCATGAAATAATCTGGCTACGTCAGTAGCAGTGTAAGGGATAAACTAGTGTTGAACTAGCAATGTAAGGGATAAACTAGTGTTAAACTAGTGTTAAACAAGTGTTAAACTAGTGTTAAACAAGTGTTAAACTAGTGTTAAACAAGTGATAAACTAGGTTTATCACCTGTATCTTGCTGCATTGCTTCTGACCAGGGCAGTGAGCAGGAGACGAGGAGTCCTTTCATCCACGAGGAGCTAAGATGTGAGGAAGGAAAGGGTGATAGATGGAAGTGGGCTGGATGGGATTGGGTACGTGCCTTTGACCTGGCTACCACCCTTATAAGGGGGAAAAAGCTCTCGGTAAATATAGATGAATGGATAGATAGATAGAAATCTTCTTTCAAAGCCACATGCCTTAAGGTACGTTTTCCTCGGTCCGTGCCTTTGACTTGGCAAACTGCCTTATGAGAGGGAAGAAGCCCTTGGTATTTAGGTAGATAGATCAACTAGTTAATATACATAGTTTGTAAACTATGTTGGCCTGCATAAGCTATTGATTGCTTAGTTATTTTTTCTTGTTTTATGTTTCTTGTTTATATGTTTGTTTTTATGGATATATGATGTTTTGAAAAACAACTTTACTCGTAATGAAATTTTTGCTTCGTTCAAGCCAGTGTATTAGAATATAAAGCGAGTTGTTGCCACATGTAGCACACCAAACCAAACACTATACTACTAAACGTGGTACATTGTGTTTATTTACATAACAATATCAAGGTATAAACAAACATTTGCATGGTAACGAACTTGCTTTAGTCCATTTATGCTTAGTCGGTAGAATATAAACAAACCCAAAGAGAGCCCCGTTTAACATA
>NC_134808.1:27225494-27240494 GCF_046742065.1 Oratosquilla oratoria
TATATATATGTATATATATATGTATATATATATATATATATATATATGTATATATGTATGTATATATATATATACATGTATATATATATATATATATATATATATGTGTATATGTATATGTATAATATACAATGTATATATATATATATGTATATATATATATATATATAAATACATATATGTATATATATACATATATATATACATATATATATATATATAATATACAATGTATATATATATATATATATATATATATATATATATATATATACATTGATTTTTCCTGTGTTTGAATAAGAAATGGTCAATTATATTATTTAGATTTATTTTCTTTTATTCTATTTTATTGTAATGTTTCCATTTTATTTATTTTTTTCATTTATTCATTTGCTCATTTATTGGCTTTATTTTACTGTTTCAACAAAAAGTTATGTTATTTACTTATTTATCTATTATATTTTTACGTTTCCATTTCTTTAATTTGATTTAATGCATTCATTTATTTGTTTACTTACAAACATACGTACACACGTATACAATAACCATACACACTTGATTATTTAGTTGAATATCTATTCATATACTTATTTATATGTTATCTATTAACGTATTCACTTGTTTACTAATCTATGTATTTTTTCGTTTATCTATTTATTTAGTTATTCCTGTATTCCGTTAAAGAGTGAGTCAATGGTGAAAATCAAATGATTGTTGGAAACAAACTTCTTGCTCATAGTCTAAAAAAAGAAAATCATTATCATCATCGTCGTCGTCGTCGTCATCATCATCATCATCATCATCATCATCATCATCATCATCATCATCATCATCATCATCATCATCATCATCATCATCATCATCATCATCATCATCATCATCACCATCATCATTATCACCATCACCATCTTCATTATCATTATCACCGTTACCACCATATCCATCATGACGAACACCAACTCCAAATACCAAACACCAAAAAACACCAGAAAACAGGAATATATTCTTAAACAAAATTTCAGGCCCCAAGACCCAACGTTATCATAAGTCTGACTTCTGTTCCCTCTATGCATAAGGCTGTTAATCTGTATAGCGATCCTTTCCAGGTTCAAAACATCCCTTTAAGCGCGCGGCTGTAACGGCAATCCAAAGCCAAGAGCTCCACGCAGTTAAGTCAAGGGTTTTCCTTTATTCAGTAATCACTCATATGGCATCAATGCGTTCTCAGTTATGCGAAACGAAAAGAAAGAGATGGAAACAAAGTGAAACGGTGCAAATAGGAAGAACGGAGAGTTGGAGAAAGGAAGGAAGGAAGGATTTCAAGGAGATGGGGAACAGAAAGTGAGGTAGGAAGGAATATAAAGGAATTTAGAAAGAACAGACGAAGGGAGAGAGAGACGAGGGGAATTCAGTAGTGGAGAAATGGAGGAGAGGTAGAGATGGTAAAGAGAGAAAAAATGTGATGAAGAGGAATTGAAAGCGATGAGGAGAGTTGCACAGGAGAAGGAAGACGTTTCATGAAAACGTTTAAAACGTTTATAACCTATATAATTCGTTCTGGCAAGCTCAAGGGCTACAAAGGTGATACAAGCAAGGTCATCATATTAAGACAGCAGGGCAGGACTTATAGTAATTGAATTGAGTTTGACAAATTTAGGTTTGAGGAGGAAATAGATAAGAACTGTTTTACCAACACAGTGGTTAACGATTGGAGTAGACTTAGTAATCCTATAGTGAGCGTTGAAGCAATTGGTTGTTATAAAAGATGATGAAATAACTTTATGGGTATGGGTGAAAGGTGGTAAGGGACATGGAACTGTCTAATATAGGCCTTATGGTCTCTTGCAGTCTCTTCCATTCTTATGTTCGTATGTGCCAGTTTTATTCACTTATTGGAAAGACTTGGAAGAATGAAGAACTTCAGTTGCTTTGTTCATGTCTTTAGGAAGAACAAAAAATGTTCATTTGTTCATGTCTTTAGGAAGAACAAAAAATGTTCATTTGTTCATTCTTGTTTGAACACTCCTCTTCGGCCATAGGGAGATCACTGACGGAACACATTTTAACCTAATTATTACAAGTAGATTACAATTATGCGCTCCATATTTGTCATCCTTTTATACTTGATTTCATGTCTGTTTCCGCGGATTTGGGTGATTTAATGGGTGAAGGACAGTTTAATCTTTTAATGTGGAAATAAATGAATGGATGGTGGTTTCGTGACAAAGAACTGCGTAGGCTCGGGAATTATTTGGTTAATTAATCAATCAATCAAACCTCAGCCTGATGGCAGCCTTTACACACACACACACATGCATATAATATATATATATATATATATATATATATATATAAAAACAAACACACACACACACACACACACACACACACACACACACACACACACACACACACACACACACACACACACATACCCACACCTACGCCTACACCTACCTTTCTACCTAAAGTCACTTGCCTCGGGATCTAGAATTTTAATATGCTTTTTCATATCCCAGAAAGGGGAGCTAGGTGGCAAAAGGGATGGTGATGGTTCGAGTCCCGCTAGGGTCAACGCGTGATGGGAGTGAGGAGCATATGGGCTCCAACCAAGGAAGTCATGCCTATCCACCTCGCAGAGTGGTAAGGACCAAAACTTGAAAATGAAAAATAGATAGATAAAAATCCAAGAATGAAAAAAGGAAATATATGTGGAAACTGTATAATCAAATGCCTAACTACATTCCTCTTTTGAATTCGGTCAAATAATTGAACGAAGATTAAGCAAACGATTACCTGTTTGTCAGTGGTCTAGACTCTAGACAGCCTGTCAAACAGTGAGTTTACTCCACGTTGGTTGAACGAAATATTCCCACAAGAATTTGTCGCATTTCAGAACAAATCGTTCAAGTAAACAGAAACGCGTTTCAGGACGTTGTAAAGAGGAACAACCCTAGAAGTGAACTTGTAAATTAATTAAGGTTAGGTCAGGTTAGATTAGGTCAAGTTAGGTTAGTCTTGGTTAGGTAAGGTTAAATTTGTTGAGATCAGCCATCCCAAATACTAACTTGTAAAGAATAGCAACTCCAGAAATGAGCTTGTATATATATAAATCACCCCAACAGTGACGATAACTTGGTTAGGTCAACTTAGGTTAGGTTAGGTTAGGCTAAGTTAGGTTGGGTTAGGTTAAATTTTCTGAGATCAGCCACCCCAAATATTAGCTTGCAGAGAGTAGGAGCTCCAGAAATGATCTTGTGAATATAAGTTACCCCAATAGTGACGATAACTTGATTAATGTCAGGTCAGGTTAGGTTAGGTTAGGTTAGGTTAGGTTAAACTCGTTGAGATCAGTCACCCCAAATGTTAGCTTGTCCATCCTGCAGGGCTACGACATGCAATCAGGTACCCGTTGATGGTCCAAGAAGCCTCGTTGACACTGGGCTAGTTTAGTAGCCACTAGTGTTGGCGACTAGTAAACTAGCCCTCTACTTGCTTAATGGCAACGGAAAGTTAGTCAACTTAACTCCAAACTATCCCATTGTCAACACTCACTTGCCAGTAATTACCCCTCTACTTACCCATTGTCAAGGGAAAGATAGTCAACTTGCCCCTGAACTAGCCTAGTGTAAACACCTACTTGCCGGGTAAGTTAACAGCTAGCACTAGGGACTACTAAACCAGCCCTGGGTCAGCGAGGCTTTACAAACCTTTACTTCTGAATACTAAATTTATCAACAAAGAGAAGCTATTTACTCCCCCTCTGTCCCTGAGGCCAAAGGACAGGTCAAATGAGGTGATAGGAGAAAATGGGAGGTCACGGATAGATGGATGGATGGATGGATGGATAAATAGCTCCGCCAGGGGGCAGAGAAGATTGATGAGATGTGGATGGGATGTAGGTTTTCCACACACGCCGTAGGGTACTCATGGAGGGAGGGGAGACGGGGAAGGGAGCCGAGATCTCTCCAGTGACCTGGGATGACCCGCATTGGCCGGCAAATTTATTGTTGAGTGATTTGGGCAAGTGAGAAGATTCATATATATATGCTTCTCCTATCTCTGTTTCTTTCTCCTTTTCTCTCTTTCTGTCTCTATCTCTTCCTCTCTCTTCTCTCTCTCTCTCTCTCTCTCTCTCTCTCTCTCTCTCTCTCTCTCTCTCTCTCTCTCTCTCTCTCTCTCTCTCTCTCTCTCTCTCTCTCTCTCTCTCTCTCTCTCTTCACTTTTTTTTTTCAAACCCCACTTCGTCTTTATCTAATACCCCCTCTGGTAACGAGTAACGGTTACCAGTTACCTGATGACCTCCGTCTCTTCTGAGGAGCAGCACCTCCGCTGAAGAAGAAGAGTTGGAGAGAGAGGCCTTCAGAGGCTCTTTGTAATCGGCCGCCGACGGCTCTTCTTTCGATTTTCGTCCTCGATCGCCATGGGTCTCGCCCGAGGGAAACTAGTAGGCCTCGAGGACCAGAAGGTCTTGAGTGTCACTGCATCCTTCTTCGGCTTGACGGGCGAGCGTGATCCGAAGAATGATAAAAAAAGAAGAAAGGAGATAGATAGAGAGAGAGAGAGGGAGAGAAAGAGAAGAGAGAGAGATAGAGAGAGAGAGAGGGAGAGAAAGAGAGAGAGATTCCCACTGAGACGGACAATTGTCACAAACCAGCAACATAGAATAATGTTTCTCTATTTGTTTATTTATTCATTCCTATTTATCTATTTATTTATTTTGTCTATATATACATATCATTCATCTATTTATTTATGTATCTGTTTTTAAAGCATTATTATCTTGCGGAAATATCCTCATTAATAATTAAAGAAACAAAAATGAGTAAAAAAAATAAAAGAAAAATTCGGCAATTTAATTTTAAGATTAATTGTCAATATCCAGCAAAATTTAGTGAAGAAATTCTACACCATAATAAAAAACACAAAGTATTGTTCTGTTATAAATACAAGACCGATTCTACCATTTGACATCTCGTCTTTTTTATGAGCGCGCTTGTGTGTGTGTGTGTGTGTGTGTGTGTGTATGTGTGTGTGCGTAATTTCGCGTCTCTACTTGCACACAAAAACACTCGCGTTTACATGTTGCATATTATTTCGTTTTTCCCACAATCGTTCGCTCGCACACAAGTCTCCTAATGTCTTCTTCCGATTCTTTGGTTGATTCATTTGTTGGATTAAGTTCGCAAAAGTTCTGACATTTTCTGTTCCAGTGTTCCGTTGTTGTACAGTCTGTCCGATGTGACACAGTCTGTCCGGTATTCCGTTGTGTCCCAAGTTCCGGTTACGTAAGTAACTAAAACCGGACTGAGCATAGTATTATATATATCTTTTTCATTACCTTTCGTTTTTTTTGTTTTTTTGTTTTGTCCTTTCAAAGGCATCTTCATCTGATATTCAAAATATTCTCATCCCTTTCCCCGTCTCTTTTGTATATCTTTCTTCGTCTTCTTTCCTTAATTTCCGTTCATTTGTATTTTTTCTTTGAATTTATTTTTTTCTCATCCCTCTCCGTCTCTTCTTCCTCCTCCTCTTCCTCTACCTCTTTGTACTCCTCCTTCTCCTCCTCCTCCTCGCCCTCCACCTCCACCTCTTTTTCCATTCGTTTTCCTATCAGTTCATTTACACCAAGGTCTCCCTCTCACTCCATATTTTTCCTCCTCATTTATTCCCTCCACTTTTCGCCCTTAGATAACTACTAGCTCTTTCCCTCCCTCCTTCCCCACCTCCCTCCCTCCCTCCCTCCTTCACTACATACCTTCATCCCTCATTCTCTGTCTTCCTCTCTCCCTTCCTCCCGCCTTCCCTCCCTTTCTCCCTCCCTCCCTTTCTCCCTCCCTCCCCTCCCTCCTTTTCTCTGTCCCTCCTTCACTATATACCTTCATCCCTCATCCTCTGTCTCCCTTCCTCCCTTTCTCCCTCCCTTCCTCCCTCCTTCCCTCCCTACCTTTCTCTCTCCCTCCCAACCTGTTCTCTCATTCCCCCATTGCTTCCCTTCATTCTCTGTTTTCCTCTCTTCCTCTTTCCCTCCCTCCTTCCCCCATCTCTCCCTCCCTCCCTCCCTACCTCCCTCCCTTTCTCCTTCCCACCTCCCCCTTTTCTCTCTCCCTCCATCACGACATACCTTCATTCCTCATTCTTTGCCTTCCTCCTTCCCTCCTCCTCTTCCTTCTTCCCTCTCTTATTCCCGTCCTCTTTTTTTCTTCTCCCCCCTCCCTCCTCTCCCTCCCTGTTCCATCCATCATTCCCTTCCCAGTTCCCCTCCCAGCTCCCTCCCTCCCTCCCTCCCTCCCTCCCTTCCTTCCTTGTTTCTCCAATATCAAGCCTTGGGCTGCATTGCTCCACCAGCATTCCCCTCTATCATATGGTCCACTCTAATTTTTCCTCCTCTTCTTCCTCCTCCTCCTCCTCCTCCTCCTCTTCCTCTTCCTCTTCCTCTTTCTCCACTTCCTCCTCCTTCTCCTCTTCTTGCCGTTATCCACATTTCCTTCTTCCCCCTCCTTTCCTTCTTCCTCCTCCTCTTCCTCCTTCTCCCCCCTCTTCCTACCCCATTCCTCTCCCTTCTCCTCTACACCTCCTCCACCCTCCTCATCGATCTCCCTCTCCTCCTCCCCCACTCCTGTCCTTCTCCTCTCCTTCTCTTCCTCCCTCACATCATCTTTTCCCCTCTTATACCCCTCCTCCTCCTCCTCCTCCTCCTCCTCCTCCTCCTCCTCCTCCTCCTTTCTCCTCCTCACTTCCGTCTCCTCCCCTCTTTCCCTCTTCCTTATCCTCTTCCCCTCCTCCTCCCTTCCTCCTCCTTCTCCCCCTCTTCCTCCTCATCCTTCCCCTCCATCTGCCTTTCCTCTTCCTCACCCATCTCTATATCATCGTCCTCCTCTTCCTCCTCATAATCCCCTTCCTCTTTTTCCTCCCCTCCTCCTTCACCCCTCCTCCTCCTCCTCCCCCTTCCTCCTCCCCTCCTCCTCCCTTCCTCCTCCCCCTCTTCCCCCTACTCCTCATTGTACCCTCCTCCTCCCTCCACATCTTTCCCCTCCTCATTTTCCCCTCCTCCCCCGCTCCTCCCCCACTCCTTCCCTCCTCCTCCCCTCCTCCTCCTCCTCCCGCTCCTCCTCTCCTCCCTCTTCCTCCCCTTCTCCTCCTCCTCCTCCCCCTTCTCCTCCTCCCCCTTCCCCTCCTCCTCCCCTCCTCCCACCTCCTCTTCCTATCCCTCGTTCCAGGTCCCTCGGGCTCTTCTCACATTGGAGAGGATTCCTTCAGCCTCCACATCCCAAGTTCTTCGTCCTTTTTCCCTTCTTCCTCCTCCTCTTCTTCATCTTCCTCTTCCTCCACATTTTCCTTCTCCTCCTCTTCCTCCTCCTCCTCCCTTTTCTTTTCCTCCTGTTCCTCTTCCTCTTCCTACGTCTCCCCTGCTTCCTCCTCCTCTTCCTCCTCCCCCCTCCTCTTTCTTTTCCTCATGTTACCCTTCGTATTTCTCCCCACTTCCTCCTCCTCTTTCCCTCCTCCCCTCTTCCTCCTCATCTGTTCTTCCTCTTCCACCTCCCTTCTTCCTCCTCCTCCTCTTCCACCTCCCTTTTTCCTCCTCCTCCTCTTCCATCTCCCTTCTTCCTCCTCTTTCACTTCCCTTTTTCCTCCTCCTCCTCTTACACCTCCCTTCTTTCTCCTCCTCTTCCACCTCTCTTCCTCCTCCTCCTCCTCTTCCACTTCCCTTTTTCCTCCTCCTCTTCCTCCTTCTCTTCCTCTTCCTCCTACTCGCCGCCCTATGATTGGTTTTGTGAGCGGGAATGGCAGAACTCGAGTTGTGTTGTTCTTTCCTCCTCCTCCTCCTCTTCCTCCTCCTCCTGCTCCTCCTCCTTCGTTGTGTTATCGTCTTTAACCTCGTTAATATCTTCTGCTTTTGTCTCCAGGTTCCTCAAATTTCTCTTCCTCCTCTTCCTCCTACTCCTCTTCCTCTTTCTCCTCCTCCTCTGCAGTCTTCTTCTCTTCCATTTCTCCCTCCTCCTTTTCGTCTTCCTTGTTCTTTTTTTATCCATCTTCTCTTTCTTCTCTTCGTCTTCCTCTTCTACTCTTTCTCTTCCTCCTCCTCTTCCACCTCTTCCTCTTTCTCCTCCTCCTCCTCTTTCTCCTCCTCCCCTTCTCTTTTGCCTTCTCCACCTCTTTTCCTTATCAGCATCCTCATCCTCTTCCTCCTTTATTCTTTCCTTTCACGGTTTTTTCCTAAATCCTTCTCTCCTACGATTCATCTCCTTTCCCTTTATTATTCCCTCATTTCCTTATTTTTTCTTACCCTCCCCTACCTCTTCCCTCCATTCTCCCTCCCCTCCCTTCCACCTCCCCTCACCTCCCCCTTCCTCCTCCTCCTCCCCCTTCCTCCTCCCCTTTCATCCACATTCCTATCCCCTCCTCTCCCCTCCCTTCCCATCCCCTTCCCTCTCCTCCACTATCCTCTCCTTCCCTCCCCTCTCCTTCCCCCTCCCTTCCCCCCGTCCCGCTCTCACTCCCTTCTCTTCTACCCTCCCATTCCCTCCCCTATCTCCTCTCTTTCCCTTCCCCTCCCTCTATCCGTCCCACTCTCCTTACCCTCCTTTCCCTTTCCCTCCCCTCCCCTATCCCCTCCCCTCCCCCGTAACCCTCCCCTCCCCCATTCCTCTCCCCTCCCCCATTCCCTCCCCTCCCCCATTCCCCTCCCCTCCCCCCGTACCCCTCCCCTCCCCCTTTCCCCTCCCCCTTTCCCCTCCCCTCCCCTTTCCCCTCCCCTCCCCCTTTCCCCTCCCCTCCCCTTTCCCCTCCTCTCCCCCCTTTCTCCATCTACTACTCTCCCCTCCTTTTACCTCCTTTCCCCTACTTTCCCCTCTTTTCCCTCATTTCCCCTCCCCTCCCTCCCCTCCCCTCATTTTACCTCCTTTCCTCTACTTTCCCTTCTTTCAACTCCTTTCCCCTCCCTTCCCCCAATCCAATACCTTCTTCCCCACGCCGACCCTTCTTATTTCCTTTCTCTCTCTTAATGTATTTCCATTCCACCTCTTCTCCCCTCTTTTCCCCTCCCCTCCCCTCCCCTCTTTTCCCCTCCCCTCTTTTCCCCTCCCCTCCCCTCCCAACTCGTTCACGTTCTTCGAATGACGAACGAGGAACGGCCGAGGCGCTCTGCTGGAATATCGGACAGGTTCATCTTCTCAGGTCCCCTCCTCTTACTACTCTTCCTCTTCCTCCTCCTCTTCCCCTTATTCCTCCTCCTCCTCCTCTTCCTCTTCGTCGTCTTTTCTCTCCTCTTCCTGCTCCTCTTCTTTTTCCTCTTCCTCCTCGTCCTCATCCTCTTCCTCCTCTTCCTCCTCCTCCCAATTCTTTCTCCTTCGTTTTCTTATATTCTTTCCCTTCCTTTTCTTCCTCTTCTACTCCCGCTGCTTCATCCTCCTCCTCTTCCGCTGCTTCATCCTCCTCCTCTTCCTAATATCCTTCCTTCGTTTCCTCCTCCTCCTCCTATTCATCTTCCTTCGTTCCCTTATATGCTTCCTCTTCCATTTCTTCCTCTTCCTCCACTTCCACTGTATCCTGCTCCTCCTCCTTTCCCTCCTCTTCCTCCTCTTCCTCCTCCTATTCTTCTTCCTTCGTTTCCTTATATTCTTCTTCCTTTTCTTCCTCTTCTACTTCCGCTGCTTCCTCCTCCTCCTCCTCCTCCTCCTCCTCCTCCTCCTCCTCCTGCTCCTCCTCCTCCTGCTCCTCCTCTTACACCTCGCCCTCCTTCTTCATTCTCCTTTCTCCTCTTCTTCTCCAATTGATAAAATCACTTGTATGCTGCTTAATTCTAATTTTTCTCATAAGTTCATTCCTAAACTGTTATTGAGCTGAGTGATAAATCATAATTTTGAGACTAAGTAGTTTACTTTTTATCTTTTTAACCAACAATATCGAAATTTGTATTATAATCCCCTGCGTAAGGAAGCAACGGAGGAGGAGGAAGAGAAAGAAAAGGAAGAGGAATATCATAAGGAAACGAAGGAAGAAAAATAGGAGAAGGATGAAGAGGAAGAAGAGGAGGATAAAGCAGCGGAGGTGTAGGAAGAGGAAGAAAAGGAAGAGGTGGAATATAAGAAAACAAAAGAAAAAGAACAGGAAGAGGAGAAGGAAGAGGTGGAGGAGAAGGAAGAGGAGGAGGAGGAGAAGGAAGAGGAAGAGGATGCCTATGCTTAGTATTATTTTCCATCTGGTTATACATTCGCTCCATCTGTCTATACATTCGTCCCATCTGTCTATACATTCGTCTCATGTGGCTATACATTACCTCCATCTCTTTATACATTACCTCCATCTGTCTATACAATTGGCCCATCTGTTTATACATTTGTCCCATCTGTTTATACATTACGTCCATCTTTTTATACATTTGCCTCTTTTCGAATTATGATAACTTATGGAGGGTGGGGAGAGGTGGGAAGGGAAAGGGGAGATGAGGGAGGAAGTGGGAGGGGAGAGAGAAGGAGGAGAGGGGAATTAGAGGGGAAGGGGGGAAAGGGGGAGAGGAGGGGAAGGGGAGAGGAGTGAGAGTGAGAGGGGAAGTGAAGTGGGAGGGAGAGGGGAACGAGAGGGAGAGGGGAGGTGGAGTGGGAGGGGGAGGGGAGGGAAAGGAGAGAGGAGGGGGAAGGGGAGTGAGGGGGAGGAGGAGAGAGGGGAAAGAGGGAGAGGAGGGGAAGTGGGGAGTGAGAGGGGGAGGGGGAAGGTGTGAGAGGGAGAGGGGGAGGGGAGTGAGAGGGAGAAGGGGAAAGAGGAGTGAGAGGGTGAATGGAAAGAGGGAGTGAGAGGGGGAGGGGGAGAGGAGGGGAAAGGGATGTTTTCATTGTTTTATTCCCCCGTGGACTTGAGCGATCGCATGCCCTGTCTGTTTAATCAACCCCTTCCCCCGGACAGCGTTTGTTTAGCAGATTTCATAAATATTCTGCTCGATTGAACAGTTCGTTCCCAAATCTAGCGGTTTTTTTGCTTCTTTGCTTCGTTACGCTCCTCGCGCGGGATCAAAACTCAGACCTAAAACTCGGACCTAGAGGATGGAAAAGGCAGTTTCTAGTTCAAATATCCTAAGTCTAAAGCTGATTTACAAGGATCAGTACAGAGGAGAATGACCAAAATGATACAAGAGCAAAGAAATTTACCTTACGAAGACAGGCTTAGTGCGGGGTGATCTAAAAGAGGTATTCAAATGGGTCAAGAGCTTTAACAACGGTGATGCAGGCAAGGTCATCATATTAAGACAACTCGGCAGGACTCGAAGTAATGGATTTAGATTGAACTAATTTAGATTTAAGAAATAGGTAAGAAACGGTTTTACTAACACAGTGGTTAACGAGTGGAATAGAGTTAGTAATCATGTAGTAAGCGCTGAAACTTTAGGATGTTTTAAGAGAAGGTTAGTCAACTTTATGGATGGGGATGACAGCTGGTAAGGGACATGGAACTATTTAGTGTAGGCCCTATGGTCTCTTGCCCCGTGAGGGACTTCAGAGACCTCCCTACGGACTAGAGACACGTATTATTCTTAATGCTTAAGATGCACCTTAGCAAAGAATGAGCAATTTATGGGCCATTTAAGAACATACGAACATAAGAATGGAGGAGACTGAGAGACCATAAAGCCTACACTAGGGAGTTCCATGCCCCTTACCACATTTCATCCCTATCCATGAAGTTATCTCATCTTCACTTAAAACAACGAATTGTTTTATCGTTCACTAGATTGTTACTAAGTCGTTGTTCGTTAACTACTCTGTTTGTACACCATTTCTTGACTATTTCCTTCTAAAATCTAAATTTGTCCAATTTAAATACATCACTAGGAGAGTCCTGCCCTGATGTCTTGATATGATTACCTTGCCCGCATCACCGTTGTTAAAGCTCTTCACTCATTTGAACACCTCTATTAGATCACCCCAGACTCTTCGTCATTCCAGGGAGTATTAAGATAAGGTTTCTGTCTTCGTAATGTAGATTTCTAAGACCTTATATCATTTTGGTCATTCTCCTCTGTACTGGTTCTAGTGAATTAACAGAGAAGGGTTGCTATGTTATCAAACCATGCAAACTACCTGTACACCAATTCACATTCCTGCAATCCTATTCTCCTCTCCAGACCTCGTTTCCGAAATTCAATTACCTTCCTAATACACGTTTCCGATATTCCGTTCTCCTCCCGGTCCACCTTTCCCCTATTCCATTATCTCCAATCTATGCTTCATGTGTTCTTCTTGTCCAGTCCACAATCCCAAAATTCCACCTTCTCACTATTCTGTTCTCTCTTCCACCCACGTTTCTAATACACTAGACTCCATCCAGTCTGTTTTCTAGTATTCTGGTCTCCTCCGCGATTCATGTTCTAGTATTTCTTGTCCATGGTTCTATTATTTTTTTCTTTTTCTTCCTTTTCGTCCCCTTCCTCCTCCTCTTCCCCCTTTTCCTCCTTTTCCTCCTTTTCCTCCTCTTCCTCCTCTCCCTCCTTTTCCTCATTTTCTTCCTTTTCCTCCTTCCCGTTTTCCTCTTGCCCTCTCTCCTCTTCCCCCTTTCGTCCTTTTCCTCCTCCTCTTATTCCTTTTCCTCATCCTCTTTCTCCTCTTCCTCCTTTTTCTCCTTTCCCTTCTCTTCCTCCGTTTTCTTGTTCTTTTCCTCCTCTTCCTTCGCTTCTATCTCATTTTCCTCCTCTTACCTGTCCCCCTCCTATCCTTCCTTCTCTTCCTCCTCCTATTATTCCTCCTTTTACTTCTCCCCTTCCTCCTATACTTCCTCTTTCTCTTTGACAATGTTATGTGCGATACCTCTGTGTGAAGTGTTCCATTCATCCATATCAAAATAATACATACATACATATACCAAAGGCTTTTTCGTCCTTACAAGGGAGGTAGCCAAAAAACAAAGGCATAAAATATAATCCCACCCATTCCATCCAGACATACTCCACTCGCATTCACTCCCATCCCCTCCCTCCCTTTTATCTTGGCTCCTGGATCACAGATCATCCCTGTATCTCGCCCACTGCCCTGAGTCACAAGCAGTGTCGCAAGAAATAGCACATCCACAACAAGGCCGCTTCATTAAATCGGCGAGCCACTCCCCCCTCTCCGTCCCCTTATGCAGAAAAAGAGAAAACTGAAAAATCCCTTCGGGCTACGTTAATTTATTTTTTCGCACATACTTCCCCATTCACTCCCATTCATGCGTCATATCATCATCCATATAAAACCATTCTCCATTCACCCGTTTCTTCTGTCCTCTCCCTTTCTTCCTCAACAGACATTCCCCTTTTTCCCAATCCCCCTTTCACCCCATCAATCCATCTCGTCCTTTATCGTCC
The DNA here is from genome assembly GCF_046742065.1 of Oratosquilla oratoria. Taxonomy (NCBI): domain Eukaryota; kingdom Metazoa; phylum Arthropoda; class Malacostraca; order Stomatopoda; family Squillidae; genus Oratosquilla; species Oratosquilla oratoria. The sequence goes on from NC_134808.1 coordinate 27,238,828, forward strand.
CTTCATGTTCACTCCTACTTCTGTCTTTCACACCTCTTTTACTAGTCTTTCTTCACTCATTCTTTCCATTTGTCCAAACCATCCCAATACTTTTTCATCAACCCTATCCCCCCCAACTCCCTTTCCACCACGTTCTCCTCCACACCACCTCGTTTCTCACGTTCTCCAGCCTAGTAACCCCTACTATACATCTCAGGCATCTCATCTCAAACACATTCAAACTCCTCCTCTCTTCCTTTCTTATGTTCCATGTTTCTGACCCATACAGGGCTGTCGGCACAATCACTCTTTCATACAATCTCTTCGTAGCATCCACTCCAAATGTCTAATACTTATTACACTTTTTAATCACCCAAGGCATTTACATCCTTCTCTCAATCTGAATTCTACCTACACCTCCACTACTCCCTTTCCCGCCACATCCACACCCAAGTGTCTAAAACTACCCACTTCCTCCAGTCTCTCTCTCTTAATAATGACTTCCAGTCTGCTGCCACTTTCTCCCCTTGTACTCTCATCATCTTACTTTTATCCATTTTATCTTCAATTTCCTTCTTTTGCATACCTTCCCAAACTATGTCACTAACTTTCTCAATCCCTCCTCTGATCCTGCCACAATCACAGTGTCGTCAGCAAACAACAACTGGCCTATCTCCCACTTTTCTTCATTACCTTTAACCATCTCCAATACCCGACCTATTACTTTTGCATTGACCTCTAGCACCACCACAACCATGTATAAATTGAACAGCCAAGGCGGCATAACAGATCCCTGGTGAAGTCCCACCTTTACCTCAAACTACTCACTCTCTCCATTTCTGATTCTAACACAAGCTCTACTACCCTCGTAAAAAATCTTGACTGTTTTTAACAGATTTCCTCCTATCCCATATATCTCCAATACTTCCCACAGTGCCTTCCTGTCTACCCTGTCATAAACCTTTTCCAGATCCATAAAAGCCCAAACATCCTTACCTTTTCCTAAAGCTTTCTCACACATATGTCTTACCACAAAAATCTGATCCACGCAACCCGTGCCAGTCCTAAATCCACACTGTTCCTCATCAATCACTCCGTCTGTTCCTTTCCTAATCTTTTCAGTCAAAACTCTCCCATAAGCCTTCCCAACTACACTTAACAAATAGGTCCCTCTAAAACTACTAGGCTGACATTTGTCCCCTTTTCCCCTGTAAAGTGGAACTATACAAGCGCTCCTCCAGTCCTCCGTCAATCTACCCTCTCTTAAACAAACATTAAATAACCTTACCAACCAGTCCACCATCACTGTACCTCCTTTTTTATAGACATTCTCCATGGCACCCACCCAATCCAGGTGTCTTACCTGCTCTCATCTTAACAACTGCCTTCACCTCATCTTTCCTTATTTTTCCTCCATTTTCTTCACTCATCAGTGTCATTTTAGCGCTACCTACTGCAACTACCTTTCCCTCCCTATCTTCCTTCACATTTAGCAACTCCCTAAAATACTCTGCCCATATTCCTCTTATTGCCGTCTCTTCCATTATCATCTCTCTATCTGCACCTTTTACCTTTTCTTTTCTACTTGATTCGCCTCCTCTTCCTCTCTTAATTTCTCTTCAAAACATCTTTTTATTACTTTCAAAAATTTCTGTCAAACTCTTACCCCATTTCACATCTGCTCTCTT
>NC_134808.1:27245494-27255494 GCF_046742065.1 Oratosquilla oratoria
CAGGGTACATCCAATGACTATACATACACGAGCATATATACAAAGTGGGATGCAAAGGATGGGAGCAGGACAAGTTTGCGAGGGAGTCTCTCGTGGTTAACCCATATCCGTTCGCGGCCTCGGACGTTTGAGCCACCCCTTTAACAATAAAATTATCCCTTGACTTAAATTTAAGTTCTTGGCAAATGTATCTTTAATCAGACTGGATTCTATTATATAGCTAGTCAAATATTACTTATTTCTAACAATTTCTCAATTAATGTAATGATTAAAATCCCTTAAGTGAACGAATAATACGTTAGACATTTGACCACTACAGCATCATTACATACATATATGTACAGCTACACAGAAAACTATCGTTAGTAGGGGTGTCGAAATATTCGCTAATGAACATAACCTTATGATACCGAAGGGTTGGTATTTCTGGGGTTCGAATTGTTAGAATTCCTTCTGAATGAATATGAATCGAATAATAGTTCCGGAGTTCATATGGATTCACTATGACATGATAATCTTATTTCCGATGGAGACTTCAACTTGTCTCAAATAGTTTCGTTGTTTTGTGTCAAAATGATAAGCGTGATTTACTAACGATAGTTTTCTGTGCAGCTGTACACTCATGTATGTATGTACGTAATATATATGTGTATGTGTATGAAGATCTGGAGTCTAGGATCCATGGCATATGGGTAGCGTAAACGCCGGACTCACTCAGTGAAATTCTGTCTTGGAGATTTTGTCTTAGTCCCAGGAAAGACTTCAAGATGTGTCATGCAATACAGTCATCAAAAATGCTCTATGTTGCCTGCTGCTGCAACTGGGATAGGAACTGAGCATGGATTCTAGGGTTTACGTTCCCCCTACGGTATGTATTTATGTATGCTTGTATGTTTGTATGAACGTATATATATATATATATATATATATATATATATATATATATATATATATGTATGTATGTATGTATGTATGTACGTGTGTATGTATGTATATATGTTCGTATATAATGTATATATGTATATAATGATTGTATCTATGTAATATATGTAATTATATAATATACATACGTATGTATGTAAGTTTGTTTATATCTAAGTATGTATATAATGTATGTATGTAATGTGTGTCTGTATGGATGCATGCATGCATGCACGTGTTTATATATGTAGAAATGAAATTAATTAAATTTATTACACTACAATGAGAACAACAAAAAATCTCTTAATCTCTTTGATGTAAGCATACTCCATTTTATAAAACAATTTTTTTTCTTTTACGACTTTGAAACGACCTCTAGGTGACAGACTTAAGATCATCAAAATATACCCATATTCAATAAGTAAATAAGCTTCTTTATATTAGAAAAAAATATATGACCAAAACATTTTCATATAACTTCAGTCATAATTTTTTTTTCGCTCAGTTGTCGTGTCTCTATTTAAAAATGAATATGAAGTTCAAAGCTTAATAAAACACTAAATTCTGACTCGGACATTCATCATTTTGAAACGAAATAAGCGAACGATATTATTTTGCAAAATTTATCGCCAAGTGCCATGCTAGTCTCGGGCTGATACTCTGGAGGTAGAACGATCATTTCAGACACTTAGACGGATCATTTAGAAACAAATTATTCCATAAATTGTCGACAAGCCTCTGGAATCTCCGACAGTCTTCCACAATAAATCGAAGAGAAATTCTTATTACATGACAATATATTACACTAGCGACAAGGCATTGATTTACGTATTTGAATTAATTTGGTTTTAATATACAATGTAAGTCTTAGACTCGTGGGCTACCGCCCTGTGCTTCTATTAATCAAACCTTGCTTTAACTACGTTTATGTAGTTTGACAGAAGTGTTAATTTTTCATTATAATCCACAAATTAATGCGCGTACGTATATATATATATATATATATATAATATATATATATATGTAGATATGCCTGTGTGTGTTTGTGTATGTGCATGTACATATGTACGTGTTTATGTAGATGTGTATATGCATAGGGATAATATATATATATATATATATATATATATATATATATTCATGTGTATTATTATCAAAATATCTGTGTTCTTGTGGTAATATGCCAGAAAAGAAATCTACTCCTAATTTAGTTTACAATAGTTGCTAGAAAAAACATAATGCTACTCATAGTACTAATCATATATTCTATCTAATTCTAGTTTTACGTCGAATCTTGACCACAGTAGACAAAACAATCTAACCTAAATTCAAAGAGATTTTTTTTATTTTCAAAATGGCTGACAGCCCAGAAGGGCCCAGGATAACAGGACAATTCATTACTCCAGACATTTATAATAATCATCGTGATTGCCTCTCATAATCCCCCTTCCCCCCTCCTCCCGGATATAATTGGACACAGAGCGCGAGATTCCCCGAACACTAAACCCGGGGCTTACAGCCTTCCGGATGGTCCGGGCGAGGCCTAGGCTCCAGCGAAATGGCTGACCTGAGGTCATTTCCTCAATGTTCCCCTCCTACCTCCCGGACACCCCCCCCCCCGACCTCCCCGGACACCCTCCACCGCCGGACGCTCTCTCTCCCACTGGACACTCACCCCCACCCCGGGCATCCTCTGACCCCAGTGGACACCTCCTCCCCTCCGAACACAATTTCCCCCCCCCCGGAACCCCCTCCCTCCTGGACATCCCTTCTCCCCCGGATACCCCTCCTCCCGGACATCCCCTTCCCCCGGACACCCCATCCCCCCAACACCCCATCTCCTCGGACAACCTCCGGACAGCCCCTCTCCCCCCGGACACCCCATCCCCCCGGACAACCCCTGGACAGCCCCTCTCACCCAGACCCCCCCACCCCCAGGAAATCCCCTTCCCCCGACACCACATCCCCTTGGACAACCCCTGGAAAGCCCCAGTCAGGTATCATTAAAGAATATCTTAAGAAAAAAATATTAATTTGAAAAGAAAAAAGTAAAGAAATCTTTATAGTAAACTTGTTTGTCAAAACCCTTGGAAGTGGATGACGCAAGTAATGTGTATTGAAATTTATATAAGTATTTAGAAAATGAATGGTGTGTGTGTGTGTGTGTGTGTGTGTGTGTGTGTGTGTGTGTGTGTGTGTGTGTGTGTGTGTGTGTGTGTGTGTGTGTGTGTGTGTATATGTATGTGTGTGTGTGTGTGTGTGTGTGTGTACGTGTGTGTGTGTGTGTGTGTGTGTATGTGCGCGTGTGTGTGTGTGTCTGTGTGTTTGTGTGTGTCTATGTCTGTGTGTGTGAGCACCTGTGTGTATGTACACCTCTGTGTGTGTGTGTGTGTGTGTGTGTGTGTGTATCAGTGTGTGTCTGTGTGTTTGTGTTTGTGTGTGTGTGTGTGTGTGTGTGTGTGTGTGTGTGTGTGTGTGTGTGTGTGTGTGTGTGTGTGTGTGTGTGTGTGTGTGTGTGTGTACACCTGTGTGTGTTTGTGTGTACACCTGTGTGTGTGTGTGTGTGTGACACCTGTGTGTGTGTGTGTGTGTGTGTGTGTGTGTGTGTGTGTGTGTGTGTGTGTGTGTGTGTGTGTGTGTGTGTGTGTGTGTGTGTGTGTGTGTGCCTGTGTTTGTTTGTACCTGTGTGTATGTACCTGTGTGTGTCTTTGTGCATGTGTGTGTCTGTGTCCATATGTATAAATGTGTGTCTATATTTGTCTTTCTGTATGTATGTATTATGTATGTATGTATGTATATATATATATATGTATGTCTGTATGTGTCCTTCATTTCCCTTTCTCGAACTTTGTCCTTTCTACAAGTACAAAGGTCACCAACCCCCCCTCAAGTAAAGACAGGCTTCCTAACCGTACAAGAATGAACGAGAAAGGGACACCAACTCTTCTTCGGACAAGATAAAAAGAACCATTCCTCTGTCGGGCCTCCTTTGGGGATTTTTTTTTTTTTTTTTTTTTTCTTTGCTCCTTAATAGAAATTCTCAGAAACCCCCGTCTTAGACTCTGGTCTACAAAAGCGATCACTAAGGTCTCCCCCCCTTGTCCCCCCTCCTCTCCCCCTCTCCCCCTTCAGAAGCTACAAAGGACTCAACCGCAGCCAAAGGCGGCTGCGGTTGCCGACCCCGAAGGCATGTCCGCATGTCGACAAAGTGTCAGGGAATGTCTCTTCTTCTCTTTTACCTCCACAAGTCCTCCTTTTTAAGCCACTCTCCCCCTCTACCCCTCTCCCTCTCCCCCCGCTCACCCCTCCCCCTCTGCCCCTCTCCCCCTCTACTCCACCCCCTTTCCCCTCTACTCCGCCCCCTCTCCCCCTCTGTCCCTCTCCCCTCACCCCTATGTACCTTTCCCTGCATGACTCTCCACTTCCCAGCACTCCCCCTCTCCTTTCACCCCTTCTACCCCTCTCTCCCTCTCCCCCTCTACCCTTCTCTCCCTCTCCCCCTCTACCCTTCTCCCTCGCTCCCCATCTGCCCCTCTCCCCTTCTACGCCTGTCTCCTTTTACCTATGTCCCTTCATTCCCTCTACCCCTCTCTCCCTATCCCCCTCTACCCCTCTCCCCCTATCCCCCTCTACCCCTCTCCCTTCATCCCCTCTACCCCTCTCTCCCTCTCCCCCTCTACCTCTCTCCCGCGCTTCCCCTCTTCCCCTCTCCCCTTGTACGCCCCTCCCTTTACCTATGTCCCTTTCCCCCTCTACCCTTCTACGACTTTTCACTTCCCCGCACTCCCCCATCTCCCTCTCACCCCCTCTACCCCTCTTCAACTCCCCACTTCCCCGCTCTCCCCCCTCTCCCTCTCACTCTCTCTACCCCTCTCTCTCTCCTCTGCCCCTCTACCCTTTCCCCCTCCCCCTCTCCCCTCTACCCCTTCCCCTCCCCCTCTCCCTCTCTACCCCTCCCCCTCTCACCCTCTACCCCTGTACAACTCGCTACGTTCCCGCTTCTCCTCTCTACTCTTCTCTTCCTCTCCCCATCTCCCTTTCTACCACTCTCTAATTCCCCGCATTCTTTCTCTCTCCCCTTCTACTTCACTTTCATTGGCCTAAGAATCCTCCTAGAAATAGTTCAATGTTATTCCTCTTCCTTTTCCTTCACCTTTTTCTTCTTCTCCTCCTCTTCTCCCTTGTCTTCCTCCTCCTCTACCTCCTCCTCCTCTGCCTCCTCTACCTCCTCCTACTCCTCCTCCTCCACACCTCCTCCTTCTTCCTCCTTCTCCTCCTCCTCTTCCCAGCGTCCGAGACCTTCCTTGGCTCCCACCTGTTGCGTCACCAGATGATGAAGCCTTTAAGCTCTTCTTTGCCAGCAGATGCCCCCAAGAAACCCTCCCCTCCCTTCTCCTTCCCCTCTTTCTCCCCTCCCCCTCTTCCTCCCCTCCCCCTCTTCCTCCCCTCCCCCTCTTCCTCCCCTCCCCCTCTTTCTCCCCTCCCCCTCTTTCTCCCCTCCCCCTCTTCCTCCCCTCCCCCTCTTCCTCCCCTCCCCCTCTTCCTCCCCTCCCCCTCTTCCTCCCCTCCCCCTCTTTCTCCCCTACCCCTCTTCCTCCCCTCTTCCTCCCTGCCCCCTCTTCTTCCCCTACTCCTCTTCTTCGCCTACTCCTCTTCTCCTCCCCTTCTCCCTCCCCTACCCTGCTTCCTTCCCTCCCCTCTCCTCCTCTCCTACCCCTCTTCCTCCCTTATCCTATCCTTCCTCTCCCTCTCTTCCTCCCCTACCCTCTTCCTCCCCTACCCTCTTCCTCCCCTCTTCATCCCGTCCCCAATTTCCTCCTCTCACCCTCTTCCTCTCCTATCCCTCTTCCTGCCTTTCCCCTCTTCCTCCCCTTCCTTCTCTTCCTCTCTCCCTTCCCTTCCTTTCTCCCCTCCCCTTCTTCCTTCCCTCCCCCTCTTCTTCCCCATCACTTTTTCTTCCCCAACCCTTCTTCTTCCCCCTCTTCCTCCCCTCCCTTCTCTTCTTTCCGTCTTCCTCCCCCTCTTCATCCCCGCCCCCACTTCCTCCCCTACCCCTTTTCCTCCCCTCCCACTCGTCATCCCCTCCCCTTCTGCCTCCCCTCCACCTTTTCCTCCCCTCTCTTCTCCTCCCCTTCTCTCACAGGTCATCTCACCTGACCTCGCCTCATTTCACCTCTTCTCCCCATCCCTTCTCTCCCCTCATCTCACATCCTCTTACCTTTTTTCCCCTCTATTCAGCTCACTTCCCTTCCCTTCCCTCAGCTCCCCTCACCATCTCACATTATCTTCTCATCTCACTAATCCTCACACTTGCTTTCTCTCCCTTGCCGTCTTCCATCACCTAATTTCCCCTCACTTCCCCTCACTTCCCTACATCTCACCTCCCCTCCTCTCTCCGTTACCCTACTCCTACCTTACTTCCTCCTCATCTCACCCCTTCTCTTCCCCTCACCTTTCCCACAACCCCCTCTCTCCCATATCTACTATGTTATTCCCATTCTCTCTTCGCCCCTTCCCCTCCTCTTCCCCTAACCCCCTTCCCCTTCCCCTCCCCCTTCCCTTCCCCTCTCCTTCCCCTCCTCTTCCTTCCCCTTCCCCTGCCCTTCCCCTACCCTTCCCTTCCCCTTCCCCTCCTCTTCCACTCCCCTCTCCTCCCCTTCGCCCTCCCCTTCACCCTCCCTCCTCGCCCTGTCCCTTTCCCTTCCTCCACCCTTCCCCTTCCCTTTCCATCTCCTTTCCCTTTCCCTTCCTCCCCCTCCCCTCTCCGCTTCTCCCTCTCCTCCAATCTCCACTTCCCCCTACCCTTTCCCTCCCCTTCCCTTCCCCTTCTCCTCTCCCCTTCCCCCTCTCCCCTTCCCCTACCCTTCCTATCTTCACCCTATTTTCCCCTTTTTGCCTTTCCCACTTCTCCCAATTTATCTTTCCCCTTCATTCATTTCCCCTCTGGCCCCTTTCTCTTGCTTTGTTTCCACTTGAAATGAATTTAATTCTCGCAGTGGTATGTAAAATATGCTATAGACAGTTACTTGACATTTCTTTTCTCTCAACACAAAATTATGTTGGGTTCTTGTATTCCTCTGTTATGGGGAGAGAGAGAGAGAGAGAGAGAGAGAGAGAGAGAGAGAGAGAGAGAGAGGGGGGGAGGAGGAGTGAGGGAGTAAAGTACAATTATGAAAAAGTGAATCATGCATCATCGTTCAGAAAGCAATACGAATGAAATAAAATAAAATAAAAATCTCAGGATATTACTTCGAAATTTTTATATATATTAATATTATTGTTGTTATTTTTATTTATTTTTTCAGACTGTGAAAAAGTGGAAATTTACAGGTAGTATCCCATTGTAGAGTTTCCCTTCAAGGCGCATTGTTCTAAAAAAAGGACAGGTCATTTTATGCAGAGAGGATAAATCCCCGCTGGAAATAGATCTTTTAAAACACACACACACATACACAGACACACATAGACACACACACAGACACACACACAGACACACATAGACACACACACAGACACACACAAAGGCACAGACACGCATGCACACATACACATACACACACACACACACACACGCACACACACACACACACACGCACGCACGCACGCACACGCACACAAATAAATGTGACGACTGCATGTGGAGTATAAAAGCTTTTGATATCAAATTAGAGTGTGGTGGAATCTGTGTTGGCCATAATGGAAGGGGAGGACGGGTCCCTCATTTTGTTGATTTTCGGATATTTAGCGAAGAACAAAGGGGGCGAAAGCGTCTACACTTTTATCAGCAAAGATAAATGAATTATCACAAATAAATTTATTAATAAAATAAAGATATAGATGAATAAAAGTACAAATATAAATAGATGAAGTGGATAAATATTCAAATCGATAAATATACAAATAAATGAATGAATAGGCTAATAAATATGTGAATGGATAAATGAATAGAAATATAGAAATGAAATAAAGAAAACAAAACGTTTAGAAAAAAAAATCAATACGCTGACGATCCTTACTGACCTTGTCTTCATGAAGGAGGGAAGAGGTCAATTTGTAGGCCTTACTAGTGATATCCGGCGTAATAAAACCTTTGGTAATAAAGGTACGTCTATTGTAAACCACCACCGTGTATATACATATATATATACTGTATATATATATATATATATATATATATACATATATATAATATATATATATACATATAATATATATATGTGTATATATAATATAGTGTATATATATATATATATATATTATATATATATATATACATATATATATATAATATATATACATATATATAATATATATATATGTTATATGATATATATAGTGTATATATATACATATATATATATATACATATATAATATATTATGTGTATATATGATATATATAGTGTATATATATATACATATATATATATACATATATATATATACATATATATACACATATATACATATACATTATATATAAAAATATTTTTATATATATATATATATATTTATATTTATATATATATTTATATATATATATATATATATATATATATATATATATATTTGAATATCTGGGGAGCAGATTCTCTTGTATGCATGCATTGTTAAAATCGACAGCGTTAGTGAGGTTGTTGATCTTCTTGTGAGTATTCTCCAGTTTTCTAACCAATATTCTTCCATTTAGAGGGTGGGCATATACCAAGTTGCCAAAATGATTCATTTATTTCAACGTTTCGTCTAACAAAGAGACATCTTCAGGAAATTCTGTAACATAGATAATAATGACGTACAGAAATATAGAAAACAAACATGTAAATCTAACCAATTATACAAATATAGAAGCAAATATCAATAAATGCGCAAATTCACATAAAATAAACACTATACATGGGCTGATGGGGACCGTTACTTACAATAGTTAAAGGTCTGATGAAATGACGAAGAAAACACTTCGCTTGGTGACATATATATGCACCTAGCCGGCTTGGGTGGTGGTGGAAGGCGGGAGAGGGGGCGGGGGTGGTAACTCATTAAATACGAGAAAGACGGAGGGTTGGGGGAGGGGTTGGGGGGTTAGGGGGTTGCGGGGCCGGTTGGGGGGAGGATGGAAGGAGTGGGCAGGAGGAGGTGGAGGAGGGGGGTTACGGAGAGAGGTCATGCTAGGTATATATATATATAATATACACATATAGTCTAATTCCGTTTGCCGATCTGTGAACCCTTGTCAAGATGCAAAGAAACATGGTGCAACGTTACGCCATCAAATTTTGTGTTAAACTTAAGAAAACCAAACAAGAAGCTTATGGAATGTTAAAGGAGGCCTATGGGGATGAAAAGATGAGCCAAGCAAGTTTCTATCGGTGGTTTAACAGATTTTCTGAAGGAAATGAACAGGTTGAGGATGAACCCAGATCTGGACACCGGAAAGTGCACGCAAGGAGGAAAACATTGAGGAAGTGCAAAGGTTAGTGATGCAGGACCGTCGAATATCTGTGAGGATGATATCTGAATCTGTTGGCATTAGTACTAGCACAGTAGAGACAATTCTGACCGAAGATCTGAAGCTCCACAAAGTCTGTGCCAAGTTCGTGCCAAAGATCCTCTCCGACGACCAAAGGCAGTTTCGTGTGGAATGTTGCACTGACATTCTCGAAAAGATGGAGGCTGATTCAGGTGTCCTGAATAAGGTAGTGACTAGCGACGAGAGTTGGGTGTTTACCTACGACCCTGAGAGCAAACGTCAGAGTGCTCAGTGGAAGCACGCGACCTCCCCCAGACCCAAAAAAGCAAAGATGAGCAGGTGGCAAAAGAAGGCTATGGTCATTCCTTTTTTTGACTCCCAGGGGCTCATTTATGTTGAATGGGTTCATCAGGGTCAAACCGTCAATAAGGAATATTACCTTACTGTTCTGAAAAGGTTCAGGGAGAAAATGAGGAAGAAGGGGCCTCAGCAGTGGAGGAGTGGTCTGTGGTGGTTCCACCAGGACAATGTCCCATGCCACAAGTCAACGCTGGTGACCACCTGGATGGCCGACAGGAGAATGAAAGTGGTACAACACCCACCCTACAGTCCT
>NC_134808.1:27260494-27262994 GCF_046742065.1 Oratosquilla oratoria
ACACACACACACACACACACACACACACACACACACACACACACACACACACACACACACACACACACACACACACACACACACACACACACACACACACACACACACACACACACACACACACACACACACACACACACACACATATATATATGTATATATATACGAGTATAATATATTTATATATATATACAGAGTGAATTAGAGTGTATGTGATTCACCAAGGTCTTTGGATCACGTGTCGGACTCGTGATCGACAGCTATTTCCCTTCCGAAAGAGAGTTCATATATGACCGATCTATAGGTAATGCTGTAACCTTACACGCACACACACCCCAACTCCCCGCCCATGAGAGTTGGAGTAACAGCCCGCAGCGCAGCGATACTGAAATGATTTCAGCGTTGGCGGGATTCGAAACTGAACCTCCGTAGTGACAGCCGGGAACTCTAACAAATGCGCCACGAGTTTGTAAACGAGTGTGTGTGTGTGTGTGTGTGTGTGTGTGTGTGTGTGTGTGTGTGTGTGTGTGTGTGTGTGTGTGTGTGTGTATGTGTGTGTGTGAGTGAGTGAGTGAGTGAGTCTTCCCCCATGAAATGCAGAAGGAGCGAAAGTTTTCATTGGAGCGATAAGTGGGATCAAAATTCATAAATTCATAAGGTACTGTGTGGAAGCTGGATATGGGGTTGGAAACTGGAGTTCCCCATTACCATCCATCCCAATAGCTCCTCCTATTCTTCCCCCCAGCTTCCCTCCCCTCTCCCCCCTAACCCCAACCCTTACATTTAACCTCACTCACTCTCACCCCCCTAACCCTACCCTCTCTTCCTGCGTTTCTTTATCCCGTTTGTCATTCTCCTCTATCCCTTTTTCCTCTTCCTTCTACTCCTCTTCCTCTTCTTCCTCTTCCTCCTCTTCCTCCTCTTCAACCTCCTATTCCGCCTCTCTTCCTATACTAATTACGTCTCCTTTCTTCCTCTTTATCCCGTGTGCTATCCTCCTCTTTCTCTTCTTCTTCCTCTTCCTCATCTTCCTCCTCTTCCACCTCTTCCTACTCTTCCTCTTCTTCATCCTCCTATTCCCCTTCTCTTCATTTACTTAGTACCTCTCCTTCCTCCCTCTCTCTTTTTTTTCCTTCTCATTTTCCTCCTCCTTTTCTCCTCCTCTCCCTCTTCTTCCTCCTCCACTTCGTCCTCCTATTCCTCTTCTCTTTTACTTCTTACTCTTCCTTCCTCCTTCTCTCTTCCTTTTCTTTTCCTTCTCCTCTTCCTCTTCCTCCTCTTTCTCTACTTCTTCCTGCCCCTCTTCCTCTTCTTCTTCCTCCTATTACCCTTCTCATCCTACACTTCTTACCTTTTCTTCCTCCTCCTTTCCCTCTTTCTTTTCCACTTTTTCTTTTCCTCTTTTTCTTCCTCTTCCTCATTTTCATTACCTTTGCATAGCTCCTCTTCCTCTTCTTTTACTTCTAACTCTTCCTTCCTACTCCTCCTCCTCCTCCTCCTCCTCCTCCTCCTCTTCTTCTTCCTCTTCCTACTCCTCTTCCTCCTCCTCCTTTTCTTTCCCTTCCTCTTTCTGGTCCTTTTCTTCAACCTCTAAATCTTCTTCATCTTCCTCTTCCTTTTTATTTTCCATATCCTCTTTCCCTTCCCCTTCATTTTCCATTCCTTTTCCTCTTCTTCCCCTTCTTCCTTCTCTTCCTCTTTATTTTCCATATCCTCTTTATCTCTTCATCTTCCATCTCTTCTTCCAGTTCCCGTTTATCTTCCATTTCCTCTTCATCTTCTTCATCTTCCTCTTTATTTTCCATATCCTCTTTATCTTTATCTTCCATTTCCTCTTCCACTTTCCCTCTATTTTCCACTTCCTCCTATCCTTCTTTATTTTCCATCTACACTTTCTCATCCTCGTTACCTTCCATTTCTTCTTCCTCTTTCTCTTTCATTCTCTCTTCGTCTTCTTCCTTTTACTCTTGTTTCCTCTTCCTCCTCATCTTTCATTTCTTCTTTGTCTTCTTCCTCCTACTCTTCCTCTTTTATTTCCTTTTCCTCTTTCATTTCCTCTTCGTCTTCTTCCTCGTGCTTTTTATATTCCATTTCACCCTCCTCTCCTGCTTCCTCTTCTTCCTCGTCCTCCACCACCACACCACACGTCCCTCTCCACCTCGAGAGGCAGACAACTTCCTCCTCCTCCTTCTCCACCTCCTCCTCCTCCTCCTCCGCGGTGCCACGATGAGTGCCAGCAAGGGCAATGCCAACAGCCGAGAGGGGAGACTTTGGCACAACGAGGACAAGAATGATTCTGTCTGTCTGTCGCCAACTTGGCTTTCCTTCTGGAGGCCCAGAGGCTGCAAAAGAGCTCCGTCTATCTTTTCTACAAACACAGACATGCGTGTATAAGCGTGTGTGTGTGTGTGTGTGTGTGTGTGTGTGTGTGTGTGTGTGTGTGTGTGTGTGTGTGTGTGTGTGTGTGTGTGTGTGTGTGTGTGTGTGTGTGTGTGTGTGT
>NC_134808.1:27265494-27275494 GCF_046742065.1 Oratosquilla oratoria
TGTTGTTATTATTAGTATTGTTTATTTAACATTATTTTTTATTTTTTATTATTTATTTATTTATTTATTTATTTTTATTTTTGTTTAATTTATTTTATTTTTATTTACTTGTTTATTTATTTGTTTATATTTATTTATTTATTCATTTGTTTGTTTATTTATCTATTTATTTTATATCTATTTATTTTTGCCATGGAGACCAATCTCAAGTCAAAATAAAACAATGCTAATTATTTTCAATTTCATCCTTTCATTCTGCTACCCTCCTTCATCATCTATGACTTTTACTGTTCGGTGCAATAGTGTCCAGAGAGATACAAGCACCGATTAATTCTCACAAAGTATATAGTATTTTCATCAAGACAGACCTTAGACTATTTTTATTTATTTTTTATTTTTTGTATATATTGGCAATGTTCCAATGTTTTTATTCTATCTTACTTTATTTTATATATATTCATTTTTTGTCGATGCATATTGGCAAATTTACATTTTTTTTCTTGTCAATATACATACTGGCAATGTTCCGAATCTTGTCGGTTATATAAAACGAGTTAGTGGAAGATATCTCGAAACCCGAGGAAATTAACTTAGTTAATGAGGCCATTAACTAGGATTAAGAGGCTGTCAAAGACATGAAGACTGTGTTAGTATCATCAAGGGCTTTTCATTCCCGTCAATATTTCTTGACAATATTCAAATTATTGTCAGTGATACTGAACATGTTAGGAGGAGATATAAGGAAGCTGGAACATTTGCTTGGAGATCGATTCCATATAGGAGATGAAGATTCCAGAAACGTTGAGACCATATCTGAGGCCGATTTTATTGACAATATTTAAGTCTTGTCACACAATTATTGAACGTTGTAAAGAGGGAATGAGGTCAGTGTAAGGGGGTATTAGGGAGTAATATTGCCCTTGACCAGCGTTTCTATCCATAGGGGAAGAATATCGCCCTGAAGAGTCGTAGAGTGATTAAAGAGAGAGTTTTGAGAAAGAGTTTAAAAGAGAACAGAGGTTGAATTTTATTAGTTCATTTTTTATTTTATTCTCTCATTTCCCACTGTATTGTATGTTATTTTAGTATTTAGTTATATATTTATATCCCATTATGTTTTATATTTTCTAGTATTTGTTAATTTATTCATACCCAAATGTATTGTGTATTTTTAGTTTATCTATTTGTATCCCACTGTATTATATATTTCTTTATTCTCTATTTATTTTCCATGTATATTTGTTTTTCTATTTACATATGCATATTTTTTATTGTTTATTCACGATGTATACATTTTCTAAATCTATTTTTATATTTATTCCTATTTCACTATCTCGTATATTTTTATCTATATATTTTTATCGCAGTACATTGTATATTTTTTATCTATTTATTGATCGTGTATAATTGAAAATAGACTTAGATAAGAGTGTAGGGGCAGTGGTTGTTGGCAAGACTGTTGATAATGTTAAGTGTTGTCAATGAATATTCGTTGATTGTGAACGTGACCTCACTTGGGTCGATTACCCTGTAGAGCTGAACAGGATTACCCGCGTAGATCAAACGTTTAACTGGGACAGAGGTAGTTAAGTTAAATGGGATAGGTAATTCTCGTTAAACGGCCAATGAGGTGGGAGGAAGGAAGACGAGGGGGAGGAAGGGGGGAGGGGGAGAAAGGGGGGGAGGGGGAGGAAGGGGGAGGAGGATTTGCCCCCATTCTCCCCTTCTCGGAATTAGACTGAATTGCATCGTTTCAATACGGTGACTCCCTGTGAGTGTTTTGTTCTCGTGTAGAGGCCGTAATCTCGGGGTAATGAGATTCTGTGTTTTCGTATTGAAGAGTATAAGACACAGAATGGCAGGTGGAAATCGCACGATTAAGCCAAGTTGGGGGAGGAGAGGGGGAGGGGAGAAGGGGGAGGAGAGAGGGAGGGGAGAAGGGGAGGAGAGGGGAAGGGAACTACAAGGGGAATTGGAAGGGGAGGGGGACGGGGAGGAGGAGTGGGGTGGGGAAGGGGAAAGGAAGGGGGAGTGGGAGGGGGAGGGGGAATTGGTAGGGGGAAGGGGACGAACAGGGGAGCTAAGGGGGAGTGGGAGGGGGAAGAGGACGGGTAAGGGAATTAGAAAGGAAAGGGAAATGTGAGGATGGAGATGCGAAAAAGAGGGGAAAGTGAGAGAGAGGGGAAGAGGAGGAAAGGGAATTGGGACGGGGAAGGGAAGAGAAGGAGTAGGGGTAAGGGGAGGGCAGAGGGAAGGTAAAAGAGAGGGGAAGAGAAAGGGAAAGAGAAGGGTTGGGAAAAGGAAATGCGAAAGGGGAAGTAGGAAGGGAGAAGGGGAATTAGAAGGGAAAGGTGAGTGGGAAAAGGAAGGGCAAGGGTGAAAGTAGAAAATGTAAGAGGAGGGGATGTGGAAGGGGAAAGGGCTTGGGAAAAGGGAGGGGGAAGGGGAGAGTAAGGAGGGATGGAAGGGAAAAGGATGAGAGGTGGGGAGGGGGAGGACACGTACATAGAAAGGGGAGGGGAGGGGGAAGAAAGATTAGGGAGAAGAGGGGAAATTAGAAGGGAAAGGGGAGTGAGAGGGGGAGTGGGGAAGGGGAAAGATGGATGGGAAAGGAAAGGGGATAAGAAGAAGGGGGAAGGGGAGAGTAAGGAGGAAGGAAGGAAAGGGAAGGGGAGAGTAAGGAGGGAGTAAAGAAAGGGAAGAGGAGAGTAAAGAGGGAGGAAAGAAAGGGAAGAGGAAGAGATTGGGAAAGGGGGAAGAGGAGGAGGAAGAGAGAAGGAAAGGGAGAGGAGGAGGAGGAGGAGGAGGAGGAGGAAAGGCCAAGAGCAGAATACCCATATAGAGACCAAGGTGGGAGCTTAATTACCTCAAGTATCGTTCTTCTAAGACGTTAATAAGGGCCGAGGCTATATTGGCTCAGTGGGTCGGAAAAAAGTGACCATTTGTATGGCAACACTCAATCAGCTGTAGATGTTGCCATGCGGATGAGTATAACTTTTCTTAGACCTGTTGAAACACGATATAAAAAAGATCAAAGGCAGATATATGGTACCGTGCCTCTCGTGTCCGACGCCAAGAATAGAACTGGGGATCATTGAAATTCTGGTAGTCTTGTGTACCATCATTTCCCGGAGGCGAATGGCCTAATGAATTGCTCATTTCGTTCGTTTCGTTCGATCGACTGGACGAAATGGGTGGAAACACGAATCGTTCGCTAATTTGACCTAATCTCACCCAAGTTGATCCTTACCTGTTGGCCTTAGCGTTTTTTTTTTTTTTTTTTTTTTTTTTTTTTTTTTTTTTTTTTTTTTTTGGTGCAACCTCCCACATAAGGGAGTCAAATCCTTTGGTATACAGATAGATACCATTGTAATATATATATATACATATATATATATATATATATATATATATATGTATATATATATATATATATATATATATATATACACATCGGGTCGTATCTTGACACGTCACTTGACCGACGGACGATCTTGGAACCTCCCCTAACCAGCTTGAAAGTGCTTTCATCGGTGAACATGACGTTCTGCCACTGCTGTGGTGTCCAGTCCTTGTATTTCTTGCAGAATGCTAGTCATTTCCTCCTCACGGGCTCCGTGAACAGCGGCTTCTTGGCAGCACGTCGACCAGGTAACTTTAGGTAATTTTGGAGCCGATGTTGAATGGTTCTGACAGAGACGTTTTTCAGTAGTTCCAGATGCTTTTTCTTTAGTCAAACGGCTGTAATGGATGGGTCTGATTGTACTTCTCATCGTAGGACCTTGTGAGTGTGAGTAGAAGTCTTCCTTGGTGCCACAAAGCCCGGCTTTCTTGGTGGATCAGTACCGGGAGGGAGGGCGGCGGCGGATTTCTTGAGGGTGTAGATGGCCATCCTTGATACCTTCAGATTCCTTGCTCTAACACAGCAAGGGCCCTTCTCTTCTCTCCAATAGTAAGCTTGGTACACCCAATCTTGAGCACTGGAAGGCGAGTTATAGGGCACCAAATTTCCTGGAGAATTAAAAAAAAAAAAAGAAAAAAAAAAAAAAGGACGCTGAGGATCAGCGCACAGGGCCCACTTCCTCACCGAGCTCAGACGGCTCACTAAAAAAAGGGCAGGGATGGACTCTACTTTCTCCTCACAAATGTGACAATGAAAACAAGTAATTATATTGAGGCTTTGAGGGATCACATGCTCACTTTCTGGGGTATTCATCAGTGTGACCACTTCATGCATGATGGTGCTCCCTCTCACAGGTCCAAGGCAGTGAAAAAGTTCCTTTCTGACAATAACATTAGTGTTTTGGAGTGGCCAGGCAACTTCCCTGGCCTAAGCCCCATTGAAAATGCCTGGAACCATATGAAAAACAAGCTGGAAAAGTTGCGACCCACAAGCATCCCTATCCTGAAGGAGAAGCTGAAGAAGATGTGGGCGACAATGGACGACACCTACTTTACCGAACTTGCCAATTCGATGCCTAGAAGGATCTAGATGGTTATCAAGAATAAGGATAACATGTCAAAACATTAAGTGTAACACCAAAGTGAAAATAAAAGGCCAGTAAGTACTACTTTTGATTTTTATTGTCCCAAAATCCTGTCAACACTTTTTTGCGCCCACTGTATATATATACATATAAATATATATATATATATATACATATATATATATATATATATATATATATATATATATCATTGAATGAAATGGCAAGCTTGTTATGACAAAGCTTTTTGTCAATCTCTCTCTTTCGTAAGGCGACTTTCCCTTCCATAGGCAGGAGTCCGAGTAATTCGTTGTATGCCATGAGATAGAAATAGGCATAGTCGAAAGCCAAAACGCGTTTTCGCACCTCCTGGTGCTTCTTCAGTGGCAATTGAAGTAATGGAGATTCCATGAAGGTAAACAACTTTTATATCCGGAAGGTGGATGGTGGTTGGCTGGATTCCTGCGGGTGAGGTACGGTCAGTTCTCCCATTGGCTGAGAGGTGCGTGACGTGATCAGTCTGCGCCCCAGCACCGTAATGGGCGGACCTCCTAACGCTGGGTAACGCTTGCAGGTCATGGGCTTGTATATTAAGATTTCGAGAAAGAACTTTTATGTATAGAGCCTCCAGGATAGGTAGTCTTCTAGGGTCTTGGTGTGCGGATAAAATTTCTGTGTATGTGTGTATATATATATATATATATATATATATATATATATATATTATATATATAATATAGATATATATAATATAGATATATATGTGTATATATATAGATATATATGTATATATATGTATATATGTATATATATATATATATATACATGTGTGTGTGTGTGTGTGTGTGTGTGTGTGTGTGTGTGTGTGTGTGTGTAAGAGGGAGGGTGGAGTGTATTTAGGGATGGAATGGGTGGGAATGGTTTTATTCCTTTTTCTTTTTGGCTACCTCCCTTGTAAGGGGAAAAAGCCTCGGTATATAAAAATATATAAATAATAAATTATATATATATATATATATATAGTATATATATATATAGTATATATATATATAATACATATATGCATACATATGCATACACTACGGCCATAGGATAATGAAGTAGGAGACGGTGGAAGTCAAACAAACTACATCAGTATAAGTTTGGTGGTGTGTACACTTGGGGACTTGTACAAACTCTCCGCTGGACGGCGCACATTGTACTCTATGTACTGTGTAGATGTACATTAATATCGTTACTATGTCAGCAAACACGCAAACTATTATACTTCAAAGTTGTAGTTTGGACCAGTGTATGTATGCATATGTATGTATGTATGCATGTATGTATGCATTTATGTATGTATGTATGTATGTATGGATGTATTTGTATGAAGGAAATGCATGTGTATATGTATGTATACATATGTATATATGTATATTTTGTATGAGTGAAATGGATGTGTATATATATGTGTATGCATGTGTACATATATGTACGAGTATGCATGTGTATATATATGTATGCATGTATATAGTAATGTATGTAAATGATGTTCAATATACTGTTGTCAGTTCTCCTTATATGAATAAATGGGAGCGAAAGAAAGAGAGAGAGAGAGAGAGAGAGAGAAGGGAGTGGAAGAGGTAGAGGTGGGAGGAGGAGAAAGAGCTTTAGACCCAATGATGGAGTTCTCCACCTACCTACCTCCACTCCCATCCCACCCCCACTCCCACTCCTATTCCCTGTATACGTCACCCGTCCTCCAAACGTCTAAATCAACTTTTTTTTTCATTTTATTTTTGGCCATAATTTCGCCAAAAAAGAGGGAGCGGAAATGGGAGCGGGAGAAGGTTAAATGATTTTCCCTTCGACAACCCGGTGCTCCTGACAACCTGCTTCCCCCTCCCACCCATCCCCCTCTTTCCCCTCTGCCCCCCTCTTCCCCCCACCCTCCTCACCCTCTGCTCCCCTTTTCCTCACTCTCCCCCTTCAGCCTCTGCCACCCACCCTTCCCCAATCTCTTTCTTTCCTTTTTCTTCTCTCTCTCTTCCTCTCTCCCCATTTCGCCTTCTCCCCTTCTCCCCTCTTTCCCCATTTACCTTTTTTCCTTCTTACCCATATTCCTTTCTCCCCTCTCTTCCCTTTTCCCTGTCTTTCCATCTCCCCTCTTTTCTCTTCTCCCCTCTCTTCCCTTCTCCCTCTCTCCCATTCTCTCCTATCTCACCTTATCCTCTCTATTCCCTTCTCCCCTCTCTTCCCTTCTCCCCTCTCTTTCCTTCTCCCCTCGCATGCCTTCTCCTCTCTCTTCCCTTCTCCCTTCCCTTTCCTTCTCTCCTCTCATCCCCTCTCCCCTCTCTTCCCTTCTCCCCTTTCTTCCTTTCACTTATTCTTCTATTCCCCTCTCCTATTCTAACTCTCCCCTCCTCCTCTCCCAGCCCCTCTCCCCGTCTCCTCTCTCATCCCCCTCTCTCCCACTTTCCTTTCACTTCTTTTTCCTTTCTCCCACCTTTCCCCAATCTCCCCATTTTACCCTCTCCCCTCCCACCGTCTAACCTCTCCTCCCCCGTCCCACATCCTCTCCCTCTACCCCATTTTTCCCCTTCCCCTTCCCCTTCCCCCACCCCCCAACCTCATCATTTTCTTCGTCCTGTTCCCTTTCCCTGTTGAAATAGGCTCTTGTGAATGAGGTTTTGTTTGTGTGTGTTGATGGTTACGGACTCCTTAATGAGGTTGAAACGTTCCATTTGCCTCCTCCGGCGCCACCAGAACCGACACACCAGTTCCTGGGTTCCGGAGGCGTCAATGGTCGCATCTGGGCGTATCTGGTGAGACGAGTGACGTCATCAAGAGGTGGTGACTTCATCAATATATGGTGACGTCATCAATATATGGTGACGTCATCTGTGCCTTGTAGGTGCTACTCTGGTCTATGGTTTCTCTACCCTTCCCTTCTCTCTCTCTCCCTCTCTCTCTCTCTATGTCTATATCTGTATGTCTATCTATCAAGAGGTGGTGACGTCATCAAGAGGTGGTGACGTCATATGTGCCTTGTAGGTGCTACTATGGTCTATGGCAGGGGTTCTTAACCTTTTTTCTCCAATTCCCCAATTTCTAGTGAGCCAACTCTCCATTTCCCACCACAGCATCGGTTGACAACAAGAAGACACCAGAAACCAACAACAAGAAACAAAAACACAACGATTAAAAAAAAAAAAGACTGGTTCTTCTGTCCGACCGGTCATTCCCCACTTGGCAACTCCGCCATTCCCCACCAGTGGGGAATTCCTCACAGTTTAAGAACCACTGGTCTATGGTTTCTCTACCCTTCCCTTCTCTCTCTCTCCCTCTCTCTCTCTCTATGTCTATATCTGTATGTCTATCTATCTATCCACCTCTTGATGGTGTGCGTGTATCTGTGTTCTAGCATATACAAGTAGACGGTGAGATAGGAAACAAGAAGATAAAGATAAAGGAAAGGGAAAGAAAGAAGAAAGGAGGAATAGTAAAGAAAGGAAGGAAGGAAGTAGGTAAGTGAGGGATGAAATATGGAAGGAAGGAAGAAAGGAAGGAGGGAAGGAAGGAAGAAGAGAAACAAGGAAAGAAGGAAAGAAGTAGGAAAGTGAGGGATGAAATATGGAAGGAAGGAGGGCATGAATGAATGAAGGAAGAAATGAAGGAATGAAGGAAGGAAGGAAAGAAGAGGTGAAGAGAGGGAGAGAGCGAGGGCGGGAGTAGGTGATCAAAGAGAAGCCATTGTTGTTACAAGAGGAATGGAGATACTATGGAGAACATAAAAACGTAAGAATGGAGGAGACTGCAAGAGACCCTAAGGCCTACACTAGGCAGTTACATGTCCCTTACTACTTGTCATCTCCATCCATAAAAATATCTCATCTTGTCTTAAAACAAAGAATTGTTTCAGCGCTCACAAACTACGTGGTTACTAAGTCACTTCCGTTCGTTAACCACTCAGTTCTTGCCTATTTCCTTCTTGAACCTGCAGAAAGATGATATTGGGAGGAACTTGTGCTAACAACCAAGAAACGAAGACAGTGGGAGCCATTACGTGAGTTGTGAGTATAAGGAAGGGTTTTAGAGGAAGAGGAGGATGAACAGTAGGAGGAGGAGGAGGGGGAGGAGGAGTAATAATAATAATAGGATGAAGAGGAGGAGAAGTAGGGGGAGGTGGAGGAGGAGAAGTAGAAGGAGGAAGAAAAGGATGAGAAGGAGAAGGAAGAGGAGGAGGAAAAAGAGGAGGAGAGGGGGAGGAGGAAGAGGAGGAGGAAGAGCAGCAGGAGAAATAAGAGGAAGAGAAGAGGACGAGGAAAAAGAGGAGAGATGAGGAAGAGGAGAACGAGGAGGAGGAAGAGGAGTAGAAAGAGCAGGAAGAGAAACAAGAAGTGGAAAGCAAAAGAAGAAGAAGAAGAAGAAGAAGATAACGAAGGGGAAGGGTGAGAGAGCAAAAACAAAAAGGCATTAGTAGAGAGAAGATAAAAGTATTTATTGAAAAACTTAATCATATAAGTCTAACACAAGCTAATATACAGAAAGATGATAAAGACCGTATTGCCCTTTGTGCACGTAATCATGATGGACATGTTGAGAATTAACAAACCCGAAGATGAATTAAAAAATATATCTTTTCTCAGCCGATTTTACAAATTAGTTATGTCATGTAGAGTTACAAAGTTACAAGAACTTTAAATTGCATATGGGCTTTATAAAATCCCTGAACATATATACATATAGTGTGTGTGTGTGTACATTATATACGTATATATACATATATATTATTTATACATATATGCATATATATATGTAAATATATGTATCATATATGTATATATAATATATATATATATATGTATATATATATGTATATATATATGTATATATATAATATATATATATATATATAGAGAGAGAGAGAGAGAGAGAGATATATACAGAGACGAACTGAGACTTAGATTACGAATAAGAAAGGAAAAGGATGAGGAGAAAGAACAGGAGGGCAAGTAAATGAGCCAGAAGGAAAATGTGTAAGAGCAAATGTAGAAAAAAAAAGGACAAGAAGCCAAACAAGATAAAGGAAGAGTCTAAATTGTAAAAGGATGCGAGTCGAACAAAAGCCACCAAAGATATAAAGAAGTTGAAATACAGTAAACATCTTAGTATGATACTTTTGTTTGCTTCCCCCTCTCTTTCTTTCTCTCTCTCTCTCTCTCTCTCTCTCTCTCTCTCTCTCTCTCTCTCTCTCTCTCTCTCTCTCTCTCTCTCTCTCTCTCTCTCTCTCTCTCACTCTCTCATCTCTTTCTCTCTCTCTCTCTCTCTCTTCTCTCTCTCTCTCTCTCTCTCTCTCTCTCTCTCTCTCTCTCTCTCTCTCTCTCTCTCTCTCTCTCTCTCTCTCTCTCTCTCTCTCTCTCTCTCTCTCTCTCTCTCTCTCTCTCTCTCTCTCTCTCTCTCTCTCTCTCTGTCGCTTGCTTTCTCTTTCTCTGTCGCTCTCTCTTTCTCTCTCGCTCTCGCACTTTCTT
>NC_134808.1:27292994-27297994 GCF_046742065.1 Oratosquilla oratoria
GTGTGTGTGTGTGTGTGTGTGTGTGTGTGTGTGTGTGCAAGCACTAAGGCGGGTAAGGAACTTCTAGTATCGACTACAAAGAGCGAGCGAAAGAGAGCAAGAGAGCGAGAGAGAGCCAGGTGACATCAATCGCGCATTTCGACGCGAACGCGAGAGGCAGCCTCGGCACTCCGTGGGATGCTCCCATCGCTTTCCTTTGACAAAAGAGGCTGAGACTCGGTTCGGGGTTTTTGGACTGAGATCCAAATATGGAAAGGGGAAGACTCTTCCACTGCCGAGGACTGAATACAGCCGTACCCTTCCCCCCAAAGAGAGAGAAGGAGAGAGAGAGAGAGAGAGAGAGGGTGAGGCAGAAGAAAGGAGGAGATAGAGGAGAAGGAAGAGAAAGAGAAGGGGAGAGGGAGAAGAAAGAGGGGAGGTAGGAAAAGGGGAAGAGGGGGGCAGGGGAGTATAGGAGATGGGGAGAGGGGGGAGAGGAGGGGAGAGTGAAGTACAGGATGGGAGAAGAGACAGGGGAGTAGGGGAGGGGGAGGAGAGGGGGAGAGGGGCGTCGTTGTTAAGAGTAACTGTTGGTACCCCTGATCGAAAAACAGATTCCTTTTAGATCACTTCTATAAGTTATCCATAGTTATGTATGGATTGTTATATCTGTATGAAATATCCAGGGTTTTTACGTATTGTACCATTTTCCTCCCCCACCTTCATTTCATACAATCTTCATACCAACACAAATACCAACACTAATACCAATACCACTACCAACACCATATCCGCTATCATCACCATAATCATCATCATCGTCATCATCGGCTTCATCATCATCATCATCATCATCATCATCATCATCATCATCATCATCATCATCATCATCATCATCATCATCATCACCATCATCATTATAACCACACCACCACCACCATCATCATCATCATCATCATCATCATCATCATCATCATCATCATCATCATCATCATCATCATCATCATCATCATCATCATCATCATCATCATCATCATCACCATCACCATTATCATCATCATCATCATCATCATCATCATCATCATCATCATCATCATCATCATCATCATCATCATCATCATCATCATCATCATCATCATCATCATCATCATCATCACCACCACCACCACCACCACCACCGCCACTCCCAGTTCCACTGTTACTATCACTATCACTCCTAATATTACCATCATTTCCACTATTGCTATCATTATCACTATCATTATAACCATTATCACTATATCACTATCACCACTATCACCATGACCACAATCACTACTATCACTATTGCCATGATCAGTATCACTTTATTATAACACTATCAGCATTATCACCATCACTATTATCATTATCACTGCAGCACTATCACTATCACAAATATCACTTTATCACTATTTTTATATCACTGTCACTATTTCCATGACGTCTTATATTTTGTTTTCTCCGGACATTTCCCCCATCCTCCTTCCCCCGGATTAAAGAGCTGCCGGACGTTTGCCGACCTATAACTCGAGTTGCCCGGAGTCGATTCCTTGGTCCGGTCGTTCTTCAGGGCGCCGTTTTATGCTCTTTCCTCCTAATTGCGTCCACAATGAATGGCGGGGCGGGAGACCGGGCAGTCCCGTCTCCTCTCTCGCCTTTGTAAGCTCTCCAGTTTACGGGACTCAAACAGGTCTTCTTCTTCTTCTTTTTCTTCTACTTCTACTTCTTTTTCTTTTTCTTCTTCCTCTTCTTTTTTTCTTCTTCGTCTTTCTCTTTATCCTCTTATTCTTACTTTTTCTTCTTCTTTTTCAAGTTCTTCTGCTGCTGCTGCTTCTTCCTCCTCTTCTTCTGCTGCTGCTTCTTCTTCCTCTTCTTCTTCTGCTGCTTCTTCTTCTTTTTCTTCTTCTTCCTCTTCTTCCTCTTCTTCTGCTGCTTCTTCTTTTTTTCTTCTTCTTCCTCTTCTTCCTACTAGTTCTCTCCTTCCTCGTCCTCCTCTTCTTCTTCTTCTTCGTCCTCTTTCTTCACTTCCTCTTCTTCATCTTCCTCTTCTTCATCTTTGGTTTCGTCTTAATATTTTGTGGGTTTTCTTTGGCTTCTCTTCATTGTCATCCTCGTTTTTTTTTCTTATCATTCTCCTTTGTCGCCTTCGTCCCTTTATCTTTTTACTTTGTTTTCTTATACTTCCTCGTCTCCTCTTTTCTTAATCCTTTGTCTTCCTCCTCCTCTTCTTCCTGCTACTCCTCATCTGGTCCCCCTCTTCAACTCTAACTCCCCAACTCCTTCCTCTGCTCTTACTTCTCCTCTACTTTATTTTTCTCCTCCTCGTTCTCCTCTTCTCCCTCGTCCTTTTCCTCCTTATCCTCCTTATCCTCCTCTTCTTCCTTCTCCTCCTACTCCACATCATCATCTTCACTCTCTTCCTCCTCCTTCTCCTCTGGTCTTCCTCCTCTACTCTTCTTTTTATTCCACCACCTCCTCTAACTTTCCTCCTCTACTCTTCCTCTTATTCATCTTCCTCTTTTGGTCTTCCTCCTCTACTCTTCCTATTATTTCTCCTCCTCTACTCTCCCTCGTATTCCTCCTCCTCTTCTGGTCTTCCTCCTCTGCTCTTCCTCTTGTTCCTCTTTCTCTTTTGTTTTTTTCCTACCTCTTCCTCCCCTTATTTCTCCTGTTCTTGTTCTTCCTCCTCTACTCTTCCTCATATTCCTCCTCCTCTTCTGGTTTTCCTCCTTCCCCTCCTCCTCCTCCTCCTCCTGTTCCTTCTCATATTTCTCCTTTTCTGGTCTTCCTCCTCTACTCTTCCTCTTCTTCCTGTTCTGGTTTTCCTCCTCCTCCTCTTATTCCTCCTCCTCTTATTCCTCCTCCTCCTATTTTCCCTCCTCCTCCTCCTCCTCCTCCTCCTCCTCCTCCTCCTCCTCCTCTTATTCCTCCTCCTCCTCCTCCTCCTTTTATTCCTCCTCCTCCTCCTCCTGAAATCTCTATTCCGGGCCCTGCATCCTCCAATAATGACCTGGTTTTCAATTTGTGAGGACCGAGAAAGACAGAGGCAATCCTCCAATCCCCCCTCCCCCTCCCCTCCCCTCCCCTCCCTCCCTCCGCCTCAGCCCAGAGTCCTCCAGACAGACGACCCCAGACGAATCCCAGACAGACAACCCCAGACTGACAACTCCCAGACTGACAAACCCCAGTTTGACAAACCCCAGACAGACAACCCCAGAACACCCTTGGTCTCTGTGTGATTCCCCCCAGTAATATCACTTACGACCACTAACACCACCACTAACGCCACCACTACCACCAGCACCACTACCACCAGCACCACTACCACCAGCACCACTACCGCCAGCACCACCACCGCCACTTACTACTACCACCATCACACAGACTACAGGACCATTCTCTCGGGATGGATTGCAATAATAAGGTCTTGGTCTTAATTGTAACTACATTGGGCTTACGATGAACACACACACATACACAGACACACACACACACACACACACACACACACACACACACACACACGCACACACACACACACACACACACACACACACGCACGCACGCACGCACTAGGGAATGCCGCCTGCGTGTGCAGATTGCTCACTTGATGTTAACTTAATTGTAGCGAATTAACTGGCTGTGCATGACAGATAACCTCCATTGCCTGACGCGACGTTAAATGCGGACATATGGATCGCATACAATCATTGAAACTGTTTATGTACGTCTCTGTGTGTGTGTACGTGTGTGTGTTTGTGTACGTTGTGTCCCAGCATACTTGCCTCTTCCTTCCTCCCCTCTTTCCTCCACCTCTTTCTTACCCCTTTCCTCCCCCTTTTCTCTGCTATATATCCCTTTTTCCTTTCGTCTTCCTTCCTCCTTCCTCCAGCTTTCTGCCCCCTTTCCTCCCACTTTCCTCCCCCTTCCCCCTTTTCCTACCCATTTCCACCACCTATCCTTCCATTTTTCTCCCCCTTCCCTCTTTCCTCCCCCTTTTTTCCCTCTCTCTGCCCCCTTTCCTCCCACTTTCCTCTCCCCTTCCCTCCTTTCCTACCCCTTTCTACCCCCTTTCCTTCCATTTTTCTCCTCCCTTCCCTCTTTCCTACCCCTTTCTTCCCTCTTTCCGTCCCTTTTCCTCCTTTCCACCACCTTCCCGACTCCCCCCCTTTTCTGCCTTTTTCCTTCACATCTTATACTCAAATTTCCATAATAGACTCCCCCCCCGCAGCACCTCCCCCATATAACACACATAAATCCAAAGTAGAATGATATTTTTAATTTGCATGTGACCCCAGTTCTGAATAAACATGAATTGACAATAACTGTTTTTTTCCTATTTTACAGGTAAAACTGGCGTTTTTTGGGTCACGTGACTTCACTAGAACAGGTAAAGTCTCAACGTATATTGCGGTATATATGATATATATGTATATATATATATAATATATATATATATGTGTGTGTGTGTGTGTATGTATATATATATATATATATATATATATATATATATATATATATTATATATATACATATATATACAGGGTGGGGCGTGGGAATTTCCTTTTGTGAAAATGCAATAAAAAACAAAACACGTTTCAAAATTCTGTATTTTTATTTTTTGTCTGTCACACAGCATGAGAGATTTAATTGTACATGTTTTTAAAAAGAATATAATTTAAATGCAGGCTCCATTTTCAATACACTGATTCAGACGAATTCAGAAGATTTGGTCTAGTCTTTCAAGCATGTTGACCGGTATATTGGCAATTTTGGTTCGAATGTTAATCTGTAGTTCTTCCTGGTTCTGTGGAGGATCGTTATAAATCAGGGATTTGAGATAACCCCGCAGAAAGTAATCACAGGGGCCTAAGTCAGGCGAGCGCGCAGGCCAGTTTGTGCCCCCTCTCAGGGAGATCAATCGCCCGGGGAAGGTTTCTCTCAAAAAATCCATCAAAATCCTGGCGGTATGGGCTGTGACCCAATTTTGCTGAAACCAC
>NC_134808.1:27302994-27312994 GCF_046742065.1 Oratosquilla oratoria
GTTCCCATGTATTGTAGACTTCCAGTCTCCCAGTCTCTTAGTTTAGTCCCCAAATGTCCAAATCTCCCAGTCTCCCACACTCCAGTCTCCCAGCCTCCCACTCTAGTCTACCAGACTCCCAGAGTTTTAATCTCACTTTCTCTAAGCCTCCCAGGCTCCAAATGCCCATATCTTTCAGACTCCTAATCTCCTAGTCTAGTCTCCCAGACTCTCAGTCTTACACTCTCCAAGCCTCCTAGTCTCCAAATTCCCATATCTCGCAGATTCCCAGTCTCCCACCCTCCTAGCCTAGTCTCTAAATATCCAAATTTCCTAGTCTCCCACCCTCCTAGTCTCCAACTATCCCAGTCTCTCACTCTAGTCTCCCAGACTCCTAGACTTCAAGTCTCACTTTCTCCAAGCCTCCCAGCCTCCAAATGTCCATATTTCCCAGACTCCCAGTCCCCCAGTCTCCTAATCTAGTCTCACAGACCCCCAGACTCTTTCTTACACTCTCCAAGCCTCCCAGCCTCCAAATGTCCATATTTTCCAAACTCTCAGACTCCCAGACTCTGTCTCACACGCTCCAAACCTCCCAGGATTAAAATCTCCAAATCTCACAATCTCACAGTCTGTCACCTATTCTGCTTTATGTGTGTGAGAGAATTGAAGAATCAATTGAGGTTATTCGGACATGGGAAGCCTCCAGTGTCTTGATATGTTTATGGTTGAGTAACACAGTGTGCAGAGTAGGTAGGGGTCATGGTGCATGACTATATGTGAGCAAGTTTGTCAATGTATATAAAGAATAATATATATGGGTACGTAAACACTCACAGACATACACATGTACTATTGCCAGCACTTGTAACTGGTACAGTACCAGTTAGTGCTGGCAATAGTACACACACATACGCACGAACACACACACACACACTCACACACACACACACACACACACACACACACACACACACACACACACACACACACACACACACACACACACACACACACGACTCGATGGCGCAATGGTAGCGATCGCGGCCGCCACTACGGCGGTCCGAGTTCTAATCCCGCCCATATATTGGTCACATACGAGCTCTGAGCTCTCTTTCGGGAGGGTAATATCTGTCGATCGCGAGTTCAGCACGTGATCCAAGACTATGGTGAATCACACACACACAAAATAAGATAAAACAAAGTAAAGGCACATACAGACACACGAGGGCGGACAGGGACAACCACAAACGCAAAGACACGCATACACGCACACACACACACACACACACACACACACACACACACACACACACACACACACACACACACACACACACACACACACACACACACATGTACACACATGTACGCACACTTGGAAGGCATGGGACATGGCGCCCGGGTTGACAGCTTTTGTGATCAATCACAGGAGGAGAAATTGTCTCTTGAGGAATTCAGGAGGACACCACAGCGAGAAGGACACTGATGACGTCATCTGGAGGGAATGATGTCACGCGGAGTGTGTGGAATGGCGTTCGAAATTGTGTATAAAAGGCTTTACTTGTTCATTTATTTATTTACATATTATATATTATTTGCTCATTGAACTATTTATATTTTATCTAATTATTTATTTGTATGATTATTGTTTTTATTTATCATTTATTAATGTCTTATTTTATTTTATTTTTTCGTTCTTTTTTATCTATTTCAAATTTATTTATTCAGTTTTTATTCGCTAAGTATAAAAATGGGTTTGGTTCTATAGTAAATCCAATTCGGAAAGAAAAATAAATTTTTATCTCGACACATTAATACGACATTGCGTTAATGTATGTGAATATTTTCACTCCAGGTTTTTTCGTATTATTAATTTTTTTACTTTAATCCAGTCAAAAAACGTAAATAACTAGGCCCAAATCTATCGTCATAATACGAAAGAGAAAACCCACTCCCTGAATTTAATTTGCATAATGTTTATGAAAATATTTTCAGCTAAAGCTTTTTTCCTCGATATCTGACAACGCGCTTCTGACTTATGCACGAAGGGATTGGAAAACATTTGATGACGTATTTTGATAAGTGGCTGAAATTAGCCGCAGACTTATCTTTTTTCAAATGAGCTTCGACGTCGATATTATGATTATTATTGTTATTATTATTATTGTTATTATTATTATTATCATTGTTATCATTATTATTATTGTCGTCGTCGTCGTCGTCGTCGTCGTCGTCGTCGTCGTCGTCGTCATCATCATCATCATCATCATCATCATCATCATCATCATCATCATCATCATCATCATCATCATCATCATCATCATCATCATCATCATCATCATCATCATCATCATCATCATCATCATCATCATCATCATCATCATCATCATCAATAATCATCATCATCAATAATCATCAATATTATTATTATTATTATTATTATTATTGTTGTTTATCGTTATTATTGTTTTCATCCACGGATATGATCTGCAGAAAGTCTCTGTACAACGTCGACTCAAGAATATGACCTGTTTGACGTACAGTGACGTAATGTATAACAGACCTGCTAGTGATGACGTAATATATAATAGGCCTAATGTAGGCTGAAGGCACATTCAGCTAGAACACTCAAATATTAGTTATTGGCCTTGCATAGCATATTCTAGACAAGTCTTTGGTTGTTGGAAAGGTATGTCCTAACCATAGGCAATCTAAGTGTTAGAAGTTAGACAAAAGGTACAAGCCTGTTGCTGATTGGTAAAGAAACATGACGTGGCATTGATTAGCTAATGGCTAGACAAACGATATGACGTCACATAGGAGATCAGCCAATGAATAAAGACGACATGACGTCATACAGGGCAGACAATGACTGTTGAAGACACGACATGACGTCACACAGGGCAACCAATGGCGGTTGAAGATACGACATGATATCACACAGGGTGTCCAATGGGTGAAGACACGAAATGACGTAATGTCGACTGTTAAAACGTGTAAACATAAAACACTACTTAAGTCCCCTAACATGGACATATCAACCATTTCTATACCACAAAGAGGGTTCTATTTTGGTTAACACAAGACTGTCTCATTCAGCTGGATGACACTCCCAGATGGTACGCCACCACACTCGACTCGGGTCAACATGCAAGAGAAGTTAGGTCAGCGGGCTCAGAAGTTAAACATTTGATGATTCAATCATACCAGCTGTGTCGTATTACAAGTGTTTTTTACAAAAATCTAACTTTATTGGTCTTGCTTTTTAATCATCTTGGCTTTAGCTGTATTATTTAGTTTTTGTTCGATTTAACCCTCTTTTCTTTAAAGATTAACACCTACGAGTAACTAAAAGAAGCTTGTGTGTGTGTGTGTGCGTGTGTGTGTGCGTGTGCGTGTGTGTGCGTGTGCTTGTTTGTGCGTTTACGTGTGCGTGTGCTTACGTGTGCATGTAAGTGAGACAGAAAGAGAGAGAAGGGAGTGAGAGAGAGAGAGACAGAGAGAGAGAGAGAGAGAATCATACTGCAATCTCTTGTATGTTCATGAAACTTATATACAATACATAAATGTAGATTACAAGACATGTACCGCGTCATCATTATCCTGAAACATGGGAATTTTGCTTTAATGGTCGGGCATACGTGTGTGCACTAGATGCTTTGATTAACTTACCCTGGATATACTTTTAATAATAAATAAAAAAATTCGCGAAAGCCTGGAATAACCACAGTGTCCACAGCTCAGCTTTTTTTTTTTTTTTTTTTTTTTTTGCGAAAGCCCAGCGTGGAATATTTACCGTATCCATAGCTCAGCGCTTTTTTATTATTATTTTTTATGATGACGTCCATATTTCAACTCTCCTTTGTAGAAGAACGATCGTTTCACTTTTGTTTTTAATCAATGAAATACGCTTCATTACCGCAACGCTGTCTCGTTAGTGATGGGAAATAAGCTTAAGTGCAGGTATCTCTCTCTCTCTCTCTCTCTCTCTCTCTCTCTCTCTCTCTCTCTCTCTCTCTCTCTCTCTCTCTCTCTCTCTCTCTCTCTCTCTCTCTCTCTCTCTCTCTCTCTCTCTCGTTGTTATATTCTATGTGTGACACACACACACACACACACACACACACACACACACACACACACACACACACACACACGAACAAACTTTCACTCGAGAAATCAATATGATAAGTGATTATACAAAGACGGAGCTGTAAGGATTAAAAAGGGTCAAATTTCATAGAAAGATAACGAGTGAAAGGGAAATTGAATATAAAAACCACCCACAACCATATTGCGACGGGACGAGTATGTTTTTTTTTTTTATACTAAGCCTCAATCCTTTCTCCCCCCTCTCTACCGGGGTCCAACCCCGGTCCGACAAAGCTGGACCTAACGAGACCCCGAGACTAACAGGGTCCAAAGGCGTGAGAGGTCCCATCGGCCCATGAACCTGTTGGACCAGAAATCTGAAAACGTTTTTTCTCTTTAGTGTCGTTGGTCGTGGTCGGAACGCACCTGGGTACCCCCCGACATTGCTATAGAGGGGATCGTCTCCTGTTGTGTATATGACGCTAACATCTACTTTTTTCTTTTGTGAATTTGATGTTATATTTGGAAGCACAATTATGGATCATAAGCTTGTGTGTTGTATTTCAGTGCGTGCTGAATTTGTTCTAAAAGTAAATATATATTGTATGCTGTATGACCCATGTACTAGCATATAGATACTATATATATATATATATATATATATATATATATATATGTGTGTGTGTGTGTGTATGTATATATATACATATACATATATATATATGTATGTATGTATGTATAAGTACTAGGTTGAGGACGGTAAGAAAATACATATATATATATATATATATATATAATATATATATATATATATATATATATATATATATATATAAAGTAATTCAACCTGTTGTGTTTTGTCTTAAGGTGATTAGAACCTGAAATTTTGTAAGAAAAAGATCTATTCATCTATTTCTTTTGTTTTCATTTATCTATGTATTTATTTATTAATTTATTTATTTCATATTATTTTCCTTGTTTTTTATCTACTTCTTTATTTGTTTATTCATGTGTTCACTATTTATGTATTTATTTACTTAATTTTATCATTATCATTTTCTATTTATTTAAAGTACATGGACGATTTTTTTCTTCCATTGTATAGATTGCTTTAAGAACTACTAGGCTCTGTTGTTCTATCGTGTTCTCCAATTTTATTCAATTGTATTTAATTTTTTGTCGTTTTACTCTTTAATTCATAGCATAATTTTTTATTTTATAATTTTTTCTATTTATTTATTTTTCTTTATTCCTTTTTTCTATCCATCTCCACCAACACTACATTTATTGTGCTCCCACCACAAATACATATTAATGGGAAAAAATGTGGGAAAAGGCTTATCACCACAGAACAAGCGGACATTTTCACTGAATTATAAATCAGAATATCTGCCGACTTACACTGTTCCTCCTACTCCTAGTCCTCCTCCTACTCCTAGTCGTCCTCCTACTCCTTCTAGTTCTCCTCCTCTTCCTCTCTCTCCTCCTCTTCCTCCTCTTCCTCCTTTTCTTTCTCCTCTTCCTTCTCCTCCTAGTCCTCGTCTTCCTCCTTCTCCTAGTCCTCTTCCTAATCTAAGTCCTTCTTTTCCTCCTCCTCCTACTCCTACTCCTCCTCCTCCTCTTCTTTTTCCTTCTCCTCTTCCTTCTCGTAGTCCTCGTCTTCCTCCTTTTCCTTCTAGTCCTCCTCTTCCTACTCCAAGTCCTCCTTCTTTTCCTCCTCCTCCTCCTAGTCTTCCTCCTCCTCCTAGTCTTCCTCCTCCTCCTAGTCTTCCTCCTCCTCCTAGTCCTTCTCCTCCTCCTCTTCCTCCTCCTCCTCCTAGTCTTTCTCTTCTAGCTCCACTCCTACTCCTCCTCTTCCTCCTCTTCCTCCTCCACCTACTCACTTCCTCTCCTCCTCCTCTCTCTCTTCATTCTCCTCCTTCTCTTCCTTCTCCTTCGTCTCACCCTCTCCCTCCTCCTTCTCCTCTTTCTCCTTTTTAGCCTCTCCCTCCTCCTGCCCCACCTCCTAATTCTCCTCTTTCTCATTCTCTTCCTCCTCCTTCCACTCCTCCTCCTCTTCGTCCCCCTCCTCTTCTTCTTCCTCTCTCTCCTTTTACTTCGTCACTTCCTGTTCCTCCTCTTGCTTTCCCTCTCTTTTTAGTGCTCATCTTCCTCCTCCACTTACATGTCCTCTTCCTCTCCCTTCCATTCCTCCTAATACTATTTCTCCTCCTACTCCTACTCCTCCTCTGTCTATTCCTACTCCTCCTCCTTCTGCTCCTCCTCCTTCTCCTTCGTCTACTCCTACTCCTTCTACTACTCTACTCCTCCGTCTACTCCTCCTCCTCCGTCTACTCCTATTTCTCCTCCTACTCTACTCCTCCGTCTACTCCTATTTCTCATCCTCCTACTCTACTCCTCCGTCTACTCCTCCCCCGTTACTCCTACTCCTTCTACTCTTACTCTACTCCTCCGTCTACTCCTACTCCTCTTCCTAATCCTCCTCTTCCTTCTCTCCTTCCCCGTCTTCCTCCAACTCCTCTTTCTCCCCCTCTATCTCTTCCTCCTCATCTTTCTCCCACTCTTTCCCCTCTTCCTAATTCTCTCCCTCCCTTTTCTCATCTTCTTTCTCCTCTGTCTCATCTTCCTCCTCCCCCCTCTTCCTCTTCCTCCTCCTCCCCTTTTTCTCCTTTTTCCCTCCTCTTCCTCTTCCTCCTTTTCTCCGCCTCCTTTTTGTCTCCTCTGCATCATCTTCCTCCTCCCCTCTTCCTCTTCCTCCTTCTCCTTTTCTCCTCTTTCCTTCATCTCCCTCCTCCTCCTTTTCTCCACCTCTTTCTCCTCCTCTGCCTCCTCTTCCTCCTCCTCTTCCTCTTCCTCCTTCACCACCCAACGCTTCCCTTTCACCCAAAAAAGATCTTTATCATCAGAAGAGTTACTTGCAATTTTATTCCTCAGAATCGGAAAATTAGAATAGAATAAACATAATAGATAAAAATAAAATTCGAATACAAAAATAAGATAATATAACGATGAAATAATGAAATGATTGACGCTCTGGAGAACACCAAATCTAAAAGTCCCGATGTCACTTCGACCTTTTCGAACTCAGACTTCTTGAAGAACGACGGAGATCTCGAAGTGAGGAAGGCGGACTCCGGAAGGCGTCTGTTGTGTCCATGACAATACACAATACATGAGAGCATATTTGGAATCATGATCGTATGTATGTACCCAAGCAAATGCGTATACAGACACACATACACACGTACATACATGCATACACACATACATACATACATACATATATACATACACACATACGTACATACATACATACATACATACATACACACAGACACACACACATCAAACACACAGACACACACACGCACACACACACGCGCGCGCGCGCGCGCATACATACATAAACACATACAAACATATATACACGCACTTACACCCACGCATATGCACACGGATACGAACAAAACACGCACACAAAAAATCGCGTACCCACACACACACACACGCACACATGAAACTAACATGGTGAAGAAGATTTTTTTTTTATCTATTCCTGGAACGGCACATTTGGTCAAAGAAAATCGAGGGGAAAAATACTTTGGTGTCGATGTGGGCGTTCCATCGATCCTCGTTGGTTGCCCTCTGAAGCAAATTACGTGTAAACATCTTCACGTACACAAACGCACATGTACACGCTTCTCCTACACCAGCGACTGCCAGCCGAGGTCCACGGGACCCTAGAAGGCCACGGGACACCCTAAAATGTGCGTTTTGCTTGGTGCGATTACTAGCCTCCTATCACAGCCGGGTGACGCGCATCATATATGATGTATCATATAAGGTATATATATATATATATATATATATATATATATATATAATATATATATATATATATATATATATATATATATATATATATATATATATATATATATATATATGTATCATGAGGAGAAGAATAAGAAGAAGAAGGAGGAAGAAGAGGAAGATGAGGACGAAAAGGAGGAGGTAGCGAATGAGAAGGAGAAATTGGAAAAGGAGGAGGGAGAGAATGAGAGCGAGAAAGATGAGGAGGAGTGTAAGTAGAAGGAGGAAGAGTAGGAGTAGAAGGAGGAAGAGGAGGATGAGAAAGAGGGGAGAGAGAATGACAAGGAGAAAGAAAAAAATTCATGTCACCTCTCCCTCCCTGATGGCGTCATCGGAAATGTGCCAGTCTCGTATTCCCCTAGTTACGGGTTCGAGTCCCGCACTTCTCTCCGATTACCAACAGTGACTGTCTATTACTTACCCCAGAAGTCCAAGCGCATAGGAAAAAGGTGATGGCTTCGGCCGAAGCTACTCAGCGCCTCCTGGCGTAAGCTCCCCACCACATCTCGGGTCTTTCCTCCAAATTCGGACATGTCCTGTTTGTTTATTCCTTCTTGATAGGATCTCTGCAGAGGGAGAAGGATTGGAAAGAGGTGGACGGAAGGGCATCGAGGGGGGAGGGGGAAAAGGGAGGAGGAGTGGGAGGAGAAGGGGGAGGTGGGAGGGGGCTGAGGAGGGGAAGGGAGAGGTGGGAGGGGGCGGGAGAGGGGGAAAGAGGGAACGAGGAGGTGGGAGGGGGCGGGGGAGAGGGGAAGTGGGAGGGACGAGGATAAAGGGAGAGGGGAGGGGGGAAGGGGGTGAGAGGAGGGGGGAAGTGGAGGGCAAGGAGGGTGGGAGAAGTGGGAGAGGGCGGAGGGAGAGGCAAAGGAGGGGGAGGGGAAGGTGGCAGGGAGCCGGGGAAAGGGAGGGGGAGGGGGAATATGGGAGAGGATGAAGTGGGGGGAGGGAGGAAGGGACGGGAGGGGGAGGGTGAAGGGACGTCGGAGAGGAGCCGGAATTGAATTACGCTTCCAGGTCGTGAGCCTGGCGCGCCAAGTCAGGATAAATGATTTTATTCTTGGTAATTTGATTTCTGTTTCTTTTGCATAGAGAGAAGGAAAATGTCACTTGTCTTTTGAAGGAGAAAACTTGGAATTGGGAAAATTTGGCGTCATGATATTGACGTGAGGATCAGGAAATAAGATTTTTGGATTTTGGTTGGAGGTTCCTCTACTGACCGACCCAAGGGGAGCTGTGTTTCAAAATGAAAAACTCAGGTAAATATATACATACATACATATATACATATATATATAAATATATATATATATATATATATATATATATATATGTATATATATATAATATATATATATATATATATACATACATACATATATACATATTCGTGAAGAGCTGGAGTCCAGGAACCACTGTTTACAGAAAAGTAACCACTGTACTCATCGATATAAGTTTTCTCCATGTCCCTGAAGACGAACCCAGACAGGGTTCGAAACGTAGAAATACACTTACGTCGACGAGTCCAGCGTTACTTTCTTCTAAACAATCTATACATATTTACACACACACACACACACACACACACACACACACACACACACACACACACACACACACACACACACATATATATATATATATATATATATTATATCATACAGTACATTGTATGTACATGCATTCATATATACATACATATATCTGCTATAATAAAGTAGTAGTGTCTGTCTGTTTATTTGTTTGTTCACGAACTCCTAGGGTTTTGGGGATAGACCCCCGATAACCATATATATTCTGATACCCTATCACTCCAGGTAATTGGATAACTATATTTCTTTAAAAAAAAATGGCTAGGGTTCAGGGTTAAAGGGGTATGTTGGGGTAACACGCCACTACTGTAGTGTCCCCTTAATAACATTGGCATTTTGTGACAAAAATTACC
The DNA here is from genome assembly GCF_046742065.1 of Oratosquilla oratoria. Lineage (NCBI taxonomy): Eukaryota > Metazoa > Arthropoda > Malacostraca > Stomatopoda > Squillidae > Oratosquilla > Oratosquilla oratoria. The sequence continues at coordinate 27,312,881 of NC_134808.1, forward strand.
GTGATTAAACAAACCATTGTATGTGTTTATGAATATTATTTATACTTTTTTAAATTAATGTTGCCACAAACCATGATAGCTTTTGTATAATTATACCAAATGTTGAAATATTGG
>NC_134808.1:27317994-27320494 GCF_046742065.1 Oratosquilla oratoria
ATATATATATATATATATACATATATGTATATATATATATATATACATATATATATATATATTGTATATGTGTATATATATATACATATATATATCTATGTATATATATACATATATATAACTATATGTATATATATATACATATATCTATATATATACATATATATCTATACATATAATATATATATGTATATATATATATACATATATACATGTATACATGTATATACACATATATAATATATATATATATATATATATACATATATATTATATATGTAATATATATATATATATATATATACATATATACAACATAAGGTAGGACTGGAGCATAGAGACATAAGGAAGAAGGAAAAGAATTGAGGAGACAGACAGACGGACAGACAGACAGAGACCGACTAGCCAAGGAAAGGAAAAAGAAAGTAAATGTGAAGAAATATAGAGAACGTAGCACAGTCTTTCTTCCAACCTAGACACGAAACTAGGCTCTAGAACACTCGTTTGGGCGTCATCCTTACTCTCTAGTTTTGATTGACGTCTGACGTTGATAGACGTCAACTTTGACGTTTCTAGATTGATGTCACGTTGCCCGAGTCTCACGCGAAGTGGTTCTTCGACAGTAGGCTCGACGTCAATAATATGAAACAGGAAAACATCAATCACTCTCTTCAGAAAAGGACAGAATACACATATATATATATATATATATATATATATATATATATATATATATATATACATATATATATATATATACATATACATATATGTACATATATATACATAGATATATATGTATATATACATACAGAGAGAGAAAGAGAGAGTCGTATATAAGGATGTAATACATTGAAACAATATTCTCTGTCTTAAGAAAACGGTAGAATATCTATATAGATATATATAGTCATATATACAGATATATAGATATATGTATGTATATACTCTATTTATTGTACTGTAGTATCTAATAAATCATGAGAGAATCATTCATTATCTTCGAAGAAGATAATGTATACAAATACAGATGTATGGTTATGCATACGTTTATATATATATATATAAAATATATAATATATATATATATATAAAATATATAATATATATATAAATATATATATATATATATATACATATATATATATATATATACATACACACTCACACATATGTGTGCGTGTATGTGTGCGGTGTGTGTGTGTGTGTGTGTGTGTGTGTGTGTGTGTGTGTGTGTGTGTGTGTGTGTGTGTGTGTGTGTGTGTGTGTGTGTGTGTGTGTGTGTGTGTGTGTGTGTGTGTGTGTGTGTGTGTGTACGTTTTTTATTTTATTGATAACATTAGCTGATAACAAAATATACGAAAGCCTTGTTCTCGGGAAAGCCAGAATATGTATATATGCATATATATATAGACACGCATATGTGAATGTATATGTGTATATTTTTTATTTCATTACAGTAGCTGTGGATGTGCATTGTTATGCATGAAACCTTGAAATGAATATGTAAATCGGAAACGTCTTATATAAGCCTCCATCCAGAAATCAAACAATTTGTAAGGAAAATTGAAAAAGTGAATAAGGAAATAGTGAGCTATAGATATGCCTTAGTATTCAATAAAGTGTGTGTATCTGTGATTGTGTGTGTGTGTGTGCTTGTGTGTGTGTGTGTGAGTGTGTGTGTGTGTGTGTGTAAGTGTGTGTGTGTATGTGTGTGTGTGTGTGTGTGTGTGCGCGCGCGCGTGGGTGTCCGTATACCTGTGTCTCTTAATATGTTTATGTATATATATATATATATATATATATATATATATATATATATATATATATATTATATATTGTTCATCTTGATAATTATATATATAAACGTACATTTAATATATATGTATTATATGTGTATATATATGTATATATATATATATATATATATATCCATATGCATGTCTATATCTACTTGTATATGTACATGTACATATACACGCATGTGTATATGCATATGTATATGAATATGTATATGTACATTTATGTGTATATGAATGTGTACATGGTTTCTTGTAGACCCAATCACCAGGAATGTTCATAGAACAGCTAAGAATATTAAGAATAAAACAAAAGAAAATTTGTTCCTTGTATAAAGAGCACACACTATAACAAAAAATATATATTAATTTCTATTTTAACATACATGCCTGCACATATATATACATACATATATACAATATTAATCTATTTCTTTATTGATTTAGTTATTTATTTATCTATCTATATATATATCTACATCTTTGTCAGTCTACCCCTCTATCTATGTGTATCTATCTATCAGTATATCTGTCTGTATATCTATCTAGCTATATGTCTATCTCTTCATTTATTTGTTTATCTATTTATTTATATATTTTTGTTTGTTTTATATATTTATTTATTCGTTTATGTTTTCTTTTGTTTATTCATTTACTTATTCATTCATTTATTTGTTTCTCAAAATTCCCCCAGAAACCTC
>NC_134808.1:27327994-27330494 GCF_046742065.1 Oratosquilla oratoria
AGAGAGAAGGCAGGAGATAAGATTGAATGGAGAATGACTGTGTATAGGCAATACTGTGATGCAAGGAAGGAAAGGGGTGTGGGATAGGGGAATTAGAGTGGTTATATATGAAAGAAGTTTTGACGCAGCCCGAAAGAACTTCTCCCCGCCCTCTATCTTTCTACATGGGGACGGAGAGGGTGGGTCGCTCATTAAGTGAATCGGCCTTGCTGTGAATGTGCTGAGTGTTGCTACTCTGCTTCTGACCCAGGGCAGTGGGCGGGATACAGGGATGACCCATCACCCATGAAGAACTGAGATAAAATGGGTGGGAATGAAATGGGTGGGAGTGGGTATATGCCTTTTGACTTTGGCTACCTCCCTTGTAAGGGGAAAAACCCTTTGGTATACAGTATAGAGTATGAATATATAGTTATATATATATCATGTGTGTATATATATATATATATATGAGGATAGGAGGGTGGTAAAGAAACACACAAGTCAGAGATGAGTTTATTTCTCTAACGTTTCCGCTATTTACACCTTCTTCAGTCTCTCTGAAGAAGGTGTAAATAGCCGAAACGTTAGAGAAATAAACTCATCTCTGACTTGTGTTTCTTTACCACCCTCCTATCCTCATCTGTCCAGATGGATAATACATATACATATATATATATATATATATATATATATATATATATATATATATATATATTATATATATATATATATATATATATATACACAGTATATCCATCAATGTGCGCGTGTGCGTTTGTATGTGTGTGTGTGTGTGTGTGTGCGTGTGTGTGCGTCTTTGTCTACCTGCCTGTGTCTGTCTTCGTCTATATATACTAAAATCAATTGATTATATTTAGACCTGGATAACATTTCAAACCAAAAACAAATTCTAGATAGACCAAAAATGTCAATTAAATCCCCGTATTTTCTCTATAACATAGAAAAATATGTAACTCACCACAACAAGATTCTATGAATTATCCCCAAGGACGTGAACAACCACAAAAAACAATCTGTCAAGAAAAGGAGAAGCGGACAATAGCCCAAGTGCCCATTAAGAATAGCAAGTTGTAACTACACAAACAAGCTTTACCAATTCATCCTCCACCTCCTCCTCCTTCTCCTCCTACCCCTACTCCTCCTCCTACTCTTCCTCCACTTCCTACGCCACCTCCTCCTCTTCCTCCTTCTCTTCATCCTTCTTCTTCTCCTACTCTCCACCTCCTTCTACCATTCCTTCTCCTCCTCCTCCTCCTCCTCCTATTCCTCCTCCTCCTCCTCCTACCACTCCTCTTCCTCCTCTTCGTTCACTTCCTCCTCCTACCCATCCTACTCCTCCTCCTCATCCTCTTCCTCCTTCTCCACCTCCTACCCCTCCTCTTCCTCCTCCTCCTTCTTCTCCTCCTATGTCTCCCACATCTCCTACCCCTCCTTCTCCGTTCCTCCTACTCCTTTTCCTCCACCTCCTACCCCTCCTTCTCCTTCCCTCTTCCTCCTCCTTTTTCTCCCCACCTCCCCTCCTCCTCCTCCTCCCCTTCCTGTTCCTCCTCCTCCTCCCCTTCCTCTTCCTCCTCCTCCACTTCCTCCTATCCTTCCTCCCCTCCTCCTTCACTTCCTCCCATCCCTCTTCCCCTCCTATTCTCCTACCCCTCCATTTTCTTAGCCTCCTTCACCTCCTCCTACCACTCCTCCCATCCTCCTCCTTCTCCTCCTTCTCCTCCTTCTCCTCCACCACCTACTACCTCTTTCCCTCCTTCTCTTCCTCCTCCTCCTTCTTGTCCTTATCCTCCTAACCCTCCTCCTCCTCCTCCTCCTCCTCCTCCCTTTCCTCCTACCCCTCTTCATCTTCTCTCCTCCTTCCCCTCCTCCACCCCCTTTGACCCCTCCTCCTCCCCTCCTCCTCTTCCTCCTCCTCCTCGTCCTCCTCCTCCTCCTCCTCCTCTTCCTTCTCCTCCTCCTCATCTTACCTCTACTCCTCCTTCTGCTCCTCTTCCTTCCCCTCCTCTTCCTCCTTCTTCATTTTCTCCTACCCCTACTCCTCCTCCTCCTCCTGCTCTTCATCCTACTCCTTCTCTTACTCCACCTCCAACATCTCCTCCTCCTCCTCCATTTCCTACCCCTACTCCTTCTCCTTCTCGTCCTCCACCTCATACCACTCCTCCTCTCCCCTCTTCTCTTCTTTCCTCTTCTCCCCTCCCCTCGTGCCCCCTCCCCTCTTCTCACCTCCCCTGTTTACCCATCCCCTTTTCTCTTCTCCCCTCTCGTCCCCTCGTCTCTTTCCTCCCCTCTTCTTCCCTTCCCTATTTTATTCTCCCCTCTTCTCTCCTCCACTGAGGCACCCTACTCCTTCATGTATGTCATCCCCTTCCTTTCCTAAATCTTCTCTTCCCTCTCCTCACTTCTCCTTCCCTCAACATCCTTCCCATCGCCTCCTATCCCTCCCCCTACCCTCCACTCCCTTCCCCATCCCTCCCCTTTCCTCCTCTCCTGTCCCTTC
>NC_134808.1:27335494-27350494 GCF_046742065.1 Oratosquilla oratoria
TTACTCCTCTTCTTCCTCCAACCTCCTTCTCCCACTCCTACTCTTTTCCTGCTCTTTTTTCCTTCCTCACCCTCACCCTCTCCCCTCGTCCTCCTCTTCCTCCTCTCCCCTCTTCCTTCTCTCCCTCCTCTTCATTCTTTCCTTTTCTCTCCCAGTCCCTCCCGACAACCTCTTCTCCAACTTCGTCCTCCTCCTTCTACTCTTCCTCCTCCTCCTCCTCCTCCTCCTCCTCCTCCTCTTCCTCCTCCTCCTCCTCCTCCTCCTCCTCCTCCTCCTCCTCCTCCTCCTCCTCCTCCTCCTCCTCAGCTACTCCTGTTGTCCCGATGTCTTCCAACACTCGTCAAAGACACGTAAAGCCGATGGCTAAGCCTCAAAGAAGGTTCGTGATGGTGGAGGTGGTAGTGGTAGTGGTGGTGATAGTGGTGGTGATGGTATAAGTGGTGGTATATGTGGTAATGATGGTGGTGGTATAAATGGTGGTGATACTGGTGGCATAAGTGGTGGTGGTAATGATAGTATAAGTGGGGGTGATGCTGGTGGTATAAGTTGTGGCTGTGGTGGTGGTATAAGTGTTGGTGGTAGTGGTGGCGGCACAGATGATGGTGGATGATGTGGTAGATATCATGGTGCTCAATGGTGGCGCTGAAGATGATGGTATAAGTGGTGAACGTATTAGTAATGGTGGTAATAGTTGTAGTTGTGGTGGTTGTGGACGTGAGAGTGAAGAGGCAATAGATAAAAGGTGAAGGCGAAGTAGAAGAGAAGGGGAGGGGAGGGGAGAGCAAGAGGAAGGGGAGATGAGGGGAGGTGAGAGGATAGGAGAGGAGGAGGTAGGATGGGAGGAGAGGGGAGGAGAAGATGGGAGGGGAGGAAAGGGGAGGGGAGGGGAGGAGAAAAGAGGAGAGGGGAGGGAAGATGAGGGGAGGAGAGAATAGAGGAGGGAAGAGGATAGGAGAGGGGGGTGGGGAGGGGAGAGGAATGAAGGGTAGGGGTTGAGGATGGAAGGGGAGAAGAGAGGAAAGGAGGAGAGAGGAGGGGAGATAAGGGGAGGGGAGGTGAGGAGAAGGGGAGGGAAAGGGAGAGGCGTTATCGGGAGTATATGATGATGATGATGATGATGGTAGGGGAACGTGAGTGGGAAAATGGATTTTTGTTTTTCTTCTCCTTCCTCTTCTTCTTCGTCTTCTTTTTCTCTTCGTTGAATTTCATTTTATTTAATTTCATTTTGTCTCCCAGTGTATGCTTTATTCTAATGTTTCCTTCTCTTGTTTTGTTTGATTTATTCTTTAGTTAATTTTTTGCTATTTTTCCTTATTTTATTTTTTTATTTTTTTATATTTAAGCTGATTTTGTCTTGCTTTGTCTTGTTTGACTATAATACGTTTCATTTTACTACACTATATTTCATTTTGATTAATTCTATTTTACTTCATTATATTATTTTTTCTGTATTTTTCTCTTTAACTTTCGGTAGATCAAAGAACGACACCGCGAAAGAGCCTAAAGAATTACTTCATTAGAGAACATTTTTCTAAATAAGAGAGATTAGAAAGCCAACATTTCCTCCCGATAGTCTCATAATTAATCTGTTTCTATTGATTATCTATTTTCTTGTTTGCTAACCTATTTCTATGTATTTTTATTTATTTTCTGTTCGTGGCTATACTTACCTATTTATACCTTTATTTATGAATTTATACATCTGTTTATCAACCCGTTTATATATATATATATATATATATATATATATACATATATATATATATATATAATTATGTGTGTATACGTATATATGTATGTGTACATATACATATTATATATGTATATGTATATATATTTATATATATAAATATATATATACTGTATATATATATATATATATATATATATATATATATATAAATATATATATACACCATCTAGTATATGTCAACTCAAATACTATATATCATCTAGAATTCTATGTCATCTAGATTTCTATATATCCTTTAGAATTCTACTAATAATCTAGAACCGCCTATAATCCTAGATACAGTTTAAACCCTTATAGCACAGATATCATCACCCAAGTAGATAAAGTTGCAGGTCAGAGCCAGAAAAAATATAGAGTCTGTCAGAAATGAAAATGTAGTGAGCCTAGTGATATTTGACTTTGATTTGATTCTAAGTTCATTCAGGATTTTTTTTGAAATGTTAGGATCAATTTAGGTTAGGTTAGCTTGGGTGTGGTTAGGTAGGTTAGTCTTGGTTGGGTTAGGTTAGGCTCGGTTAGGTTAGGCTAGATTAGGTTGGGTCAGGTTAGGTTGGGTTAGGTTAGGTTGGGTTAGGTTGGGTTGGGTTGGGTTAGGTTAGGTTAAGTGAGGGTATATCGGGTTAAGTGAGTTTACATTAGGTTAAGTGAAGCTACGTTAAGTTAGGTTAATCCCTTTGCTCTGCTATCTGGTGGCAGTAAGGTTAAGCAATTAAAGTCAAACAAACGAAGGAGGTAATCGTATATTAGTCTATTTCATTCTGTATGCGTTCATCCTCTCACTCCCCTTCGGACCAGATTCACGCAATGTTTATTAATAATTATCAATTCATCTCCTTAAAAAAATGATAATAAAAAAAAATAATAATAATAAGTAGGTGCTGATAGTTTTTATTCACTATTATCCTCTCATTCCCTGGATGGCGACACCCCTACTGACCAGAGTCACCCAGCATTCTTGTACGATTGGAGACTCTTATCATCTCGATGAGATGATGCTGATCAACTTCGACTCTTCCCCTACAAAACTCCCAACTTTAGTGACAACAGCTCCTCACTGGGAAAGAAGCGCTGGCGACATGTCTGACCCTTTCAGCTGTCAGATGAACAGCACAGCTGTACAGCAGCAGGTGCAGCTTCGTGTGTGGGCGGAGGGAACAGCTTTGCTTCTCTCTTAAAGAGGACATGCAGCTGTCTGTGGTACCTTTCCCAGAGTAGGCGTTCCCGAGGCCAACTCGTTCTTTCCGTAGGTACGCCTAGGCCCTGTTATCATGCAGGATATTGTGGTGGTGGTGGTGGTAGGTGGTAGGTGGGTAGTGGTAATGGTGATGGTGGTAGACGGGTAATGGTGATGGTGGTGGGTAGTAGATGGGTAGTGATGGTGGTGGTTGTGGATGGGTAGTGGTGTAGGTGGTGGTGGTATGTGGATAATGGTGATGGTGGTGAGTGGTAATGGTCATGGTGGTAGGTTGGTGGTGATATTAGTGGTGGTGTTGGGTGATGTGGTCATGGTGGTGGAATTGTAATTGTTATGGGGATACTGAGGGTGATGGTGGTTATTATAATGAACGTATTGGTGATAGTCGTGGTGGTGGTGTAATTGTCCTTCGATAATCCCCATTAATCCCCCTAACATGTAATCCAACACGGATACAAGTAAACCCTAAACGACAATTTGTTTCATTTACTTTTACGGTTCCCCACAGGTTAGGGAAGGATCAGCCCTTAGGTTGTGGCCACACCGCGCGCTGTTTGCCGGGAGGGTAGAGGGTAGCGGGATGCGTAGCGGGTCAGAAACAAGAACAAACACATGTTATTTAACGCGTGTAGCCATACCGAATCCGGGTAGAGGATTTGATGGAAGGGTAGAGGGTAGCGGGATGCCTAGCGGGTCAGAAACAAGAACAAACACATGTTATATAACACGAGTATCCATACCGGATGCGGGTAGCGGGTTTGCTAGGAGAGTAGAGGGTAGCGGAATTCCTGGCGGATCAGAGGCAAAAAAACAAACACATGTTATCTAATACGAGTGACCATACCGGACGACGCGGGTATCGGGTTTGCTGAACAAACACATGTTATCTAATACGAGCGGCCATACCGGACGCGGGTAGCGGGTTCCCTCTAATCTTATCCGATACCCGCTGAGAGGGTTTCGGGGCGGGGCAGGGCGGGGTGGGGTTATGTTCTTCAGACAAATATAATCGCATGGAGACAGAGTCAGAATCGGCCAATCAAAGGGTTGACTACAGATCTACGCTGCCGGGCCAATCCCTGTAATCCTTTTGTAATTCCAAGTAACTTTGAACTCGCCTCCGACGCACAAGAGACTCCCACAAACTCTTACAAACTCCTATCAACTCTCACGAATTCCCACAAACTCCAGCAGATTCCTCACGAAATCTCACGAAATTTTACAAACTATCACAAGCTCCCATAAACTCTCACAAACTCTCACAAGATCCCATGAACTCCCACAAATTCCCACAAACTCCTACAAACTACCACAGACCCTCCTCAAATTCCAAAAACTCCAAAAACTTCCACAAACTCTGACAACTCTCACAAACTCCCACAGTCTCCCACAAGCTCCCACAAATTTCCACAGACTCCTACAAACTTCTACAAACTCCACACGCCTCACGAATTCCCACGAACTCCAACGAACTCCCACAAGCTCACAAAATCCCACAATTTCGCACGAACTCCCACAAAATCCAACAAACTCTCATAGACTCCCACAAACACTCACGATCTCTCACGAAATCCCACAAACTCCCACAAGCCCCCACAAGCTCTCACGAACTCCCACAAACTCCTACATATCCCCAACATGTTCCCCATAAACTCCCAGGGCACTACCTTATCCATTTCGGACCTCTATGCTGCCGCTTTGGTCTTTCAATAACAGATAAGAGCATTAGCAGCAGCAACAGCAACATTGATGATGATGATGGTGGTGGTGGTGGTGATGATGATGGTGATGATAAGGAGGAGGAGGAGGATGGTGGTGGTGTTGATGACGAGGATGATAAGGAGAAGGAGGAGGATGGTGGTGGTGGTGATGATGGTGATGATAAGGAGGAGGAGGATGGTGGTGGTGATGATGAAGATGATGATAAGGAGGAGGTGGTGATGATAAGGAGGAGGAGGAGGATGGTGGTGATGATGATGAAGATAATGATAAGGAGGAGAAGGAGGAGGAGGATGGTGGTGATGATGAAGATGGGGATGACCATGGTGGTGATGACGATGATGGTGATGGTGATGGTGGATGGTAATGGTGACATCACCGTTACCGTCATGACCACTACCAACACCATCACCACTATGCAAGAGGTTGGCCTAAGAATAGAACTACTAATATACTACAGTCCATTACATATATATGTATATATGTATGTATATATATATATATATATATATATATATATATATATATATATATACATACACATGTCTGAGTCAATGTGTGTACTGTATGCATCAACTTGCTTTTAATTTATATCTTACTACCCATCCTCTCTTCCATCTACTCATCTTCGACTCTCCTCTACCACAGCTCCTTGTGTTTGTGTTCATTCTGTCTTCTCCCTCTCCCCACTCTACCTCCCTCCTCCTCCTCCTCCTCCTCCCCCTCTTCCTCCTCCTCTTCCTCCTCCTTTATTCCTCCTCTATTACTCCTCCTCTTTCACTTCTTCCTCTTCCTTCGGGGTTATCATCCCTCGCCTCTCTTCCTCTCCCTTCTTCCTGCCTCCATTTCCTTCTTCCTCCATCTTTTCGTCTTATTTCTTCTTTTTTATTTGTTTTCTATATCTCTTCTTATTTCTCGTTGTTTTCTGTTCGCCTTTCCTTTTTATGTTATTCCTCCTTTTCTTCCTTCTCCTCCTCCTCTTTGTGTCCTCTTTCTTATTCCACTCCTCCTCTTTCTCCTTTTCGTCTCGTTCTCATTATTCTTCTCCTCGTTATCCTTCACCTCTTCCTCCTCCTCCTCCTCCTCCTCCTCCTCCTACTACTACTACTACTACTACTTATATTACTACTTCTCCTCCTCCTTTCCTCCTCCTCCTCTACCTTCATCTTGCTCCTCTTCTTCCTCCTTCCCTTCCTCCTACTGTACTAAACCACTTCATCCTCCTCTTCCTCCTCTTCATAGAGTTTCTTCTTCTCATTCTCATTCTTATTTTTATTATTGTCCCTGTTCTTATTATCATCCTCAACCTTATTCTCCATCTTGTTAATATTCTTCTCCTCTCTATTTTCACCCGCTCTTATCATTCATCTTCATCCTCATCTTCACCCGCATCTTGTCCTTTATCTTCGTCCTCATCCTCACCCGGATCTTGTCCTTCATGCTCACCCTCATCCTCACCCTCATCCTCACCCTCATCCTCACCTCATTTTCACCTTGATCCTCATCCTTGCTCTCACACTCACTCTTATCCTGACCCTCTCTCTTATTCTCACCCTCATCTTCACTCTCATCCTTCTCATCCTCACTCTCATCCTTATTCTCATCTTTACCCTCACTCTTATCCTCATCTTCATCCTCATCCTCATCCTCACCGTCATCCTCATCCACAACCTCACCGTCATCCCCCTCATCTTCACCCTCATCTTCATCCTCATCCTCATCCACAACCTCACCGTCATCCTCCTCATCCTCACGCTCATCCTCGAACGCATCCTCATTCTCCTCATCCTCACCTTCATCCTCTTTATCCTCCTCATCCTCCTTGTGTCTTTCATCGTTCCACTTTTTTACTCTTTGCCCTCTCTCTCCCCTTCCATCCTTCATCAATTATTTATCTTCTTTCTCTTCTCCTTTTCTGCCCTCTCTCCTATTCTCTTTCCTCTCTTCTACGTCTTTTATTTTCTCCTCTCTTTCACTCCCTTTCTCTACTGTCCTCCATTCTTCTCTCTTTTCTCTATTTTCTCTTCTCTTTTCTCATTTCTCTTTTCCCTCTTCTCTCTTTTTTATTTTCTCTTTTCTTTACTTTTTATTCTTTCTTTTCTATTTTTCGTTCTCTCTTCCCGTTTCTTTCTCTTCTTTTCTCTATTCTTTCTTCTGTCTTCTCTTTCCTCTCTTCTCTCTCTCCTATCGCTCTCTCGCTCTCTTTTCTCTCCTCTCTTTCTGTGTGTGTGTGTGTGTGTGTGTGTGTGTGTGTGTGTGTGTGTGTGTGTGTAATTGTGTTTGTGATTGTATCCAACATAAGGGAAATCATGGATAACCTTAATGTTCCGAGTTAGTAGGCCAAGTCTTTACCACTACACCAGTAAGCCAGTACATATGGCGAGTGACATATGTGCAAATTTGAGTCGGTAGGGTACTCTTTTTATTACTCTTTACTGATTCTCTTTTCCGTCCCATTCTTTACCATTCCTCAACCCGTTGTACTCCCCTCTCTTCGCTTTAAAATGCCTCTCCTCTGCTCTTTTTTCTTTCCTCCCCCCTCTTGTCTTCTCTTTTCCTCTCCTCCTCAATTCACTCTCTTCCTTCGTTTTCATTCTTTTCTGTGATATTTTGATCCCTACCTTCTTTGTCCCGAGTCTTTTTCGAATTTTCTTTTTTCGATTCGTACCCTGGTTTAGGCAATGTCTTTTTCATTCGTATCCTATTTCAAACCATGAATTTTTCGATTCGTATCCTGTTTCAAGCCATGAGGCTTTCGATTCGTATCCTATTTCAAGCCATGAGTTTTTCGATTCGTATCCTGTTTAAGAACATATTTTTATTCGTATCCTATTTCAAGTCATTAATTTTTATTTGTATCTCTTTAAGAACATATCTTTTTTATTCGTATCCCATTTCAAGCCATGACTTTTTCGATTCATACCCAGTTTCAAGACATATTTTTACTCATATCCTATTTCAAACCATTAATTTTTTTTATTAGTATCCTGCTTCAAGCCATGACTTTTTAATTCATACCCTGTTTCAGGCCATGGATTTTTCGATTCGTATCCTGTTTCAAGCCATGAAATTTTCTATTCGTATCCTGTTTCAAGCCATGAAATATTCTATTCGTATCCTGTTTCAAGCCATTAATTTTTTCGATTTGTATTCTTTTTTAAACCACATTTTCTTATTCGTATCCTCTTTCAAGCCATGATTCTTCGATTCGTATCCTGTTTCAAGTCATGAATTTTTCGATAAATATCCTGTTTCAAGCCAATATTCTTTTTAATTCGTATCCTATTTCAAGCCATGACTTTTTTATTCATATCCTGATTGAAGCCATGAATTTCCGATCAATACTCCAGTTTCAAGCCATGAATTTTCGATTTGTATCCTGTTTCAAACGATAAGTTTCATATTCGTACCGTTTCAAGACATGTCGTATTTATTCGTAACCTATTCCAAGTCATGAATTTTTCGATTCGTATCCTGTTGCAAACCATGATTTTTTTTTTTTTTTATAAATATTCTATTTCAAGAAATGACTTTCGATTCATAGCCTATTTCAAGAAATGAATCTTCGATTCGTATCCTGTTTCAAGTCATGAATTTTTCGATCTATATCGCTTTTAAACACATTTCTTATTCGTATACCGTTTCAAGCCAAGGTTTTTCGATTCGTATCCTGTTTCAAGTCATGTTTTTCTATTCATATCCTGTTTCAAGCTATGATTTTTTAATCCTACCCTGTTTCAAACCATGTTCTCTATTCGTATTCTTTTTCAAGCCACATTTTTTCTTATCCAAGTTCAGGTCATGATTTTTCCTGTCAGAGCATTATTCAATCGTTACATGTATATATATATATATATATATATATATATATATATATATATCACTGGTGAAAAATGTAGTGACACATTTGTAAATCACAACTATCATCACAGTCGCAACTCTTTCTTTCGTCCGACTGTGGTGTTAGTTGTGATATATATATATATATATATATATATATATATATATATATATATATATATATACATATATATATATATATACACATATATATATACACACAACTATCATCACAGTCGCAACTCTTTCTTTCGTCCGACTGTGGTGTTAGTTGTGATATATATATAGATAGATAGATATAGATATTCATGCGTCAGCCCATAACCCCATGATTCTTATTACCTTCTCCTTTTTTTTCTCACCTATATTCTTTTAATCAATATTTCTATTGTATACAGATTCAAACAACATTTTAATTCCTATCCTGTTTCAGGCCATGTATTTTCCGGTTTGTATCCTGTTTCAAGACGCATATTTTCTAAACCCGTATCCAGCATCCAGCCATATTTTTTCGAATTATATCTTCGTTCAAACTCTATTTTCTATTCGTACCCTGATTTCCGTACCGTACTATTGCTTTCTTGATCACATTTCAAGCCAAATATTTTTTTTTTTCGCATTCGCTCTCAAGACACAATTTCCCGTTTTAGCATTTCTAGTCGTTGTTAAGTCACTATTATTCTATTTTATTTTATTTTATTTTATTTCATATTGTTTTATTTTGCTTTATTTCGTTTCACTTCGTTTTATTTTGTCTCGTTTTACTTTATCCATTCTTGATCTTTATCGTCTTCCAGTCGGCACGCTTTCAACCCCTGTTCAGTGTGCGTGTTTCTGTGTAAGTGTATATAGATGTATATTCACTTGGTGTGTGGATCGTGTCACTTCTACTTTCCAGTTCAGCGCTCTACCAACTGTGCCACCGAGTCGGTGTGTGTGTGTGCGTGTGTGTGTGTGTGTATGTATGTGCGTGTGCCTATGTGTGTGTTTGTCTGCGTAGGTGTGTGCGTGTATGTTTTGTGTATGTGTGTCTGTAGGTACAAGATGGAAAAATGTTGGAAATTGTGTGAAATATCAGGCATTTGCTCTCTGCAGCATCATCCACCTTCTCCTCCTCCTCCTCCTCCTCCTCCTCTTCCTCCGACTCATGTGAATTTGTTGTAAGAGGACATGATGCGTTAGGATGAGTGGATTTGAATGGGACCTTGATAAAGAGGGAAAAGGAGGAGAAAGAGGAGGAGGAGGAAGATCAATAGAAGGAGAAAGAGGAGGAAGAAAAATAGAAAGACGAGGGGAAGAGGAATAGAAAGAGGAGGAGGAAAAGGAATAGAAGAAAGAGGAGGAGGAAGAAGAATAGAAGAAGGAGGAGAAGGAAGAGGAATTGGAAAAGGAGGAGGAGGAGAAAGCCGAGGAAGAATATGAGGTGGAATAGGATGAGCAATAGAAATATGAGGAGGAACAGAAGTAGGAAGAGGAAAATGAGACGAGGGTGAAGAAGAGGACAAGAGGAAGAGGAGGAGAATAAGGAGTAAGAGGAAGAGGAGGAGGAGAAAAGTGGAAACACAATGGAATGACAAAGAAATAGGAATATGTATATATATATATACATATATATATATGTATATGTATATATATTTATATATATATATATATATATATATATATAATATGATATGATATGGTTTTTCTTAATCACTTGTTTGTGTGCGTGTGGGAGATGATAACCTCCACAAGAAAGGAGGAGAAGGAAGAGGAATTGGAAAAGGAGGAAGAGGAGAAAGACGAGGAAGAATAAGAGGTGGAATAGGAATGGCAATAGGAAGAGCAATAGAAATAGAAGGAGGAACAGAAGGAGGAAGAGGAAAAGAAGACGAGGGTGAAGAAGAGGACAAAAGGAAGAGAAGGAGGAGAATAAGGAGTAAGAGGAAGAGGAGAAAAGTGGAAACAATGGAGAGACAAAGAAATAGGAATATGTATATATATATATACATATATATATGTATATGTATATATGTATATATATGCATATGTATGTGTATATATATATATAATATGATATGATATGGTTTTTCTTAATCACTTGTTTGTGTGTGTGTGTGTGTGTGTGTGTGTGTGTGTGTGTGTGTGTGTGTGTGTGTGTGTGTGTGTGTGTGTGTGTGTGTGTGGGAGATGATAACCTCCCACCACCCTTACATGCAATTATTCAGAACCCAACAATTATCTTACCCCCAAAGAAAAGGACAGATCCTTGGCGAATGGCAAAGATAAACAACTGCGTTCGCAGGCAGCCATGGGAGGCGTGGGGCGGGAGTCAGGAGACCCGGCTTGACAAAGGTTTGCACATTTAACACCGCTTGAGAGTGTGGGATGGTTATAAGAACATAGTTATGGAGAAGATTGGAAGAGACCATAAGGCCTACACTATAGCTTTGAAACCATGTTAATTGTATTTCAGACCTGAAAAGATGGATTAGATGATGTATATCGTATTCCAATACATTTAATTCCAGATTCGTAATTTATCTCATTTGTTTTCGTGTTGTATTAAGAACATGAGATTCGAGGAGACTGAAAGGGCCCATAAGGCCTATTTTAGACAGTTCCACGTCCCTTACCAAATGTCATCCCTATTCATTAAGTTATCTAAACTTCTCTTAAAAATGTTTCGGCGCTGACTACAAAGTTACGAAGTCTATTCCGTTCGTTGACCATTCGGTTGGTAAACCAGTTCTTGCCTATTTCATTATTAAACTTAAGTTGTCCAATTTAAATCCTTTACTACAAGTCCTGTCCTGTTGTCTTAGTATGATGACCTTGCCTGTATGTGTGGTTTGTTTCGAGCTTGACTGTTTGTTTGGAGTTAAAGGGAGACTCACGCGCTGGGTGGTAAAGGGGAAGTTGGGCCCTTGTTTCTTGGGCTTTGTCTAAGTTTCTTTCTTTCTCTCTATCTCTCTTTTCTCTCTTTTTTTTCTTTCTCTTTCTCTTTCTCGGTCTCTCTTTCACGACGGTCTCTATATATAAGTCTGTGTGTGTGTATGCATGTTTATATGAGTATGTGTGTGTTTGTTTATTGCGGTGGTGGCCATACGAGTTGGCAAAGAGAAAGAAATATTGTGATATGTGTACGTGTGTGTGTATATGTATGCATGGCGGTATATATGCCTGTATAAATGAATACATGTGTTTGGAAATGCATGTCAAAGAATATATGCAAATTCCCATTTGCGTTGGCTTGTGAAGACAGCGCTAAAACTACATTTCTCTCCAGTATTGGTGTTGTTGTTGTTGGTGGTGATTTTGTTGTTGTTCCTGTAGTTGTTGCTGATGTTGTTACTGTTGTTCCTATTGTTGCTACTACTGTTGTTGTTGTATTGTTTTTGTTGTTCATGTTGTTGCTTGGGGCTTGGTAAGAGCATTCCACATGCGAATTTTGACAAAAAATTCAACGGAACTGAGAATGCGAGACCAGAGATGATCAAAGATGAAGAAAGACACTTCATCTGCTAAATACACACGTGTTGTTTGGAGAAGATGCAGACGCCTGCTTGCCTTGCCCGCCTCGACATGTCTTTGCTTTTCACCCCAAGAGGAGACTCTTGTTCCTTTCGAACTCGCCTCGAGCTCGATCCGAACCACAAAGAATTCCTTCTTCTTCTTCTTCGTCTTCTTCTTCTTCTTCTTCTTCTTCTTCTTCTTCTTCTTCTTCTTCTTCTTCTTCTTCTTCTTCTTCTTCTTCTTCTTCTTCTTCTTCTTCTTCTTCTTCTTCTTCTTCTTCTTCTTCCTCTTCTTCCTCTTCTTCTTCCTCTTCTTCTTCCTCTTCTTCTTCTTCTTCTTCTTCTTCTTCTTCTTCGCGTTCTTCTTCTTCGCGTTCTTCTTCTTCGCGTTCTTCTTCTTCTTCTTCGCGTTCTTCTTCTTCTTCTTCGCGTTCTTCTTCTTCTTCTTCGCGTTCTTCTTCTTCGCGTTCTTCTTCTTCGCGTTCTTCTTCTTCGCGTTCTTCTTCTTCGCATTCTTCTTCGCGTTCTTCTTCTTCTTCTTCCTTTTCTTCTTCTTCTGCTTCTTTTTCCTCTTCTTCTTCACCTTCTTCTTCTTCGCGTTCTTCTTCTTCGCGTTCTTCTTCTTCTTCGCTTTCTTCTTCTTCCTCTTCGCCTTCTTCTTCTTCGCGTTCTTCTTCGCGTTCTTCTTCTTCGCCTTCTTCTTCGCGTTCTTCTTCGCGTTCTTCTTCGCCTTCTTATTCTTCTTTTTCTTCTTTCTCTTCGTCTTTTTCTTCTTTCTTCTCTTTCTTTTTTCGCGTTTTTCTTCTTTTTCGCGTTTTTTCTTCTTCGCCTTCTTCTTCTTCTTCTTCTTCTTCGCCTTCTTCTTCGCCTTCTTCTTCTTCTTCTTCTTCGCCTTCTTCGCCTTCTTCTTCTTCTTCTTCTTCGCCTTCTTCTTCTTCTTCTTCTTCTTCTTCTTCGCCTTCTTCTTCTTCTTCTTCTTCTTCGCCTTCTTCTTCTTCTTCTTCTTCGCGTTCTTCGTGTTCTTCTTCTTCGGGTTCTTCTTCTTCGCGTTCTTCTTCTTTTTCGCATTCTTCTTCTTCGCATCCTTTTTTTATCTATTTATTTATTTTTGAGGGGGGTTTTGTCAAAATTTATGATAGGATCATACAGTAAATAATATACTTTATGTGTGTGTGTGTGTGTGTGTGTGTGTGTGTGTGTGTGTGTGTGTGTGTGTGTGTGTGTGTACTTGTTTATATGTTTTCATTTTTTCTGTATACATATATTTATCAATTTATGTATTTATATTTTTAAATACGTATGTTTATCTATTCACGTATTCGATGATATCAACTTTTTTATGCGAATGATCATCGATTTTTTATAATTGCATATCTTTCTCATTATTCTTCATATTAATTTAGTTATTAGTTTATTTGGATAATTTTTTGGTTAATTCTAGTCAACATAAAAATCTCTAAGAGCAAGAAAGAAAAATTTAAAAGATCAACATTTTTTATAACGAGTAAATTTTATTGCATATCATTCTGAATTATAAAGTACCAGATAACGTAGATTATGTGCATTTCTTCATTGAGTATATATCACTGAAGAAATGCAAACTGAAAAATTCTTGCAGAATTTATTTATTTTGTTGTACAGCCGAGCCTATCTTCTGGGCATTTCTATTTGAACTTTTTTTTTCGTTTTTTTTTTTCTTGTCTTTGGGATTTTCTATTGGGACGTCTTCCTCTTAATATATCTATTTTATCTATTTTATTTATTCAATTTTATTTTACTTGTTTTTTCTTTTGGGGCGTTTTCCTCTTAATGTATTTTTATTCTACTTTATTAGCTTATTTATTTTTATCTATTTATTTATTTATTTATTTATTTATGCCCTTTTCATCAATTTTCGTCTTTTCCTACAAGGTTCTTCCTTCCTGTCTCATTCTGTAAACAATATTTTTTTTTCCGATTTCCTAATAATTTTCCATTTCATCTCTATTAAATTTATTTATATTTTTCGTATAATTGTAAGACTACCATTCCGATATATATTCATTGACATAATATGTGACATATGGCGTATGATATGACACCTGACATGTTATCCGTCACATGTGACGTGAGACATGTGACATAAGACATGGGACATGTAACATACATATACCAAGGGCTTTTCCACCTTAACAGAGAGGTAGCCAAAGTCAAAAGGCATAATTCCACTCCCACCCATTTCATCCCCACCCACTCCACTTCCATTCACCATCCATCCATCCCTCCCTCCCTCCCTCCCTCCCTCACTCACTCACTCCCTCCCTCACTCCCTCCTTTGTTGGCTCCTCCTGGATGACGGGTCATCCCTGCATCTCACCCATTGCTTTGAGTCAGAAGCAGTGTAGCAAGGCACAGCACATTCACAGCAAGGCCGCTTCATTTAATCGGCGATCCCCGCCCCCTTCTCCGTTCCCTCATGCAGATAAGAGGAGATGGGGAGAAATCCCTTCGGGCTGCGTCAGAATATCATTCACACATAACCACTCCTCACATATATGATGTGATATATAACATATGCATCAATGTACATACATGCACACAGATGCAACAATAATCACAATATACGCGTGAATAAAGACATTTGCAGAAACCACAAAGGAATTATAAAACGGAATACTGAACGTTTTCGTCTATGAAGACATCTTTAGAAAAAACAACAGGTGCATATACATACATACAGACATATATGTATGTACATATTTACAGCCAGAAACCTTTTTGTATAAACACTATGATGATAACCCAACTAGATCCCATTTTTATAATTATTTCTTATTTTAGTCTGGAAAGCTTCCGATATTTCCGATTTGGAGGTAATGGAGGAGAATCCACGGTCAGTAAGTCTTATTTCTCCTCCTTTCTCCACCTCCTCCTCCTCCTCCCTCCTCCTTTCTCCTCCTCCTCCTCCCTCTTCCTCATTCTGCTCCTCCTTCTCCTCCTCCTTTCTCTTCCTCTTCCTC
>NC_134808.1:27352994-27357994 GCF_046742065.1 Oratosquilla oratoria
TCTATTCACTTCTATCCTGATCTATTCCATTCTATTCCAGTATATCCCATTCTATTCCATTATATTCCAATTTGATCCATCATGTTCTAATTTATTCCATGCTATTCCAATCTCTTCCATTCTATTCCATTATATTCAATTCTATTTCATTCCAATCTATTCTATTCTATCACGTCTTGGGCTACAAGTTTCTGTATCCTTTCCTTCGACCAGCAAGAGATGCCAAGAACAGGTTTGCTGAATTGTTTAAAAGTTGCAAAACCGAAACCAGTGTTTACATGTTTCCGAAGTTGGACATACGCGAAAGGGGGGGGGACAGAGGAGGGGGGGATTGGGAAGGTCAGAGAGATAGGATGGAGAGGGGGAAAGGGGGAAAGAGTGAAGGGGAAGAGGGGGAGAGGGGCAGAGGAAGGGGAGATTGGGAAGGTCAGAGGGGGAGGATGGAGAGGGGGAAAGGGGGAAAGAGGGTGAAGGGGAAGAGGGGGAGAGGGGCAAAGGAGGGGGGATTGGGAGGGGAAGAGGGGGAAGAGGGAGAGGGGGAAAGAGGGTGGAATGGTAGAGGGGTAGAGGTGCAAAGGAGGGGGGGATTGAAAGGGGCAGAATGGGAAGAGGGAGAGGGAGAGAGGGGGAAGGGGGAAAGAGGGAGAAGGGGAAAGGGGAGACGGGTAGAGAGGGGGGAAAAGGGGAGAGAGGGAGAAGGGCAGAGGAGGTGGGGATTAGGGTGGGGAGAGGGGGAAGAGGAAGAGGAGGAAAAGGGAGAAGGGGAGTGGTAGAGGGGCAGAGGAGGGGGATTGGGAATGGCAGAAGGGGAAGAGGGAGGGGGAGAGGCGAAACGGGAAAGAGTGACATGGGGGAAAGGGGGAGAGGGAGGGTAAGAGGGAAAATGAGGAGTGGGACAGGAGAAAGGAGGAGAGGGAGAGGGAACGGGGAAAGAGTGACATGGGGGAAAGGGGAGAGGGAGAGAGGGAGGGAAAGAGGGAAAATGAGGAGGGGGACAGGAGAAAGGAGGAGAGGAAGAGGGAACGGGGGTTTGGGGGGGAGGGGAGACGTAAGAATTAGGAAAAGATGAAGGAAATGTGCTTGGAAGAATGGGGAGGGTAGGGGGAGGTTGAGGTGGGGGAGAGAGGTAAAGGGAGGGAAAGGGAATAGGAGGATTGGGAGGGGAGAAGAAAGGAAGGTGAAGGAGTATTTGGTGGATCATGTACTTGGAAGAGTGGGAAAGATGAAGGTAAAGGAGAGGAGTAGGTAGGGAAGATAAGAAAACTTGGAGGCAAATACTTTTGGAGGAATGGGGAGGATATGCGTTAGGGAGGAGGGAAGAGGGAAGGGGGAGGTATGGAGGAGGTGGAAACCTTGAGAGGGAGCGTGGGAATGGAAAGGAGAAGAGAGGGATGAGAGAAAACTTAAGGGAGAAAAGTGAGGAGGAGAAATGTGGAGGAGTTGGAGGACGATGAAGAGGAAGGAGGACGTGGAAGAGAGGATGAAAGGAGACGAGGAGAGGAAATGATGCTCAAAGTAGTCTACTGCAAAAAATATAAATAAACCCGGTGAAAGGTTTCAGCTGTGATGCCAGATTCGTCTATCTGTCTGTCTACTAGTATATACCAAGAGATTTTCCCCTCCATGCAAGGGGGGTAGCCAAGTCATAAGACACGTATACACTCCCATCCACCATTCTTTCCTCACTCACATCTTAGCTTCTCTTGGGTGACGGGTTAACCCTGTATCCAGCCCGCTGCCCACAGTCAGAAGGAATGCAGCAAGACACAGTATATCCACAGCCAGGCCGCTTCATTTAATCGGCGACCTCCCCCCCTCCCACTCCGTCTCCTCACGTAGAAAAAGAGAAGACGGAGAGAAATCCCTTCGGGCTGCGTCAAAATGCTATTCATACATAACCACTCTCTCCCCCCTCCCCCTCCCCTCCCCCTCCATTCTTTGCATCACAGTATCATCTATACATATTCATTTTCCCTTCATTACTTAACAGACATTCGCCAAATGGTCAATTACTGATTGCCCAGATTAGTGATCGCATTTTCTGTGAAGCTGTCACTGTGTACATTAGAACAAGAGTATTTCTTCAGCGTGTAATTTCATTTTCAAAACAATTTTAATAAGAATTGGGAGACAAGAGGAAGGTAGGTGAAGGGAAGTAGGAAAGATAACCTTAGAAGAGGACGGGGAGAGAGAGAGAGAGAGAGAGAGAGAGAGAGAGAGAGAGAGAGAGAGAGAGAGAGAGAGAGGGAGGGAGGGAGGGAGGAGTCTGCAGAGAACGACTTCAATAAGAACCAAAAATTGTCAAAGAAATGACAAAGAAATGTAGATTTATGAAAATGAGAGAGTGCAGATAGGAGGACAAGAATATTCATAAACTGGAAGAGGAGACTCCAATAGTGTCATATTAAAAGGAAGAAGGACAAACAGAAAAGAATGGAGGATAAGGTAAAAGGATGAAGAGGAAGAGGAGGGGAAAGAGAAAAGAGGAGGAAAGGGAAGGAGAGCACAAAAAAGGAGAGGAAAGAGGAGGAAAAGGAAGTGGAATATAAAAAAGGAAGAAAAGAGGAAGGGAAAGGGGAGAAAGAAGAAAAGGAATAGGGAGATGAAAGATGAGGAGAAGAAAGGGAGTACAAAAAAGAAGGCGAAGAGGAGAGGAAAGATGAGAAAGAAGAAATTGAATAGGAAGAAAGGAAAGGGAGAATATGAAGGAAAGCAAAGAAAAGGATAAGGATTAGGAGGGGCTCAGGGTAAAGGAAAAGGGGAACGGGAGGAAAAGAGAAAGAAAGCGAGATAGAAAAAGAAGGATAGAATGGAAAAGAAGAAAACCAATGAAAGCCGAAACGAGATCGAAACTTTGAAAAATTGCGTTCTTTTTTTCATCGAACTCTGCGAAGTCCTCGTCACCGTTTTCTTCTTCTTCTTCTTCTTCTTCTTCTTCTTCTTCTTCTTCTTCTTCTTCTTCTTCTTCTTCTTCTTCTTCTTCTTCTTCTTCTTCTTCTTCTTCTTCTTCTTCTTCTTCTTCTTCTTCTTCTTCTTCTTCTTCTTCTTCTTCTTCTTCTTCTTCTTCTTCTTCTTCTTCTTCTTCTTCTTCTTCTTCTTCTTCTTCTTCTTCTTCTTCTTCTTCTTTGTTAGCTTCGCTGCCACTAACACTTAGTCAAATCTGTTATTATTCCGTAGGCCCCATGCCTCTTTCGTAGCGTATGCATTTAGTCAAGTTCCATTACTCAGTAACGAAGGTGAATTAAATTGAACTTAAACTTTTCTTCATTTTCTTCGTGAATTCTGGTACAACGTATGGTCTTAGGTACACCAGAGGATTCCCCCAGGGATCCTCTTACATCCCACCAAGCCACTTCTGCTCCGACGTCACTATTTAATTCATCCAATAACTTTGAACGTTACAAATAAGTGCCACCCTTTTTGGGCGTGACTTTACCTCCATGCACCAATAATTTTTCTCCTCCATCCTTTTCTCCAATCAGAAAGACTGTTATACTGTCTCAAGAAATCTTGTTTACGCAAGGAATTTGGCTCTGTGTCTACATTCAGTCACATCAGCACCTCTCGATATCCTAATCTATATTTACAAACACAAGACGGTAAGCTGGAATATGCAACTCTGCAATTCTGCAACTTGTAGTCGGCCATTGTATCATAACCTAATGAAACTTACATATCGTTTCACCTACCCCTCGATCGACCTAAATGTCTACCTCTATCTACCGGCCTCTTACATCTTCTCCCTTCCTTCCTTCCTTCCTTCCTTCCTTCCTTCCTTTCTTTCCTCCTTCCTTCCTTCCTCCCTTTCTTCCCTCCTTCCTTCCTTCTTTCTTCTCTCTTCTTTCTTTTTTAACCATTGCGGAGGTTTGCGCACGGCTAGAGCCCAGCCTTTCCAATACTGTAAACTCTTCCAGCCTTCCATGACTATTCCATACTCTTTAGTTCTTGACTGATTCAGACTCTCAGGCAGAAGTCTTCTCAAGTGAAGAAAACAGTTTGGCGTATGATGCCAAACAATGAATTAACGTAAGAATGTATGTAATTGGCAAGTGCCGACAAGAAGCACCATTTGAGGACGGGACCCTTTATTATACTTGTTACAGATCTATCAACTACTCGATAAGTGTGTAACAAGCGAAAAGTCATACTAGTAAAGGCTCCATCGTCATACGGTCTCACTTTTGTTAACGTAAGAATCTTGTGTACTAGAGTTTTTTGTTTTGTTTTTTTGTGGGGAGCTGGTAATCCCAGGCCTAATTCGGAATTAGCTTTGTACTCGCTCTCTATTATTTACGATAATGATCATGACGATGATGTTCATGGATGACAACGACGGTGATGATGGTGTTGGATGACGACGGCGACGATGATATTAGATGGTGATGATGATGACGATGATGGATGATGACGACGACGATGATGATAATGATGGATGGTGTTGATGACGATGATGAGACGAGACGACGATGATGATGATAATGATGATGATGATATGATGGTGATGATGATGAATTATGACAACGACGATGGTGATGATGGATGATATTGATAGCGATGTTGATGATGGATGATGACGACGATGATGATAATGATGGATGATGTTGATGACGATGGATGACGATGACGAGACGAGACGACGATGATGATGATAATGATGATGATGATGATATGATGATGGTGATAATGATGATGATGATGATGATGACGACGGTGATGATGGATGATATAGGTGACAATGGATGACAGTGATGATGATGAGACGAGACGACGATGACGACGACGATGATGATAATGATGATGAAGATGTTGACGATGATGCTAATGATAATGACGAGGCGACGACAATGATGCAGAGGCGGTCTTTCTAGATACTTTCAAGACTCCCACTTGTGTACTCCCTTGTTAGGGCATACCTCCAGGAACGCCTTCACCACACACTCCCCATAATTGTCCTCTCACTCCTTACAATAGCCAGGGAGTACTCAAACCCACAAGCTATG
>NC_134808.1:27362994-27377994 GCF_046742065.1 Oratosquilla oratoria
GCAACGAACCCGGACCACTGCCCCTTTACACCTGTGCTATTACCACACAAGATTCGGCGCCTTCGCCAAGAAATGCCAACCAGGATGTACTTGGACAAAAAAAAAAAAAACACCTAAAAGGGCCACCGCCCATCACGGTGGCCTCTACAGGCGCAACGGGCCTCTATATCAACGACAAGGCCTCTAAACGTCGTTTCCTTGTCAACACTGGCGCATGCAGGTCCATATTTCCTGCATTAGTTGCAGAACGCCTGTAAATCCTCCTTAGGTGGATGAATCAAAGACCACAAGACCTTTTAACTAAAAAGATCTATTATCTAGATTTACAACTGCAGACCTTCCAGCTCTGCTTTCCACCTAAAGACTGCCAGCTCTTCTCTCTCCTGGTGAAATGCATCAGAAAATGCTGATAGCGGCATTTTGGGGAGTTTACAGTTTATAAATAGTTTACGTTTTATTTTGGTGATACAAGTTTTGGATATTATTTTATTTTACAATAATTGTTATTATAAGAATGTATAGTTATCTCTGTTTATTTAATTATTATTGTTATCAATCTATATTACGTAATATATTGTGTATAAGCAAAGGATGTTCTTAGGAATCAGGGGTATTTCACGGTTTGGTCACGTGAAGGAAGAGGTTAGGGGTGTGTGTATGTATTTTAGTATATATGTTGCGGTGTAGTTTTCCATAGGTGTTGTAATATGGGGGGTTATGGTTACACGCCGGGCAACCAAGGACGTTGGCATTAGGCTCGTCACAGGCCTACATCCCTCGGCCATAGCCAAGCACCTTCGACAGAGAGCTCCTCGCCATCCACCACGCCGTCCGCCACTTTCGCTATATATATGTACATCTCTCTTGATGGTGCAATCGGTTGAGTCACTGTCACTTGTTACGTGCTAGCGGAGATTATAGTCCTTAGCTGTACCACGTATCAATTTCTGTATGTATGCCTCCTCGAGTTTCTCGATGTTGATGGCTTAGAATTAAAGTGAATTGTGGTTGATAAATGTGTGTATATATATATATATATATATATATATATATATATATATATATATATATATATATATATACAGGGTGTCCCAAAAAAACGTTTACACTGTGTATAGCTAATACACCGTTTGTTTTTTGTTTTCTTGCAATCGAGCACAAAAATATTCGTTCTCAAACTTTTTGGAAAGTCGAAAACAAAGCTGAAGTGCAAAGACGTTTTAATAAACAGTTCTATATGAATGTGTCATCTCGCCCTAGCATTTCAGGCATCATCGCCAAGTTTGATGAACACGGAACTGTCCATCATATGAGAAAGGGTCGCTCCGGTCGAAAGAGATCATCAACAAGCCCAACAAGAGAGCAAGAGGTCATTGATAACGTTCAGAATTCTCCAAGATAATCAGCGCACCAACTGTCTCGTGAAACAGGTATCCCTGAATCCAGCGTTCATCACTTTTTGAAGCGTTTCCAATTCAAAAGTTTCATTCCATCGCTTGTTCACGCTCTGATTGAAGATGACCCTGATCGAAGAGTTGAGTTCTGTGAATGATATCTTGCTAGATGTGTAGGCGACGATAAATTTCCACTCGATAGTCTTTGGAGAGACGAAGCAACGTTTAAGCTGAATGGCTCAATAAATCGACACAACTGCACCTACTGGGCAACAAAAAATCCACATGTTACAGAGGAATGTCGCTTGAATTTGTATGGAGTGACTATGGTGTGGTTTGGTGTGTCCGTAAGGGAACTCATCGGACCATTCTCTTTCCAAGACACCGTAACAGGATTGAATTATCTCAACATACTCCAAGAGTTTGCCATGCCACGCGTCCAAAAACGATTTGGAAAAGAAGAGTGTTTCTTCCAGCAGGATGGCGCTCCTCCCCACTTCCATCGCGACGTGATAGCTTATCTGGGTGCATCTATGCCAGACAGATGGACTGGACGAAGAGGAAGTGTTGAATTTCCTGCTAGATCACCAGATTTGACACCCATGGATTTCTTTTTGAGGGGCTTTCTGAAAGACAAAGTTTACAGCACAAAATGGGCAACAATTGACGAATTGAGAGTTGCAATTGAAGAATAATTTGCTTTAATACTAGATAAGATGGTGCATGATGTGTGCACTTTCTTTTCTTCCCGTTATGAGATGTATCTGGAGCAGAACGAATTCCAGTTTGGACACCTGAAGTGAATCAAGCAAATTGTGATATTTTACAATTTCAACGAGGAGAGTTTTCCTTGGGAAGAATTTTATTTATTATTTTTCTCTTCATTTTAGTATTAAATATCTAAATACGTCATTTGGCTATCACATGCTTCTTGTTTCATTGTTACAATCAATAAATAAGGCAAGTTTTAACTATCCAAAAAGTGTAAACGCTATTTTGGGACACCCTATATTTTATATATACGTGTATACATATATAGGTATATATATACATACATATATATATATATGTATATATATATGTATATATATATATATGTATATATATATGTATGTATATATGTATATATATGTATGTATATATATATGTATGTATATATATATATGTATATATATAATGTATATATATATATATATATATATGAATATATATGTATATATATATGTGTATATATGTATATGCATATGTAATTTATATGCGTATATATATGTACATATGTATATGTGTATATGTATGTAATATAAATATATATATATATATATATATGTGTGTGTGTGTGTGTGTGTGTGTGTGTGTGTGTGTGTGTGTGTGTGTGTGTGTGTGTGTGTTATTAATCGTGTAGCACAACATTTTCTATTTTTTTGTAAAAAGTTCCCATTTTATTTTTCCATTTGATTAAATATGTGTGAATATGTGTGTGTATGTGTGTGTGTATATGTATGTTTTTGACTGTCTAAACACTCGCTATACTATTCTGTATCCGTCTTTGTCTTCATTTGATTTTCATTCATTTATTTATTTATTCATTTATTTATTTATTAGCTTATTTTTTTTTCCAATATATGCATAAATTCTCTACTCGTATCTATTATATATTTTTCTCTACCTCATTCCTTCATAAGTTATTAAAAACCAATCTACTATCTAATCATTGCCACTCACCTACTAATACTAAATCATCCCATTTTCTAACGCTGTTATGTGTACACAAATTATCAGATCTATTATACTAGAATGAAGTCTACCAATAAAAAAATTTGCGAACGTTATAAACAAGTCCACTGGGGTCACGGTCGTAGTTAGAACTGTGCAAGTCTAGGGGTCGCATTAGGTAAATGTGTACATACGTATTATATACGTATACATATAATGTGTATGTAGATATTTATGTATATAAATGTATATGTGTATGTGTGTGTAAATGTATATATATATATACGAATATATCTATATATGTATCCATATACATGTGTATGTGTATGTATATATATATATATATATATGTATATGTATATGTATATTCACATAGACAAAATGTTGTAGCACATTTGTAAATAATAATCACGAAAAATCTATAGTCGGAATAAAAGGAAACTGAAGAGTTCTATAGCTATTAGCCGAAATATAGAAGTCATACGTTCTTCTAGATTTCCTTTTATTCCGACTGTGGGTTCTTCGTGAGTATATGTATATGTATACTTATATGTCCTCAGCTCGTCCATGTTTCAATTTCCAACGTATGCCTCCATCGAGCGATTCTCAGTCTCGACTGCGATGGCATGGAATTAAAAGTGATTTGTGGTTGAAAAAAGATATGTATATGTATATATATATATATGTAAATGTGCATGTATATGTATATGGATATTTATATGCAGAAGGAAAGGGAAATCGGTCGTCAACGAAGAGAGAAAACTAGGCCACTTTCGTTCTCCTAATAACGAAGTTCTCTCCAGAAAGAGAACAACAACCTCGTTTTTCTCTCGCTCAAATTGCCGCCTTAACACCAATCACCCAATCACTCGATCCATCAGTCAATCACTCAGTCAATCACCCAATCAATCAATCAATCAATCAGTCTGTGGTCTGGATATTACCAGGTAAAAAGGATTAACAAGCGTTTTGTAGCTCTCGTTTTTTTTCATTTTTTTTTTATTCATATGATTTGGACACTTATCCAAAACATGGTAGTATTAGATTTTATCCATATCACCTTACCTGTAAGCGGTATTTGTATATCAAAATTAGTTCAATAAGTACCTGTTTGTTCACAGTTCTTTTAAACCATATTTCAGTTCTGAAGATGAGTGTGTGTGTGTGTGTGTGTGTGTGTGTGTGTGTGTGTGTGTGTGTATGTACAGTATGTAGCAATCTACAATGAAATAATGAAAATCTTTTTGATTTCTTGACACTGATTTTTTTTTTTTCTCTCTCTCTTTCTAGGTACTTGTGAGGCAGCGTCCTCTTTATATAGTTCATCGAAGTCGCTTGTGGTGTTTCGTGGACTGCTCAAAGGAGTTCCATGTCTTGCATATTACAATAAGAGACACTATGTGAGTATAAAAACAATATCTATTCAAATATTCGCCAGTATTAGAAAGAAGAATATATATATATGTATTTATATTTTGATTTTTTAATTAAAACCTAGAATATTTTTTTTCTGATTTTCAATCTTTTCCTTTCTTCTCTTCCCTCTCTTCCTTTGCTTCCTTTTCTCTCTCTCTCTCTCTCTCTCTCTCTCTCTCTCTCTCTCTCTCTCTCTCTATCTATCTCTCTCTCTATCTCTCTCTCGATTTCTCTCTTTCTCGTTTTTCTCTTCCCTCTTCCTTCTTCCTTCTCTTCCCTCCTCTTCCCCTCTTCTTCCTATTCCTCCTCTTCTTCCTCTTCCTCCTCTTCCGTCCCATGAGCCCCAAAGGACGGAGGGTCCTCAACTTTGGCGAGGCCGAACTTGTTGAACTTGAAGTTTCCTGATTATCGCTGGAATTAATATGTAGTTTGTTGTAAGCGTTTATGTGGGTGAAGACATTTAAGAAAAACTTTCGTGTAGGCTCATGCACGCAACATGCAGTGTCCTCAAGTGCACACACACACACACACACACACACACACACACACACACACACACACACACACACACACACACACACACACACACACACACACACACACACACACACACACCTATGCATACAAATTCACGCACATATGTGTGTGCGCATTCCCAAGTGTGTATGTATGTGTGTGTGTGTGTGTGTGTGTGTGTGTGTGTGTGTGTGTGTGTGTGTGTGTGTGTGAGAGAGTGTGTGTATGTGATTAGACTTAAATGATCATAGAACGACTCAATTTCATCGTCTGAACTCTGTGAAGTTGGTGCATAAACCTGAACTATTTTAGGGTGTGCCTTTTCACACAGTCTAATCACACACACACACACACACACACACACACACACACACACACACACACACACACACACACACACACACACACACACTTGGGAATGCGCACACACATATGTTCGTAAATTTGTATGCATAGGTTTGTGTGTGTGTGTGTGTGTGTGTGTGTGTGTGTGTGTGTGTGTGTGTGTGTGTGTGTGTGTGTGTGTGTGTGTGTGTGTGTGTGTGTGTGTGTGTGTGTGTGTGTGTGTGTGTGTGTGTGTGTGTGTGTGTGTGTGTGTGTGTGTGTGTGTGTGCGCGTACTTGACGTGTTGCGTGGGCTTGTGCTCGATTGTATATATATGTGCCTTTGTATGCGTCTGTGTGCGTATATGTGAGTTTATGTAAGTATATGTGTATGTCTGCTCGCCTGTTGGCCTCTCTGTCTGTTAGTTCTCTTTGATGTGTATCTCTCTGACTATAAGTAATTAATTTCTATTCATGTAAAGAATGAAAAAAATTATGGCCTAAGACTACACAAATGTATGCATTCAATAACAAACAAGGGATGGAGGAAAAGAGGGTGGAAGAAGGGAGGGAGGGACGGAGGGAGGGAAGGAAGGAAGGAAGGAGAGGGGAGAGGAAGATGTCAGGTTTGGGAAAGATAGAGAAAGATTGAATATTGGAATATAGAAGGGAAGGAGGGAGGGGATGAGGGATGGGGGAAAGGAGGGAGGGAGAAAACGAAGGAGGAAAGGAGGGAGGGAGGGAGGGAGGTAGAGAGGAGAAAGGTAAAGAGTGGGGAGGTAGTGAGTGATGGAGGAAGGGAGGGAATGTGGAGGGACTAAGAGAGGGACGGAAGAAAGGAGGGAAAGTAATAAAGAGCAAGGGAGGTAGAGAAAGAGGGAACGAGTGAGTGATTGAAGGAATGAGGAGCGAGTAAGAGAAGGAAGGAGGAAGGGAGGTAGAGAGGGAGGGACGTAGGGAGAAAGGGAGATAGGGGAAAGAGTGATATCAATATGGCTGATAGACATTTCCTTCCGGAAGTCGAGATAGAAGGATATAAAAAAAAAAAGATTCACAGGGATAGGGTTGGCAGGAGTGGGGAAGGTGTAGCACTTTTCGTTAAATATACAATAAATTGTATTATCAACAATTCGATAAAGGGAGAGGATAGTACATAATCTATTTGGGTGGAGATTATAGGCAAGAATAAGAAACATACTAGTAGCGGCCTATGTAGACCTCCTAACATCAGCATTGAGTAGACTGATTCCCTGATTCATGAAATTCGCAGGGCGTCCCAATAAAAAAAACGTTGTGATCATGGGAGATATATTATAGAAACATTGACTGGGAAATTTTATTGGATCATGAAGCGCAAAATTTATTAGATGTGGTGCAGGATAATTTCCTAAAACAAATGATTACCGATCCTACGAGGGGAAAGAATACTCTGAACTTACTTTTAACTAATAATGAGCACCTAACGAGAAAGGTAAAAGTGGGAGATAGTTTAGGCTCTAGCGATCATCAAAAAATAAAATTTGATATTATTTATGAAGAATTGAATGGGATGAAGAAAGTAGACTAATAGCAGCATTAATAAGGTAGAAGTAGTCAAACAGATTGAAAGACTTAAAGCTACAAAATCCCCGGATCCAGACGAAATTTTTCCGAGAGTGCTTAAAGAGTGTAAATTTGAAATCTGCAACTAGTTAACAAATATTTAATAAGTCGGTATGGTTTGTACCTATTACTTATGGGCAGCCAAACGTTGTTCGTGTTTTCAAAAAGGGAGATAAATCGTTTATATGTAACTACAGGCCAATCAGTTTGACTTCAGTTATAGGTAAAATGCTTAAATCAATAATAGTTAATAGACTCAGAGGCGCATTGAGAGACATAATTTAATTCGTGACACACATCATGGTTTCTCCAAGGGTAAGTTACGTGTGACTAAACTTCTATCTTTTTACATTGAGGTATATAAGGTGTCAGATAACAATGATAGTTACGATGTTACCTTGATTTTAGCAAAGCGTTCGACAAGGTGCCCCACCAGAGACTATTAAATAAAATCAAAGTCCGTAGCATAGGAGGAAAATTGTTAGAATGGATTAGAGCTTGGATCAGTGACAGAAAACAGCGGGTCACCATAAATGGTGTAAAATCCAAATGAAGTGTTTCTGGTGGAGTTCCCCAGAGCTCGGTTTTGGGTCCCATTTAGTTCATAATGTACATAAACGACCTGGATAATGAGATTAATGGTGATGTTAATAAGTGTGCAGACGAAACTAAAATAGGACGCCTAATTAGGTCAGGAGACGACGCAGAGATTCTGCAGGATGATCTTAATAAGTTGTTCACATGGTCGGTGAAATGGCAAATGAACTTCAATATTTCAAAGTGCAGCGTGTTAAACGTAGGGTTACACAATCCTAAAAACATATATACCTTAGATAACACGTTTTTTAGAGAAAAATGAGTGCGAGAGAGACTTGGGAGTTCTAGTGATTCCTGATCTTAAATCCAGGAAACAGTGCATTAACGCCAGAAATAAAGCTAACAGATCATTAGGTTTCATTATTAGTGGTAATTATCAAACTCTGGAGTTAGTTAAACCCATCCTTGACTATGCGGTACAGTTTTGGTCTCCGTCCTATAGAATGGACATCAATAATTTACTAGAATCAGTACGAAGGAATGACCAAAATGATACATGGGCTTAGAGATTTACTTTGCGAAGAGAGGCTTAGGCATCTTAACTTACACTCTCTGGAAAGACGCAGAGTGCGGGGTGATCTTATAGTGTTCAGTGGATCAAAGGCTTTAACAACTGACACAGACAATGTCATCATATTAAGACAATAGTGCAGGACGCGTAGTAATGGATTAAAATTGGACAATTTTCAGTGTAAAAAGTAAACAGGCAAGAATTGGTTTATTAATAGGGTGGTCAATGAATGGAATAGGCATAGTAACCAAGTAGTGAACCGCTGAAACTATCGGTTATTTTAAGAAATGGTTAGACAACTTTATGGATGGAGATGACAGGTGGTAATGGATATAGAACTGCCTAGTGTAGGCCTTATGGTCTCTTGCAGTCTTCTTCATTCTTATGTTCTCATGAGTGACGGGGAAGTAAGAGAAGGAAGGAGAAAATAAGGGAGGGAGGCAGGGAGCAAGGGAGATAGGGAGCGAGGGAGATAGGGAAAGATGGAGGGAGTAAGAGAGGGAGGAAGGGAATGAAAGAGTAATTTTGTCATGGTACCCCGGTTTACTTGGAGTATTTATTATAGAACATCAGCAGCTAAATCAATGCTATTCAGATTCTAGTTAATTATTACCAACCGGATAGAATTGCGGCCGGAACGACAGTGAGTGTGTGTGAAAGTGTGTGTGTGTGTGTGTGTGTGTGTGTGTGTGTGTGTGTGTGTGTGTGTGTGTGTATGTGTGTGTGTTCGTGTGTGCGTGTGTGCGCGTGTGTGTGATAGCGTATGTGTGCGTGTATTTGTATGTGTGTATCCCTTTATTTGTATATGTGTGTGTGCGTGTGTGTGTGTGTGTCTGCATATGTGTATGTACGTGTGTGTACGTGTGTGTGTGTTCTCCTCCTACATGGATACTTACAGTACACATAGTACATGTGATTAAGCAAAAAAAAATGATTCTGTGGCTCTTTCATCTGACCAATATCACAGACAGAATACACAGGTAAGGATCAAACGCGATTCATATATTCTCCTCATTTATCTATTAATCAATTTTTTTATTTATATAAGAATATTCATTTATTAATTAGCTTATTTATACTTTTTATCCATACGTTTATTTTATTCATTCAATTTCCATTTATTCGTTAATTTATTCATTTATTTATTATTTATTTTATTAACTTATTTATTTGTTCATTTACTTGTTTATTTTTTCATTTGACGTCAGTGTATTTTATGCCGAAACACGTCCCATTAGTATGCACGCATGCATCAGATCTCATTATACAAAACAGAGCATAGAATATGACTTTCATAAAAAAAAAAGAAATAATAAAATAAAGAGAATAATACACTGTAAAAGAATATGAAATATTTCTCATTCAATAATATTTCAGAACATAGACAAAATAGCTTCTCTGGAAGAAGTTAAATAATTTGTATAAATATGATTTTCACCCAAATAGAAGATAATAATGAGGCAAATGTTTTATTCATTTTATGTAAATTAAAGATGGCGCCGGAAGAACTTGGCTATGTACAGAATAAAGTAGGAATTATTTTGTAGAAATTGTTTTGTTTTATGACAAACTAGAATCTACCCAGTTGTCAATACATTATTCAGATCTAATGAGTTAATTCTTAGAATATATATATGTATTTTTCATTCATTATTTGATGACTTTGCTATAAGTACTTGTGTTTTGTAGGCAGTTAATGTTAATACTTGTTTACGTGTATGTATGTATGATCATACGTACACGATACGTGTACATGTACGCGAAAGCTTACAAGTATTTTGGTATCCAGTTCTCAAAAGTACACACGCACACATACACATACATACTTGTGGATGTGTATATATATATATATATATATATATATATATATACGTACATGTATACACACACGTGCGGATATATATATATATATATATATATATATATATATATATATATATATATATATACATACATATCTTCATTTCCTTGTTTCCCTTTTCATTTACGAACGCGAAGGAGCTCTTCGTTCCAGCTCTCAAACTCTTTGCCTTTTTTGCCCTCCCCTCCCTGCCTCCCCTCCCCCTCCTCCTTTCCTCACTCTTCCCCTTCTCCATCCTCCCTCCTCCCCCAACCTCTTCATTCAGCATTCTTGTGCTCTTCACTCTCCCTCTCTCTCCTCTCGCTCACTCTTTTTTTTTTTTGTCTGCACTTCTCTTCTTTATGTCTTACTATATCTCTTCTTTCCTTCATACCTTATATAGATTGTATATATGTACACGTTCATATACATGTGTATATATATAAATATATATATATATATATGTTCTGCTGAAGTTGACAGCAGTTACAGCATTATTCAGTTTGCATTTTCAATTTTCCTAACGGTGTTCCGATCTTCGTAGGCGAGGGAACTAAGTTTCTAAAATCCATAATAACTCGAGACGTCTTTCGGCCTTCACTCGGCCATCTTTGGGAGTTTAAGTATAGATGTGTTAGGTTGAAATGGTGATTATATTTGGTTTATGTTGGCACTGGGAAAGGCGACTTTTGTGTGGAAGGTGGCGCTCCGTGGGGTGCTGTCTGTCTAAGTCCTTGTGGCGCTCCGTGTGTTGCTTGTGAGTTTCTAGCTGAAGGAAGAGTGGAAACGGGCATTTGTTGAATGTTGGTAGCAGGTTTTAAGTTGTGAATATACACAGCTTCCGTCATTCTTAATCTCCTAGTGTCATGTTCATTGTGTAGGATTACTGTATTTTCTTCCATAATTTTTTCTACTCAGTGTTTGCCCATGTGTCCTGTCGTTATGGCGGCGTATCGCTCCATCCTGTAAGTGCGCTGTGATTCTTTTGGACAGTGTGGTGGTAGTGAAACCTATATACCTGGTAGGTAGGCGACTGCAGTCACCAATATTACAAGTATATTGGTATACTAGGTTCACTTTTTGAAGTGTATTTGTTGGTGGGAGACAGCTGTTCTTCATTACTAGGTTGGAAGTTCGTTTGGATTTGTAATAAATTGTGAGTTTGATGTGTGTGTCGGGATCGGTGGGTTGAACATTACGCTGGATGATATTCCGCATGACTTTCTCGTCTTGTTTATACGCAGAAGACATAACGTTCTTATAATACAAACTGATGGTTTTGCGGTTGTCCACGTGTGTCTCTTGAGCCATGAAAGTGTCCACTCGTCTTCTTATGACTTCGTCTCTCTCTTCTTTCTTGTAGTCGTTGTTGGAAAGTAGTTGAGAGATTCTTTTCAATTCAGCGTTGGTAGCAGTCCATGTAGAGCAGTGTGTGAACGCACGCTTGACAAAAGAATTGATCACACTGCGTCGATATCTCTCAGGACATTCGCTGGCGCCATTTAAACAAAATCCTAAATTGGTCGGTTTGACGTACACTTCCGTGGAAAAGCTATCTGTGCCTCTGTGCAAATGCGTAAAGCCCTAAGGAACATAAAGAAAATAACAGTAAACCCCTCAATTTATTTATACTGTAATAGAACCGCCACGGTTCGAACCGCTAGTGTGAACAGATCCTAAATGTAGAAATCGTCAATTGAATAGAGAAGGCTAAGAAAGAAGAAAAAGCTCTTGGTATATAGATAATTACTTAATAACTTGTTTCATTTCATTCTTTAACATGATTCAGAGGCAAATCCCTTTTCACTAAACCCACAACCTCCCTTTAACTCAGTAAAAAATAAGTGTACATAGTCATCTACTTACATTAAGTCCATAAATCAGTGTGATTACCCCCAGCGCGTGGTTGGGTAAACTTGGACATGTCGGGATGGAGTGAGTGAATGGGAGAGGATGACTGCTTGAGGGAGAGGGGAGGGAGAGAGGGAGTGGGTGAGGGAGGGAGGGAGAGGGAAATGAGTGACGGAAAGAGGAGGAGAGAGGAGTAAAGGAGAGAGTAAGAAAAGTAAAGAAAGGGAGGGAGGTGGAGAGGGAAGGAGAGAAAGAGAGAGAAGAAGAGAGAAGGAGAAAAGGAGAGAAGGAGAGAAAGGGAGAGAGAAGGAGAGAAAAGGAAAAAAGGAGAGAGACAGAGAGAAAGGGAGAGAAGGAGAGAAAAGGAAAAGGAGATAAAAGGAGAGAAGAAGAGAGAGGGAAAAGGAGAGAGGAGGGAAATGGAGAAAAGGAGAGAAGGAGAGAGAAGGAAAATGAGAGAGAAGGAGAGAAAGGGAAAGAAGGAGAGAGAGGGAAATGGAGAGAAGGGAGATAAAAAAAGAAAGAAGGAGAGAGAGGGAAAAGAGAGAGAAGGAGAGAGTAATATACGTCTGGAGAGGAGCCGAGGGCAGACCGGATGTCTGGCATTCCTGAGATGCTGGCAAAAGGGTCCAGCGGTGTATCCCCGAGGATCTCCCTGTATCCCCCCCTTCCCCCTTTTCCCCTTTTCCCCCTTTCCCCCTTTTCCCCTTCCCCTTTCCCCCTTTCCTCCCTTTCCCCCCTGTCCCCTTTCCCCCCTTTCCCCCTTTCCCCTTTCCCCCCTTCCCTCTTTCCATCCTTCCCTCCCTCCCTCTCCCCTTCCCTAATTCTCCCCTCTCCCCTTCCCCTTTCCCCCTCTCCCCTTCCCCTTTCCCCCTTATCCCCTTCCCCTTTCCCCCTCTCCTCTTTTCCTTTCCCTCCTCTCCTTCCCCTTCCCCTTGCCCCTTCTCCCTTTCCTCTTCTCCCTTTCACCCTTCTCCTCTTCTCTCCTTCCCCTTTACCCATTCTCCCTTCCCCTTCTCCCTTCTTTCTCCCCTTCCCCCTTTACCCCCTTCCCCCCTTTCCCCCGGCTAAGAGTTACCTGGAAGGCCCTCTGGCATGTTTCTTGTGTAAATAATAACTTTTGACCCTTCTCACCCCGTCACCCCTCTCACCCTTGTCATCCCTGTCACCCATGAACGCCTTCACCCCACACACTTCTACCCCTCAATCTACACCCGTCACCCCTTCATCCCTCACCCCTCACCCCATTCACCCTCAATTGCGCACACCACACCCCTCTATCCATCACCCTTTCACCCCTCACCCCTTTACCCTACATCCATTACCCCTTCACCCTACATCCTCAACTCTTAAACTCCCACCCCCCTACCCTTCACCCCGTTCCAATAATCAACCCATCAATTCATCCTCTTTTTATTAAAAAAAAAAAATAGTAACCCCAAGTAATCGACCTTCTCCACTGGAGGGTAAAGCCACCCCCATAAGTTGTTACGTTTTTTCTTTAGATTTATCTGTACGATTATAAACCTTAAAAACTGCTGTTCTCAAGTAATCTGCAAAGAAAATACCTTAATTGTACTGGAATGCAAGAAAATACTGAAATACTCAGTAATGTCTTTTTTAGAGGTGTAAAGATTGTGTGTGTGTGAGTGTGCGTGTATGTATTTGTATATATGTACCTATGTATGCATGCATGCATGTATGTATGTATGTATTATTTGTATGTGTATGTGTGCTAGAGTGTATATATCTATTATCTGTATATTTGTGTTTTTTGTATATGTATGTGTGTGTAGGAGAATATAGACTTAGGTGGATGTATGGACTTGTTATATATACATGTGTGTGTACGTATGTGCACGTTCGTGTGTACGACTTTATATTTGTATGTAAACATCCACTAGAAGGTAAGAGAAATATAATTTTCTTGATAAATGGCCGCCAGAAAACGTAAAATAAAAAAAAAATGTATTTACTAGATGAGAACTGGATTTTTTTTAACGTTTTGCATAAATTATTTTGCTAACAAAAGTCTTTGGACACTGGTAATCTGAAGAGAACAAGAGACATTAAAATAAAAAATAATCTGCATGACTGGAGGTTGAAAGTGTGAGAAAATCTCTCAGAAATCCACCGAGAAAAGAACTGTTTAGAAATTGTACAAAATTGTTTAAAGGAGCAAAACAAAAAACTCCAAGTAATTACGGAACTAAAACTAAACAAAGAAGGTCTGGCACGTGCGCCTAAAGAGATTTTAGATCTAATTGCAACTTAGTTTAATTCTGGGCAAGGTTTGTAAACACACACACACTCACACACACACACACACACACACACACACACACACACACACACACACACACACACACACACACACACACACACACACACACACACACACCACACACAAACCTCACCAATGAATACAAAAGTACAGAAACGAAGAAATGACCTTGCATGTGTAATAATGACTTGAGTTTCTTCTGAAAAAATAATTGAATCTAATTATGTGGAAAGAGAACACATGTGCATGCGAGAGATAAAGAGAGAAAGTCAGAATTAAAAATAAATATTTTGTAGTAATGGCTGCACAAAGGTGAGGTTTATGCTCGCCACTCTGTTGTATTCAGACACAATCCTCTTATCCAGAACATTGTATATACATACATACATATATATATATATATATATATATATATATATATATATATATATATATATATATATATATAATTGTGTGTGTGTGTGTGTGTGTGTGTGTGTGTGTGTGTGTGTGTGTGTGTGTGTGCATGTGTGTGTGTGTGTGAGTACAGGTATATATATATATATATATATATATATATATATATATATATATATATATATATATATATATATATATAATATACATATATTGTTTTTGCTTCGTATCAATTTCAAGAACAATTTGACTTAATCATTTGGTTTACATCATTATGAAGATAAAAACTGATGAGTTAGATCAATTAATTGTAATTCGTTTGGTTCGTACCTATGAGGTCCATTTAGTGTCAATGGAACCAAGTGCCTAATGGACATTTATGTCGCTAAAGCATTTAGTGGTAAAAGGTTTCAATGTTATGGATGATGAGGCGTGTGTGTGTGTGTGTGTGTGTGTGTGTGTGTGTGTGTGTGTGTGTGTGTGTGTGTGTGTGTGTGTGTGTGTGTGTGTGTGTGTGTGTGTGTGTGTAAATATGCATGTGTATGTGCATGTTCATG
>NC_134808.1:27380494-27385494 GCF_046742065.1 Oratosquilla oratoria
AGTTTTTTTTTCTTTCTTTCTTTCTTTCTTATAAGAGAGTTAGCCAAGTCAAAAAGCCCGTACCTACTCCCACCCATTCCACTCCCATCCACCACCCTTTCCCCCTCTCATCTTAGCTCCTTGTGGATGAAGGGTCATCCCTGTATCCCGCCCACTGCCTGGGGTCAGAAGTAATGCATTAAGACACAGCACATCCACAGCAAGACCGCTTCACTTCATCGGCGACCACCCCCTCTCCGCCCCCTTCATGCGGAGACAACATACAGAATAATCATAAAAAGTCGAAGTAACTAGTAAAATTGTAAACAGTTTATCTAAATGGAATCGACCTCTAGGTTTGAATAGATCAAGTTTCTAGACTCGAAATGCATAATACCCAGCATTTAAGCTTCTAATGCATAGTGTCCACTGTATTAATTATTTGTGTTGCAGTTATTTCCAAATTATTATATTCGGTTTAAAGAAAAGTTTATCTATTAACCGACAACCAAGTTGAGCGTTCCTCTACACCTGACGGGAAGTATCGACACTTTTTTTTAGAATCGGCATCGGCGAGAATAGGCTTTTTTTTAGAATCTGCATCGTCATCGGCAAAATATTGCCAATGATGACGCTGATTGTAAGTTCAATAAAATTATTTAGGGGTGTGCCGATTAATGGGCATCGGCATCGACGAGAATCGGCTTTGAGAATCGGCATCGTCATCGGCAAAATATTGCCGATTCTCGCCGATGCCGATTTACCAAAAAAACTGCCGATTCTCGCCGAAGCCGATTAATCGGCACACTCCTAAATGATTTTATTGAACTTACAAAGATTCTTCTGACCAATGCCGCACTATTATTCCTTTTGTCGACAAATGATTTTATTGAACTTACGAAGACACTTCGATGGAGACTGATAATTTGCAAAATGACCACGACAGCAAATGTCTTTTATCAACAAACTCTCCGCAGATAACGATGCTGACACGGGCTGTCCTCACAGCAGTCCGAAGTCGTAGACACAATAACGAGATGTCGTTCGAGTGGTTTCCATAGCAACGGCCTCGTTAACGACCGTCTCGGAACGATTCCGATCTTCTTTTTCTTCTTTTTCGTCTTCTTCTTCCTCTTCTTCTCCTCCTCTTTTCCTTTTTTCTTCTCTTTCTTTTTTCTTTTTCCTCGTCTTTTTCTTATTCTTCGTCTTTTTTCTTATTCTTCGTCTTTTTTCTTCTTCTTCTTCTTCTTCTTCTTCTTCTTCTTCTTCTTCTTCTTCTTCTTCTTCTTCTTCTTCTTCTTCTTCTTCTTCTTCTTCTTCTTCTTCTTCTTCTTCTTCTTCTTCTTCTTCTTCTTCTTCTTCTTCTTCTTCTTCTTCTTCTTCTTCTTCTTCTTCTTCTTCTTCTTCTTCTTCTTCTTCTTCTTCTTCTTCTTCTTCTTCTTCTTCTTCTTCTTCTTCTTCTTCTTCTTCTTCTTCTTCTTCTTCTTCTTCTTCCTCTTCTTCTTCTTCTTCTTCTTCCTCTTCCTCTTCTTCTTCTTCTTCCTCTTCCTCTTCCTCCTCCTCCTCTTTTGACTGCGAACCATCGGTACGACCATCAAGGTGCCAGGTCTCTGAATGCCAAACAGTAATGGTGATGGTAAAGATGAAGATAAAGACTAGGAGGAGATCAAGAGGATGAAGATAAAGATAAGAATGATCATGAAGATAGTGACGATGATGTTTCTGATGGTGATAGTGGGGGTGGTAGTGGTGATGGTGATAGTGATGTAGATGAAGATGAATATGATGAGAATAAAATGATGAGGAAGAGGAAGAGGATAAAGATAAGGAAAAGGAGGAGGAGGAGGAAGAGGATAAAGATGAAGATGATGCGATAGCAATAACAGTGATGATGATGATGGTGATGATGATAATGATAATGAAGAAAAAGGGTACGAAGATGATAATGATGATAATGATAATGAAGAAAAAGAACACAAAGATGATGATGATGATGATAACGATAATGAAGAAAAAGAACACAAACATGATCATGATGTTACAGACATGATGATAGTTACAAATCAGTCTCAACCTTAATCCATTAATTCCACAAAAATAAAGAAATAAAGATTATAATATATATATATATATATATATATATATATATATATATATATATATATATATATATACACATATATACACACATATATATATATATATATATATATATATATATATATATATATATATACACATATATACATATATATATATATATATATATATAAACCAATTTCAGTAACAACAGAAAAACAACTCGACATTCATAAAGGAATATTAAACAATTTTCTACCTTTTATTGCATTTGGGCTTCTCTAAGCAAATAGTTCTCAATTTGGGTTCCATCCCTCTCCACCGGAGTGGATATGAACCCCCCCCCCCAACTCCACAGGGACCCATAAACCCCCAGGGATCCATGAACACCACCAAGAACCCATAAACCCCCCTAGAACCCATAACCACCCCCAAGGACCCATGAACACCCCCAGGTACCCATAACACCACTAGTGATATATTCAATGCTGACTTGAACCTCAGAAAACTAACGAACAGCAAAACATAGATATGGGTTCTGTTCTTAGCCAGATTAGATTCCTTAAAGACAAGAGTCTCACGAACAAGACAAAAAAAAAAAATTGTGCTTGTTAAAGCCCAACATTATTTTCAGTTTTCGACAGGTCCTCAGAAAACTAACAAACAGCAAAACATAAATATGGGTTCTGTTCTTAGCCAGATTAGATTTCTTAAAGAGGAGAAAGGCGTCTTCTGAGAGTTCATCTAGATAGCTCACTCGAGATCCTTTTACTTGCCCATTTCAACTATCATGTACCCTTCCTCAGTCTCCCCCCACTTCCCAATCCTCCCCCTCCTCCTCCCCCTCCTCCTACTCCTCCTTCCCCCTCCTCCTCCCCCTCCCCTCCTCCTTTTCCTACCCTACCTTCCCCCTCTTCCTCCTCCTCCCCCTTCCCCTCCTTCTTCATCTCCCCCTCCTTCCCCATCCTCCCCTCCTTCCTCCTCCTCCTCCTCCTCCTCCTCCTCCCCTCCTCCTTTTCCTACCCTACCTTCCCCCTCTTCCTCCTCCTCCTCCCCCTTCCCCTCCTTCTTCATCTCCCCCTCTTTCCCCATCCTCCCCAACTTCCCCATACTCCCCCTCCTTCCCCATACTCTCCTTCCTCCTCCTCCTCCCCTCTTTCCCTGCCTACCTCTCCTTCCCATCCTCCCACTCCTCCCCTCAATCCCCATCCTCCCCCTCCCCCTCTTCCCCCTTCTTCCCCTCTTCCCACTCCTCCACTCAATCTCCACTCTCCCCTTGCCCTCCTCTCCCTCCTCCCCCTTACTCCTCCTCATCCCACTTCTCCCCTTCCCCTTCCCCTTTTCCCCTTCCCCCCTCCCCCCACCTCCCCCTCTTCCCCGTCCTCCCCTCCTCCCCTTCCTCCCCTTCATATCCCTCAATCCCCCTCCTCCCCTTTCCTCCCCTCCTCCCCTTCCCCTCCTCAGTCCCCACCTCCTCCCCTCTGCCCCCCTCGTCCTCATCTCCCCGTTACTGCGACATACCCTTTGATATCGGCGCGGGAATTTCATTATTCTGTTTCAATTCGAATGAAAGCCGGAAACAATGGAAGACGTGGAAACGAGTCCAGAGTGGCATGATAAAAGTAAAAGTGTCGTTAAAGTCACCTTAAGTGAATGAAGTTAAAGTGAGGACTTTGGCACTCAAA
The DNA here is from genome assembly GCF_046742065.1 of Oratosquilla oratoria. NCBI lineage: Eukaryota > Metazoa > Arthropoda > Malacostraca > Stomatopoda > Squillidae > Oratosquilla > Oratosquilla oratoria. Next base: position 27,384,238 of record NC_134808.1, read on the forward strand.
TAGTGTCGGTGAGGGATTTTATTCGTTGAAAATATAATGAAAATAGAATGAAATTAAACAAAGTAAGGAAATTTTAAAATATTTAATTAAAATGCAATAGAATTAAAATAAGGTAAAATATGAAAAAATAAAATAGAGTGAAAGTAAAAATGATAAAATAAAATAAAACTGAATAAGTATAAAATACAAAGAAAATAAAAATAAAGTAAGATCTATTAAGTAAAATCAAATAAAAATTGAAATAATCAATCATAATAAAATAGATTTAAAATGAAATAAAACTAAATATTGATAGAGTAAAAAATAATAAAAATAAGATTAAAGTAAGATCAAATGAAATCAAATGAAAATTGAAACGAAACGAAATCAAATGAAACTAGAAAAGAATAAAAGAAAATCAAATAAAACAGAAATAACTCACTCACAACCGAGGCAAGCTTTGTCGACTTTATTCTGCCTAATAGAAGTCTGCGTGGAGCATTAGTTAGCGTCTATGACTCACAAAACCAGAGGCCCGGGTTCGGACCTCCAGTTCTGTACACTAGACGTGTAGCTTCCCAGTGTCCTATTTCTAGTACTATCATAGTCTAGTTAGTAACGCTAGTTAGTAACCATGAAGTGAGCGCTGAAACAACTGGTTGTTTTAAAAAAAGGGGAGATAAATCTATGGGTAGGGATGAAAGGTGGTAAGATACATGGAACTGCCTAGTGTAGACCTTATGGTCTCTTGCAATCTCCTCCATTCTTATGTTCTTATACACGGTCATTTCGACAAACCCAAAACAACATAGTCAATTTTCATTATGTATATTTATTTATATATATATGAGTATCTATGTATTTGTTTATGTATTAATATTTTCTTTTATTTTTTCATTTCATTTTCTTTTGTTTTGTTTCAATCTTTATTCTATTTTATTTTTATTTTTGTTTTTTGTTTTTCTCTATTCTTATACATATATATATATATATATATTTATATTTATATTTATATGTATATATTTGTTTTTATTCTATTCTATTTCATTTTATTTTCTAAAACTAGAAGAGTTTATTCAGAAGTAGAAGCATCCAGGTCTTTAAGGCATAGCTTTTGAGTTCTCTTAGAAAATAGATAATGATAATAATAAAAATTAGATATAATAATCTCCCTCCACACAATCTCATCGAAGAACCTTTGTCTTGAGGGCCTTCGATGGCTTAGACCTTCGTTTTCTTCGTGACCTTTATCCACCTACGCCATTCACTTCCACGCGA
>NC_134808.1:27390494-27407994 GCF_046742065.1 Oratosquilla oratoria
CTTCACCCCTCCTTACTTCAACCTTCAAAGTCACTCCATTCCTCTTTCTCACCATCTTTTCACTTGTCTTGTCCCTCCACACCCTCCTTACTCCCTCCACATTGTCCTATATTTCCCTTCCCTCACCCTTCCAAATCCTTCCATCCCTCCACCTTTTCCCTCCACACCATCCCCACTCCCTCCACATTGTCCCTTACCTTCCCTACTTCACTCTTCCAAGTCTCTCCATCCCTCCGTCTTTTCCCTCCACACCCTCCACAATCCACGATCCCTTCTCCTCCTCGATCTTTTTCTTTGGCCCCCAGTGACGTCATCACGTCTCGACAAGAATCTCGACATTTCATCACATCTTGCTCATATGTCGCCCTCGAAATTTTTTAGTATTTTTCTTCTCCTACTCGGGTTTATGCTCCTCTTCCTTCCAGCTCCCCCCCTCACTCCCACACCCACTCCCACATACTCCCTCGAGAAAGGCAAGTCATCTTACGAGGCTCACTTCATTCGACTTCATGTAAATATACATTTTTTTGTGTCAGTGTATATATATATATATATATATATATATATACATATATATATATATATATATATATATATATATATATATATATATATATATATAATCTGTGTATGTACGTGTAGGTATGTATGTGTGTGTGTGTGTCTCTGCCTTCTTTTTTTCCTGTCTATCTGTCTGCCTGTTAGTCCGTCTGTCTATCTGCCTGCCTGCCAAACCCGTCTGTCTATCTGCCCATTTGTCTGTCTGTCTGTTTTTCACTCTTCTCTCACTTCTCTCTTTTCCCATATCCTAGTCTCTCTCTTCCTCCCACTCTTCTGGTTCCCCTCATGCCTCACGCTCTTCCTACTCTCCTCCCGCAACCCTCTCCTCCTGCCTTCCTCTTCCTCCTCCTTCTCCTTCTCCTCCTCCTCCTCCGCCTCCACTTTTACCCCCTCCTCCTCTTTTCCCCTCTCATTCCCCTCCTCATCCTCCTCCCCCTCTTCTTCCCTCTCATGCCTCCTTCTCTTCCTCCTCCCCTCTTTTCATGCCTCCTTCTCCTCCTCCTCGTTCTTCTCTTCCCCCTCTTCCATCTCTCCCATCCCGACACCCAGTCTCGTCCTGACCTCTACTATGGTTTCCTGACAAGCCTCAGGAGCGTTTTGTAAAGCCAGAACGATTTTCCTTTTATGTGCTCGACAGGATATGAAGAGCAGGAGGAGGGCAAATACGGGGAAAAAAAGAGAAAGACGAAAATGAAAAGAAAGACGTACGAAGTAATGTGAAATGCGTCGCTGGAATTCTCGAAAGGGAACGAGCGGCAGAGGAACTCCGAGTGGTCGAGGGCGGAGTGCCGTAGGAACAGACTTGGGTCCTTCATTTTTTTTTTTTTTCTTTTTTTATCCGAAAGTTTATATTTCAATTTTTATCTGACTTGGGTTCTCCTTTTTTTCTACACGAGAATATTCCTTTTTCTTTCTGACTTGTTTCTTCTTTTTTCGGAAATGGAGTACCGTATGGACAGACTTTTTTTTTTTACAAATCGTTGTAGCCTCGTTGACCCCACCTGGACAAAAGCTGTTCCTAAGCTGAATAAAGCCGTCTGACGCTAGCCTCTCTCTGTCTCTCTCTCTCTCTCTCTCTCTCTCTCTCTCTCTCTCTCTCTCTCTCTCTCTCTCTCTCTCTCTCTCTCTCTCTCTCTCTCTCCTCCCCCTTACTCTCTCTCTATCTATCTATATATCTATTATCTATGTCTCTCTCTCCCTCCCCCTTTCTCTCCCTCTCCCTCTCCTTCTCTCCCCCTCCCTCCCCTTCCTCCCTCCCCTTCTCTCCCCCTCCCTCACACTCCCTCCCCCTCACTCCCTCTCTCTCTCTCTCTCTCTCTCTCTCTCTCTCTCTCTCTCTCTCTCTCTCTCTCTCTCTCTCTCTCTCTCTCTCTCTCTGTCTATTTCACTATCTCTTTTTTCATCTCTCTAAAAGTCACTCTCAGAGACGAATTCCAGAGGATCACGGCATAAGGAAAGACAGATTAAACAAAATATACAATGTATATGAGAAAGCCTTGACAGTGTTACAGCATAATCTAGACAATAGAGAGTGAGAAGCAGAGAGAGAGAGAGAGAGAGAGAGAGGCAGACAGGCCTGACTGTGAAGGATAGAGTCACAGAATCAGGTTAGGGGAAGAAATTCGTGAGAAGACCCTTCGCTGGCAGCGAGGAGGGTTCCCACGCAGACGAATAAAATCGCCTGGCCCCAGGCTGAATGTAAGGGAAAGTACCACTCACCACTGAATGAGTTACCTTTTCTTAACTAGAGATTATAATATATATATATATATATATATATATATATATATATATATATATATATATGTATGTATATTTATTTATATATATATATATATATATATATATATATATATATATATGTATGTATATTTATTTATACAAGGGGTTTTCAAAAAAATCGTGGAAAAGGGACAGTATAAAGAAATGGTTTCAGTTGTGAAGTTTATTTTTCAACATATGTTCCATTAAGGTCAATACACTTCTGCAAATGTTGATCCCAGCCTTTAAGTCCGTCTGAGTAGAACTGAGGATCATGTGATCTGAACCATGTCAGAGCAGCTCATTTTACATCTTCAACTGATGGAAAATTTGTACCTTTCCATTATTTTCTTAAGTTTGGAAAAAAAAAAGAAATCGAATGGGGCTAAATCGCGGCTGGAAGGGGGATGTCGAATGATCTCCCATCAAAATTCACGTAGCACAGCTCTTGTCTTCCGAGCACTGTTAGCGCGAGCACTGTCGTGGTGAAGAGGACGCGCTGATGCAGGTTTCCAGTCCATTTTTCCGAGACTTTTTTGGACAGTTTTCTCAATATGCATACATAATAAGTAGATGTAATTGTTTTCTTGTTCTCGATGAAGTCAACCATCAAAATCAGTTCTTCATCCCAGAAGACAGTGGCCATGACCTTTCCTCTTGAACGCTCAGATTTTGCTTTGACTGGTCCACTTCCATCCCGGGGCAGCCACTGCTTTGATTGGATTTTGCTCTCGGTATCGTACTGGTAAAGCCATGTTTCAATCCCTGTCACAATTCTCTGCAGAAAAGCTTCAGAGTCTTTATCCCACTTGATCAAAATTTCCATTGAAAGATCTGAACTTGTTTGCTGCTGATCTGGATGCAACAGCCTAGGGACTCATCAAGCGAAAAGCATGCTTAGCCCCAAACCCTCTGCCAGAAATGTGTGTGCAGAACCCACGGAGATATTGAGTGTATCTGCTGCTGGTTCAGTGATTATTCGTCTATTCTTTTTAATTATGTTGCGGAGAGCATCAATGTTTTACTCACAAACTGACGTTGATGGCCTGCCACTGCGGGGCTCATTTTCAATTTTGTTTCATCCACTTTTGAACAGACTTATCCATTTGTGGGTTGTTGATTTCTTTGGGGCATTGTCACCATAAACTTTTCTCAGAGCGTCAATGATTTGCATATTCTACCATGTTTGAACATGTTATAACACGTTGGTACAAGAATGTCCAGGTGCAATACAATCAAATTCCTTCCTAATGATTTTTAGTTATGGATTTTTTCCACTAACTTTTTGAAGCTCCCTCATATATATACTGTATATATGTATATATGTTTATGTATATATATATATATATATATATATATATATTTATATATATATATATATATATATGTATATATATATATGTATATATATATCTTTTTTTCAAATACCATCGGGAAATTGAAAAAAACGTATACCGAACGTTTTCGTCTATTAAGGCATCTTCAAAGGTACCTTTGAAAATGTTCGGTATCCGTTTTTTCAATTTCCCGGTGGTTTCTGCAAAAATAGTTTATCACGTGTGTTTTGTGATTTCTTTGCATATATGTATGTATTATTGAGACATTGCGACAAGTTGAGAAAGGTGGAAGAAGCCATCTTTCTCATATATACAATATATATATATATAATATATATATATATATATATATATATATATATATATATGCATAAATTTCACAAGTCACACGTGAATCACAAATATGCAGAGTCCACTAGGAAGAGGAAAACACACGGAGTCTGAGCGCTTTCGTGATATATTCACATTATCAAGGAGTACAGAAAAGTGAGTACAAAAAAGTGGAGATACAGAGAATAAATAGGACAAGTGAGACATGTGCCATCCTCTCCGAAGCCTGAAAGCTCAGGTTGGGTCCCTCGGCGACGTCGTGGAAACAGAACATGATTATCACATTAACTTTTGAAATATGTACTATTTATATTATTGACAATACGTGGATCTAATTCATATAATCCTAAAGTATTATTAATAGGTTGGTCATAATTGTATTTGATAATTCCTGACTCTGATATTTCTTTCTGTTATATTCTTGCAGTGTATAGTTTTTGAAGCATTTTTCCAGTGTTTAGGATGGTCAAATTCACGAACATGTTTAAAAAGGGCACTAGATTCTTGGCCCTTTTTAATACTGTTTTTATGCTGTTTAGTTCTAACCTCTAATTCTTTTACTGTTTGAGCTACATAATATTTTCACATTTTCTACAAGGTATTTTATATACACATCCTGTAGAGTTATCAGGGGAATTTTTTATGAGAAGATTTTCTAGGGTTGTATTATTCTTGAAAGCTACATTTACATTGAAAATTTTAAGTATACGAGTATTGGGAATCTCTGTAAGATTTTCATTGAAAGGAAGTAGATTTAAATTCTTTTTTCAAATTTCTGTTTTGGTTCACCTTTATAGAATGTCCTTTTTACATTTCTTTCTTAGATTGTAACATTCATAGATGCAATAGGAAATTTAGATATAGTATTCACCGAAAACCAACCAATGTCAACGCGTATATACATTACTATTCTGCCCACCGTAATAGAATTAAACAATCAGCATTTTCTTCCATGTTCCTTCGTGGCTTGCGCATCTGCAGCCCAGAATTCGTGGATGACGAAATGAGCAAAATCTATGACATCGGAACACAGCTGAGATTTCACAAATTCTTTTTGGACAAATAAAAAAAAAGCAAAAAGGACATTCTATAAAGGTGAACCAAAACAAAAGTTTGAAAAAAAGAATTTACTTCTTCATTGTAATGAAAATATTATAGAGATTCCCAATATACTTAAGAAATTCAATGTAAATGTAGCTTTCAAGAATAATACAACCCTAAAAAAAATTATCATAAAAAATTCCCCTGATAACTCTACAGGCTGTGTATGTAAGATACCTTGTAGTAAATGTAACAAATGTTATGTAGGTCAAACAGGAAAAGAATTAGAGGTTAGAACTAAGCATAAAAACAGTATTAAAAAGGGCCAAGAATCTAGTGTCCTTTTTAAACATGTTTGTGAATTTGCCCATCCTATTCACTGGAAAAATGCTTCAAAAATTATACAGTGTAAGAATATAACAGAAAGAAATATCATAGAGTCAGGAATTATAAAATACAATTATGACCAACCTATTAATAATAGTTTAGGATTATATAAATTAGATCCATATATTGTCAATAGTATGAATAGTATACATATCTTAAAAGTTAATGTGATAATAATGATCTGTTTCCACGACCTCGGCGAGGGACCCAGCCTGAGCTTTCAGGCTTCGGAGAGGAGGGTAAATGTCTCTCTTGTCCTATTCATTCTCTGTATCTCCACTTTTTTGTACTCATCTTTCTGTACTCCTTGATAATGTGAATATATCACGAAAGCGCTCGGACTCCGTGTGTTTTTTCCCTCTTCCTAGGGGACTCTGCACATATATATATATATATATATATATATATACATATATATATATATATATATATATACTCTACAGTATAAGTATTAGTTTGTTTCTTTTTAGAAATGGATTTTTTTTTTTTTCAAAATTACACAAATTGTGTGGAAAATTTTATTTCTTCTGTTCATGTAATAACTCTTCAGTTCTTAATTGAACTCGAGGTAGAAATATAAAAAACAATAAATAAAAATATATATTTCTTTCCGATAAAAAAAGGCTGAAGTGAAACAAAATTAACTGGATGAAGATTTGGTAATAGGTTTGTTAAATATGTAGATGACTTATATCTAACATACAGTGTGTTCAATAATATGCGCTCGATTTTCTAAATATGTCGTTAGATTTTCACATCCATTGGTCTCAAAAATGGTGGTCATTGGTTTGAACATTTGCGAACGCGCGGGAAGGACTAGACTAGACTAAGGCAGTCTGTGGACTTCCACAAGAAGTTGCTGCCAGAACTTTACCCCCCCCAAAAAAAAATGTCTCCATAAAAGATTACTCACAATTAATTGTCCCACAAGGATTTGGCATCAAGAGAATTCACCCCCAAGAAATTATCACTCAAAAACCATTCCGAACATTTTCTCCTCCTCAAATTACTGCCCCCCCCAAAGACATTGAACACTAGAACATAAGAATGGAGGAGGCTGCAGGAGACCCTAACACCTACACTCGATAGTTTCAAGTCCTTTGCCATCTGTCATCCCCATTCATAAAGTTATCCCAGTTTTTCTTGAAACGACCAATTGTTTACACGCTCACTACATAGTTACTAAGTCTATTCCATTTGTTAACCACTCTGTAAACCAGTTCTTGCCTATTTCCTTCCTAAACCTAAATTTGTCCAATCTAGATCCATTACAGCGAGTCCTGCACTTCTGTCTTAATATGATGACCCTCCTGCATCACCCTTGTTAAAGCCCTTGATCCACTTGAATACCTCTATAAGATCTCCCCACACTCTGTCTTTCCTCCCCACGAGAACCCCCCCTCACTTTGAGTACACCCCCAACATCATGAGTATACCCCCCTCTCCGAACCCCCCCCCCGAACGCTCCCTCATTATAAAAACACCCCCTCCCTCCTTCCCTCTCTCCCCCATGCTGAGAAATCTATAAGATCTCCCCGTATTCTGTGTCTTTCCTTCCCACGAGAAAACACCCCCCGGCCATGGTAACCCCCCTCACTTTGAGCACCCCCCCAACACCATGAGTACACCCCCCTCCCCCCCACGCTGAGAAACGCCCCCAATATGAGAAGAGCCCCCCCTTTCCCAAAACTACCCCCTCTATGGGAACACCCTCTCTCACCCAAATCATGAGTACGCCCCATCTCCCAAAATTCCACCCCCCCCCCCATCACGTTCCTTCTTCAAGAAATTGCAGAAGGAACTCATTTGCAAAAACGACTCTGGCCAACCATTGCCGCCTTGGAATTCTCGTCTTCCCGTCGAGATTACCGAAAAGACAAATACCGGTTCTCTAGAAATTCTAGGAAGAAGTTACGTTTTCTAAGAAGCGAGGCTGCCTGGCGGGCGGGGGGTGGGGGCAAAATATATTGAATAGAATTTTTTTCTCGAAATGTAGCGCAGTTCAGGTCGTCTTTGCCTCGCAGCGGGTATTGTATTTGTGTTGTTGTGTATTGCAGTACTTTTGTACTTTTTTTTTGTCTCTGTGGAGCGTTGGGTTCGTACTCCTCCCGTGACCTCAAAAACTTTTGTGTCCTTTGCGACCCAAAAGGGGTTGCCAATGACTGCCATTTGCCCCAGCTCTAAGACCAAATAAGGGCAGGTGAGATCTATTTCTGCTGAGTAAAATCCAGTGGATATCGTGTCGAACTTATGAGCAAGAGGTTGTGAGTTCGATTCCCAAGACCCGCCTCGTGTTTCTTGCCTTAGTTCTCGACAGCCCTGGACAGGCCGGGAGGTGACCCAAACATCGGCCTAAGAAAGACAGCAACTAGACGGGGTTTCTCACTTCCCACTTCGTGGGAGTGAGATGGCGAGTTTATTAGACAGAATGAAATATATAACGTGGAAAACCATTTTTTTTTCTATTTATTTATCATATTTATTTATTTATTTATGATATATTTTTGGTAACCTAATCATCCATTTGGTCTCCCATCAACTGAATCAAATCGTCTGACGTCAAGGGACAAGATCTGTCGCTGTATGCCACTTCTCCAAATATTCGAGGGTCCCCTCAGGTGAATTAAATCACCTGACGACATCCAGTGTAATCATACGAGACAACAACACTTCCACGAAGTGGGAAGTGAGAAACCCCTGGTAGGGCAAGCCCTTTCAGTTGGGACAAACCACTGAGCCAATGTTCGGGTCGCCTCCCCGCCTGGCCAGGGCTGTCGGTAACCAACGCAAGAAGCTTGCAGCGGATCCTGGGAATCGAACTCACGACCACCTGTTCATAAGTTAGACACAGTATCCTTTAGGACACCGTGCGGCCCTTGTTGAAGAGAGGAATGAACAGTTCCATAGGAAAAGGGTTTCCTCTGCCTGAAGAAAATCCCCCTGGTGGAAACCAACATATACATACATAAATATGTATGTGTGGTATGTATGAACGAATGTATGTATTTATATATGTATATATCTATATGATGCATGTATGTATGTATATATATATGCATATATGTATTTATATGTGAATGTATGTATTTATGTATGTATGGATGGATGGATGGATGGATGGATGTGTGCATACTCGTGTGTGTATATTGGTATGCATGTATATATGTATGTATGTACGTATGTATTTACGCATGTATGTATGTACGCCTGCATGTACGCATGTATGTATGTACGCCTGCATGTATGTATATATGTATATATGAATGTATGTATGTATATATGTATATATGTATGTATGTATGTATGTATGTATGTATTCGTGTATGTCTGCATATATTTATGTATATAGGTAGGTAGGTGTATACATGTATATTTATGTATGTATTTATTCATGTATCTCTGTATGTGTGTATGTATGTATGTATGTATGTATGTATGTAGGCATTTATGTTTGTATGTTTGTGTGCATGTATGTAAACATGCAAGTATATATGTATGTATGTATCTATGTATGTATATGATGATTACTCTGAAGGGTGAAATATAGTGTCCACACGGATATAAGCGCCGGTAAATTAGTCCATAACAATGACATTACTAACAACAACAACATTGAATATGCAACCAGCCCGATGTCTTGACCAATTGGCCAAACACCATTAAGTTCTCTTTAGGCTGAGCTTGTACGAAGGGCATTCAAGTAATTATATGAAATTCAGTTTTTCTCAGAGTGAACATTTGTTCATGTTCATTGTTCACAGTAACCGGAATAAATGAAGAACATTCATTCCAGGTAGCCCAAAGAAACCCGGAGGCCTTTCGCCGTGTACGTGCTTGTACAAGAAACCAATTAGAAGTGTCTGAGAAAGAAAAAGGAGAGGAGGGAAAGAAAGAGAGTGAGGGAATGAGAGAGGGAATGAGAAAGAGGAAGAAAGAGAAGGGGAAAGTGTGTGTGTGTGAGAGAGAGAGAGATAGAGAGAGAGAGAGAGAGAGAAGGGGGTGATGAGAGAGAGAGAGAGAGAGGGAGGGATGAGAAAGAGGGAAAGAGAGAGAGAAAGGGGGGGAATGAAAGAGAAAGAGGGAGAGAAGAATGGATGAATCTAGGGAGAAAAATAATGAATAGAAATAAAATTAGAAAATGGTTAATGACGCAGAAAAAAGGAATAAAACATAGAAAGGGTGAGTACAGGAAGAGAGTAAAGTAGATAAATAGACAGGAGAGACAAAAGTAGACTTACAAAGAAACAAAGAAGAGTAGACCTGCAGGCAGGATAACAGGCAAAATTAGATTTACAGATAGATAAAAGAGAGAGAGAGGAGAGACAGATGCTTTCAAATAGATATGCATGTGTTTGGCAATAGAGATGTAACAAGCAAAACGACGTGCAAATAAAGGCTCCGTACTTGCATGGTGTATTTTCAGATAGACATATAGACATACGAGTATAGACATATTGATATAGAGATATAAGTAGAGACAAAGGTGCTCACAATACCGAAGACAAAACAACAACAACAAAATAGACATAGGAATGAAAAACATCCAAGTTCGGATGGAGAAAGGTAGACATAGGGACAAAGATAGATATACTGGATGTACAAACAAGAATAGATACGTAGACATGAAGGAACAAAATATAGATATGCAGAAAGGGAGAGACAAAGGTAGACATACAGGGGGAGAAATAAACGAAGACAGATAAACAGGCAGATGGGAGGATATAAATTTAGACTTACAGAAAGAGAAAAAGATAGACATATAGAGATACATATGGAAATAGACTTGTTTGAGGAAAGGTGGAGACAAGGCTATTACAAGGAGAGGAAGAGATAGAGACGTACAGACATAAATATATAAATGTAACCTTGTAGAGACAGACAGAGACAAATAGAAAAAGAGAGAGTGACAGACAAATAGGCAGAGAAAAAATAGACAAAAACAGACGAATTAACAAGGAGAAAAAATTAGTCAAACACAGAGAGACGGAGACAAAGAGAGACTGACCGAAACAAATAGGCAAAGAGTGCAAAATAGACAGGGACAGACAAATTAACAAAGAGAAACAAATAGTCAAAGACAAATTAACAAAAAGAGAGACTAACAGAGGCAAATAGACAAAGAGAAAAATAGACAAAGACAGACAAATTAACAAATAGACTGACAGAAACAAATGAACAGAGAGGGACAGACTTAAAGAGCCAAATAGGCAAAGAGAAAAAAGGCTGTCGAATTAACAAAGAGAAACAAATATTCAAAGATAGACAAAGAGAGACAAACAGACAAAGACAGACAAATTAATAAATAAAAACTGACAGCGACAAATAGACCAAGAGGGTCTGACAGAGACAGTTGGGCAAAAAGAGAAAAATAGACAAAGACAAGTTAACAAAGAGAAAAAATAGTCAAAGACAACGGGAGACAGACTGACAGAGACAAATAGATAAAGAAATTTTTAAATAGCCAAAGAGAGAAAAATAGACAAAAAGAGACAAGTTAACCAAGAGAAGCAAATAGTCATAGACAAATAGAGAAGCAGACTGACAGAGACAATAGACAAAGAGAGAAAAATAGACAAAGAAAGACATCTTAACAAAAAGACAAATCAACCAAGACAGACAAATTACCAGAGACAAATGGAGATAAATCGAAAAAAAAACAGACAACAGGACAAAGACAAAGACAATTAGATATAGATAAACGGGCAAACAGACGAAGACACACAGACAGAGCCACACAAAGACCACACAGATAAAGACATACACCCAAAGACACACAGCCAAAGACACACATACAAAGGCACACACACAAAGACACACAGTGAAAGGCAAATATAAAGACACACAAAAACATAAAAGGAGAGGGACATACGAAGACATACACCGACATACAGACAAAGAGACACAAAGACACACAGAAAAAGACAGACAAAGACATACAAGAAGAGAGACCTACAAAGATAGAGATAGACATAGAGGCAGAGAATAGAGAGTGAGACACAAAGAGACACACAAAGACACACAGACAAAGACATAGAAAGAGAGGGAGATACGAAGACAGATAGACAGACAGGAATACAGACAGAGAATAAATAAAGAGTGGGACACCCACATGTCTTGTTGACCTGTCGCCCCGGACGAGTTATTCCTCGACAGAGTCTCATAAGTTTAGTGACAAAAAGAAGTTTTAACTCTCGGCGTTTTCCAGCGGATGCGTGCGGCAAGGATAGAAGCGCTGGTAAACATCCCATAACAACGATAATAACAATAACGACAATGACAACAATAAGAAAAATAACAAGAATAACAGCAATAATAAGCGAAGAAAAACAGAAACAACAACAATAATACAAGCAACAACAACAATACAACAATAACAGCTACAACAACGATAACAACAGAATATCAAAACAACACCAGTAACAAGAATAGCAGCAGTAACAACAAATAACGATAACAACAAAGAATTGAATCATTGTACAAAGTGGTACCAAGAGGAATAAAATCGTGTGGCGCCAAGTAGGAGTAAAAGGAAAAGAAAATAGTCTGGTGCAAAATGGGAAGAAAAGGAAAATAGAGTCCTCTGGCGTCAAATAGGAATAAAAGGAAAAGAAAATATTCTGGCACCAAATGGGAAGAAAAGGAAAATAGAATCGTCTGGCGTCAAATAGCAAGTAAAGGAAAATAGAATCGTCTGGCGTCAAATAGGAATAAAAGTAAAAGAAAATATTCTGGTGCGAAATAGGAATAAAAGGAAAATAAAATCGTCTGGTGCCAAATAGGAGTAAAAGGAAAAGGAAATATTCCGGTGCCAAATAGGAATAAAAGGAAAATAAAATCGTCTGGCGCCAAATAGAAGTAAAAGGAAAAGCAGCACCCGGGACAGAAAAGGTTGAGGGACGCAGGCATAACCCTTTTACTTACACGGTGCGGCCACACTGCGGACGGTTTGCTGGGAGGGTAGAGGGTAGCGGGATACCTCGCGGGTCAGAGGCAATAACAGACACATGTTATCTAACATAAGTGGCCATACCGGACGCGAGTAGCAGATTCCCTCCAAGCTTATTCGCTAACCGCATGCCGCTGTGGCCACTCATATTAGATAACACGTGTTTGTTCTTACCTCTGACCCGCTAGGCATCCCGCTACCCTCTACCTTTCCTGCAAACTGCGTGCAGTATGGCCGCACCCGAAGGGATGAATAAAATCATCTGGCGGCAGCCGGAATATATATATTTTTTTATCCCCGAGAATGAAGGGATTAAAAATAGCAAAGTGGCTCGTCGCCATCGACCGCCCGGGAAGAAGCTGATGAGCAAAATGTAAAGAGAAAGAGGAGGAGGAGGAGGAAGGGGAGGAGGAGTAGAGGTAGGTGGAGAGAAGAGTAAGATTACAATGAAAAAAAAAGAGGAATAGTGGAAGAAAATAAAAAAAAATGGAAGAGGAGGAGGAGGAAGAAGAGGGAAAGGAGGAAGAGGATGAGGAGGGGTAGTTGGAGATAAGAGTAAGAGTAAAATGGGAAAATAGAAAAAAGAGGAATGGTGGAAGAAACTGCAAAAAAGGGGAAGAGGAGGGGGAGGAATAAAGATAGGTAAAGAGAAAAATAAGATTAACAGGAATTATTTTTCTAAAAGAAGGAATTGTGGAAATAAATGCAAAGTAGAGGAAGGAGGAGGACGAGGAGGAGGAGGAAAAGAAGAAGATGGAAGAGAAGATGGAGAATGTGAATGAGGGGCATAAAGACTACGAGGTGGATTTGATGATGGTCATAGAAGAAGATGAGGAAGTGGAGGAGGAGGAGGAGGAAGTGGAGAAGGTGGAAGAGGATGGGAAGGTGGAGGTGAAGGTAAATGGGAAGCATAAAGAGGAGGAGGCGGGGTTGATGATGGTAATAGAAAAAGAAAAGGAGGAGGAGGAGGAGGAGGAGGCGGTGGTGGAGGTGGAGGTGGAGGTGGAGGTGGAGATAGAGGTGGAGGCGGAGGAGCTGGTGACTGGGCAAACACTTTGGAGCCGTTGGACGCGAGCACGAGGCCGTCTGTGTGGTCATTACATTATCTGTGTTGTCAGGGCCGCGGGCAGCGGGGAACACATTGTTGGATTTTACCGCCGTCTTGTGCCGACAAGAGCGATGTATCGGGGCCATGAAGGAAAACGGGATGTCATGGTACAATGGGGACCTTGTGTCTTAAGAGAGGAGGAGGAGGAGAAAGAGGAGGAGGAGGAGTAGAAGGAGGAGGGAGAGCAAGAGGGAGAGGAGGAGGAAGAGGAGGAGACGAAAACGAAGATGGAGAAAGAGAAAGGACGAGAAGGAGGAGAAGAAGATAGAGACAGAGATGGAGAAAAAGATATTAGGAGGAAGAGAAGAAGAAGTAGGAGAAGAAGAAGAAAAAAAAAAAGAATGAGACGGAGAGAGAGACGGAGAAAGAGAAAGAGAAAATGAAAGAAGAGGAGGCGCAGGAGTACATGATGTGATCTCCAGAAGCGTTGGTGATGGCCTTGGGAGGCGTTTGAAGAAGAACGCTGAGAAGTATGAAGATGTCGAAAGACAGAAGAGTCTTGTGAGTATAAAGAAAGAATAAAAAAAAGAATAAAACAAAAAATTAAAAAAATAAGATATCTGTTGAAAGAGAGGAAAATTGTGTGGTGACCAGTTCTTTAAAAAGATAATTCTTTATGAGGATCAAAGCGTATTAAAGAAAAGAAAAAACGTGAATATATCTAATAAAAGAAAGTAAAAACTATGCGAGAGTTCAGAAACATTTTGAGAAATGAAGTCTACAAAAAAGAAAGAAAAAAAATAAAAGAGAAAAACTAAATGATCATTAGAACGTCAATTAAAATAATAAAACCAGAATCCCTTACCAAGTACTTGACAGTAAGTATAAGAAAGTACCCTAGAAAAAAGAATATTAGAAACAAATTAATGTCTTCTAGAAACGTTAGGAAAATTTCCAATTTACAAAAAAATAGAATAAATTGAGAACACTAGATCCTGAGTTGCACTGTCTCCCGAAACAGACATTATACACAATTCTTGTGCGTTTTCGAATGTACAGGGTGTCCAAGAATGCTACTCACAGAAGCACTCACGAATGAACGAATAAAATTAGTACATTTTTGTGACACC
The DNA here is from genome assembly GCF_046742065.1 of Oratosquilla oratoria. Lineage (NCBI taxonomy): Eukaryota > Metazoa > Arthropoda > Malacostraca > Stomatopoda > Squillidae > Oratosquilla > Oratosquilla oratoria. The sequence goes on from NC_134808.1 coordinate 27,405,036, forward strand.
CTGTAATTCCGTATTTGTATGTATCTTCAGTATATATATATTCATATAGGTACATCTACATACACGTGAACACCAACATATGTGCGTTTATACATATGTACATACATATGTATAAACGTACATACAGTACATACATACATACAGGGTATCTTTTTATAGGAAACCCTGTATTACTAGAGCAGTTGTTGACAATGTGAGGATTTAAAGACTACCGATATGAGGTTTGTCGAGGGGGCGGAGAAGGGGGTGATGGGGAGGGGAAGGTAGGGGAGACGGAGAAGGGGAGAGGGGGAGAGGGGAAGAGGAGGTTTGCAACGGTCTTCCTCCTACGCCCACAGATTCCAATATTGCAATTCCGTTTTATGCTTTATGGGTATGTGCGTTATGGGGTAATGTCGCTCGACGCTATGGGTTATGTCCATTTTTATATAGGACAAACGATGGGTGTCTGCGTGTGATAGGCTTCCTTCACCTGAATAAAATCGCCTGCACATAAGAATGGAGGAGACTGTAAGAGACCACAAGGCCTACACTAGGCAGTTTCGTGTCCCGTACCACCTTGCATTCGTGTCCATAAAGTTATCTTCTCTTAAAACAATCAATTTCAAACTATTGTTGAAAACTAAGATATATCGGCTTACATTTTTTCTAACATTTCAACAGTAGTTGGCTTAGAAGCTTCAAAGCTTATTATTATCATATATATAATTATGGATATATATATACATATATATATATATATGTATATTACAGGTGAAAAATGTAATCACACATTTGTCAATCACGGTAAAACCACTGTTGGAGTAGAAAAGACTGGAAACGGGGTATCCATATATTTCGATTGCAAACTGCAATATATATATATATATATATATATATATATATACATTCACTAATAGATATCTCTAAGCGTGAGAGAAATCGCAGGAAAAAAATAAACTGGAGAACTTGATGGAAGACATGGAGAACATCAGTTGGTCATTAGTGAAGTCCAAAGGCAAGAAGATAAGCTTATCGAGATACAAGAGTCTCCCTTTGTCTTAGTATATAAGTAAAGCGCCTGGGGAAGAATGTTAATGGAGGCCTTTGTCAAGTAGTTCACCCAGAGTGGTTGAATGACTCGTTGATTTATTCATTCATAAGAACATATTTCAATAGAAGGAGCCTATGCAGGGGCCGCGTAGCTGCGGCCGAAGCCGTCACCTTTGTCTTGTGTACTCGGGCTGTTTGGTCAGGGAACACTTACTACTAGTAAAGGAGTGCGGGATTCAAACCCACAACTGAGCGAATGCGTGACCTACAGGCATTCGATTACACCACCGGCGCAACAATAGGAGCGTTGTGTGGAAGTCTACGCTTTTCGTACGCCATGTTTAACATGTTCCCCCCAAATTCTGACTGATCAAGTGTTTTCAGTTTTTTTTTTTCAATAATTTCATAGATTACCACATTTTACTGGGCGACAGTTTCTCTTTAAGAGCTTTGATTTTTTAATCTCTATATATAAGTTTGCATTAAAACGACTGTAGTTATGATTCAGCACCAGAAGAAACACATAAGTGTAATACAATTATCTATTTATTTAACACGAGGCTGTTTTGTTTGCATCTTATTCATCTGTCATTGTATTTACTCAGTATGTTTGTTTAACTTTTTATTATATTCATTATAATTATTCATTTGTAGATTTATTTATTCATTTATTTATTTGTTTATTTAATTATTTATTAATCTAATTATTTATTTACTTATTTATCAATCTATCTATTTATTTACTTATCTAAATATTTATCTATTAATTTGTTAATTTCTTTATTTATTGTATCATATAAGAAAAACGTTGACTGTAATACCCCAACGTTTCCAGAACATTTCCTAATAATGACCATGATGAAAGCGGCAACACAAAGATGGTCCGCTGGATAAAAAGTGAACGTTTGAACAAGATAGAAGAGAGTAATCAGAGGCAAGCTCGATGACAATGGACCAACTGAGGCGGACGGCAATTCGTGTGACGTTCATTAATAACAACGAAGAAGAAGGGAACGTTTACCAAGATTCAATCGAGTAATTACATTAAGAGAGGAGGAAGAGAGATAAAAAGAGGTAAAAGAAGTGAAACAGGGAGATAGGGGAGAGGGAGAACGGGGCAAGAAAATGGAAAGAGAATATATATATATATATACATATATATATATATATATATATATGTGTGCGCGTTTACGTATGTGTGTGTGTGTGTGTGCGCGCGGTTACGTGTGTGTGTGTGTGTGTGTGTGTGTGTGTGTGTGTGTGTGTGTGTGTGTGTGTGTGTGTGTGTGTGTGTGTGTGTGTGTGTGTGTGTGTGTGTGTGTAACTGATAGGGCAAGAGTTGTAGTTTCAGGAAAGCGAAAAGCTGAAGCAGACATACAGTCAGACAGACAGACAGACAGAGAGGCAAACAAACAAAGGCAAACACAAGGAGTGAGTGAGAGAGAGAGAGAGAGAGAGAGAGAGAGAGAGAGAGAGAGAGAGAGAGAGAGAGAGAGAGAGAGAGAGAGGGGGGAACATAGAAAATCAGTAAAACGATTTAAGCCCATTTTGTTTAGGAGACCCTTTCCTCCACATGAATAAAATCGTCTGGCGGCAATAATCAGTATTGCCGGACAGTAGAGAAACATCTGTGAATGGAAACAGACGATGAAAAACTGGTTCTGGGGATAAACAGAGTTTGAATATAATAAAAAAGAAAGCAACTTTAATGATATATCTTCCATCAAGGGAGGAGATTTTTTAAAGTTGAAATATATGTATGGCTGCCCCCATTGCAAGGAAGAAAAGATGTTTTGGTATGTATGTATTTATGTATGCATGTATTCATGTGTGTATATACGTGTGTATCTATATATTTTTGTATGTATGTAATGTATCTATGTATATATGTATGCATGTATTCATGTGTGTATATCTATACGTGTGT
>NC_134808.1:27422994-27432994 GCF_046742065.1 Oratosquilla oratoria
TTCTTCCTCCTTTTTCTCTTCCTCATTCTCGTCCTTCTTCTCCTCCTTCGTCTCGTCCTCCTCCTCCTCCTCATCCTTCTCCTTCTCTACTCCTCTCCCTCCTCTTCCTCCTCTTAATCTTCCCCCTCCTTATCCTCCCCATCCTCCTCCTTGCCCTCACTCTCTCTTGATGGAGTTTGGTTTGCATAAGTTTTATTTAGTCAATACTTTAGAGTCGCGCAGTATTCTCTTGTGGTTGGAGAACAGTCTCAACACACTCAAAATGATGCTCATCACATTTAGTTTCTGGTATCCCCTTATTTTTCTGTCTCCCTCCTCTTTAATTCTCCTTCACTCTTATTCCGTCTCTCTGTCTCTACCCCCCCCCTCTCTCTCTCTCTCTCTCTCTCTCTCTCTCTCTCTCTCTCTCTCTCTCTCTCTCTCTCTCTCTCTCTCTCTCTCTCTCTCTCTCTCTGTGTCTGTCTGTCTCTCTCAGAGTCTCTCTCTCTGTCTCTCTCAGAGTCTCTCTCTGTCTCTCTCAGAGTCTCTCTCTCTCTCTCTGTCTCTCTCTCTCTCTCTCTCTCTCTCTCTCTCTCTCTCTCTCTCTCTCTCTCTCTCTCTCTCTCTCTCTCTCTCTCTCTCTCTCTCTCTCTCTCTCTCTCCTCTCTTTCTTTCTCTATTCTCTCTCTCTCTCTCTCTCTCTCTCTCTCTCTCATCCTTTTACTCGCTTCAACTCTTCAAGACTATTTCCCTTTGAAATCTTTACACCCCAGCGCTCTACTACGTTTTTCATTACCACCTCTTCCTATTCCTCTTACTCCTACTATTATCCTTCTTACTCCTCCTCCTCCTCCTCCTCTTCTTCTTTCTCTTCCTCTTTTCTTCTTTCTCCTCCTCCTCCTCCCACTCCGGCTCGGTTCCCATGGTAACCTGACCTCAATGTTATCATTTTTTCTCCCCGGCGAGCGAGTCGAGGAGGGTCAAATCGCGGAATATTTATGCTTGTCCTCGTTACTTCGCTTCTAAATAAATTGTCCCATTTAGCCCCCCAGGTCCCCCTCAAACCCTTAAACCCACCAACCCCCGAACCGTCCTGCGCTAGTCATCTCACCAGAAGAAAATATGTAAAGAGAGACTCGATAGCAATGTCAAAATTGTATTTTATTTTATTTTATCTTATTTTATTATTATATTTATTAAAGAAGATAAATTTGTGTTCTCAGGCAAACACGCAGACACGCACAAACACACGCACGCACACATCCATGCAAACGTGCACGAGCGAATACGTATAAACACAGAGAAACGCTTACAAACACACACGTGTTCACAAACACATGCACACACACACACACACATATATTCACGCAAGCACACACAAACACAAGTACACAGAAGCACTTTCACACACGCATACACACAAACACACATTTACACACAAACACATACGAACACAAATACAGAGAAGCACTTTCAAACACAGATGTACACAAGCACACATATTTACACACGAATACATGCTACACAGGCACACATACGAATACGTAGTGAGAGAGTGAGTGAGAGAGTGAGTGACAGTGAGAGAGCGAGTGAATAAGGCCTCACAATAAAAGTCATCCTACATTTCATGTCTCCTTTGCCCGAAGCTGCACATGCGCCTGAAGAAGGTGTCTGAGGTTGTCCTGATAAGGAGAAAAAAAATCAGAGAAGAGAAGCCGTTGAAGGTCTGGCCGGGATGAAGGGGCCGGTAAAGTGGGAAGGGAAGGGAAGGTAACCTTTCTAAAAAGGGTGTCAAGAGCAGACCTGAAGTGGATTAATCTCCCCCTCTGAATTCAGGTGCGATTGTATGCATATGTATATATTTATGTATGTATGCGGGTACGTGTACGTATGAATGTACACAAGTATAGATTTATGTACCTATATATGTGAGTATATGTACAGTCACTCAGAAAAGTATCGGTTGGTGGTTTTAGGTGTTCGTGGGAGACGAGTGAAACAACGGAATCGATGTTACTGTACAGTTGGTAATCGTGACATTTGCGCCCTACTTTTTCCCACCGTTAAAATAGAATAAGCATTTAATGCGTGATGATGTGACAAGATTGAAAGTAATTATATTTGCACCGACAAGAATTGTTAATATTTTATTGTTACTGAAATCACACACACACACACACACACACACACACACACACACACACACACACACACACACACACACACACACACACACACACACACACACACACACACACACCAGAACATACGCAATAGATATTCCCACACCACATGTTTTCGGCCTAGACAACGCTACAGGCTCTCCTGTCTACATTGCAACCACTACCCGTCACTCCCTTTCTCAACCCTCGCCCTCCCAGAGAGGCAGCCATTCACGCTATAATAAAACACTCCACAGCTCCTTAGCAATTAACGAGTTGTTTCTTCCAAGTAATATAACATTTGCGTAATATATAGATTTAGATATTTTGATATTTTAGATGTCTTCACCGAATGCTGTTATAATTAAGACGCACATTTATAAACTACAAAGCTATGAAAAACACTGGCGCATTGATACCAGGCGTACCAACAGTTTCTAAGTCTTTTGAACAATGTGCCAGAGTTTAACGTTTAATTACGTCCATTTCAGATGTGATTGTATGCATATGTATGTATGCATCAACATGTACATATAAATGTGTAGATGTACACAAGTATAGATTTATGTACGTACACTATATATGTGAGTATGTGTATGTAAACGTGTATAAGCTTCTCGTATAAATTCGGTTGCGAGTGTATGTATATATATGTGTATGTTTGTGTGTGTATGTACAAATATATGTACACAAGTATAGATTTATGTACGTATATATATGAGTATGCGTATGCGTACATATGTCTTAGCGTCTCGTCTGAATTCAGTTTCGATTATGTGCATATGTATATATGTATGCGCGTGCGTGTACATATATATGGACACAAGTATAGATTTATGTACGTATATATTTGAGTATGTGTGTGTGTGTGTGTGTACATATGTATAAGCTTCTTGTCTGAATTCAGTTATGATTGTATGTATATGTATGTATGCGTGTACGTGGACATATATATGTATGTATCTATATACCTATATATGTACATATCAGAGTATGTGTATATGCATATGTGTATATGTATATATAATATATATATATATATATATATATATAATATACATATATATATTTGTGTATATATGTATATGGATATGTACATGTATATGTAGTTTTGTTTACCTATTTATTCGTTCTTAAAACCAATCATATTCATTCCTTACATTTATTTGTGTATTCACATACTATTATGTATTTACTTTGTATTTTCTATTATGTTTTCACACGTATATTTATTTCTTTATTTACGTAACAATACTCAAAGGAAGTATACAATAGGAAAACTCCTCCTCCGTCTCCTCTTCCTCTCCTCCTCCTCCATATCCTTCTATTCCTCCTCCTCCTAATCCTCCATCTCCTTCGATTCCTCCTCCACCTAATCCTCCTACTATTCCTCCATATCTTCCTACTCCTTCTTCTCCTCCTCTTTCTCCTCCTCCCATTCCTCCTACTTCTACTCCTCCTTCTACTCCTCCTCCTCCTCGTCCTCCTCCTCCTCCTCCTCCTCCTCCTCCTACTTCAATTCCTCCCACTCCTCCTCCTCCTACTCCTCCTAATCTTCATCATCATCATCATCATCATCCTACTCCTCCTCCAACTTCTACTCCTCCTCCTCCTCCTCGTCCTCCTCCTCCTCATACTCTTTTCCCCTCCTTGCCCTACCTTCCTCTTGATGGGGTTTAGTTTCCATAAGTATTGTGAGTTTGTCCTCGAGTGAAGGATCAGCCATTGGATGGAGGGGGAGAGGGGGGGGTTGCTGGTCCCAAAATCCAAATCCAGAAGCCCCAAGATCGTGTTAGAAAGTGAAAATAAAAACAAACTGACGAGTCTATTATTTCGCTTCAAGCCTACGCAACCGCCGCAAATCTACGCAAGCTCTGCAAGTTTACGCAATCTCTGCAAGTTTACGCAATTCTGCAATTCTTCGCAATTGCTGCAAGTCTACGCAATCGTACAAAGTCTACGCAATGGCTGCACGTCTACGCAATCGCTCCAAGTCTACGCAACCTCTACAAGTCTAGGCATTGGTTCCAAGTCTACGCAATCGTACAAAGTCTACGCAATGGCTGCACGTCTACGCAATCGCTGCAAGTCTACGCAACCTCTACAAGTCTAGGCATTGGTTCCAAGTCTACGCAATCGCTCCATGTCTACGCAATCGTTCCATGTCTAAGCAATCGCTCCAAGTCTAAGCAATCTCTGCAAGTCTACGCAATCGCTCCGAGTCTACGCATATCGTCGAAAGCATATCAGTTAGGATTTCCGCGTTGTCCAACCTCTTCCTCTTCCCCCAACCTCATTCTCTCTCCCAACCTCTTCCTCTTACTCAACCTCTTTCTCTCCTCAACCTCTTCCTCTCCCCAACCTCTTTCTCTTCCCAACCTCTTCCTCTCCCCAACCGCTTCCTCTCCCCAACCGCTTCCTCTTCCCAACCTCTTCCTCTTACCCAACTCTTCCTCTCCCCATCCTCTTCCTCTCCCCCAACCTTTTTCTCATCTCCCAACCTTTTCCTCCACCAACTTCTTCCCCTCCTCCAACCTCTTCCTCTCCTCAACCTTTTCTTCTCCCCCAACCTTTTCCTCCACCAACTTCTTCCCCTCCTCCAACCTCTTCCTCTCCTCAACCTTTTCATCTCCCCCAACCTTTTCCTCCACCAACTTCTTCCTCTCCTCCAACCTCTTCCTCTCCTCAACCGTTTCCTCTCCCCAACCTCTTCCTCTTCCCAACCTCTTCCTCTTACCCAACTCTTCCTCTCCCTCTACCTTTTCCTCTCCCCCCAACCTCTTCCTCTCCTTAACCTCTTCCTCTCCCCAACCTTTCCTTAAGAAATATAATAAACTCATCTGGTGGTAGCCATAATAAAGACCTAAAACGACGACGCTCTCGACTATAGTCTAAAGACAGGTGCGTTTATCTTAAAACGTTGTTTTAGCAAATGACTGTAGTTCACCGGCGCCTCTGTCCTCGTGGAGGCTCAAATTGACATTTTGGTGTTTTTTTAAGCAAGAGAGAGTGCCAGCCACTTCAAGAGGACAAAAGTCTGTGTTGGTTTGAAAGAATAGTGTCGTTTCCGGGAAGTGGCGATTAGAGTGGGTGAAATCGGATGGAAGGAGGAGGAGGGAGAGAGAGGTAGGGAGGGAGGGAGAGGTAGGGAGGGAGAGAGGGGGAGGGAGGAAGGGAGGTAGAGAGAGGAAGGGAGGAAGAGAGGGAAGGGAGGGGAGAGAGAGAATGAGTTAGGGAGGGAGAGAGAGGTAGAGAAGGAGAGATGGGGAGGGAGGAAGGGAGGTAGAGAGAGGAAGGGAGGAAGAGAGAGAGAGGGAGGGGGAAAGAGAGAATGAGGTAGGGAGGGAGGGAGAGAAAGGGAGAGGAAGGGAAGTAGAGAGAGGAAGGGAGGAAGAGAGAGGAAATGAGGGAGAGCGACTGAGGAAAGGAGGGGTGGAGAGAGGAAGGAAGAGAGAGAGGGAGAGTGGAAGAAGGGGGAAAGTAGAAAGAGAGGGATGAAGGAAAGAGAAAGAGTTACATAGAGTTGCATGTACAAACGAACGACAGACCTATTGGTCCTTACAAGGCTGCTCTGGTACTTCTTCTTCTTCTTCTTCTTCTTCTTCTTCTTCTTCTTCTTCTTCTTCTTCTTCTTCTTCTTCTTCTTCTTCTTCTTCTTCTTCTTCTTCTTCTTCTTCTTCTTCTTCTTCTTCTTCTTCTTCTTCTTCTTCTTCTTCTTCTTCTTCTTCTTCTTCTTCTTCTTCTTCTTCTTCTTCTTCTTCTTCTTCTTCTTCTTCTTCTTCGCGTTCTTCTTCTTCGCGTTCTTCTTCTTCGCGTTCTTCTTCTTCTTCTTCGCGTTCTTCGCGTTCTTCTTCTTCGCGTTCTTCTTCTTCTTCTTCTTCGCGTTCTTCTTCTTCTTCTTCTTCGCGTTCTTCTTCTTCTTCTTCTTCGCGTTCTTCTTCTTCTTCTTCTTCTTCGCGTTCTTCTTCTTCTTCTTCTTCGCGTTCTTCTTCTTCTTCTTCTTCTTCGCGTTCTTCTTCTTCTTCGCGTTCTTCTTCTTCGCGTTCTTCTTCTTCGCGTTCTTCTTCTTCTTCTTCTTCTTCTTCTTCGCGTTCTTCTTCTTCGCGTTCTTCTTCTTCTTCTTCTTCTTCTTCTTCTTCTTCGCGTTCTTCTTCTTCTTCTTCTTCGCGTTCTTCTTCTTCTTCTTCTTCTTCTTCTTCTTCTTCTTCTTCTTCGCGTTCTTCTTCGCGTTCTTCTTCGCGTTCTTCTTCTTCGCGTTCTTCTTCTTCTTCTTCTTCGCGTTCTTCTTCTTCGCGTTCTTCTTCTTCTTCTTCTTCTTCTTCTTCTTCTTCTTCTTCGCGTTCTTCTTCTTCTTCTTCTTCTTCTTCTTCTTCTTCTTCTTCTTCTTCGCGTTCTTCTTCGTCTTCTTCTTCTTCTTCTTCTTCTTCTTCTTCGCGTTCTTCTTCTTCTTCTTCTTCTTCTTCGCGTTCTTCTTCTTCTTCTTCTTCTTCGCGTTCTTCTTCTTCTTCTTCTTCTTCTTCTTCTTCGCGTTCTTCTTCGCGTTCTTCTTCGCGTTCTTCTTCTTCGCGTTCTTCTTCGCGTTCTTCTTCTTCTTCTTCTTCTTCTTCTTCTTCTTCTTCTTCTTCTTCTTCTTCGCGTTCTTCGCGTTCTTCTTCTTCTTCTTCTTCTTCGCGTTCTTCTTCTTCTTCTTCGCGTTCTTCTTCTTCTTCTTCTTCGCGTTCTTCTTCTTCTTCTTCTTCTTCTTCGCGTTCTTCTTCGCGTTCTTCTTCTTCGCGTTCTTCTTCGCGTTCTTCTTCTCGTTCTTCTTCTTCTTCGTGTTCTTCTTCTTCTTTGCGTTCTTCTTCTTCTTCGCGTTCTTCTTCTTCTTCGCGTTCTTCTTCGCGTTCTTCTTCTTCTTCGCGTTCTTCTTCTTCTTCGCGTTCTTCTTCTTCGCGTTCTTCTTATTATTATTATTACTATTATTATTGTTATTATCATTATCATTTTCAGCATCATCATATCATCATCATCATCATCATCATCATCATCATCATCATCATTTTTTTTCTAGAAATAAATATTTTCTAGTCAGGAATTTGTAGTTAAGTAAATGCCGTGACGTTTTTTGAATACCTCTACAGTGGAACAACCAATGACGTTGGATGGCAGAGAGGGAGGAAGGGAAAGAGAGGGGTCGGGAGAAATAGAGAGAGAGGTAGAGAGAAAGAGAAAGGAGGGAGGGAAAGGGGAGTTAGAGAGAGAGAGAGAAAGGAAGGGAAGGGAAGAGGAATAGAAGGGAGGAGGAAGGGAAAGAGAAAAAGAATTAAGCGAGGGACTGAGAGGAGGGACTGAGGAATGGAGAGAGAATTGGAGACAAAGATGGATGGAGAGAGAGAGAGAGAGAGATGGAGACAGAGATGGATGGAGACAGAGATGGAGAGAGAGAGATGGATTGAGAGAGATGGATGGAAAGTGAGAGAGACAGACGGAGAGAAAGAGAGAGAGCGGGATCGAGAAAGAGATAGAGAAAGTTGTGGTGAAACTTCATTCATTTTTTAAATTTTCATAAATTTACATAATATTTCATTCAGTTGAACAAAGTCGCCACGAATGAAAATGACGCACTAATGTGAAACACAACGACAATGCTAAAACGTTCCATTTCTTCAGTAATGTTTATTTGGAGTACTACCGAGATGCACTTTATATGTATACACACACGCACACGCACACACACACACACACACACACACACACACACACACACACACACACACACACACACACACACACACACACACACACACACACACACACACAAACATACACGTATATATATATATATATATATATATATATATATATATATATATATATATATATATATATATATATATATATATATATATACATTGATAGGTAGATCTTATTTAATATATTCATTTTCCTATTTCATCAGTATTCTAATTTTTATCCTCACCATCATCCTCATGCCCATTACTATCCTCACCCTTATCTTTATCCTCATCCTTATGCTCATTTTCATGTTCATCATCCTTTTCATCCTCCATCATCTTAATTCACATCCTCATTATTCCCATCCTCATTTTCATCTTTATTCTCATCCTCATCCTCATTTTCATCTTTATTCTCATCCTCATCCTCATTTTCCTCTTTTTTTCAATTCGTCTTTCCCTCTTTCTTCACTTCAAAGACCCATTTTCTCTTCTTTAATTTCCTCTCTTTCTTTCCTCCTCTTCTCATTATTGCTTTTCTTCTTTTTTTTTCATTTCCACGAACTCTTTTTCGAAACTCTGACCAAACCACACTGACTTCGGTAATAGAACAATCACCATCACCATCACTTCCTCTACCTTCAGCATCGCTTCCACCACCATCACGTCTACCACCACTCCTGCTATCTTCATCATCGTTTCCACTACCACCACCACCACCATTACCTCTACGACAACTACTAACACCATCATCACGTCTACCACCACTTACACTACCTCTACCATCGCTTCCATTGCCAACACTACTACCACCACGTCTACCACCTCTACCACTACCTCTACCAATCATATCGCTATCACTACCACTACGACCCCCTACAACCATCACTCCTACCCCCTCTACCACCAACACCATCACCACCAACACCCTACCTACCATCTACTAATCATTCCACAATTCTGGCTTCGAAGCTGAGCGGAAGCTTGTTTCCAAATCTCTCCTTTTTTTTTTTTTTTTAGTTTCCTCCTTCTCCTTCTCCTTCTCCTCTACCTCCAGACTCGACCAAATGTGGAATACGAGTACTTGGAAATCTTTTCCATTTTCCCCCTTGTTAAGAGTGGGTTTTGAACACGGTCATTGAACACTGGTTTGTGAACATAGGATCTGAACACTGTGAACATAGACCACTATGCTGAAACATAGGATTTGAGTAGTTTTGTAAACATAGGATCTAATGATTATATGTTTTGTTTTTTTTAATTTTGTGATATTCTTTAGATCAATTTAGAAATAGATTAATTTTTCTCAACAAATATATAACCGTTTTATTTGGAAAAGCAATTTAGATTTAAGAAGAATATAGGCAAATATAGCGAAAAACAAATATAATAGATATATATATTAGAATAAAAAATAATAAGGGAATGATAATTATCATTCCCTTGTTATCTTTTATTCTAATATATATATCTATTATCTTTGTTTTTCGCTATATTTGCCTATATTCTTAAATCTAAATTTATTTTCCAAATGAAACGGTTGTTAGATTAATTATAATTAATCTAACAACAGTAACTACATACGCACACATACACACACACACTCACACACACACACACACACACACACACACACACACACACACACACACACACACACACACACACACACACACACAGATAGAGAGAGAGAGAGAGAGAAGTAAGATCGCTGCGAGCATTTACACAGCAACACGTCTATGGGAAAAAGAGAAAAAGAGAAGTGCTGAATGTGTAGTCACTGGATCTAGATACCTAGGTCTCTCCGGGTAAGGGGAAATAGAATTTAGAAAAGGAGAAAATGGCGCTTCACAAAGAGGAAATTGAAAGACAAGCCTTGCATGCTGGAGCAGCAATTGATGGAGAGGAAGAGGGAAAGGCTGCTCGCGCGCCGACCGACCACCAATGTTCTTCCTGGGATGGACGGCCCAGATCTGGTCGGGACCATCTTGGTACACGCGTCTCTTTTTATTTGATTCTACTTTGTTATTATTTTTTTTTTGTCGTAATTTTTAACTCTATTTAATTTCATCTTAGTTATTTTGCTTTATGTGCTGGACGGCCAAGGTCCGGGGCGATCTTGGTTGGTGTGTCTTTTATTTCTTA
>NC_134808.1:27437994-27442994 GCF_046742065.1 Oratosquilla oratoria
GGCCCGGGTTCGAATCCCGCCCAGGGATGAAATAATTTCAGTAGCCCTGCGCTGCGGGTTGTTACTTCAACTCTCATGGGCGGGGAGTTGGGGATGTGTGTGCGTATTAGGTCACAGCATTACCCATAGATCGGTCATATACAAGCTCTGAGCTCTCTTCCGGGAGGGAAATAGCTATCGATCACGAATCCAACATGTGATCCAAGACCATGGTGAACTATATATGCATATATATATGATACATAAATGAGTATGTTTATATGTTTGTACTTATGTATGTATGTACGGTATGTATGTATGTACATAAAAATATACGTACATATAAGGAGAGGGAGGGCTTAAATGAGATGGTATTAGAATTTCGCAAAACTAACTGAATCGAGTTATGTATCACTGGAGCGAATGACGCAGACATGTGGTATTAAACAACCACAATATTACGTGGATTAGACTTAATTGGGGACAATTAATGGACTGAAATAAATCTGCAGCGTCGCGTAATGGCTTCGTTTTACTGTCGCATTGCACATCAGCATTGACATCGTCTTTTCACACACACGCACACACACGTACACACGCGCATACACATGTACACGTTCGCATGTGCGTTCACTATAAATGAAGATGCATGTACATACGCATGCACTCCTGCACATACTTATGCGCACACGCGCACATACACACATACAAACACACACACACGCATCCACACAAATATGTACACACACGCGCACACGCACGCACGCATTCACACGCACACACACACACACACACGCATCCACACAAATACACACACACACACACACACACACACACACACACACACACACACACACACACACACACACACACACACACACACACACACACACACACACACACAACTACACAAACACACACACAAACACACACACACACACACACACACACACACACACACACACACACACACACACACACACACACACACACACACACACACACACACACACACACACACACACACACACACACACACACACACACACACACACACACACACACACACACACACACACACACACACACACACACACACACACACACACACACACTACGAACACCCGTAAAATACAACAAACACACACACACAAACACACAAACAAACACACACACACACACACACACACACACACACACACACACACACACACACACACACACACGCATACAAACACACACACACGCATCCAAACACACACATACGCATCCAAACACATATGCACACACGCATCCCCCCACACACACATCCCCGTACACACACAAACACACATACATACAGGCGCGCGCACGCTCGCACGCACGTATATTACTGAATACTTGTTGACATGCTTGGGGCACACAAACAGATTTCCATAACATAAGAACTGAATCAGGATCAGCCAGAGGAAGCAAAAAACTTCTTGAAGACTTTTTAGGTCATGGCCAAGAGAGGCCCTGGGACTTCTTCTTCCCTCCCCCCACACACACCTCCACACCTGTAAAAAAAAAAAAAAAACTACGAGAGTGGAAAGAGGTGAAAGAAAAACTGGAAGAAAAAAAAATCGCGAAGAAATGTGAGGAACTTTGGAAAGAGGTAGTTAAAGAGAAGAAGATAAAAAAGGAGCAAAAGGAACAGGAGGTAGAGGAGAAGGAATAGGAGGAGGTAGAATAGGAGAAGCAAGGGAAGGAGAAGGAAGAGGAGGAGAAGCAAGAGAAGGAAGAACAAGAAGAGGAAGAGGAGGAGAAGCAAGAGGAGAAGGAAGAACAGGAAGAAGAAGAGGTGGAGAAGCAAGAGGAGAAGGAAGAGGAAGAGAACGAAGAGAAATAAGAGGAGGAATAAGAGGAGGAAAAAGAAGAGGAGTAGAAGGATGAGAAGGAATGGGAAGGAGGAGAAGGAATAGGAGAATAAGGAATAGGAGGAGAAGGAAGAGGAGGAGAAAGAAGAGGAAGAGAAGGAGGAGGAGAAAACAAGAGAAATAGAAGAAAGTGGAGGGAAAAGGAGGAGAAAAGGGAAAAAGGAGAAAAAGAAAAATATCGAAGAGAGGACCCATTTGTCATTCGTTTCAGAGACAGACCAATGAATGGGCTGATTCTTAAACAGTCAAGACGTGGTTACATAGCATAAACATGGCTAATAAGAGGTTTTATTAACTGGGGACGTAGGTATAGGGGAGTTAGACCGACCTCTGGCCTGAATTATCTGTTCATCGACCGTGACTCCTTTTAAAAAATATAAAGAAATCTTGAGATCATTCTAACATTATGGAAGATGTACAAAGTAGACCACTTGGAAAAAAGAAACTAACGGAGCAGAGCGCTTTCGTATAATACATCTTTAGTGCAAAAAGTACATAGTTAAACAGAAATACATAGTTTATCTATGAATTTTTTGCACTGAAGATGTAATATACGAAAGCGCTCTGCTTCGTTAGTTTTTTTTCCAAGTGGTCTACCTTGCATAAGTGAACACACGTACCCGTGTTCTTATTAGCATTATGGAAGATGTATGTATATTTTTCACAAGCGATTCTATCCAGCTACACGAGGCCCACGACATCCGAAGGGTTAATAATCTGTGTAGTGTAACCAACATCACCCCGGGATAGCTGTGGTTTATTGTTTGTTTACTCCTGTTTTATCACGAATGCGAAAAGCCAGATTTACTTGTACCGGCCCCACTGAGGCACAGCAGAGCTGGAGATTGCGAAACATTGCAGAGAACGCAAACATTTGTATATGGATGGTTTCCCACTCTTTCCCTCTCTCTCCTCTTTCTCTCTCCCTTTCTCCTCTCTCTCTCTCTCTCTCTCTCTCTCTCTCTCTCTCTCTCTCTCTCTCTCTCTCTCTCTCTCTCTCTCTCTCTCTCTCTCTCTCTTCCTCTCTCCCACTCTCTCCTCCTCTTTTCCCTTTCTCTCCTCTCTTTTCTTCTTTCCCCCCCTCTCTTCTCTATCCCCTTCTCTCTCTCCCTCTCTTCCCCTCTCTCCTCGTCTTTCCTCCTCCTTCTCCCTCTATCTCCCCCTCTCTCCCCCTATCTTCTCTTTCTCCCTCTCTCTCTCTTTGTCTCTCCCCTCTCTTCCCCCTCTTTCCCCCTCTCTCTCCCCTACTCTCCTCCTCTCTCTCTCTCTCTCTCTCTCTCTCTCTCTCTCTCTCTCTCTCTCTCCCTCTCTCTCTCTCTCTCTCTCTCTCTCTCTCTCTCTCTCTCTCTCTCTCTCTCTTCCCTTCTCTCCTCGTCTTTCCCCCTCCTTTTCCCTCTATCTCCCCCTCTCTCCCCCTATCTCCTCTTTCTCCATCTCTCTCTCTTTGTCTCTCCCCTCTCTTCCCCCTCTTTCCCCCTCTCTCTCCCCTACTCTCCTCCTCTCTCTCTCTCTCTCTCTCTCTCTCTCTCTCTCTCTCTCTCTCTCTCTCTCTCTCTCTCTCTCTCTCTCTCTCTCTCTCTCTCTCTCTCTCTCTCTCTCTCTCTTTCTCTCTCTCTCTCTCTCTCTCTCTCTGTCTGTCTGTCTCCCCCTCTCTCCTCTTCTCTCCCTCTCTCACCCTGTCTTCCCCCTCTCTTTCACCCTCTATCCCACTCTCTTTCCCCCTTTTTTCCTTGTCGCGTCGCCCTCTTTCTCCCCCTCCCCCGGTCTCCCCTTTCCTACCCCTTTCTTTCTCCTCTTCCCCCTTTCTTCCGTCTCTCCACCTCTCTCCCCCTCTCCTACATTTCCCCCTTCTCCCCTTCCATCCCCGCCTTTCCCAACACCTTTTCTCTCTCCTTCCTCCCCTTACACCTTCCCATATTCCCATACCATTCCCCTACCCTACCCTTATTTCCCTCTTCCCCCTCCCTTCCCCCCTTTTCCCCTTCCCCTATCCTTCTCTCTACCTCTCTCTCTCCCTCCATCCCACCCGCCACCTCCTCCCATTCCCTGACCCTCCTTCCCCCTCCCACCACCTCCCTCCCCTTCCCTCTCCCCTTTCCTTATCTTTCACCTGCCCCTATCACTCCATCCATCTCCCCTCCTACCCTCCACTCATTCCCCCTCCCCCCGTCCCCTTCACCCCTCTCTCCTTCACCTCTCTCTCCCTTCCCTCTTTCCCCTTACCCTCTACTCCTCTCTCCCTTCCCTCTTTCCCCTTACCCTCTACTCCTCCCTCCCCCTCCCCACTCCTCCACCCCACTCCACCTCTCCCTCTCTTACTCCATGCCTATCACTCTCACTCTCCCCTCCCCTGTCCCTCTCCCCCTCCCCAGTCCCTCTCCCTCCCCATTCCCCATTCCCCATCCCCCATCCCCCTCACCCTCTCATACTCACTCCCTATCTCCCGTACCCTCTCCCACTCCGTCCCCATCTCCTGCACCCTCCCCGTTCCTCTCACCTTCCCCCGTCCCCCTCCCCCTCCCACCCACCCCCTTTTAGCACAACTAATCGCCCTGAATGGGCAATACATTTCGCCCGGCCAGGGAGCGTCTGGCTTGCAGACCCGTTTACATTGGTCTTCTGGGAAAGCGCCTGTCCAAGAAACCAACACGGAGACCTCTCCCCCCTTCTCCCCATCTCCCCCTCTCTCCCCACCTCTTCCCATCTCCCCATCTCCCCCTCTCTTCCCATTTCTCCAATCTTCCCCTTCTTCCCATCTCCCCCTCCCCTTTTTCCTCTCTCTCCCTCCCATTCCCCCTCTCCCCCTCCCATTCCCCCTCTCCCCCTCCCATTCCCCCTCTCCCCCTCCCATTCCCCCTCTCCCCCTCCCATTCCCCCTCTCCCCCTCCCATTCCCCCTCTCCCCCTTTCCGCCTTTCTCCCTCTCCCCCTCTCCCTCTCTCCCTCCACCTCTCCCTCCCTTCCCTCCCCCTCTCCCCTTTCCCCTTCTCCACCTTCCCCCTCATCCCCTTCCTCTCTTCCCCTCCAGCCTCCACGAGGGATCCCGTGTGAGTGAAGCAGGAGGAAGCTGTGCAAAGGTCACATATCAAAGAGGAGGAAATGGGAGCCGATGTACGCGGATAAT
>NC_134808.1:27447994-27455494 GCF_046742065.1 Oratosquilla oratoria
CGTCTTCTTCTTCTTCCGTTTCTTCTTCTTTTCCTTCTTCTTTTCCTTCTTCTTCATTTTTTTTCATAAAGGAAACTTTGGGTTTAATGGTTTTTCTTCTTCCGTTTCTTGTTCTTCTTTTCCTTCTTTTTTTTTCTTCTTCTTCTTCGTTTTTTTTTTTCATAAAGGAAACTTTGGGTTTAATGGTTTTTCGATGAAAAAGGGGGGCCGGAGGAAGAGGCCAAGTTTGTGTAACAGCCGCTAACGGGGGCCTGTTGTGTCGCGACCAGACTCCTAAGCATAATGGTCTCTCTCCACCACCTGCTTTCCTAACTTTAATTTCTCGTTTATTTATTTACTTATTTTTGTCGTTTTTTCGGGGGTTTTTTTCTTTTCTTTTTTTTCTAAAATTGTCGTTATTTTTCTTTTCTTTTTTGTTTTTTGTTTAATTCTTTCGTGTGTTTTTTTTCTTACCGTGTTTCTTTAATTTTCGTACTTGTTCTCTGGAAAAAGGGCAAAGGAGGATAATAATCTTTGATGGAAACGATCAAATTATATAAAGAGGAAGCAAACCATGTGTACATTTCAACCACTATTCTGATTCTCTCCTTCGTTTTGGTTTTTCTTCATTATTGAATACCTTGTTGATTTATTGATCTTTATTTATTTATTTATTTATCAATTCATCTATTTTCTCCATGTGTGAAGTACTTTCATATTATCTACTAAGTGTAGCACTTTCTTACGTAAACCATATACTGTATATGTGTGTGTGTGTGTATATATATATATATATTGTATATATATATATATTATATATATATATATATATATATATATATACATATAATACCTTCGCTTGTTCATTAATTTTTTCGTTTAAATTTCTATTCTTATCATACAACCTAGTCATGGATAAAAAGGTGTCCTGTATGCTCTTCCTTGGAAAGCCTTTTTAAATATGTATACATATATACTGTGTATATATATATACACATATATATATATATATATATATATATATATATATTATATATATATATATACATATATATATATGTATACATATATGTATATATATACAAATATATATATATATATGTGTATATATATATAATATATATATATATTATATATATATATATATATATATATATATATATTTATATATATAATATACTGACATGCACGTGTGTGTGCACGTCCTCTCAAATCTCTCATCAATCATTCTTCTGTCAGGCCAATATCCTCTTCTCGCCATCCTTCCCAATCTCTTCCCCCCATTTATCTCCCCACTCTTGTTCTCCCTTCCCTTCCCCTCTTCTCACTTCCCTGCTCCTCCCCTCTTCCCTTTTTCTTTCCTAAGCCTCACCTCAGTCCTCCACTCCCATTACCCTCCCTCGTCTGCCCTTCCCTATACTTCCCTCCCTCCCCCTCCCTCCCCTCCCACTCCACACCCTCCTTTCCCCTACCCTCCTCTTTCCATTCCCTCCTCTCACCTACCCTCTCCTTTCTTCCCCCACCCTTCTCCTCCCCTCCTTTTCCTTACCCTCCTCTCCCCTGCCCTCCCCTTTCCATTCCCTCCTTTCCCCTCTCTTTCCCGCCTTCCTCCTCCCCTCCTTTTCCATATCCTCCTCTTCCCTCCCCTTCCCTTCCCTTCCCATTTCCTCCTCTCCCCTCCCGTTACCCTTCCCTCCATCGCCCCTCCACATCCCCTCCCCCTTTTTTTTCCTCTTCCAGTCACCTCCCTTCCATAGACTTACTAATTTACCTCCTCCAGATTATCTGATGGCCACTCCCCCTGCCAACCTCTCCCTCCACCCGATCAGCTGATTGTTTGATCAGCGGGGAAGGAGACGCCAAGGAGATGCGGGTCGAGCAGAGGAGGAGGAGGAGGAGGAGGAGGAGGAGGAGGAGGAGGAGGAGGAGGAGGAGGAGGAGGAGGAGGAGGAGGAAGAGGATGAAGAGGAGGTGGGGGAAGAGAAGGAGAAGGACGAGAAGGAGGAAAATTAGGAGGAAGAGGAAAAGGAGGAGTAAAAGGAAAAGGAAGAGGTGTAGAGGAAAGGAGGAAGAAAAGGAAGAGTAAAGTAGGTGGAAGAGGAAGAGGAAAGAAGGAAAAGCAAGAGGAGGAGAAAGAGAAAATGGAGGAAAAAATCGGAAAAGATTAGTAAGGAGCGGAAGGAATAGGACGAAGAAGAGGAAATAAAGGAAATAAAAGAGAGTTGAAGGGAGGAGGAGGAGGAGGAGGAGGAGAGGAGTTACGAATATTTCTATTGCAATAACCAGCATTTCTATTTATAGAGATAACATCGCAATGGAGAGATATTTGACATAAAAGTTATTATAAAGATAATAACTACGGTGAGGAAGAGGAACGGAAGAATGTGATTGATGATTCGGTTTACGAACTTCCCCCTACCAGGGGATCAGGACGGTGCCCCTCACAGAGGATTTCGTAGAGTGTAACCATGCCCTTGTCCCAACTCGCCCGTGACAGGGTTCGAACCACCATCACCTCGACCTACGTCGCAAGTAGCGGCACTCTAATCAGCTCGGCCTGTTATCGTCCAGTTTAAGAATATATATATATATATATATATATATATATATATATATATATATATATATATATGTATGTATATATGTATATATGTATATATATATATATATATATATATGTATATATTAGGGTAAGAGGAGGAGGAGGTGGAGATGGAGGTGGTAGAGAAGAGATGAAAAAAGAAGACTAGGAGGAGAAGAGGAAGATCGTGAGGAGGAATAAGAGAAGAAAGAGAAGGAGAACAGAAAGAGTAGAAAATAGAAGGGAGAGCAAGGAAGAAGAGAGGGAGGGGGAGGTTGGAAAAAAGAGGAAAAAGAAGACGAGGAGGATCATGTGGAGAGGTAGTAGTAGTATTAGAAGGAGGAGGAGGAGGAGGAGGAGGAAGAGGAAGAAGAAGAAGAGTTAAAAAAGAAAGAGGAAGAGAAGAAGAAGAAAGAAAAGGAGGAGGAAGAGAAGAAAGAGAAGAAGAAGGAAAAGGAGGAGGAAGAGAAGAAGAAGGAAAAGAAGGAGGAAGAGGAAGGGAAAAAGAAGTGGAAGAATAGAAGTAAAGAGAAGAGAAGTATTTTTGGGGTAAATGAAATTTAGTTTGAGGCGAGTAAGACCAGATCGATTGCCGTTGGTTAGGGAGCTGGTCTGATGATGGATGTGAGGTAGTAGATGTTGGGAACCCTTTAAGCTGGTCCTACACCATCAATATTATTGCGCAATATTCTGTATTGTACAATAACATTGACGGTGTAGGAATAGTACTGAAGAGGCCTTCGGCCTGTACATTTGATGACTTCAATATATTGTGTCATTCTTCAACACCATCCCTACACATCAATAATATTGTGGAATACGGAACATTGCGCAATAATATTGATCGTGTAGTGCCCGCTTAGGGATACCGGGAGCAAGTAAAGTGGAAGGAGAGCCACGCACGTCTCCCAATAGTCCCTCACGTGCGTGCACACACACACACACACACACACACACACACACACACACACACACACACACACACACACACACACACACACACACACACACACACACACACACACACACACACACAAATGCACACTTGTACACACACACGCAAATACGTGTGTGCATGAACACGCACAGTTTATTTCTCCTTTTATTTATTTATTTGTTTTTATTTACTTATTTTGTTTATTACTTTATTAAACTCTATTCATGTACACCTCTATTCATTTTTCCTTTTCTTTTTCATTTTTCTCTTTTTCTTTTTTTTTTTAATGGCGAATTGGGAGCTAAAGATTGTAACTCGCAACTCTTTCAATTTTTCGTCTCTGTTCCAAACACTTGGCTTGAAGCTACCAAGTACTGGTTGCAAAAATCGAAAACTTAAGCAACCGAGTGTTGGGTGAAGAAAAATGAAAAGTTGAGAGAGTTAGGATTTGGCGGTCTTTAATTCCTTGTTTCGACATATTTCTTGGCCGGCTGCATTTCTTCACAATTTGATCAACTTTCTCCAGACACGAATGTTTGTGTATGTACCAGGTACTATATCACCTGTATTTGTATTCAGGATATATATATATATATATAATATATATAATATATATATATATATATACATATATATATATATATATTATGTAGTAACTGTTGTACTCACACATTTGTGATGATATGTTTAACGTCACAAACTCCCCCCTATCGAGAGGCTAGGACGGTTCCCCTCACAAAGGTCTTTGTAGCGTGACATTTAATGAACCCTTGGTTCAACTTCGTCGGTGGCAGGGTTCGATCCGCCACTCCCTCGACCTTGGCAGCAAGTAACGACGCCCTAATCCACTCAGCCAGTGAGCTTCCAAAAATTGTAGATCATAAATAATATTACATTCGGAGCAGAAAAAAATGACTGGAAACAAAATATATTTCGACTTCTGATTGAAGTTCTCTCTGCAGTACAAAATGGGAACTGGGGATGTTATTTGTTAGATATTTCTATATAGATATAGCAGCACGCAGAGCCCGTCCCATTTTGTACCAGTGAAGAGGACTGCATTTAGCGGTATAAATATAGCTTATATAGATTTCCCGTTTATAATATTTATAAACTTTTATTAGTATTTATACATTTTATATATTTATAAATGTAGCATTCTCGTATAGTACTGAATTGGAGGGAGAGTTTATTTATCCATCAAAAAGACAAAATACAAAAAAAAAATAATGCTTGTTTCATTTTTGGTGGATGAGCCTTGACGTTGTGTCACAGATAAAAGACGAAGTTGGTGAAGCTGAAGAGGAGCTTAAAGGTCAAGTCATGTGGCAGAAAAAAAATGAAGAACTGTTCTCAGCAGTCGAACTTGGGAAAGTCGAAGAGGAGTTTTGGCGTCTTGTCATGTTGGAGGGGAAAAATGAGGAACTGTGAGGCGACATCAGCTGCGAAGGAGACTCCTTCTGTGTCACCGAAGTTGGTGAAGCTGTAGAAGAGTTCCTGAGACTTTACGTCCTGTCGTAGATGACATACGAAGAACTTATTGACATCACCGAACTCGGTAAAAATGAAGAGACTTGACGTCACGTCGCAGATAAAAGCTGAGACGTCACGTCGCAGATGAAAGCTGAGACATCACGTCGCAGATAAAAGCCGAAGAACCTTTCCTCTGTCACCGAACTCGAAGTTGACGAAGAATTTATTCCATTCGTGTTTAACGAATGGAATAGACTTAGTAACCATATAGCGAAGGCTGAAACGATTGGCTGTTTTAAGAGAAGATTAGGGATGACAGGTGGTAACGGACATGGAACTGCGTAGTGTAAGCCTTATGGTCTCTTGTAGTCTCCTCCATTCTTATGTTCTTATGTAACTTAGCGGTGATGTCATGTCGCATATAAAAGCCGAAGGACATAAGAAAGAAGGAAACTGCAAGAGACCATAAGGCCTACACTAGGCAGTTCCATGTCCTTTACCACTTACCATCTCTTAAAACAACCCATAGTTTCAACGCTCACTACAGAGTTACTAAGTCTATTCCATTTGTTGACCGCTATTGGTATACCAGTTCTTGTCAATTTCCTTCTGAAATCTAAAATTGTCCAATTTAAATTCATTCCTGCTAGTCCTTCCCAGTTGTCTTAATATGATGACCTTGTCTGAATCACCATTGTTAAAGCCCTTGATTCACTTGAACACCTCTATTAGATCACCTGCACTCTGCATCTTTTTACAGAGTGTAAGATGCCTAAGTTTGTCCTCGTAAGGTAAATTTCAGAGCCCATTTTGGTCATTCTCCTCTGTACTCGAAATTGATGAAGAACTGAACATTGATATTACCATCATCAATTGGAAGCTTACGCCAAGAGGCACGTTACTACACTCACACACCGACGCCAGTCTGCACAGTCGCTTTGAGCAAGCTCCCATGCAGACACCCATCCTTTCCACTCTAAACAACTCTCGAAATGTTTGACCAACTTTTCCCAGCCATGGAATCTGTTGGTATCCAATCAATACGGTGACAACATTTATGCATTTTGTTTTTGATGTGGACAACAGGCGATTGCAGGGACGGACTCAAGCCTGAAGGCTGTCTCGATGGATCTTTACCCCTTGAGACCCCAATGCACCTGCTCAGCTCCACAGAATTGTCTGTTTTTAATCCGAGGAAAATTGATCGAATTCGTCGCCGTGTTGAAGGTGTTTAGTCGAAATTTCACAAAGAGCGGAGTGATGACGTCACCCCGCAGGTAAAGGACGAAGAACCTTTCCTCCGTCAACGAACTCGGCGAAGCTGAAGAGGCTCTCTCACGAACTGGCTCGATCCAGCGGAACTCTTGTCGTCGCTCGAAGCAGAAAGGCTCATCAAAAGACAAACCAGCAATTTCCTCTCCGGGTACGTGTGCGTCGCACATGTGTCACAGACGTGTCACTTGAGTGTCAGGCTTGTCGTCGGTCCTATCGAACGACCAACCGCGCGCGCTTGAGGACAGCAGTGGCGCTTCAATTTTTTTTTTTTTTTTTTTTTTTTTTTTTTTTGTGGGGAGCGTTTCAGTTTACACAAATCAACAGACTAAACCCAAAACTTGTCTTAATATTTACAAACATTATAATTATTTCTTAATGTTCACAAACAATTGCAGCTGTTATCTGTAGCATCAAGGCTAGAAGATGAGTAGTGTACGTTAGAAAGCGCATAGCTTTGTATGCTCTTTGAATGTAATATAAAAACAATTAATACATTAGTCATTATGATTATCATTTTCGTTGTTTATTGTGTCATTACTACATCATGACAGTATCACTCATGACGTATTTTCTCCTAAAAAGAATATTAATTAATTTACAAGTATCTACTAAGTCTCTTACTTCTCACTGTTTCTTCTCGACTCTCCATCTGTCTCTCCCTCTCCCCCTCTCCCACTCTCCCACTCTCCACCTCTCACCATTTCTCCTCCCCTTCTCTCCATCTCTCACTCTCTCTCTCTCTCTCTATATCTATATATATATATATATATATATATATATATATATATATATATATATATACACATATATCCACTCCCTCCTTCTCTCCCCCTCCCTCCCCTGCCAATTACTCCTTTTTTTCTTCATCCCCTTCCTCCCTTCCCTCCCTTCCCCCTTTCCTTTCCCCTCCCCCTCCTTTTCCCTATCCACTTTCCCCACCTCTCTCCCCTCCCCTCTCTTAACTCTTCCCTCCCCTCTCCTTCCTCTTTCTCCCTTCCACTTCCCTTTCCCTTCCCCCTCCCCCTTCCTCCTCCTCCATTCTCCGCCTCTCACCTCCCCTTCAGTCGTTCATCCACTTCTCTCTTTCCCTTCCACTTCCCTTCCCTTTCCCTTTCCCCCCTTTTCTCCCCCACCACTTCCACCCCTTCCACCCCCCTTCTCTCTCACCTCCCCTTCAGTCGCTCATGCACTCCTCTTCCATCTCTCTCCCTCCACTCCCTGACTCCATCCATTTCATGCATAAATGCATACTTTG
>NC_134808.1:27465494-27480494 GCF_046742065.1 Oratosquilla oratoria
GAACATGATAGGAGGAGGAAGGGAGAAGAGGAAGAAAAGAAGGAGGAGGAGGAGTGCGGAGGACAGAAAAAGCACATAGGAGGAGGAGGATGTAGTGAGGATGGGAGCAAGGATGAGGATGAGGAGGGAGTGGAAGAAGAAAGTTTGAGTATAGGATGAGGACATGGAGCAGATAAGAGGAGGAAGAGGAGCACGTGGAAGAAAGGAGGAGGAGGAGGAGAGCACGGAGGGACAGGAGGAGGTGGAGGGGAACACGGAGGGAGAGGAGGAGAAGAAGACAAGATAACGTAGAAGGAGGAGAACGTGGAGAGAAGAGGAGGAAGAGGAGGAGGAGAGAAGAGAACGTGAAAGAAAGGAAGAGGAAAAGAACACAGAAAGAGGAGGAGGAGGAGAGAAGAGAACGTAGAAGAAGGATGGAGGAGAACACGGAGAGAGGAGGAGTAGGAGGAGAAGTGAACGTGGAAACTGGAAGGGGATCTTTAAAGGAAGAGGAGGAGGAGGAGGAGGAGGGGAGGAGGAAGAGAAGGAAGAGGAATAGGAAGAGGAGGAGGAGGAGGAGGTGGAGGAGGAGGAGGGGATGAGGAAGGGAAAGGAGAGGAGGGGAGGAAGAGGGGAAGGAGGGGGAGGAGGAGGAGAACACGGGAAGATGAGGAGGACGGAGAGGAGGGGGGAAGTTGACCTGAGCCGCAAGGGGGAGGAGGGAGGGGAAGGGGGAGGGGGTTAGGTGGGGGGAGGGAAACCAATAGTTCAGTACGAAGGAGGAAAATTGCACAGAACAAAAATGTTGAAGTGGAGAAGTGTTTCCAATTGAGGAGAGGCAAGCAAGGAGGCAACGAGAAGAGGGAGGGGGATGAAGGAGAGAGGGATGGGGGAGGGAGAGATAGTTGGATGGATGTGGTAGGGAGAGAGTGTGAGAGGGAGAGAGTGTGGGAGGGAGAGAAGGAAGAGAGAGAGGGTGGGAGGAAGGGAAGGGAGGGAGGGACATGAGGAAGGGAAGAGAGGGAGGAAGGAGGGAGAGAGGGAAGGGAGAAAAAGAGAAAGGAAAGAAGATAGAAGGGAAGGGAAGGAGGGAGGTAGATAGGGAGGGAGGGAGGGGGAAGAAAAGGAGGGAGGGAGGAAAGAAGGGAGAGAAGGAGTTATTGTAAAAGGGAGGGTTTAGGAAGGGAAGAGGGAAGGAAGGGGAATCGAGGGAGGGAAGTAAGAAAGGAGAAAAGAAGGGAAAGGAGGGATAGGCCAGAATGGAAGGGGGGAGAGGAGTATTGAGAGACTGAAGGAGGAGGGAAAGAAGGAAGAGAGATGGGAAGGTGAATGATGGAAGAAAGGAGTGAGGGAGGGAAAGAGAAAGGGAGGGAGGTGGAGGGGGAGGAAGAGAGGAAAGGAGAGAAGGTGTAAGTGTGGGAGGGAGGAAGGGTGGAAGGAGAGGAGGGAGGAGAGGAGAGAGAGAGAAAGAAAGAGAGAAGGGGCTGGAGTGAAGGAAGAAAATAGGAAAGAATAAGAAGGCAAGGAGGCAGGCCGGGAAGGAAGGAGGGAGAGAAGAAGGGAGGGATTGAGGGAAGAAAGGAGAGAAGGAAGTGAAGAAGGGAGAGATTAGGGGAAGGAGGGAAGTAGGGAAAGAATAAAGGAAGGAAAGTAGGACAGGATGGAAGGAAGGAGGGAGGAAGTGAGGGAAGAGGGAGGAAGGAAAGAGTAAAGGGAGGAAGGGAGGGAAGGAGGAGAGACAGAGAGAGAGAGTGAGAGAGGAAGAGAGAGGAGGGAATGAGGGAAGGAAATAGAGAAGGAGAAAAGGAAGGAAGGTAGGCCAGGATGAAAGGAGGGAGAGAAAAAGTGAGGGATTGAGGGAAGAGGTGAGGGAGTGAATGAACAAGGGAGCAAGGCAGACATGTGCAAACGAGGAGAGGGTAGATGGATAAGTATAATTACAATATAATCGTCATATAGTTACAAACATAGATAAGACATATATTTAAATGGATAGAATAAGCATAGAAATATGATATATTGAATGTTCAGTTATAGATAAACTCTATCTGTATACCAAGGGCTTTTTCCCCTTGTAAGGGAGGTAGCCACTCCCATCCACCATCCTTTCCCCCCTGTATCCCGCCTACTGCCATAGGTCTGAAGCAATGCAGCAAGACACAGTACATCCACAGCAACGTCGCTTCACTGTGCGTGTACATAGATATGATTGAAATGAATATAATAAAATAAAAAAATTGACATATTGAATGTTCAGAGAGAAAAAATACATAAATGCAAAGGTAGAAATAGATATAAAAAAGACTGATTGATGTAAAGACAAGATAAATTGAATAGTTCGTGAAATAACAGATACATTGGTTGATTGTAAAACTGATAAAATGTTACGCTAGATAAGAGATAGTATATCTCCACTTTGATAGTATGAATAAGCAAAAAAACGTAAAAATACAGAGACCAAAACATCTATTATCCTATAAATAATTCGATGAATAAATGTAGTGGTAAGCAAATTCATACACAAGTGAATACGTTTGCAGATTATTTGATAAATACTTGTTTATAGAATTTATGTTTATTATTTCTATATTTTTCTTATATTGTCATTTATATATATAATTATAAGATATTAATATTTATTTATAAAAAATATATTGTATATAATTATAATTGGCAGGGGAAAAAATATGAGTGAGAAAGATTAGTAATTCGAAAGACATTTTCGTTATAAATATTGAAACTTCGCGAATGTTGGAACGTCGCGAATATTGGAACATAGCGAATATCAAAACGTTGTGAAAATTAGAACGTTGAGAATATCTGAACTTCACAAATATTGGAACGTCGCGATTTTTGAAACTTCGCGAATATTAGAACTTCGCGAATATTGGAACATAGCGATTTTTTGTAACTTCGCGAATATTAGAATTTTACCATCACTAGAACGTTGCGAATGTTGGAACTTTGCGAATGTTGAAACGTTGCTGATATTTGAGAGTTGTGCGAATTACCCTCTTTTTAACATCGTGAACTATAAAAGGGAATTAGCCAAGATAAAATGCACGTATCAACTCCTACCCCTTCCACTCTCATCCATCACCCTTTCCTCCCGCTAATCTTAGCTCCTCGCGGATGACGGGTCATCTCTGTATTCCTCCTACTAGGTTAGAAGCAATGCAGTAAGACACAGTACATTTACAGCAAAAGGATTTTCAAATTACAATAAAAACAAAAACAAAAATACCGTCACCATGGCAACCCCAACACATTCATGTTAATAAAATCGCCTGGAACTCGCCAGAATAAGATAAATATTGAAATTGAGTTCGAACCTGCCGGTGATATGTGAATTTTCCCTCATCTGAATAAAGTCTATCGGCGACAAAAAATACAATTCTTAAAAAAAGTATACAAGTGTTCATAGGTAAACCGGAAATTATAGTTGACTTCATAAAGACTAGAGAGATAGGGAGAGAGAGTGAAAGAAGGATAACGAGAAAGAGAGCGAAAGAAGTAGAACGAGAGACACAGAGAGAGAGAGAGAGAGAGAGAGAGAGAGAGTGAAAGAGGGAGAAAGAGAGAGAGAGAGGGGAGGGGGAGAGAGAAACCCGGAGGTAGCGGTGGGTAAAAAATTCAAGGTTCAATATTGGGACAAAATTGCACAGAACAAAAATTCTAAAGTGTGGGGATTGTTTCGATTGGACCAAAGGGAAAGTGAGTGAGAGAGAGAGAGAGAGAGAGAGAGAGAGAGAGAGACAGACAGACAGACAGACAGACAGACAGACAGACAGACAGAGAGAGAGATACAGACAGACAGACAGACAGACAGACAGACAGACAGAGAGACGGGGGAGGGAGGGAGGTATGGGAAAGTGAAATAGAAGAAATGAAGAGAGAAAAATGCACGTGTGCGCACGAACGCACGCACACACACATTATATATATATATATATATATATATATATATGTATGTATGTATGTATATATTTGGAAGAAAGTATATGCTGGACTCGTCGTTTGCCATTTATTCCGACGTTTCGAACCCTGTCCAGGGTTCATCTTCAGGGTGCTACAGTGGTAGCAATAGGAAATCTATATAAAGGGGGTCTCTCTCGTACACTGGGACAGGTAACCCCAGTAGCCGTTACATTTCAGAAACAAACAAAATTAGAACACTCAATCACCGACTGTACATATCACAAAGATTAGACATGGTACAACCGGAAAATAATTCCAAATGGAACCCAATAATACATAATTCACACAATACCATTAGTATCAAAACTAGCAAATGCAATCTTTATACTAAAACATGTGAACCTGCTTCACATTAATGCGAAGATCCAACAGAACTTGGCTACTCGTCGCCTGTAATGCGGGACATTAAAACAAAATAAAAACTATAATACAGAATATATAATACACCAATAAAACAAACACGCAGAGAGTTTATAATAAAATATATAAGAAAATATACGGAAGATTGAAAAAATGATAACAAGATTGGGTATAACATCCACACGCTAGGATACACCAAAATGCATCCAATGACCTAATAAGCACCACACAGCTGTCATACACGTGGAAAAATGTCCCGCAAAGCATTCATTAGTTTAAATTAGGTAATTGCCACAGATCAAAGAAATTGGAACAATAGGTGGACAACCACAATCCCTCACCGTTAATAACTTAAAATAAATAAAATGTTAATAATACAAATAAAAACACACACCAAAAAAGAATACAAATTACTGCTGTAATCATACAAATAAAACACACACCATAAAACAAATTACTTCCGTGATGAATGTTTCCTCTACAGCCTGTCCTTGTCTCCCTTGTAAATTGGGGTCAATGTAATGCACCTGTTGACACTATTCTCATCACTGGCCCATGCTTCTAGGAATAACCTGACACTTTTCCGTTTCCTCTGTATTTGACTTCCGCGTTCTGCCATTCCATCTCATGACTTGTATCCTCGCAGTGCCTTAGAATGGCTGAACTCATGTCCCTCCTACCGACAGCCCTCTGGTGCTCTAGCAATCTGGTCGCTAATATCTTACCAGTTTCTCCAACATAATGGGTCTCACAGTCCTTATACCTAACGACATATACCACCCTTATTCGGTCTGCTTGGCTTTCTGTGTCTTTAACTTTGGTCAGGACTGCGTGCAGTGTATTCCTGGATTTTTGTGCCATTTCCATACCGTGTTTCCTCAGCAATCTGGCCGCTACCTCAGACGCCCCTTTTAAATAAGGGACCGTAACCCGCGGTGCATTTGGTCTTCTATCGTCTATCTTAACATTCGGTTGTGGTGTCCAACTTTTCACCACCGAATTCGGGTAACCGTTGTCCCTGAATGCCTTCTTCAGGTGGCTCCACTCCTTCCTCCTGTTATCATCCGTGGAACACACCTTCTCTACCCTCGTAGCGTTGCATGGCCATTTCCGCCAAAACCACCGAAATCGGAAAGCCCATAGGTGTCCCTACCTTTTCATAATATATCTTATCCCTGAACTTGAAAAAGGTCGAGTCCAGATACAAATCGACTAGCCCTATCAACTCCTTTGCCGTCAGTTTTTTCCTTTTCTAGGAATTATCGACTGCTCTCCACCGTGGACATGGCAGCCTGCCATAACAGACCCTGTGGTAATGACGTGAACATAGCTTTAACGTCAAACGACACCAAGCAATCATCTTCTTGCATGTTAATCTCTCTAAGTCTCTCTACGAAGTCCACCGAGTTGTTTAGCATCCCCTCTGAGCTTTCCACCAGTGTCCTCAGACGCTTGGCCAAATTCCTCGCCAAGTTGTAGGTAGGCGAGCCCCTGAAAGCGATAATGGGCCTTGGGGGTACACCCTCTTTGTGTACCTTGGGGAGTCCATAAAACTTGGGGACTATATATATGTATATATATATATATATATATATATATATGTATATATATATATACATATATATATGTATATATGTATATATATATGTATATATATATGTATATATGTATATATATATATGTATATATATATACATATATGTATATATATATATATATATATGTATATATATATATATATATATATATATATATGTACAACTATTAAAAATAAACGCTTTCGAAACTGTGCCCAGATGACGATTCAAGTTTGTGTGGACGTGCCCGGTATAAGGGATTTTTCATGTGCGGTTGTACCCCAATCGTGGTCAAGGTTGGACGTTGGACACAATGCCTCTGCCCGTAGCAGCTCGGTTGAAAAGACGTAATATGCATTATTGGAAGTGGGTTGCGGATGAAAAGAAAATCAGTAAGATGGAGATCAATATGTCAGCGTCTTTAAAAGGTTTGTTACGGAAAGAGCACTGAAAAATTTCCTTCTTTTTACGATGAAAAGGTTAAAGAACCCCGTGATAGTGAAGCCACCATGAAAAGGCGACAGCGACATTTCTGGGCTTGGGTGACAAAGCAAAAAAAGATTGACAAATCCACTATTGACAAAGTTCTCAGAGCACAGTTAACAGAAGAGCATAAGAAGTACCAACCCGAATATTACGAAAAGTGTAAAAACCGGCAATCTACGACATGCGTCGCGGAGCAATCTATACAACAATTCCAACCTATAGTCCTTAGTTTCAACGAGAAGTTACGCAATTCACCAACATATGAGTACAGTGATAGTACAATAGATGACCTGGAACCGTATAGCGGGGATATTTCTTACGAGGTTGTAGATAATTTCAAGAAGCACTATTACGCAGGCTACAAAAATTTTTGTGGTAATGGTGGAAGAGGACACAGGCAACACCAGTTGTACTATTTAGAGCGTAGGTTCAAGACATTTAAAAGAAACGCCCGAAAAAAACGTGTTCGCTATGAAGAATGTGAGGCGCCAACAAGAAAAGAAGAGGGAGCAAAGGAGAGTTGAGAATAGACCTGAAAAAGATCCAAAAAGAGAAAAAACGGTTACAAACGGAAAAGAATGAAGTGGATAATAAGCTGCGGAAAACAATGTTAGAAAAAATGAAAAATAGTGAATCGGAATACATCTCCCAACAAAAGAAGCGGATGGGTGAGTCGGAGTGTTCACCAAAGGAATTGAAGGACTACACAGAGCAGGAAAACCGTGTTCTTACTGAAATGAGGAACCAACGTACAGTAATCGCCAAAAAGAAGACAGCTGAGGAAAGTAATCCGCGTGGGCGTGCGCATGAGAATGTGAAGGGATCGTTACGCGAAGCAGACAAAGAAGTGAAACTAAATGATATAGTGGTTTTGGGGGGGCAGAAAGTGTAAAATATGCAATGCGCTGCTGTGGAAAAATGAGCTCCAGACAATATGTTGTAACCAGGGGTAGACGCCACTCACTGTACCAACCGAGATAAAGGATAAGGTACTCAAAGGTCTGTGCAAGGGAAAGTCGCCGCTCTCTAAACGTTTTTTTTTTTTTTTTTTTTTTCAATAATTTAGTGGGGTTCAATAATATGTTCTCATTTACGTCTTTCTCGACTTCCAAAAAGATGGAAATGCAGCGGGTCTTGCCGAAGGCCAAGCACCCCTGGCGTAGCCAGGGCTGGCCGGGTATCCGTTGACCTCAAGACAAATGAATGGTATCAATTTTTGGAGATCAACATTAAGCATTTTTTTTTAAACTATAATTAGAGTTAAATAGCATGCTAGTAGCATGTTTATATATACATGTGTGTGCGTGTGCGCGCGCGTGTGTGTGTGTGTGTATGTACTTGTGTACGTGTGTGTGCGTGTATGTGTGTGTGTGTGTGTGTGTGTGTGTGTGTGTGTGTGTGTGTGTGTGTGTGTGTGTGTGTGTGTGTGTGTGTGTGTGTGTGTGTGTGTGTGTGTGTGTGTGTGTGTGTGTGTGTGTGTGTGTGTATTTGCACGTGTGCTCGCGTGTGTGTGTGTTTGCGTGCGCGTGTGTATATGTACAGTATACAAAACACGGATAGATGACAAAAGGAGAAGATAGACAAAGGCAAAAGGGAGAATAGGAGGGAAAGCTGAAACTCGGGGACAATAAATGTGACATACAATGAATCGTCGAGTTGAGAAAGAAATGTGAAAGAAAGAGTGCAAGAAGGGGAGTGGGTGGGGAGAGGAATATGAAAAAAATTGAGAAAAATCGTGTATGTGTGTTTTATAGGAGCATCGAGGGGAAGCGAAGCGGAGAAGGAGGAGGAGGAGGAGGAGGAAGAGGAAGAGAGGAGGAAGAAGAAGAGATATTCGAGGAGAAAATTGTGATAACAAAAGGCAAAGCCAAAGAAAAGTAAAGATATATAAAGAGAGATGGAAAAGAGGGAGAGCAGGAGAGGGGGAGAAAGAAGGGGAGCGAGGGAAGAGGATGGAAAAGAGGAAGAAAGAGAGAGGAAGGGAGAGGGATAGGATGCAGGAAGAGAGACATAGGGATAAGGATGATTGGGAGGATGGTGGGAGGGAACTGGAGGAATGGAAAAAGAATTGTGAGGGAAGAAGATAGAGGTGGAACGATGGAGGTAACTATATGGTTACTAAGTCTATTCCATTCGTTGACCATTCTGTTGGTAAACTAGTTCTTGCTTATTTCCTTCATAAACCTAAATTTGTCCAATCCAAATCCATTACCACGAGTCCTGTCCTGCTGTCTTAATACGATGACTTTACCTGGATGACCTTCGTTAAAGCCCTTGACTTATTTGAATACCTCTATTAGATGTATTGGTAAACCCGTTCTCGCCAGGAGGTCGTCGACTTCGGGGCCGAAGAGACCTTGTGGGTCTAGACAGGAGACCCTGAGGACCCGCAAGAGTAAGACCTTGACCTCCCGGGGGGTTTGGTCCGCCCATAAGCGGGAGAGCTCTTCGCCACCAACTTAGTCTTCAGGCGATACTTGATATTGCGGATTGGATTTCGCTCGCTTTCGTCTCGTGTTTGTTGGTCCTCCTCTTGCCGCGCGCGGACTCCAAGGGGAACAAGAGGAGATGGAGGCGGTCAGGAGGAGGAAGAGGAAGAGGAGAAGCGGTAGGAAGAGGAGGAGGAGGAAGAGGAAGAGGAGGAGGAGGAAGAGGAGGAGGAGGAAGAGAGGGTGGAGGAAGAGGAGATCAGGAGGAAAAGAAGGGAAAGGAGGACGAAGAGGAGTAGTAGGAAGAGGAGGAGGAGGAAGAGGAGGTGGAGGAAGAGGAGGTCAGGAGAAAGAGAAGGAAAAGGAGAACGAAGAGGAGGAGTAGTAAGAGAAGGAAAAGGAGGACGAGGAGAAGAGGGCACGAGGTCAGGCGGAAGAGGAAGAAAAGGAGGAGGAAAAAATGAGGAAGAGGAGACCAAGAGGACGAGGAAGAGGAAGAAAAGGAGGAGGAAAAAGATGAGGAAGAAGAGATAAGGAGGAGGAAGAGAAGGAGAAGGAGGAAGAGGGGAAGAGGAGATCAGGAGGGAAAGAAGGAGGAGGAAGAAAAGGAGGAGGAGGAGGAAAGACGAGATCAGTAGGAGGAAGAAGAGAAGGCTTTCAAGAGGGAATAAGAGGGAGAACCAGAGTGAGGCTGCTCGAATGCTCAGCCAGTTCGTGAGGTCTTCAGATACGAATTTGATCCTACATCCGTATCTACCACATCATAAGGATCTCTCTCTCTCTCTCTCTCTCTCTCTCTCTCTCTCTCTCTCTCTCTCTCTCTCTCTCTCTCTCTCTCTCTCTCTCTCTCTCTCTCACTGTGTGTGTGTGTGTGTGTGTGTGTGTGTGTGTGTGTGTGTGTGTGTGTGTGTGTGTGTGTGTGTGTGTATGTGTCTGTCTGTCTGTCTGTCTGTCTGTCTGTCTGTATGTCTATGTGTCTGGCATTCCCTTCCCCATTCCCCCTTTTCCCCTGCCACCCAAAATTTGCAAGACAGCCAACAGTAGATAACAACAAACGAAGACCCGAGCCGTCTGGCGGGAGACCGGGATAACCCTTCACCCACGAGGTCTTGAGATGAGAGGAGTGATGAATGGGTGTGGGATGGATAGGTTATGTTCGGTCACCCCTTTATAAGAGGAAAATATGTATATGTATGTGTATATATATATATATATATATATATATATATATATGTGTGTGTGTGTGTGTGTGTGTGTGTGTGTGTGTGTGTATCTACGTATGTGTGTATGTACGAGTATGTATCTATCTATAATGTATATGCGTGCATGTTTATCCATATACATGCATACATGTATGTGCCAATATGTACGTACATATGTGCGTGTACATATGTGCATATTTTTCTATATGTATCCATGTACGTATTTATGTATATGTATATATATATATATATATATATATATATATATATGTGTGTGTGTGTGTGTGTGTGTGTGTGTGTGTGTGTGTGTGTGTGTGTGTGTGTGTGTGTGTGTGTGTGTATGTGTGTGTGAATTTGATTTTACTCTCCTGATACTGAAGTTAGATTTCTTGGGTTTTGATTTGTACAGAATAATAATAATAACAACAATAATAATAATGATAATAATAATGATAATACATACATACATATTCCAAGGCTTTTTCCCCCTTACAAGGGAGGTAGCCAAAAAGGAAAAGGCATAAAATCACTCCCACCCATTCCACCCTTGAATACAGTCCACACCCCTCCACCCTCCCTCTCATCTTAGCACCTCCTGGATGACGGGTCATCCCTGCACCTTGTCCACTGCCCTGGGTCAGAAGCAGTGTCGCAAGACACAGCACATCCACATCAAGTCCGCTTCATTAAATCGGCGACCCCCCCCTCTCCGTCTCCCCATGCATCAAGGAGAAGACGGGGAGAAATCCCTTCGGGCTGCGTCAAAATTTGCTCACACATACTACCTCACCCCCCATCCCCCCGCCCATTCCACCTCATGCATCACAACATCATCCATATACAACCATTCTCCATTCACCCCTGTCTTCTGTCCTCTCCCGTCCTTCCTTAACAGACATTGCCCTCTTTCCCAAAGCCCCCTTCACCCCATCCATCCACCTCATCCTAGGACGTCCCCTCATGTTCACTCCCTCCACATCTGCCTTCCATACCTCTTTTACTAGTCTTTCTTCACTCATTCTTTCCATGTGTCCAAACCATCCTAATACTCTTTCATCAACCTTATCTCCCAACCCCCTTTCCACCCCTGTTCTCCTCCTCACCTTCTCATTTCTCACTCTATCTAGCCTAGTAATCCCCATCATACTTCTCAGACACCTCATCTCAAACACATTCAAACTCCTTCTCTCTTCCTCTCTTATGTTCCATGTTTCTGCCCCATACAGTGCTGTTGGCACAATCACTCCTTCATACAGTCTCCTCTTAGCATCCATTCCCAAATGTCTATTCCTCATTACACTTTTTAATCCACCAAGGCACTTACTCGCTTCTCTCAATCTACATACTACCTCCACCTTCACTCCACCTTTTCCTGCCACATTTGGACCCAAGTATCTAAAACTATCCACTTCCTCCTGTCGCTCTCCCTTAATGCTCACTTCCAGACTACTGCCACTTTCACCCTTTGTACATCTCATCACCTTACTTTTACCCACATTTATCTTCAGCTTTCTTCTATTACACGCTCTCCCAAACTCTGTCACCAACTTCCTCAAAACCCTCTCCAATCCTGCCCAAGCACAGTGTCGTCCGCAA
Organism: Oratosquilla oratoria; assembly: GCF_046742065.1. Classification (NCBI taxonomy): domain Eukaryota; kingdom Metazoa; phylum Arthropoda; class Malacostraca; order Stomatopoda; family Squillidae; genus Oratosquilla; species Oratosquilla oratoria. Next base: position 27,477,102 of record NC_134808.1, read on the forward strand.
ACAACAACTGGCTCACCTCCCACTTTTCTCCATTTTCTTTAACCAACTCCAATCCCTGACCCACTACCCTTGCATTGACCTCTCGCACTACCCCATCCATGTATAAGTTGAACAGCCAGGGTGACATAACGCATCCTTGACGAAGTCCCACTTTTACCTCGAACCACTCACTCTCTCCATTTCTAATTCTGACACAATAATAAGTAATAATAAAAACAATAATAATAATAATGATGATAATAATGATTAATGATTAATAATAGCGGCGAAAATGGGCTGTTAACAAACGTATACTCCGCCCTAAAGGGACCAAGATTTCCATTTCACCTACGCACAGTTCCAGATAAAGGATCTTCGATCTGTTTCAACTCTGGTTCAGTTTCGTTTGAATTGTCGGCTAACGGGTTTCCCATTGGACCCCGTCTTAAACCTATATCTATCTCCATCTGTCTATCTGTCTGTCTATTTCCTTATCTGACCATATGTCTGTCTGTCTGTCTCTTGATCTGTCTGATTGACTGCCTGTCTGTCGTTCTCTCTGTCTGTCTTTCTATCTCTTTGTCTATTTGCCTACCTATACCTGTCCGATTGTCTCTTGTTTATCTTTATCTCTCTACATATCTGTATGCTTGTCTGTCTGTCTATCTGTATGTCTGTCTGTTGGTCTGTTGGTCTGTGTCTATCGATCTCTCTACCTGTCTGTCTATATGTCTATTTATGTATTTATCTTTCTATCAATTTATCTCTGCATTTCTATATATCCATCCATTTGTCTATCAATTCATCTCTGTCTTTCTATCTATCTATCTATCTATCAATTTATCTCTGTATTTCTATCTATCCATCTATTTATCTATCAATTTGTCTCTGTCTTTCTATCCATCTATTTATCTATCAATTTATCTGTCTTTCTATCTATCCATCCACCCATTCACCCATTCATCCATCCATCCATTCATCCATTCTTTCATTCATCCGTTCATCCATCCATCCATCTATCCATCAAAGGAGTAGACTTCACACGGAGTCCCATTTTAGTGAGTTTAGATAAAAAAATTATATTTTTATATTCTTGCCGTCACGAGTCCAATATTTACTTAAACGATGTTACCCCAAAAGCAAACATGCTTACGTGCAGCATTGGATGTTAATATAAGCAGCATTGAATGTTAATATAACCAGCATGAGATGTTAATATAATGCGAAATTACATCAAAGTGGCTGAGCGGGGCTTTTGCATGTTTCGCGAAAGAAATTATTACGTTTCATGCAGAATTAATTTCCAAGTTACGTAAAGTTGATGATGAAGTTGTGACATACGCTATACGTCTCACCCGTGCGCAGTGCCGTCCATAGCTTGGCCACTTGGGGAAAAAAAATCGCATTTAGTCACAAATTTCTGTTCGTAACACGACTAAATCCGATGTAGATGGCTTAAACAAGCTTCAGTTATTGTATTAATAAAATACTTTGTCAATAGACGAGGTTAACGTATGGAATAGACTTAGTAACCATGTAGTGAGCGCTGAAACTACCGGTTGTTTTAAGAGGTTAAATAACTTTATAGATAAGGATGATAGGTGGTCATGGCACTGCCTAGTGTAGGCCTTAGGGTCTCTTACAGTCTCCTTCATTCTCACGTTCTCATGTTCATAGACGTGGTTAATCTGTTAATGTAGTTAGGGTTGGTGTATGGGAGTGATTTTTTTATGTGATTTTAGAAAGTATAGTGACCACTAGAATGCATTTGATTGTAGCAACATTAAGAAATATTACAAACCTTTAGATATATTACGTGAGCATTCGAATACATAAGTTTCACTATTAAAACGCATTTTCAAAAACAGAGCTAAATTCAATGACCAATAACACGGGTCAACCGGTGCAGTAGGTAATTTGGCCTCTGTGCCCTTCTCGCCCTGGGAATAATTATTTTATAATTAGTTATAAATCAGGAAAAACATGATGAAAATTAATTGTGAACTCTCGCGCACTAGCGTGCACACACACATACACACACACACACACACACACACACACACACACACACACACACACACACACACACACAGACAGACACACACACACACACACACACACACACACACACACACACACACACACACACACACACACACACACACACACACACACACACACACACACACACACACACACCGCTATCAAGAAGTGATTCTAGGAATTGCCCGATTGCTGTACGCAGAATACAAATATTATCGCAAGGATAGCACACTTCAAAGAAGTAATACTAGACTCTTCAAGGGAAGAGGGGGGGAGAGGGGAAGAGAGAGAGGGAGGAGGGGGGAGAGAGAGGGGGAGGGGAGAAAATGATGTGGGCAGTTGCAAAGCTATTCCGATTAGAATCATACGGGACTCGAACAACACCGGAAAACTAATCGACCTAGCACACACGCTCTCCAATCCGGGTAACCGACCAATGAGCGACGAGCTGTCACGTGATCGAGACCGACAGCCAATCAGCGCATCCGTCTCGACTCGCTTCTGATCGTCGGTTCTTGAATGGGGGAAATGCTTGTGGCTGATTCGATGGGAGGGAAGGGCAAGGAGGAGATGGAGGGGAAAGGTTGGGGTGGTATGTTGAAGGAGTCTGGACGCTTGTGACCAGAAAGAGACCCCGAAAGTGAAAATAAAGGAAGATGTGTGTGTGTGTGTGTGTATGTGAGTGTGTGTGTGTGTGTGTGTGTGTGTGTGTGTGTGTGTGTGTGTGTGTGTGTGTGTGTGTGTGTGTGTGTGTGTGTGTGTGTGTGTGTGTGTGTGACCTTGCACTATTTTATTTTTAAGGGACGTTATAAAACTCTTTCCCCCCTCTCTCTCTCTCTCTCTCTCTCTCTCTCTCTCTCTCTCTCTCTCTCTCTCTCTCTCTCTCTCTCTCTCTCTCTCTCTCTCTCTCTCTCTCTCTCTCTCTCTCTCTCTCTCTCTCTCTCTCTCTCTCTCTCTCTCTCTCTCTCTCTCTCTATCTCTCTACCTCCCTTCCTCCTCCCCCCGTCGTCATGGAAACACCAGAAAAGGTCATACCTGTTTACGTCATCTTGAATGTCCTTCCAGAGGGCAATTGGAGGACAAGAATCGTCTTTTAGACCTTTTTATTAAACATCTTGCTTGTCCTCCTCTTTCCTCTCCAGAAGTTTTCTTTTCCGTGAAACTGAGCTCTTGTGCGGGAAAGAGGGAGAAGAGGAGAGAAAGAGAGAGGTAGGGAGAAAGGAGCGAGAGAGAGAGAAGGGTAAAGAGGGAGATAAAGGGCTAAAAAGAGACACAATGGTAAAGAGAGAGAGAAAGGGGTCAAAATAGAGACAAGGGTAAAGAGGGAAAGAGAGAGAAAGGGGTAAAAAGAGAAAGGTAAAGCAAGAGAGA
>NC_134808.1:27487994-27502994 GCF_046742065.1 Oratosquilla oratoria
TTAAGTTAATAATCAAATAATTAGTAATTGATAATTATATAATTAACTTAAATAAATTTAATCAAATTAGAATTAATTAAATTAAGTAAATTGCTAAGGATTAAAATTTTGATTAAACTATTCCATACTATTACTACAAAGGAGGTCTTACTATTGGAATACTATACACGCATATACGTACATACGCACAGGGTGCTTCATAAAACATAGTCTGTGAGTACATTTGTGAGTACTTATATTTTGGTACATCCTGTAGTGTAACACTACTAAAACTATATACACACATATGTACATACGTATATACAGGGTGTCTAATAAATATACATTGTGAGAACATTTGTGAGTACTATTGTATTTATATTTTTGGTCACCTTGTAGTATTATGTCACTAAAGTTATATGCGCTCATACGTACATACGTATATACAGGGTGTCTAAAAATTAGACTCACTTTGTGAGTACTCTTATGTACTGTAGTGTAACGCCATTAAATTAATACATATATATATATACATATATATATAATATATATATATATATATATATATATATAGATACGCACATATGTATATAAGTATACATAGGGTGTCTAAAAAATATATTGACTTTGTGAGTACTTACATTTTTGGGTCACCCTGTAGAATTACGTCATTAAAACTACTATTACTATTACATTACTATTTTGATGGAATTGGTTTCCCTTTCAAACCCGAAGTTCTAATTTGCCTCGCAAGTTGACTATTCCATTACAGCTAAAACAAAAAAAAAAGTCAATTTGAGAGTAAAATTGCTATAATTCGATTAATTTGATTTCCAACTTTGCATAGCAAGTTTCCCAGAGAACGAGGGAAAGAGGAAAGGAGGGGGGAGAGGAGGGAGGGGTAAGGTCATTGGACATTTTTAATGAACACAATCAAATCTGACCTCACTTCCGTTCTGGACAAAAAATCCTCCATTGTCGGTCTGTTGTACAATAACATGGAAAAGGCAAGGATTCAATTCTTGTCCAATGGGACCGTTCCCTTAATCTTTAGGTCCCTTCCCCGATATCTGAAGGGAATGAAAGCAAAACAAAGCTATTCTAGCTTAACTTCACCTAGCCTGACCTATCCTGACCTAACCTGACATCACCTGATCGACAATGTTGACGCGACCTGACCATCATGACCCCTAGCCTAACCTAATCTACCCAAACCCAACTTTACCTTGTCTTACCTTATCTTTTCTAACTTTAGTCTTACCTAATTTTACCTTACCTTACCACATCTTACCCAGCCTTACCCTACCTAACCTTATCTATCCTTACCTCACCTAGACAAACCAAATCACACCAAACTCAACCTAACCTAACGTAACCTAACCGAACCACACCTAGACATCCATTATCATCTTACACTGAAATATATATATATATATATATATATATATATATATATATATATATGCAAAATAACCACAGAAGGAAACTTGTAGACAGTAAGTACTTTCGTATATTACATCTTCAGACTAAATGACAGATACAGAGTTGGGTTTAAATATAAGTATCAGGTGCAACCATAGGGGGGAAGGGGGGGAGACAATACAATGTGAGGAGGGGGGATGACCTTACCCCTATCGACCTGACCAACACATAAGGCTCAATCTGACGGAAAGATCTCGGTGACCATTTGGGTTACCAATTTATCACATTTAAAATGACCATAGCTTAAGTTTATATTTTTGTCAAACGTGCCTGATATTAAGAAATATGAATTTAAGCTATGGTAATTTTAAATGTGATAAATTGGTAGCCCAATTGGTCACCAAGATCTTTCCGCCAGATTGAGCCTAATGGCGAGAAAGGCGCTAAGTATTGCAAGAAAAAGATGAAAATTGTTTTAGTTAACTTATCAAATTGTTGTGTCTTTCAGGGATGTCCTTCTCCGTTTTATCCCAGGTGATCACAACACTCTGAGTTATGTTATGCTGTTTTTTGTTTATAATTACTTTGCGATCTAGGACGTTTTTGAGTGAAAATGGAATAGTAGCTTGTGATGCACGTGTGTGTGTACACGCACACACACACATACACTCACTTATGCTCTCACACACACACACACACACACACACACACACACACACACACACACACACAGAGAGAGAGAGAGAGAGAGAGAGAGAGAGAGAGAGAGAGAGAGAGAGAGAGAGAGAGAGAGAGAGAGAGAGAAAGAGACGCACACCTTCACCTTCATGGATACATACTATTTTTTCTACTCTCTCTCTCTCTCTCTCTCTCTCTCTCTCTCTCTCTCTCTCTCTCTCTCTCTCTCTCTCTCTCTCTCTCTCTCTCTCTCTCTCTCTCTCTTTCCCTCTCTTATTCTTCTGCTCTTCTACTCTCTTGCTCTCTGGAGGGATGGAACAAATGTCCTAAGTTTTATCTTGATATTGACGAAAAGGACCAAAACAAAAACTCAAAGTATAAAGTAAACAGTGGAATTTCTTGAAAATATTTCGAGACGATTTTTACGAGTTGGTGGGTGCAAATATCAGAAGCGGTCGGTAGAAGACTTCCCAGAGAGGGGGAGTGAGGAGGGGAGGGGGAGGGAGGAGGGAAGGGGAGGAGGGGAGGAAGGGGAGAGGAGTGGCAGAAAGAGAAGGAGAGGAGGGTGCTGTCAAAGAGAGCGGTGGTGAGGGGATGGTTTTATATCAAGAAAATCGAGGTTTGAGCTAAGAACGTTGTGGGTTCAAGATGACACACACGCACACACACACACACACACACACACACACACACACACACACACACACACACACACACACACACACACACACACACACACACGACTCGGTGGCGCGGTTGATAGAGTCCCTGACTGTTACTACGGTAGTCCGGGTTCGAATCCTGCCCAGGGCTGAAATACTTTCAGTATCGCTGCCTTTCGAGTCGTTACGCCAACTCTCGTGGGCGTGGAGTTGGGTGTGTGTGTGCATGTAAGGTTACAGCATTACCCATAGATCGGTCATACGAGCTCTGAGCTCTCTTCCTGGAGGGAAATAGCTGTCGATCACGAGTCCAGTACGTGATCGAAAGACCAAGGTGAAGACCAAGGTGAATACACACACACAAATGTATGTATATATTTATATATATATATATATATATATATATATATATATATATATATATATATATACAGTATATATATATATATATATATATATGTATATCAAGGACTACTATTAAACAGATCGTGTACACCTAGATTTCTGGCTCCGCTAGCGGAGGCCACTGCTTTCTTTGTAATCTAACATTTTATATTGGACAAACATATCAAAGCTAGAAACCTAACATTGTATATAGGACAAATATATTAACAATTGACTTATTCAATGCTGTATAAGTTAATAAAAAAAATTATAGTGAAATAAGAAATTATTTTTAAGGCACTGTTATGCTTTGAAATACCAATTTTAGCCGGAGTTAGCATGTATTATTTTATGAGGTTAGTGGACACTTTAAAGGAACCCAAGTTGCTGTTGTTTTACATCTTACAAAATGGATTATAGTTAAACCTTTATAATTCCAAACAAACATTCACACAAATAAACAGACATAGAAGCAAAAGCTCACCAGACTGCAGCAATTAATCAACGAGCCGGGCCTTCTTTACAGAGGTCTAGAGAAGGACTGTATTCTTCTGCTGGTCTTTCTCTAGGTTTTGGAGTCCATTCAGAAGAACATTTGCCAGACGACGAAACATCTTGGGACAGTCAATGTCAGTCCCACTGAAGCTGGCCAGTGTCGACAAGGTCTCCATCAGTCTTTTCTGGCAGCAGGAACGGTGACGGGCTTCCTTGATGAAACACAGTCCACATCTGACAAGATCAAAAGTGCACACATGTGGAGTTGTCAGGGAACCTCTGGACACTGTCTCGATAAAGTCCTTAACGTCACTGGTTCCTCGGTGCTGAAGACCACATCGTCCGCGCGCTTCGTTTCAAGCCACCCTGCCACATAGGCCGCACTGCACTCTTCATTCACAGTCAGTGTCACATCTGTGGTGCACCTCTCAATAGAGGCTGTATCCTCTAGGTCAATTGCAGTCCCCAAGCAGGTATGTTCCTTCGACACAGGGTGGACATCGATGGACTGGAGGTTTACGGCAGCATATCTCGTGAGCCGCTGCTTGCATGCGGAGAACACATCCCCAGTGGCCATGAAAGAGTACACCAGTTGATTGACGGTAGACTGAGAACTCACCCTCAAGCCGGTCACTCTGGATCTCACGCAGCAGGACATAATGGAAGTCAGCGTTTCTGAACAAGTAGCGGTAAACGGCAGTCAGTCCCTGCATAGTCTGCACTAGTGCATTCTTGGTGTCATGGGTGAAACACTTCATTCGATTTGATCCATGCCCTGAAGAAGCCTCTTGGAAAATCAATAGGAAAGTCTGCAGGCTGGTTGACTGGGGATCCTGAACAGCTCGATATAGATCGTTCATGAGCTGAACTTGCCCCTTCCCAGATACATTCACTAAATTCCACCAGTTGAGGATGATTTGGATGAACTTAGCTTTGTCATGACATCCTCTGAGCTTCAATGAAGCCACAACCTTTTCATTAAAGACTTTCAAGACATGCTGCACATTTTGTAGTTGAAGTCGTGAGGGGTTGACAGCAAATTTAGTGAGGGGAGTAGTCTTCAGAATACTGCCTTTCTCTGACTCGTACAGTTCCTTGACGTCAGCAAATGATGCCGTTGCTTTATTGTCAAGGCTGATCATCTGGCACTTCTCACTGATCCAGTTGTTGCGGATGCACTTCAGAAGATGTACTGTGTCAAAAAGGAGAAACCAGACACGATCTTTGTCAAGAGGATGCTTGGCTGTGGCACGGCAATCACCCGGAAAACCAAACAGCTTACAGTACTGCTGGTTTATCTTGTGGTTGTCTGTGATAGACCCTATGACACGCCCACCTTCCCTCTCAACAGCAGCTGCCGCCTCCTTCACACGCTCAAGCTGGTATGCTGCTGTGAGCTTGTGGATGGGTGTCACAGAAATCATAATACTAGGTCCTCTGTGCAGCGACTTCATCATAATACATAGCATAGAAGTGGCCTTGCAGTCTGGCTTGTTCACTGCCATGCCACTCAGAACCCCACCAGAAAGATGCAACAGTTGGCCGAATCTATACTCCATCTATCAAGAGAAATACTTTCTTCTACTGCAGTGTCTTTACTTTGGCAAATGTTTCCCTCATCACCTGATCCTTGTCAATAGATGAAGTGATGTATTGCAGCTTGCGGTTGCTTGGCAGCACCAAAAAGTCTCTGAGCTGTTCATAACTACACTTGTGGTATGATTCAAGAGCAAAACAATAATCATTCACGGAAAACTCACAAATGAAAAATCTGTCAGAATCAACAACAAAGTTATTACGTGGTGGTAGCACATCAAGACACTTCTGTCTTTTACAACGGTCTTTTGGCAGTCGAAACACTCGGCACCTGTTATCCTTGTTATAATTACCGTTGCAGTTCACAACACCACACATATTCGGCATTTTGAATACACAAAATCAGCAAGAAAGAACCTATGAAGAACCAAACAAACAAAATCAGCAGGAACCTATGTAAACAAACACTATCCGCTCCTAAATACAGCCACGCGCGAAAGACGTAGCGACACAACCTTACACCACAGCTCGTAGCACACTGGACTGGCCTCCGCTAGCGGCGCCAGGAATCTGGGTGTGCACGTCCTGTGTAATAGTAGTCCTTGAGACATATATATATATATATATATATATATATATATATATATATATATATATATATATATATATATATATATATATGCATATATATATATGCAAAAATATCACAAAACCACGTGGTCTAATAAATTGCTGACAACCACAAAGGAAACCGGACAAGCGCTTTCGTGATATTTCACATCTTCAGGGGAATACAAAAGAAAAAAGGTACACATGGTATTTAAGAGGTTTGAAAATAAACTGGGAAAGGTACAATACACACCCAGGAAATGTAACTAATAAATACAAAAAAAAAAATTAAATGTAATATGACTACAAATTTTGTCTGTAATAAAATTACCCAATTTAAATATCCCATGGTTAATATTAATGTTAGAACCTTCAGATTTTTTATCATTGTATTGATTGGTCTAATTGTTTATCCATCATGCCATGTGATTCATTTGCCAAAAGGAACATCATCGAAAGTAAAAAAAGATTGAAGGTTCTAAAATTGATATTAGCCATGGTGTTTGTAAATTCGATCATTTTATCACAGACGAAATTTGTAATCATATTACTTTTTTTTTCAAAAATATTTTTTTTTGTTACATTTTCTCGATGTGTATTGTACCTTTCCTAGTTTATTTTCAAACCTCTTATATACCATGTGTAACTTTTTTCTTTTGTATTCCCCTGAAGATGTGAAATATCACGAAAGCGCTTGGGAATTTTAGTTTCTTTTTCCAGTTTCATTTGTGGTTATCAGTAATACATACATACATATATATATATATATATATATATATATATACATATGTGTGTGTGTGTGTGTGTGTGTGTGTGTGTGTGTGTGTGTGTGTGTGTGTGTGTGTGTGTGTGTGTGTGTGAGTGAGTGTGAGTACAGTATATATGTGCTTGTGTGTGTGTGTGCATGTGTATTTGTGTTTAAGTGTATGTGCATTATTTTACATTATACAACTGCACATTATCGCTTCGTGTTCATGGTTGGTCATTTGCAGGTTGGTGCCCTTATTATACATTGTCATACATTATACATTTTACATTATCACATAGGATAATGCATATTCTACTGATATACAGTTATGCATTACACATACATTAAACATTATGCATTATGTTATACATACATTATACTATATACACTACCATTATACATTATTATACATTATATATTGTACATATATATTACACACACTGTACATTATGCATTATACTTTATACATTACACATATAATTATAAAATATACTTTTATGCATTATACAGTTATGCATCATACAAATATATATTATACAGGTATATATTACACATTATACATTATTCAATAATACATTGGTGCTCCGTGATCGACACACACTGTATATTATGCATTATACTTTATACATTACACATATAATTATAAAATATACATTTATGCATTATACAATTATGCATCATACAAATATATATTATACAGTTATACATTACACATTATACATTATTCAATAATACATTGGTGCGCCGTGATCCTGATTGGCCAATTATACCTAAAACGCTTTAGACAAGAAAGACTCAGTATAATTTGAAATCATATGGTCCAATTCGTGTACACAGGATGAATTAAACAGCTCCTTTTTTTGTCAAAACAACCATTCGTGATCATGGAAATTTGGATTTTGTGAAATAAAAATACATTTTGGAATTAATTGACATCCATGGGATTAGGGTCTTAACATTATAATGATGTTTCATGATTTTGATTGTATCGTGTATGTATGTGGGTGTATTTATGTATGTATGTAGTACTTATGTATGTGTGTATATATGCATTCATGTTTTTATGTAAGTGTATGTATGCATGTATGTAGGTATTTATAAATGTATGTATGCATGTGTGTGTGCTTGAATTTATGTTCTCTTTTTGCATGTTTTTTTATTTGTGTACAGAATACCTTTTCATTTTGCATGATTAATTTAGTTGTGTCAAAAACACCTGAAGTTATAGTTTTATTGTGACAATGGGTGTGTGACAGGGGAGGGGAGAGGGGGAGTGGAAGAAGAAGGAGAACTTGGAGGGGAAGGAGGAGGGGAAGAGAGAGTGGGAGGGGGAGGGGTGGGGGACGGGATAGAGGTAGGGGAGGGGGAGGGGAGGGAGACGTGAAAGAGGAGAGGGAGGGGAGGGGAAGGGGCGGGGAAGGGGGAAGAGGACGGGGAGGGGAAGGACGACAGGAAGGAGGAAGGAAACAAGAAGGAAAAGGGGTTGGGAAGGGGACAGGCAGGAGGAGGAGGACGAGGAGAGGGAGGCGGGGAGGAAGACTGGAAGGGGAGGGGGAGGAGGGCGAGAAGGGGAAGGGAGGACGACTGGATGGAGGAAGGAGACGTGAAGGAGGAGGGGGTGGGGAAGGGGACGGGGACGGGAAAAGGGGCGGGGGAAAGGGGACAGGGAAGGGGAGGAGGATGAGGAGGGGGAGGGAGACGAGGAGGGGAAGAGGGACGGGGAGGGGAAGATGGGACAGGGAGGGGGGAGGAGGACGAAGACAAGGATGGAGAGGAGGAGGAGGAGGGGAACAGGGAGGGGGGAGGGGGGAGATCTCCTTCTGGATGTAAATGAAGACGTCAGTCTTGCCCCAGAAGTAGCGGCCGGAGGGCAGAACCGCCTCCACATTCTTGTAACGGCAATGATTCTCATGAGCAACGCATAGTCATCTCCCACTCTTCCCCCTCTACACCTCTCTCTCTCTCTCTCTCTCTCTCTCTCTCTCTCTCTCTCTCTCTCTCTCTCTCTCTCTCTCTCTCTCTCTCTCTCTCTCTCTCTCTCTCTCTCTCTCTCTCTCTCTCTCTCTGTCTCTCTGTCTCTCTCTCGCTCCATCTCTCTCCCTCTCTTTTTTTTCCCTCTCTTGGAATCCGAGAACCTCGCTATTTAGTTTAACACAATATGTTTGCATATATACCGTATGTATGTATGTATGCACGTATGTATGTATGTATGTATGTATGTAATGTAATTTAATGTACTATATATCATGTCTGTCTATTTGTCTGTCTCTCAGCCTGTCTATCTATCACCCTTCCTGTCTGTCTGTCAGTCTGTCTGTGTATGTATCTGTGTGTTTTATGGCGCAATAAAACACACGTCTGACTCGGTCACCACCAAAGAAACAGGAGGAAGGGAAGAAGCTTTCGGAGGAGCGACGACGGGGAAGAGAGCTCTGGCTGGCTGGCTGGCCAACAGGCGTCGCCCTAATCCGCCAGAGCTCGCTCATTAGTGCTCTGTACTCGCCGCCTGGAAAATTATTCCCGTAAAATCCCGAGAAATGGAAGAGAGAGAGAGAGAGAGAGAGAGAGAGAGAGAGAGAGAGAGAGAGAGAGAGAGAGAGAGAGAGAGAGAGAGAGAGAGAGAGAGAGAGAGGAAATGGAAGAGAAGAAAGGGAAGGGCAGAGAGATGGGGATAGAGGGAAGGGGAGAGAGTGGATATGGAGAGAGAGAGAGAGAGAGAGAGGGAGATTACCGAGGAAATGGCGAGTGAAAGGAAGATAGTAGGAAGGGAGAGAAAGACATTATTATTCACGGATATTTTGATGAAATGAAGAGAGAGGAAGAGATACAGAGAAGGATAGAAAAGAGAGAGGAGAGAGAGAGAGAGAGAGAGAGAGAGAGAGAGAGAGAGAGAGAGAGAGAGAGAGAGAGAGAGAGAGAGAGAGAGATTAGTGGAAAAGTGTGAGACTAACGATAGACAAAAAGGAGGAGAGACAAATAGGGAATGTTAGAGAAGGAAAAGGAAGAAGAAAAAGGAGCAGAGAAAGAGATAGGAGTAGAGAAAGGGAAGAAGGAGAGAGATGAGAACTTGGAAAAGGACGAGAAAGGGGAGAAGTAAAGAAAGAAGGAAGCTGGAAAGACGGGAATAAAGAGAAAAGTGAGAAAAAGAGAGACAGAAGGAGGGGGTGATTACGTCTTGGTTTACGACTCTGGAATTCCAGATTGGAGGAGGAGAAGGAGGAGGAAGAGGAGGAGAAGAGAGAGGAGGAGGAGGAGGAGAAGTGGGAGGAGAGAGGAGAATTAGGAGGAAAGGGGAGGTGGAGGAGAGAGAGAAACGAGGAGGAGAAGAGAAACGAGGAGGAGAAAGAGGAGGACCAAGAAAGAGAGGAGGGGTAGGAGGAGAGAGGGGAGGAGAAGGAACTAGAGGTGAGAGGAAGAAAAACGGGAGAAGGAGGAAGGGAACGAGGAAAAGGAAGAGGAAGAGGAATAGGAGGAGGAAAAGGAACAGGAGGAGAAGAAGGAACAGGAAAAGGAGGAGGAAAAAGAATAGGAGGAGGAGAAGGTGAAGGAATAGGAGGAGACGAGGGAATAGAAAACAGTAGGAGCAGTAGGAGGAGGAGAAGGAGGAGGAGGAGGAGGAAGAGAAGGAAAATGGGAAGTAACAGGAGGAAGAGGAGGAGAAATAGGAGATGGAGAAATAAGAGGGAAATGGAAAGTAATAGAAGGAAGAGGAGGAGGAAGAAGAGGAAGAGAAAGAAGAAGAGGAGGCATGGTAGAGCAGTGGAGTGTCGTAACGACCAAAGGCCTATCAGCTATTACGTGTCGGTATCTGGATTATTTGAAACCAATAAATTAATAATTCATTTGCGTCCGAGGAGGAGGAGGAGGAGGAGGAGGAAGGGGAGGTGGAGTGAGCACTCATTCGACGAGGTATGATAATAGTCTGATAATTCGACAGATAATACAGGGACGTATTAGTTTTGATTCGTAGGTGGTTTTCAGCCTTGGAGGATCGAAAATCATCATGGATATTTTTCGTAGATGACCTTCCGCCTCGGGGAAGGGTTTTTCTTAGGGTACGGATAAAAGGTAATGGGTTTTATTCATAGGAAGTTTAAAGTCCTGGAGAATCGTTCCTCTTTGAGTACAAATTATGATAAATCATAATGGTTATAATTCGTTTTTTATTATCAAGGGTACGAAAAATAACGAAAAGTGATGTATATTTTTCGTAATTAACTGTCAGCTGTGAGATTATCCAGTCATGATAGATATTATTCGTAGCCATTCTTCAGCCGTTAACACTATTTTAAGATAAAAATGATATGAAATTATTTATTTTATTTGTAGGCTGCCATGAGCAGTGAAAATTAGCCAAGGTACAGATAATCTAGGAACAAATTAGTTACCATTCATAGGTAATCCTGAGACACTCTTAAGGTAAACCCAACACTGAAAACTACGAATTATTCGTAGGTTGCCGTCGGCATCGTAAACCAGCGCAGTGTACATTTATTTTTATTTGTAGTCTACCTTCAGCAGCTCATGCTTACCAAAGCCCGAAGATTTGTTACTCACTCAAAAGGTTGATTGTATCAGACATTAAAATAAAAACTAAATTAGAAATATATTAATATTTCTCAAGTAGACGAAAAAGCCATCAAGGAGAAGATCCCTTGCCTTTCCAGCTTCAAATGCTTTTCTACCTACGGACGTACCTACCTACCTGCCTACCTACATATATCTCTGCCTGTCCTACTACTCATTTTTACGTTCTACCAATCTACAGTACCTTCCTACATCCATAAATATACTGTATATAGATTTCATACCACATACATACATTCATAAGTACCGTACATACATATATATATACATACATAAATACATACATACATACTGCTTATAAGAATACGGGTACGTGTGTTCACTTATGCAAAGTAAACCACTTGGAAAAAGAAACTAACAAAGCAGAGCGCTTTCGTATATTACATCTTCAGTGTAAAAAGTCTAAAGATGTAATATGCGAAAGCGCTCTGCTTCGTTGGTTTCTTTTTCCAAGTGGTCTACTTTGCATACATACATACATACATACATACATACATACATACATACATACGTACATACTTACATACATACATACACACATACAGACACACATATACACACATACATACATACATACATACATATATACATACATACTTACACATATACATACATTCATACATACATGCTTACATATATACATACATACATGCTTACATATATATACATACATACACACATACATATATACACCCATAAGTATATACATAAGTACATACATACATACATACGTACACGTACACACAAACACACACACATACACACACACGCGCGTGCGCACAGAAACACACGCATACACACACACGCGCTCTCGCACACACACACACGCACACACACACGTACACACACACACACACACACACACACACACACACACACACACACACACACACACACACACACACACACACACACACACACACACACACACACACACACACACACACACGAGCTATGAAGCTGACCCCATTAATGTAACCAGGGATATAGCGAAGTCAAAGATATATATCGTTCAGTTTTTCAGTGTATTACAATATAAATGATGAGTACTTTACACTGGCCACTAACGCCGAGAATGGCGTGTTTCGCAATAACCCTCAGAAACTTTGAGCCACGTCAAGACTGTAACTTGAAGGATTTCATTCTGGCTAAGAACAGGTGATTTTATAAGAACATAAGAATAAATTAATAAAGGTGACCGTAGGAGACCATAAGCCCTACACTAGGCAGTTCCATTTACATTACCATGTATCATCCGTAAAGTTATCCAACCTCCTCTGAAAACAACCCATTGTTTCAGCGCTCACTACATGGTTACTAAGTCTATTCCATTTGTTAACCATTTTATTGGTAAACCAGGTTTTGCCTATTTCCTTCTTGAACCTAAATTTGTCCAATTCAAACCCATTACAGCGATTTCTGCTCTGTTGTCTTAATATGATGACCTTGCGTGCATCACATCTAATAGTTTCAGCGCTCGCTACATGGTCACTAAGTTTTACCCTGAGGTGTCTGTATCGATTGGAGTCCACTCCAAGCTGAAGACCTTTCCCCTTGGCTGATTAAAACTACCAGTCGGTAGCCAGAATAAAATGGATAAAGTAGGTCAACGTCTTGAACGAGTTTGGGCGATTGAGTTGTGTACGAGGAGGAAGAGCCATATCATAACTTCGATCGGATACTTTTTTATTTTTTATTTCTTATTTTTATTTTTAGCTTGGATTGTATAATATTTTGTTTATCGCAAAAGTCTTGAACCTAGTAGTCGAGAGTTTGCGTTATATACATTTTTTCTTTGCCAAAGCTAGACGATTTTAACATGCTACCTGTCTTTTTTTCCTATTCAAAGAAAGGACCTGATACGTATTGCTCATGATTTTATATATATATATATATATATATATATATATATACATATATATATATATATATGTTCGTAAAGAGCTGGAGTCCAGGAGCCATGTTATCGGAAAATTTCAAAACACTGGACTCAGAGTAACAGAATTTATTACCGACGTTTCGAACCCTGTCCGGGTATAACCCTGAGGACGAACCCCGGATAGGGTTCGAAACGTCGGTAATAAATTCTGTTACTCTGAGTCCAGTGTTTTGAAATTTTTCGATATATATATATATATATATATATATATATATATATATATATATATATATATATATATATATATATATATATATATAAAATAAAATATATTATTTTAACTTACCCCTCCTTCTAGACCCCCTTTCTCCCACCTACCATCATCCCCCTTCCTCCTTCCTCCTTCCACCTGCGCCCTCTTCTCCCCTCCTCTCCCCTTCTTCTACCCCCTCCCACCATCCTCTCCCCCTCCTTTCTCACCACCTCTCCTCCCATCCCCCTCCCCTCATCTCCCCCCTCCCATCCTGTCCCCCTCCCCCTCCCCATTCCTCTCCCTCACCACCTCGTGACGTGAAAGAGTTCAGGAAAAACGGAACATACGACTCGCGGATCCGAAAAGCAGGTTCGCATGAAGCTTCGAACCGGTTACGAACCAGTCCAGAATCGCTCCAGAGCTGGCTTCGAACCGTTCTCGAACCTGTTTCAAACCTGTTTAAACCGGTTTCGAACATGTTTAAATCGGTTTCGAGCCGGTTTAAACAGGTTTCGAACCAGTTGGAACAGATTCTGAACCAGCTTAAACAGGTTTCGAAGCTGTTTAAACCGGTTTAGAACATTTTTAAACTGGTTTTGAACATATTTAAACCATTTTCGAGCCAGTTTGGGACCGGTTTTGAATCGGCTTCGAACCTATTTCGACCCTGTTTCGAACCTGTTCCGAAGATCCAATATTGTTTGACAAGGCCCATTGGACGCGTGACAGACACCAGGTCCGTATTTAACGAAAATCAGGGTGAGAGCATTCGTTACAAACGGCGGTGCAGCACAGTCGACGTATGTAGTCACATATAAATGCATATATATACAAATACATGTATACTTGTACGCATACATACATATATGTAAGTTGTAGTCAGTTGCATATATGGATTGTTTGTGTGCATGCGTGTGTGTGTGCGCGTGTGCGCGCACGCATGTGTGTGTGTGTGTGTGTGTGTGTGTGTGTGTGTGTGTGTGTGTGTGTATGTGTGTGTATGTATGTGTGTATGTGTGTGTGTGTGTGTGTGTGTGTGTGTGTGTGTGTGTGTGTGTGTGTGTGTGTGTGTGTGTGTGTGTGTGTGTGTGTGTGTGTTTGTGTGTGTGTCTTTGTGCTTGTGTGTGAGTGTACGCATGTGTGTGTGTGTGTGTGTGTGTGTGTGTGTGTGTGTGTGTGTGTGTGTGTGTGTGTGTGTGTGTGTGTACATATATGTGCGTGTGTACACTTGTTCGTCTTCAGGCCTCCATGTTTTCGTGCTTGCATATGCCTGTTCTCAGGAAACTATGAATGCTTTCCGAAAGTTGTAATATCTGCGCGAATAATTAATTTCTACAAGGATTACCCCCTCCTCCCCCTCACCCTCATCCCCCACGGTCTCCCCTCCTTACTTCGTCTCTTTGTCTTTCTGTCTGTCTGCCTCTCTCTCTCTCTCTCTCTCTCTCTCTCTCTCTCTCTCTCTCTCTCTCTCTCTCTCTCTCTCTCTCTCTCTCTCTCTCTCTCTCTCTCTCCCTCTCTCTCTTTCTATATCTGTATCTCTACTTCTATGTCTTTCGTTTTCTTTGTCTTTCTCCCTATCTGTTTTATCTCTCTCTCTCTCTCTCTCTCTCTCTCTCTCTCTCTCTCTCTCTCTCTCTCTCTCTCTCTCTCTCTCTCTCTCTCTCTATCTCTCTCTCTCTCTCTCTCTCTCTATCTATCTATCTATCTATCTATCTATCTATTCATCTATCTCTATCTATCTCTATCTATCTATCCCTCTGTCTCTGTC
>NC_134808.1:27525494-27547994 GCF_046742065.1 Oratosquilla oratoria
AACAGATTTATTGAAAGAAATTACCAGTTATCAAAATACAAAATTTGCGAGTGAATGAAACATTAACAAGTGAGGAAACCACATACTTTTTTTCGTTGTATAAAGATAAAAAAAATGCGAATATTTCAACAAACACAAAGATAATGGTCCCCTTGGCTACACACGAAGGGGCCCCATGGTCACACGCGAATAGGGCCCCAGGTTACACGTATAGGACCCCAAGTTACACACAAATGGGTCCGACCACACACGAATAGGGCCCCAGGTTACACGAATAGGGCCCCAGGTCACACGAATAGGACCCCAAGTTACACACAAATGGGTCCGATCACACACGAATAGGGCCCCAGGTCACACGAATAGGACCCCTAATATCACGCAAATGGGTCCAGCCACACACGAATAGGGTCCCAGGTTACACGAATAGGACCCCTAATATCACGCAAATGGGTCCGGCCACACACGAATAGGGCCCCAGGTCACACGAATAGGACCCCTAATATCACACAAATGGGTCCGGCCACACACGAATAGGGCCCCAGGTCACACGAATAGGACCCCTAGTATTACACAAATGGGTCCGGCCACACACGAATAGGGCCCCAAGTCACACGAATAGGACCCCTAGTATTACACAAATGGGTCCGGCCACACACGAATATGGCCCCAAGTCACACGAATAGGACCCCTAATATCACACAAATGGGCCCGGCCACACACGAATAGGGCCCCAGGTCACACGAATAGTACCCCTAGTATTACACAAATAGGTCCGGCCACACACGAATAGGGTCCCAGGTCACGCGAATAGGATCCCTAGTATCACACAAATGGGTCCGGCCACACACGAATAGGGCCCCAGATTACACGAATAGGACCCCTAGTATTACACAAATGGGTCCGGCCACACACGAATAGGGCCCCAAGTCACACGAATAGGACCCCTAGTATCACACAAATGGGTCCGGCCACACACGAATAGGGTCCCAGGTCACACGAATAGGACCCCTAATATCACGCAAATGGGTCCGGCCACACACGAATAGGGACCCAGGTCACACGAATAGGACCCCTGTATCACACAAATAGGTCCGGCCACACACGAATAGGGCCCCAGGTTACACGAATAGGACCCCTAGTTACACACGAATGGGTCCTGCCACACACGAATAGGACTCCAGGTTACACGAATAGGACCTCTAGTGATATACAATGGGGCCTGGGTCAAACACGAACAAGGCTCCAAGTCACACACGAATAGGGCCCCAAGTCACACGAATAGGGCCCCTGGAAATATACAATTCCCAATTGAGCAATACGTAAGTATAATGCACATACCATCACAGTATGCCACATATCCAACCTGTAAACAAACAACCCAAAAAAACACTTGTAGGTCCTTTGAACAAAGACAGATCTTCTTATCAAAGGTTGGCTTCATTTAAAACCTTTTTGTTTCCCTGTGCTATATACTAAAGGCTTCTTCGTCTTTATAAGGGAGGTAATCACCCATGGCACACACCCACTCCCACCCATTCCACTCCCACCCATTCCACTCCCATCCACCACCCTTTCCTCTCTTTCATTTTAGCTCCTCGTGGATGCAGGGTCATCCCTGCCTCCTGCCCATTTCTCGGGTCGGAAGCAAAGCAGCAAGGCACACCACATCCATATCATCAATCATCAATTGGGGGCATACGCCAGGGAACGCGTTGCTTCACTCACACGCCGACGCCAATCCCAGTGGTCTCTTCTAGCAAGCTCCCATGCAGGCACCCTTCCCTCCTTCCCACTCCAAACTACTCTCGATCAACTTGCCCCAGCCATGAATCCTGTGGGCGTTCTGTTTGTGTCCTCCATCGAGGGTTCTCTCTTGTGGAGATGATCCTGTGAGCGGGGTCACCATCAGGGACGTGTGCCACATGCTGCCCATACAGTTGGAGCTGACGTTCACGAATTATGCTGGGAACCCGAGTCTCGCAGTACAGTCACTGGTTTATACGAAGTCATTCCAACGATAAACCATGATTCTCCGAAAGCACTTGGTCAATCCGTTTTATATACGAGTGTATATATATATATATATATATATATATATACAACAAAGGTTTTTTCCCCCTTACCAGGGAGGTAGCTAAAACCAAAAGGCACGTACCCACCCCTACCTATTCCACTCCCATCCACCACCCTACCCCCTCTCTTAGCTCCTCATGGATGACGAGTCATTCCTTATCCCGCCCACTGCTCTGGGTTAGAAGGAATGCAGCAAGACACAGCACAACCACAACAAGGGCTCTTCACTTAATCGGCGACCCCCCCCCCCTCCGTCCCCTCATGCAGAAGGGAACTTGGTGCCAAAGACTTTTTTTTTCAAAATTCCAAAAGAAGGCTCGGCTTCTTCGGTCAATCATTTCTTTCCATATTCTGTCGTGCAGAGGGGGTGGGGGACTTCTGTTACATTGCTTTATTTTTTTTATTTTTTTTTCGAGGAGAAAAAAATACATAAGGGCTTATCTACCACTAAACTTTATGTAATTTACGACCCTAGCTCTCCGTATGATGTCCTTGAAGAGAGGATGAAGGGGAAAGAGTTGTAGCATCAGATTAACATAGATATTCGACATATTCTATTTTTGATTGGGACGAAGCTTCAGAAATTTGTGTCTAAATGTATTAATAACTTTTATTTGGCCGCGCGATAGACAATGAATACCGCGTCAAGCTCATGATCTTAAAACTTTCTACAGATATTTCTTTTTTATTAAATGAGGATTAAATCAATAGTCTAATAGAAGAGGGAGTATTTATGCATTATGTAATGAGAGGTTCAAAACCGCTTCTGGAGGTTTTGAGGAAATGTATGCCAGGTTTTATGACAAAGGTGCAACGATGTTTAAATCTAATTGAAATCTTACTTGAGCTCTGAATGTGTCGTGTTATATTTTATTTCGTTTTATTTTATTTTTACCTTTTAATATGTATTTTATTTATCTATTTATTTATTTATTTTTCTTATTTGTTTGTTTTTATTCATTTATTTGTTTTGTTATTTATTTATTCATTTAGATTATACGATTATACCATTACCATGGGCCGAGCAGTAGCCAAATGAATACCGTGTCGAACTCATGAGTAGGAGGTCGTGAGGTCGATTCCCGGTGCCCACTTCGTCCTTCTTACCTTGATTCCTGAGAGCCCTGACCAGGCGGGGAGGCGACCCAAACATCGGTCTAAAAAAAAACAAAAAAAAAACAACAACGCGGCTTGCTGCAATTGACAGAGTTTGCCCTACCAGGGGTTTCCCACTTCCCCCTTCTTACGTTCGCTTAGTTGTGGGTTCGAATCTCGCACTCTTCTTCGATTCCCAGCAGTGGCTGTTTATTTCCTGCCCCCCAATACTCCCTAAAACACATAGGGCAAAGATGACGGTTTCAACCGCAGATACTCAGCGTCTCCTGGCGCAGGTTCCTCAACTTCTTCATCATCACAAACAATAATAACAACAGCGACAACAATAACCACAATAACAAAAACAATAATAACAATAATAATAACAACAACAATAACTGAAACAACGACGACGACGACAACAACAACAAATGGGCAATGTATTTTCATTTCGTGACCTTCGATCCCCAATTTGACAAATTTCTTTCACAAATCAGCCAGTGACAGCAGCAGCAGCAGCTTTCGAAACTTGAGTCCAAAACACTAAATTCGGCCAAATGCCATTTTGATTAAGGAAGAGGTCTCGCAACTTCGCAAAGAATGTTCAAGACTTTCTGGCAACACAGTTGGTACGAAAGCATTTCTCTATCGCGATGATTTGTGCATTCGTCATCTTTATTTGCTTATTCATTTGTTTATTTATATTTATATTTAATTTCTTTATTTGTTAGTTTGCTTATTTACCTATTTGCTTCTCTATTTCTCTATGTAAATGATTTCTTTATTCATATTTTCATTCTATTTATTTGTCCATTATTTTTTTGTTTATTTGCCTATTTCCTTTCCAATTTGTCTGTTTTCATTATCTACTTGCTTATCTTTTAATTTCATCTGTTTATCTACCTATTTGCTTTCCTATTTGTCTGTTTTCATTATTTACTCGCTTTTCTTTTTATTTAGTTTGTTTATTTGCCTATTTGTTTTCAATTTGTCCATTTAGATTATTTACTCGCTTATCTTTTTATTTTATCTGTTAATTTACCTATTTGTTTATTTATTTACCTATTTGATTTCCTATTTATCTGTTTTCATTATTTACTCGCTTATATTTTATTTTATTTGTTTATTTACCTATTTGTTTATTTAATTACCTGTTTGTTTCCCAATTTGTCTATTTAGATGACTTAAATGCTTATATTTTTATTTTATTTATTTACCTATTTGTTTATTTATTTACCTGTTTGCTTTCCTATTTGTCTATTTTCATTATTTACTCGCTTATATTTTTATCAAATTTGTTTATCCATTAATTTGTTTGCTTATTTACCTATTTGCTTTCCTATTTGTCTCTTTTCATTATCCACTTGTTTATCTTTTTCATTTGTTTACCTATTTGTTTATTTGTTTACCTATTTGCCTATTTGTTCCCAATTTGTCTATTTAGATGATTTACTTCATCTTTTTATTTCATGTTTACCTTTTTTTTTTCATTTATTCAACTATTTACTTCCCTATTTGTTTATTACTTATGTGTATATTTTTTGTCTATTAGTTTATTTATAAGGTATTTCCTTATCTGTGTTTATGTGTTCGCTTATTCTTTAATCTACTTATGTATTTGT
Source organism: Oratosquilla oratoria (assembly GCF_046742065.1). Taxonomy (NCBI): domain Eukaryota; kingdom Metazoa; phylum Arthropoda; class Malacostraca; order Stomatopoda; family Squillidae; genus Oratosquilla; species Oratosquilla oratoria. The sequence continues at coordinate 27,530,285 of NC_134808.1, forward strand.
TTGTTCATTTATCTCTTTACCTGTTTCTTATTTTATTCATTTATCAATTTATGTATTTGTTTATTTATCTGCTTTTTTATTATTTTTATCTACTTATTTAATTACTTTTGTGAAGATCACCTGACAATATCCATAGGAAACAGGAGATTAGATAAGAGAGAGAGAGGGGGGGAAGAGGGTGAGGGAGAGAGAGGGGAGAGGGAGCGAGAGAGAAAAAGAGTAGGGGCGGGGGAAGTGAAGGAGCGAGAAAGAAATATATATATATATATATATATATATATATATATATATATATATATATATATATATATATATATATATATATGTATATATGTATATATATATATATATATATATATATATATATATATATATATATATAATAGAGAGAGAGAGAGAGAGAGGTGTTACATGTCGCTCACTTACATGTCTAATTAGGACATAAGACCTGTATTTCATCGGACTCCTTCAGCTTCATGTTTTCCATTTCATTGACCACACCATCATCAAAGCCGTTTCTCTCTCTTCCACGAGGTAAAAAACTTCCGAAGAGTCTTGAGTAGCAGTTCTCCTGAACAAGGCGCTGAAGAGGAACTCATCCATGACGGGGTGCTTTCGGGAGGTCCTCAGATTACCATCAGGAGAAGACTCAAGAGGAGGAGGAGGAGGAGGAGGAGGAAAGAGAAGGCAGATGGGTCGGAACCACCATCGATACTTATGTTAGGTATTCAGGGCTTTTGGTGAGAGGTATTGAAGTCAGTGTCGTGGATAAAGAAGAGGAGAGAGATAAAGAAGAGGGGCAGGAGGGGTAGGAGGAGGTGGGGGTAGGAGGAGGAGGAGAGGGAAGAGAAGAGAGGAGGATGAAAGCAACCTGTGCCTTCAGCAGATGTCAAGGAGCTCTTCTTCACGTGGATCATGACCTCAACCTTTTGCCCACGAGGTCAATAAAATCACCTGACGATGGGGATCGAACCGAGATAACGCGCAACCTCTTCGTCTGTGAGAGGGTTCCGAAGGTTTAAGAAGGAAATGGGCGAGAATTGGTTTACCAACAGAGTGGTTAACGAATGAAGTAAACCTAGTGACCATGTGAGCGCTGAAACTATTGGTTGTTTTAAGAGAAGGTTAGGTAAGGTTATCACTGAGGATAGGTGGTAAGGGACATGGAACTGCCTAGTTGAGGCCTAAAATTCTCTTGTAGTCTCCTCCATTCTTATTTTATGTTCTTATGTCTCACAGAAGTGAATAAAATCACCTGAAGACAGCCATGATAAGCAGAAATACGTTATCTGGCACGGATGGGAACGGTTATGGCGATAGAACGGGATTCTCGATCTTGCGTTCTTAAGCAAAGGTTGAAATCCAAGAGCTTCTGGAACACAGGCAAGGAAGGCCTCAGGGGCCTTTGCAATGAAGGAGCTAAGTCCAAGACTTTCTGGAGCAATCAGAGCCATGAAACGCCTGTGGGACTAACGCGAAGGACGGTCGAAGTCCAAAATCTTCTAGTGCAGAGCTAAGGAAGACCCCTAGAACCAGCACGAAGAAGGGTCGAAGTCCAAGAACTTCTGGGGCAGAAACAAGGAAGGCCTCTGGAACCAGCACGAAGAAAGGTCGAAGTCCAAAAGCTTCTGGGGCAATTAAAAGCCAAGGAAGGTCTCAGGGACCAACGCGAAGAAGGATCGAAGTCCAAGAGCTTCTGGGGCAATTAAGAGCCGAGGAAGACCTCTGGGAACAGCGCGAAGAAGGGTCACACTCGAGACGCCTCTTGAGACCAAAGAAAGATCCTTGAGGGGAGTCGGAGGGCATAAGGAAGGGGATCACGAGGTTCTTGGGACTGATAATGATCTATAGAGTGGAGGGAAATGGAGATGGAGAAGGGGAGGTGGAAGGGGTTGTAGAGGGAGGAATGAGAAAAGGGAGAGAATGCACGCACGCACGCGCGCACGCATACACACGTTCATGGTCATATACTAACACTGTGTGTAAGATTGAATGAATATAAAAAACATAAGAACACAGGAACATAAGAATAAAGGAGGCTGCAAGAGACCATATCGCCTACAATAGGCCTTAAAGAGAAAGAAAAAATAGGAGAGAGAGGGAATAGAGAGATGTTGGGGAGAAGTAGAGAGAAAGATGAGGAGAGAGGAAGAGAGAGAACGGGAGGGAGAGGAGAAAGAGAGAGAGGGTGAGGGAGAGAGAGAGAGAGAGAGAGAGAGAGAGAGAGAGAGAGAGAGAGAGAGAGAGAGAGAGAGAGAGAGAGAGAGAGAGAGAGATAAACGGGAAGAGGCATAGAAAAAAAGAGGATAGAAAGAGAGTACGTGGACGGAAGAGAGCAATTTAATTTACTTTCCTTGTCTCAGCACGTATGGTTCTTTCGCTCCCGAATTACGCTCACTTTCGTCCATCTTCGTACGCTTCGCGGGATTACGTCACTCTCCTGTCGATGGCGCTTAAGGTGTCATCACACTGGGCAATTTTTCCTTCAACTGTCGGAGCTGATTTGAAGCCCGCAGCTTTTGGAAAGGAACATGATATGCAGGAGGAAAATAGATTTCCCCCAGCATATAATAGGACATCCCATGTAAATTGTTGAGGAAATACAATTTACCATAATGATTTTATGACGGAAAAGGTTCTAGTAGTGGACAGTATCACCGATTAATTAGAGGTTGGAGGGAAAATAGCTTAGTGTGGTAACCCCTTTAGCCAACATTTCGTTGTCACTTCCTTGTCAGTATCTTCTTGTCACGTTTTATAAGTTTTATAAGATGCGCGATTTAACGTAAGGAAAGAGATAATGTAGGGGAGAGAGAGAGAGAAAGCGGGCGAGATAAATGTGTGAGAAATTACAGACAAGAAACAGAGACGGCCGGAGACAGAGAGAATAGCTATTAGACAGAATGAGAGAGAGAGAGAGAGAGAGAGAGAGAGAGAGAGAGAGAGAGAGAGAGAGAGAGAGAGAGAGAGAGAGAGAGAGAGAGAGAGAGAGAGAGATTAAAAATAAGAATGAAAGAATGAAAATAAGAATGAGAGAATGAGAATGAGAGAGAGAATAGGAATGAGACTAAAAATGGAAGAATAAAAATAGGAATGAGAGAATGATAATGATAATGCAAATGAGAGTGAGACTGAGAATGATAATAATGAAAGAGTATGAGAATGAAAGAAAGATAATGCGAACGAGAGTGAGAATGATAACGAGTGAGAGAGAATGATAATGAAAGCAAGATAATGCAAATGAGAATGAGACTGAGAATGATAATGAGAGTGGACCTGGAGATCCCTCAAGCCAGGTCATTCAGGTCATAAGTTGAACGAGTTCGGTATGTCAGACCCTAATCACATTACAAGTTGGATGCTTTGGGTCGTTGTAATTACTCACTCTGGCCATAAGAACATAAGAATGATGGAGACTGCAAGAGACCCTAAGGCCTACACTAGGCAGTTTCATGTCCATGACCACCTGTCATCCCCATATTTAAAGTTGTCTAATCTTTTCTTAAAACAACCGATAGTTTCAGCGCTCATGCAAGAACATAAGAATGAAGGAGACTACAAGAGACCCTAAGGCCTACACTAGGCAGTTCCATGCCCATTATCAACTTTCATTCCTATTCATAAAATTATGTAACCTTCTTGTAAACCAAACAATAATTTCGGCTCGTATTGCCTGGCTAACAAGTCTATTCCATTCGTTAACCATTCTGTTGGTAAAACAGTTCTTCCCTTTTTCCTTCTTAAACCTAAATTTGTCCAATCTAAATCCATTACTACAAGTCCTGTCCTGCTGTCTTAGAATGATGACCTTGTCTGGATCACCTTTGTTAAAGCCCTTGACCCATTTAAATACCTCTATTAGATCACCCTTATTGTGATCTGAGTTGGGATGGACGTACTCTTCGAGAAAGTGGGACGTTGGTGCAGCAAGTAGTACTATCAGGTGTATATACATAGGGCTGCAGTCACACGCACACGGGAACGCATACACACACACACACACACACACACACACACACACACACACACACACACACACACACACACACACACACACACACACACACATACGTACACACACGCTCACACACACATACGCGCACATACACAAACACACACACACACACACACACACACACACACACACACACACACACACACACACACACACACACACACACACACACACACACACACACACACACACACACACACACAGACGTACATAAAGGCAGAGACAGACACAGATAGACAGACAGACAGACACAGACAGGCATATAGACACTGATATACACAGACACAGATAGACAGGCAGACAGACATAAGCACATACACAGACAAACAAACACACGCACACACACACACGCACGCACACACACACACACACACACACACACACACACACACACACACACACACACACACACACACGTACATAAAGGCAGAGACAGACACAGACACAGATGGATAGACAGACAGACAGACATACAGACACAGACGGGCATATAGACACTGACATACATAGACACAGATAGACAGGCAGACAAACAGAAGTACATACACAGACAGACAAACATACACACACACACACACACACAGAGAGAGAGAGAGAGAGAGAGAGAGAGAGAGAGAGAGAGAGAGAGAGAGAGAGAGAGAGAGAGAGAGAGAGAGAGAGAGAGAGAGAGAGAGAGAGTGAGAGCAATATTTGACAAAAGCTCGTAGCAGGAGGCTAAGCCGATTTCCTCTGCCGGGCCAGAGGCTGAAGGACCTCGAGGGGGAAGCAGGCCTGACCTGACCTGACCTCTGTGACCCTTGACCTCGCACGTGATCTCATTATTCTCATTATCCTCATTATCTTTTATCGCGATAACGATCGTGATCCCCCCACCCCCTGGTGCTGCGGGTTGACCCACGGGCTGAATAGAATCCTGGGTTTTGTTGCGGAACGAAGGCAGTTCGTTTGTAGAGAAGGAGAAGGTCAAGGTGATTTTGGGTCCGTGGTTGTGTAGTTGGGTTAGATTAGGTTCCGTGGTTGGGTTAAGTCAAGTTAGGATAGGTTAAGTTAGGTTGCGTTAGGGTAGGTTACCTTAGGTTTGATTAGGTTAGGTTAGTTTTGGTTAGGTTAGGTTAGGTTGAGTTATGTTACGTTGTGTTACATTCTGTTACGTTATGTCGTATTAAGTCATGTTAAGTTAGATCATGTAAGTTAGATTAGGTTTTCTAGGTTTGGTTAGTTTAGGTTAGTTTAGGTTTGCGTTCGAATGATAGGTTATGTTAGGTTAGGTTGAGTTATGTTACGTTGTGTTACATTCAGTTACGTTATGTCGTATTAAGTCATGTTAAGTTAGATCATGTAGGTCAGATTAGGTTTTCTAGGTTTGGTTAGTTTAGGTTAGTTTAGGTGTACGTTTGAATAATAGGTTTAGCTTAGCTTAGCATAGGTCAGGTTAGGTTTGTCTAGGCTTGTCTAGGTTTGGTTAGTTTACGCTATTTTAGTTTTGTGTTGGAATAGGTTAGGTTAGAGTTAGGTTATGGTAAGTTAGGTTAGGTTAGGTTATGGTAAGTTAGGTTAGGTTGGGTTAGATCAGGTTAGGGTAATTTAGGTTAGGTTAGTGTAAATTAGCTTAGTTTAGAGTAAGTTGGGTAAGATTAGGGTAAGGTTAGGTTAGGTTAGGATAAGTTAGTTTAGTTTAGGTTCGAAGAGGTTTGGTTATGACAAGTTAGGTTAGGGTAAGTTAGGTTAAGTTGGGAAAAGTTAGGTTAGGATAAGTTATTTTAGGGTAAGTTAGTTAAGGTTAGGTTAGGATTTGTTAGGTTAGTGTAGGCTAGGATATGTTAGACTAGGTTAGGTTAGGATAAGTTAGGTTATTTTAGGGTAGGTTAGGTTAAGTTAGGCTACTGGAACATAAAACAAAAATTTGGAAAACAACATGACTGAAATATCGGGTAAGCACTGTTGGAGGATTTGTGTTTTGTTTTTCTTTGTATTTTTCTTTTAGGGGGGTTTAATACAGTTGTTCGGTAAAATTTCTACAAGAGGATAACGGAGAGAAAAAAGAGGAGGAGGAGGAGAAGGATGGGGAGGAGGAAGAGGAGGAGGAGAAGGAGGGTGAGGAGGAGGAAGGTAAGGAGGATGAGGGCGTAGAGGAGGAGATGGAGAAAGAGGGTGATGATGAGGAGAAGAAGGAGGCGAATAGGCGAATATATATATATATGTGTGTGTGTGTGTGTGTGTGTGTGTGTGTGTGTGTGTGTGTGTGTGTGTGTGTGTGTGTGTGTGTGTGTGTGTGTGTGTGTGTGTGTGTGTGTGTGTGTGTGTATTCAATAAAACACTAGAAACGTGTGTTCTATAGATGCAAGTTAACTACTAATGAAAAGAAACGACCGAAGCAGAGCGATTTCGTGTATTACATGCAGTGCAGAAATACACGAAAGCCCTCTGCTCCGGTCGTTTCTTTTCATTAGTGGTTACCTTGCATATGTATATATATATATATATATATATATATATATATATATATATATATATATATATATATATATATATATATATATATATATACATATATATATATATATATATTTGTGTGTGTGTGTGTGTGTGTGTGTGTGTGTGTGTGTGTGTGTGTGTGTGTGTGTGTGTGTGTGCGCGTGTGTGTGTTTCTGTAATCTGATTTCTTGCAACGGAAAAGCCACCTACACCACAACACCTTGACAATGTATGCGGAATACTTTACATTAGGAGTTGATGAGGTGTGCAGGATTCGAACCCAAACTAAATGAATACGAGAAGGGAGGAGACTACGCCAGGACGCGCTGAGTAGCTGCAGGGAACATTATTTACAAGCACTCATTTGATGACGTAATATGTGAGATTTCGTTACGTTATGTAACACGTGAGAATTCGTTATGTTACGTAACACGTGAGGTTTCGTTACGTTACGTATCGCGTGATGATTCGTTTCATTATGTAACGGGTGAGAAATCTTTACGTTACATAATAATCACGAGTTTCTTAAAACCATGTACTTTAATGCTCGTAGTATTAGGGAAAAAAATCAAGAAATACAGGCGTATGTCAAAAGCGAAATTCTCGATATGATAGGAATAACCGAGACATGGTTAAATGGTACAGAGTTCGAAGCCGAATTTAATATTGCGGGATTTAAACACTTTCATCAGGATAGAAACCACAAGAAAGGTGGGGGGTGTTCTGTTGTACGTTAAAAACAATGTCCATGCTTGTGTTTTAGAGAAAGTGAAACAAGATGCATATGATAGTTTGTGGATAGAGTCAACCCAAACAAATGGACAAAAAATTATTGTTAGAGTAATATATAGGCCAAAGACATTATCAATAGCAGACGAGAAAATGTTATTTCAAGAACTGTCTAGTTTCTGCAACCGGGATTTATTGATAATGGGTGATTTCAATTTTACTGACATTGATTGGATGACCCTTGAACATAGCCATATAGGTATTCGCTTGATTGATTTTCTTGGTGACAATTACTTAGTTCAGCATGTAAAAGAGCCCACAAGACATGGAAACTTACTCGATCTATTGATCACTAGCCGCGAAAGCATGATAACTGATGTAGAAGTCAGTGAAACTGTTGCAAATAGCGATCACAACTTAGATGCAAACTACTAAAAAAAAATAGAATAGATAATTGTGTTTCTTAAATACCCGATTTCAGTAAAGCTCAGTTCATAGGACTACGTCAGGAGCTTCAGCTTACAGATTGGGAGGCAAAATTAAGCGAAAGACCTGTAGATCAGATGTGGGAAATATTTCAAAATACGCTCGCTAAGATGATTCATACTTACATTCCTTTTAAGGACAGACGTCCCCCAAATCAGGCTTGCCCAAAATGGCTCGACAAAGAAACTGAAAAAAGTATTGCTAAAAAGAGACAGGTTTATAAGAAATATAAGTGCTCGGGTGCATCTAATGACTATCAAAGTTATGTATTAATATAGAGAGATTTAAGATAGACAATAAAAAAAGAAAACGACAATACGAAATGAGTATCACTGATAGAATATTCAAATGAAGGAATGTGTAATATCTTAAACAATTATTTTAGATCGGTATTCGTAAACGAACACCTCAAAGTGAACTCCAAACTGAAACCTGTGAAAAGTCTAGGGTAAACTTACTACGGTAAATATCACAAAAGAAAAAATTAAAAGGTACATAGATAAACTCAAAGTTAATAAGACACCAGGGCCTGACGGTTGGCATCCAAGAATCGTAAAGGAAATGAAAAATGAGATTGTTGTTCCATTAGAAATTATTTCCAAGAAATCCATCCAAGAGAATAGAAGCTAGCTAACGTTACTCCCATATTCAAAAAAGGTGACAAAAAGAAACCAAATAACTATAGGCCTATAAGTTTGACTTCAATCGTAGGAAAAATTATGGAATCTATCATCAGAGATGCTATCGATCATCATTTAGAAAGTAACCGTTTGATAAATGATAGCCAGCATGGTTTCAGACGAAAACGTTCTTACGTGACTAACTTACTCGAATTCTACAACACAGTTATCTCGAATTATGACGAAAGAAACAATATAGATTTAATATATCTAGACTTTGCAAAAGCTTTTGATACCGTCCCCCACGAAAGACTACTTACTAAATTAGCTTCAAACGGAATAAGTGGTAGCCTATTAAGTTGGACTAGTAATTGGTTGAATGATCAAAAACAGAGAGTCGTTTTAAATGGAAAAACTTCTAGATGGAAAAATGTTACAAGTGGAGTTCCTCAGGGTTCCGTTCTTGGGCCACTTCTATTCATAGTATATATAAATGATATATACTTTGGACTAAAATTTACTGTTACCAAATTTGCTGATGATAAAAAAATGTGCGGAATGGCAAATGATCACTTAAACCAATTGGATATTCAAAAAGATTGAGATAAATCACAGCAATGGTCCGAAAAGTAAATGCAAGGTAATGCACATAAGTAAAAATAACAGTAAGTACGATTACAAGTTATTTGGAAATTCGTAAACAAAAGTGAATAGTGAAAAAGATCTCGGTGTATTTATCAGTAGCGATCACAAATCCAAGCAGTGTATTTGAGCCTCTGATAAAGCAAATAAGATTCTAAGACTGATTGCGCGATCTTTTGACTTCAAAAGTCCATCACTCATTAACAACCTATATAAATCGTTAGTTCGTCCACATTTGGAATATGCTAATTTCCGTATGGTCACCGAATCTCATTAAAGACATTGACGGATTGGAAAAAGTACAACGGTGAGCCACAAAACTGATTCCAAATATCAAAAGTAAATCATACGAAAATCGTTTAAAACAAATGAATCTGTTTTCCTTAATACAGGTCTTTAAAATTTTAAAGGGAATTGATATAAAAAAAAGACAAAATTTTTACACTGAATGAGAATCAGACAAGAAACAATGGTCTCAAACTGTCCGGAAATAGATTTAATTTGGAAGTGGGTAGAAACAACTTCGCCAACCGTGTAGTTAATGAATGGAATAAACTCCCTGCAGAGGCAGTGCAATGTAGTTCAGTTCGAAGCTTTAAGAATCATTTAGATAAACACCTAAGCAAGATGCTGTAATGATTATCATTCATTTCATATTATTTGTTTATTTGTTTTGTTATCATTTGTCTGTTTATCATTATTTGCTTGATTCCCATTTACTATTAGTTATATGTCAATTTATTTTATTTACTATGTAACTGTTTGTTTATTATTGAACTATGCCTATGCATTTATTTATGTATTTTATTTATTATTTACATTATTATAATTTTTATTTATTCATGATTTTTTTTTTTCGCATCCGACCTAGATATGGACCAAAAGGTCTCCTGTCGGCATGCTCCGCCTTTGTAATCCTTTGAAACACGTGATTATTCGTTACATTACGTAACGCTTAATAATTTGTTACGTTACGTAACACATGAGGGTTCGTTACATTACATAACACGTGAGGATTCATTACGTTACGTAACGCGTGAGGAATCATTTCTTTACGTAACACGTGATGATTTGTTACGTAACGCGTGATAATTCGTTACGTTACGTAATATGAAGATTTGTTACGTTACGTAACACGTGAGGATGCGTTATATTACGTAAAACGTGATTATTCGTTACGTTATGTAACGTTAGAATCGTTGTTGCGTAACACGCGAGGATTCGTTACGTTATGTAACACGTGATGATTCGTTACGTTACGTAACGCGTGATAATTCGTTACGTTACGAAACACATGACTTGTTACGTTACGTAACACATGATTTGTTTCGTTACGTAACACGTGAGGATTTGTTACGTTACGTAACAGGTAAGGAATCATTGTGTTACGTAACATGTGATGATTCGTTACGTTACGTAACGTGTGATAATTCGTTACGTTACGTAACACGCGAGGATTCGTTAAAGCTCTTACGATCAAAATCTACAAACACAAATGAAATCACGATGTCATTATGCAACTCTCGTTGCAACTCAAGGACATAAAAAAAAACTCAATCTACTTTAATTTCGTTAGACTGAAGTAGCAAATAAAGCTTAATTCGACACGATATGAACCCAGGACTAAAGCGAAATTCGAGCTCCCTTGACAGACCTTGCTCATTGTCTGAAGAACACAAAATCACATTTCCAGACGTCATAAAGTTCATTTCATTGTAAAAAATGAAGTTATAGAGAACGGCCATATTGTGATTCACCACGGTCCTGGATCACGGGTTGGTCTCGTGATCGACAGCTGTTATCCACCCTAAGGAGAGCTCAAGGCTCATAGATTGCCCGATCTATGCGTAATACTGTGACCTTACGCGCACGCACACACACACACACATACACAAACACACACACACACACACACACACACACACACACACACACACACACACACACACACACACACACACACACACGAGTCCAGCACGTGATCCAAGACCATGGTGAATCACACACGAACGCACGCACACACACGCACGCACACACACGCACGTGTGTGTGTGTGTGTGTGTGTGTGTGTGTGTGTGTGTGTGTGTGTGTGCGTGTGTGTGCGCGTGTGTGTGTGCGTGTGTGTGCGCGTGCGTATGTGCGTGTGTGTGTGTGCGTGCACGCGTGCGTGTGTATGGAAACATGCGCGCGTGCGTATGTGCGAATATATATATATAATATATATATATATATAATATATAATATATATATATATATAATATATATATATATAGATATATATATATATATGTATATATATTAGTTCACACACAACAAATAACTTTTAAATACAGAATGCATTGAAAACTTTTACAATAGAACTATCCCATGTAACCATTTACATGTCAACGTATTCAAGACAAGTCCCTACAAATCGTCAACCAAAAACATCGAGGACACAAAAATTTGAACATTTGCTGGTTAGGTTCATTTTTTGAGTCGAACGAAAACCCATATCACCCTTATTGTTATCTCGTCAAAATACGCTACCATCATTGTTGTCTGCTTGGATGAGGCAGACAACAATGAATAGTTGCCTGTGTTTGAAGGAAGGATGGTAGTAGGAGATTTAAATAGCGTGGTTAACGAGTGGAATGGACTTAGTAACCATGTAATGAGCGCTGAAACTATTAGTTGTTTTAAGAGAAGGTTAGATAAATCTATGGATGGATATGATAGGAGGTCATGGATATGGAACTACCTAGTGTAGGCCCTATGGTCTCTTGCAGTCTCTTTCTTATGTTTTTATGTGAGCGCTGAAACTATACGTTGTTTTAAGAGAAGGTTAGATAACTTTATAGATAGATATGATAGGTGGTCAGGAACATGGAACTCCCTAATGCAGGCCTTATGGTCTCTTGCGGTCTCCTTCGTTTTTATGATCCTATGTGTAAAGGCGTCAGGTAGTTGGCGGTGAGGAGCCTACGCCAGGAGGCGCTGATTATCTACAGCCGAAGCCGTCACCTTTGCTCTATTATGGGTTTTGAGGACAATTGGGGGCAGGTAACTACATGTACATCTTTCCAGAGAGTTAAGGTACCTTAGCCACCACCTTTGCCCTGTCTGACCGGATAGCCATAGAGCGATGTCAGTCGTTGGAATTAGGATGAAGTAAAGTTGGGAAAGGGAGGATGGGATAATGGAAGGCAATTGAGCATTTTGGGATAATCTTGGAGTAGAAGAGTTGATGGGAAGATAGAGGGGAAGAGGAGAAAGATGAGGGGAAGATTGAGGTACGTAGTGAGGCTAAGAGGAGAGGGGAACTGGGAAATAAGACTTTTTCAAATAAACAGCGTTTCTATCCTTGTGGACAATAACGCACGGAAGAAGTGGAGTCAGAGAAGTAGTTAATGAGAGACTTAGGAAGGAGGAGATAAAGAGTAAGATATATAGAGAGAGATAACAGTATGATAACAGAAAGAGAGAACTTGAAGTGTATGACGGTAGGAGGAAATAAATGTGGAGATAGAGAAATGAGGGAAAGAGATAGACAGAAAGAACTAGAAGCGACTATAGAAGGGGAGAAGGAGAAAGAGGATGAATGATAGAAAGGGAGATGGAAGAAAGGACGGAGCGAATGAGTTTGGTCAGGAATGAAGAAATATGAAAAAAGGGGAAGAAAAATGGAAAGGGGGAGAGAACAAAAGAATGTAAGAACGGTTTTAGCAAACCACGGAACAGTTTTGCAGAAGAAGAGGAAGAGGAGGACGAGGCGGAGGAGGAGGAGTGGACAGAGGAGAGGGGCAGAGGGGAGAAGAAGGAAGATGAGAATAGGGGAAGTTTGGTGGAATTGTGATGAAAAAATTGTGAAACAAAAGAGGAAGGGGAGAGTGAGTGAAAGGAGAAGTAACAGTAATAAAAGATATACATACCTCTTGGTATGTATGTGTGTAGCTTCCCACAAAGGAACGATCGTAATCGGAATGTATCGGTCACTAAGCATTGGTGGTACCTTAAGAATTAGACGAATATATATGAAATACTACGTACGACTGTGATCAGAATGTATCGCTCAGCAAGCATAGATTATACTTTACGAATTATACGAATATATATGAAACACTGCATACGATTGAGATTAGAATGTATCGATCAACAAGAGATGATTATGTCTTGTAAATTAGACGAAGAATTATGAACGATCAAATGACACGAGAAGTTATCATAATGGATCGTTCAACAAGATATGATTGTGCTTTGTAAATCAAACGAAGACGTATGAACAAACAACGACGGTGATCAAAATTCATCGTTCATCAAACGTAGATTGTGCCTTGTAACTTAGATGAAGATTTAAGAAATTTATCGATAGTTTGTGGAATCATATGTCTATGAAAACAAAACCGGGTGGGGGGAATAGGAAAGTGAAGAAAAAGAGAAAAATAAAGAGAAAGAAGAGATGAAGAGAGAAATTGACCGATAACGAGAAAAGAATAATAGATGAGGCGTCGGAAGCGTGGTAGGAGAGGTAAAAAAGAGAAAGAGAGAAGACTGGATGATGGGTGAGAAAAGAGGAGGGAAAGAGAGAGAAAAGATTAAGATAAACTGGAGATGAAGAGCTTGGATTGAGTTTAGTCTTGTCATCATCATCATCATCATCGTCGTCACCCTCATCTTTGCCCGTATCATATTCATCTTCATCTTCGCCTGCATCTTCTTTATCTTTGTCCTCATATATATCCTTATCGTCTTCACTTTCATCTTCGCCTTCATCTTCATCATCTTCTTTATCTTCATTTCATCATCATCATCATCATCTTTGTCTTCATCTTCATCATCATCATCATCTTCATCTTCATCATCTTCTTTATCTTCATCTTCATCCTCATCATCTAACTCTTTGTCTTCAATTTCATCAATCTTATTTTCATCATCATCATCATCATCATCATCATCATGTTCATCATCATCATCATCATCATCATCATCATCATCATCATCATCATCATCATCATCATCATCATCATCATCATCATCATCATCATCATCATCATCATCATCATCAATATATCTCTTCATACTCATCCTCATATTCATACCCTTCATCCCCTTCATTCTCATTCTCATCCTCATCATCCTCATCCTCATCCTCATCATCCTCATCCACATTCTTATCCTCACCCTCTTTATCCTCATACTCATCCTCATCACCCCCATCCCTATTCTCACCCTCACCCTCCTCATCCTCCTTATCCTCATCCTCATTATCCTCATCCTCATCCCCATGCTCATCTTCATCCCTCTCCTATTCTTCTCCATCATTTCCCACGAGAGCCATTGACCTCTTCACATCACTCGTCTTTTTTTTTTTTTTCTTTTTCCTGCTGCCACTTTTTATGTTCGATTTCTTCCTCCTTCTCACACCTCCATCATCTCCTCCTCCTCCTCCTCCTTCTCCTTCTCTCCTTTCCCCCTTCCCAGTTTCCCTCCTCCTTCTCTCCTTTACTCTTTCCCTCCCTCCCTCCTTCCTTCCTTCCTTCCTTTCTTTCTACTCTTTCCCTCCTTCCTTCTTTCCCTTCCTCCTTCTTTCCCTCTCTCCCTCCTTTCCTCCTTCACTCTTTTTCTCCTTCCTTCTTTCTTTCCCTTCTTTCCTCCTTCCATCCTTCCCTCTTTCCCTTCTTTCCTCCTCCTTTTCTTATCCTCTCCCATCCTTCCCTCCTTCCTTTTCTCCTTATTTCCATCATTTCCTCCTTCCCTCTTGCCCTATTCCCTTCCTTATCTTCTCCCATCCTTCCCTCCTTCACTCCTTTGTTCTTTGCCTACTCCTCTCCTCCCCTCCTTCCCTGCTTCCCTCTTTCCCTCCTTCTCTCCTCCCCTCCTTCCCTCCTCCCATCCTTCCTTCTCCTTCTTCTCTCCTTCTTTCCTGTTCCCCTCCTCCCTTCTCCCTCCCCCTTCTTCCCTCCTTCCCTCCTTTCCTCTTTGCCTATTCCTCTCCTCCCCTCCTTCCCTGCTTCCCTCTTTCCCTCCTTCTCTCCTCCCCTCCTTCCCTCCTCCCATCCTTCCTTCTCCCTCTTCTCTCCTTCTTTCCTGTTCCCCTCCTCCCTTCTCCCTCCCCCTTCTTCCCTCCTACCCTCCAACTTTACTCCCTTCTTCCCTCCTTCCCTCCTACTCTCCTCTCCTTCTTTTCACCTTTCCTCCTTCTCTCCCCTCCTTTCCTCTTCCGCTCCTTCTTTCCCTTCCTTTTTTCCTTCTCTCATATAAATAAAATCGCCTGGCGACACCCAAATCAAAAATAATTTGCTTCAAGATACTATCTTTTCCTTCCGATGATCCCGCAAGAGAGACAGAGAGAGAGAGAGAGAGAGAGAGAGAGAGAGAGAGAGAGAGAGAGAGAGAGAGAGAGAGAGAGGGAGGGGGTAAGGAGTGGAATAAAAAGTTGGGGAGAGAGGGACTAGGAGCAAAAGAGAGAGATGGAAGGAGAGGCAGGACATGAGAGTTGAAGAGAGAGTACCAGTCAATATTGTATAGTCAGGATATATGGAAGGCTTGAATGTGTGTGCGCACGCCCGTGTGTGTGTGTGTGTGTGTGTGTGTGTGTGTGTGTGTGTGTGTGTGTGTGTGTGTGTGTGTGTGTGTGTGTGTGTGTGTGTGTGTGTGTGTGTGTGTGTGTGTGTGTGTGTGTGTGTGTGTGTGTGTGTGTGTGTGTGTGTGTATGTACGTCTGTCTTTGTAAATATATGAATATACATGTGTAACCATCAACATACACATGCCTGCACGTATTGTACATATTGTACATAATGTACATATAGTACATGCCACATTCAGAAAACATACACCTTTTCATTATATCATTTTTGAGGCTGTGACTCACGTATTTGTACAAAAATTCTCTCTTAATTATCTGATAGTCTACCAAAATGAATAATTAATTCAGGTTGTATGAAAAATTAATTGTGAACATGGCTGTTTATTAATTAGCCAAAGATACCCAAACGTTCGCTGAATCATTATAAAAAAAAATAATAATGTTTCGCAAACATTTGTAATCCTTTCGTATTGGTCAATTTTAGGTGGAACTAAATTTCGCGATGGAGAAAAAACAACTTTTAAACGGAACTATTTTTCGCGACGGGAAAATATAAAAACAGTGGCTTTTAGGTTACGAATATGGTTTTCAAAACGTGTATACTCTTCGTCATCTATGTTTTTTATATATTATAGTACTCTATGCACAACCGAGGTAGTTGTGAATTCCTTTGTAAATAGTCAATTTTTAGTTTCACGTATGATACATTGCCAACGAAAAGGGTTGAACGCCATTGATCAACTAATCGACGCTTTATTTGACCAAAAACAGAATGGACAGTAATTATAATGTCCATATACGTACCCGTATCTGTGGCAGGCTCATTGGCTTCGTCTGTATGTCTGTATGTGTTTCTGTGTCTGTCATTGTACCTGTGACTTTCCTTGTTTGCATGTGTGTGTCTGCCTGTGTCTATGGGTCATTGTGTCCGTGACTATGTGTGTGTGCTTGTGTGTGTGATTCACCATGGTCATGGATCACGTGTTCGACTCGTGATCGACAGTTATTTCTTTCCCGAAAGAGAGCTCAAAGTTCATATATGACCGATCTATGGGTAATGTTGTGACCTTACACGCACACACACACCCAACTCCCCGCCCACGAGAGTTGGAGTAACGACTCGAAGCGCAGCGATACTGAAATTATTTCAGCCCTGGGCAGGATTCGAACCCGGAACGCCGTAGTGGCAGCCGCGCACCTTACCACCGCGCCGTCAATTCGTGTGTGTATGTGTGTATGTATTTATTTACCTAGTTGTATTTACCTAGTTGTATCTGGGGAGCTACGCTCGCGATGCCCCGTCCCTGTATTTCTCCATATCTAATTTGATCTTAAATTCGTGTATTGTTTTTGCACACACTATTGTTTCGTCTAGTATGTAAGAACATAAGAATGAATGAGACTGCAAGAGACCATAAGGCCCACACTAGGCAGCTCCGTATCCATCACTACCTGTCATCCCCATCCATAAAGTTGTCTAATCGTTTCTTAAAACAACTGATAGTTTCAGCGCTTACTACATGGTTACTAAGTCTATTCCATTCGTCGACCACCCTATTAGTAAACCAATTCTTGCCTATTTCCTTCTTAAATCTAAATTTGTCCAGTTTAAAACCATTACTGCGAGTCCTGCCCTGTTGTTTTAATATGATGACCTTGTTTGCATCACCTTTGTTAAAGCCTTTGATCCACTTGAACACCTCTATTAGATCACCCCGCAATCTGCGTCTTTCCAGAGAGTGTAAGTTAAGGTGCCTAAGCCTCTCTTCGTAAGGCAAATTTCTGAGTTCATGATTTTTTTTTCTTCTTTTCATTTTTCTTTTTTTAGCGTGTGTGTGTGTGTGTGTGTTTATGTTTGTGTGTGTGTATGTATGTGTGTGTGTGTGCGTGTGTGTGTGTGTGTGTGTGTGTGTGTGTGTGTGTGTGTGTGTGTGTGTGTGTGTGTGTGTATGTGTGTGATTGTGTCAATATATCTGATAACGTCTATCCTATCAAAATTTATTTTGAATATTTATCAATTTATTAATTTACTTATTCTATTTGTTTATTTATCTATTCATTTATTTATTTTCGTTTATCTATTTATTCATTTATTTCGGAGTAGATTTTTGATAACACAAGTGATCTATAGATTCAAATGTCGTTATTTTCGTCTCCTTTATTCATTTATCTATTT
>NC_134808.1:27560494-27570494 GCF_046742065.1 Oratosquilla oratoria
GAACGATATTGTGTGTGTGTGCGTGTGTGTGTGTGTGTGTGTCTGTGTGTGTGTGTCTGTGTGTGTGTGTCTGTGTGTGTGTGTGTGTGCGTGTGTGTGTGTGTGTGTGTGTGTGTGCGTGCGTGTATGTGTGTGTGTGTGTGTGTGTGTGTGTGTGTGTGTGTGTGTGTGTGTGTGTGTGTGTGTGTGTGTGTGTATGTGTGTGTGTGTGTGTGTGTGTGTGTATGCGTGTGTGTGTGTGTGTGTGTGTGTGTGTGTGTGTGTGTGTGTGTGTGTGTGTGTGTGTGTGTGTGTGTGTGTGTGTGTGTGTGTGTGTGTGTGTGTGTGTGTGCGTGTAATTTACTACGGCCTTGGATCACATGTAGGGTTCGTGATCGACAGAACACTGCATCTTTATAAAAAAAGAATCTAGAGCTGAACATTCCTCCCCTTGATAAAGCCCCAGTGATTTTAACCAACGATTAAGCATTTAATTGTTACTCATAATCTAAAATCCATTCAAGGATCTGAACCTATACAGACTGGGTGTTTGCTTAGATCTGACTTAAACCTGTATATGCCAAAGAGAATTAATGCAATATCTATTTTGTACGTCTAGATTTGAAAGGAACGTTTTAGATTTTCTCATAAAACCTTACTATTTGCACTTTCACCTTGATTAAAAAGAAAATAAAGAAATTCAACAAAGGACTTAAGAGGACGTGCTTATTTACGGCCGAGTTCAAGAAGACTTTATAAACGGGCCTTTACCACCTGGATCCATAGAGACGAGATTCCCATTTCTCACAGTGTTAATTGAGCCTTACGGGCAGACACCATTATAGCTCTTCCCGCTGCAGACTCAGAGATAAGACACACTGGTTCTGTTGACTTGGTGTCTTTAATGAGCTTCTTTCATTTAATGACGTCACATAATAGAGACGAAGTGAAGTGATGGGGTTACTGATAAGTAACCCGAGAGAGAGTGAGGGATTCGATCCCATAGAGAAACAAGAGGATTATCCATACGTATGCAAATATATGGTTGGGTTACATACTTAATCCGATTTTCTGTCAACACGTGGTTGTAGACTTTGGATAAGAGAATGAATACCTTTATATAAAGGATTCTCAGGCCCCAGAATAGGATCTGATGTCTTTGTATAAAGAATCTGATGCCATAATTCAGTCGTTTTGAAGTTTATAAGGGATCTAATCCTCTTCATGTATAAGGGACGATGAGAAAGATGAAATCAGACTCTCCGTTGTGGCATTGGATCCAAAGGGAAGAACCGGAACATCGAATTCAATGAATTGGTGGGTTTCCAGATACCACCAGACATTTTATCCTCAGACTAGCAACGATCTAAGAACACTTTATTTTGATAGGATGCTCGCTGGTCGAGCGTGATAGAGCGTCGCTACATGCGGCGGAGGTTGAGGTGCCACCAGCGAGTTGGACCAAGGGCATGGTTTATTAAATTGCACGCTACAAAGTCATCTGTAAGGGGTACCGCCATAGCCTCCTGATAAGGGGTGTTCGCGACAAAAGACCTTACAGGAATGAAGTACTTAAGAAAGCTTTCGTCACTGTTGGCGAACGCTTTAAGCCATTATAAAGTAGATTTATATTCAATTCATTACCTGCATTTAGGAAAATTATCGGTAGATTTTATAGATAAGCCGGTATGCCCAGATAACAAACTTGAAAACCGAATGAAAATATATTTTCTAATGGTAGAGATTGATCGCCATGGCTGGCAAAAATTATATATATATATATATATATATATATATATATATATATATATATATATGTATATATATAAATATATACATAAATATATATATAATATATATATATATATATATATATAGAGAGAGAGAGAGAGAGAGAGAGAGAGAGAGAGAGCGAGTTTTATAGTACGAGCCTCAGTCCCTTTACTACCAAAATTGACTTGCATGGAGAGAAAGGAGAAAAGAAAAAATATATAGGAGGCGAGAATGGGAGAGAGAAATAGAGGATGAAAAGGGAGAGGTAGAAAAGGGAATGAAAGGAAGAGGTTAAAGTATATAAGTGAAGAGAGATGGAGAAAGTGATCGAAGAACATGAGAACATAAAAATGAAGGATACAGCGAGAGACCCTAAGGCCTACACTAGGTAGTTCCATGTTCATTCCCACCTATCATCCCCATCTATAAAGTTATCTAACCTTCTCCTAAAATCACCGATAGTCTCAACGCTCATTACATGGTTACTAAACCTTTTCTAATCGTTGAGGATTATATTGGTAAAGAAATTCTATGAAATAAGGAAATAAGGTAATAAAGAAGAGAGAGAGATGTAAATGGAATAGAAATGGGAAACAAGGAAAGAGAAGAAAGAGAGGGAGAAGAGGGAAGGGTATAAACAGAAAATCAAGAAGAGAAGGAAGAAAAGAGATAGAGAGGGAAATGGGAAGAGAATGAGTGAAAGGAGGAAGAATTAGAGAGGGCTTAAGAGAATGAGGAAGGAAGGAAGAGACTGAGGAAGAGAGAGAGAAGGAAGAAGGGAGAAACTGAAGGAGGAAAAGAGTGAGGAAGAGAGATATGGAGGAAGAGGGAGTTAGTGAAGGTAGGAGGGAGAAAAAGAGGGAGGGATAAAGAGAATGGGGAAAGAGAAAGAGGATGAGGAAGAGAGTGTGTGCGTAAAGGAAGGAGGGAGAAAAAGAGGAGAGAAAGAGACTAAAAAAGAGAGAGGAATTGAAGGAAGGAGGGAAAAAGTGAGGGAGGAAAAGAGTGAGGAAAAGAGAGAGAGAGATTGAGGAAGAAGGAGAGAGTGAAGGAAGGAGGGAGAAAGTGAAAGAGGGATAAAGAGAATGATGAAATAAAAAAGAGAGAGTGAAGGAAGGAGGAAATGAGAGAGGAAGAACGAGAAGAGAGAAAGAGACTGAAGAAGAGAGAGAGTGAAGAAGGGAGAGAAGGAGAAAAAGAAGGAGGATGGGAGGAAGAGAGAGGGAGAGAGTAAAGCAAGGAGAGAGAAAAGGAGAGAGAGAAAGGAAGAGAATGAGGAAAGAGAGGAGCGAAGGAGGGAATGAGAGAACACGTGAGGGAGAGAAGAAGATAATGAGGGAGAAAGGGAAAGAGAAAAGGAGAGAAAATATGGTTTTCTACAAGTGAAGGAGGGAGGACAAGAATGAGGAAGATAATAAGATGGTGAGAAAGGAAGGAAGAGAAGGATTAAACTAGAGGAAAGAAGAGAAGGAGGGAGAGAGGAAATGAAAAAAAACGTGATTTTTCCAAAAGTGAGGAAAAAAATGAGAGAGGGAGGAAGGAAGAACTACTCAGCATGCCACAAGTGAGAAACCCATGGTAGAGCAAAACCCTGTCAGTTGCGGCAAGCTGATGGATTTTTTAGGCCGATGTTGGGTCGCCTCCAAACCTGACGGAGAACGAGGGAAAAAAGGAGCGAATGAGGGAGATAAGAAGGGAATGAGGGAGAAAGAGAGAGAGAAGAGAATGTGTTTTCCCAAAAGTTAAGAATAAGAAATGAGAGAGGGAGACAGAGAACGAGGAGAAAAGAGAAAATGAGGGAGTGAGGGAGCCAAAGATGGAGATAAGAAGAGGGGGAGGAGGAGGAGGTGGTGGTGGGGAAGGAGGAGAAAAAAGTGGAAATGAAACTCGGTTTCAGATTCATTTCCCTCCAAAGTTCCATTCGCGTTTCAGAAGTGAAGAAGAAAAGAGAAAGAAAAAAAAATGTTTACTGGAATGAGCCAGTATCGAGCCAGAAATCGGACTTTTATGAGCCGCTGCAGGTGAAGAGGCCGCATAAGGAACCTACCCCTATGCGCAGGGGGTTCCGCCAAAAGAGGGAAACTGGGATCTAAATTGGTCCTAGAACATAAACTAGAGATGTGTGTGTGTCTGTGTGTGTGTGTGTGTGTGTGTGTGTGTGTGTGTGTGTGTGTGTGTGTGTGTGTGTGTGTGTGTGTGTGTGTGTGTGTGATGTGTGTGTGTCAGTGTTCATCTGTGTATACAAGTGTATGCTTGAGTATATCTTTGTGCATTTACCTAGTTGTATTTTACGGGAAGATAGCTATGCTCGTAGTGACCCGTACAGTGAGTGTGTGTGTGTGTGTGTGTGTGTGTGTGTGTGTGTGTGTGTGTGTGTGTGTGTGTGTGTGTGTGTGTGTGGGTGTGTGAGCGAGCCCCTGTGTGTTTGTGCCCGTGTACCTGTACATGTATCTTTGTATCATTGCTTATGTTTTCATGTAACTCCACGCGTACCCAAGTCCCCGGCACGTAGAATCCTTTCATTCGTGAAAGTGATATGTTAGTGAAAGTTCTCTCTCGGCTGCAAATGTTTACACAATTGCCAGCGTGATAGCACCATCCGTCGGACGCTGAAATCACGAAATTTTTCGAAATTCTGCTAATGGACGGCCCTGGAGTTAGGAAGGCTAATATGTACATAAAACAATGGAATACAATGAAAATCCAGTCCGGAAGAAGACTGTTTGCTTCGGAGTTAAATCGACTGGAACGGAAAAGAGACAGGGAGGGAGACGGAGAGAAGCAGGGGGAGACAGAGAGAGAAGGGAGACAGAGATGCTGGGAAACGGAGAGGGTCAGAGAGACAGAGAGGACCAGATATAGACAGGGAGAGAGACAGAGACAGAGAGAGACCGGGAGAGAGACAGAAACAGAGAGAGACAGGAGAGACACAGAGACAGAGCCAGCGAAATACAGCGACAGAGCGAGAGATAGTGAGACAGAGAGACAGAGCGAGTGACAAAGCAAGGGAAAAATGCATAGAAAAAGAGAGGAATAAAAAGGAAGAGCTGAAAAAAATAAAAGGAATTGAAAGCGATGCAAACTTTTTTACGATCACTGATGGAGAGCTTTACATCAACCAATGGACTCTGCTCAGTGATCATTTTCTGTCAAAATACGGCAACCAGTTACCGTAGACTTCCCGCTGTGTCCAAGTCAATTGATAATATGAGTTACAGATCCCATTTTCGGAGAAAAGAAAAATTGTTGTCCGAAGATGTATATATATTACGATAACTGTGATCTTCTTCAGCGTTATTATACATTTGGGTTGATGGGGACACATGGTGGTAACGTGGGGAGGCAAGCAAACACGTGGTCAATTATTGACTTATGTCTTTGAAACTGCTACAAAGGACACAAAATTAAGTAATAAAAACTATGAAAAGTGTAATGGAAACAGTAGCTTGTCTAACATTAAAAGTAGATATATTTAAAATGAAACACTGAAAAGTCAGAGTTTTCTGAGAGAAGGCCATACCAAATCGTCTTCTACTTGTTATATTTTTCTTTATTATTATTCTGATTTGTTTTCTCATGTAAGCTATTTCGTTGAAATAATCCTGCCATTCACATCTTAACATTCACTCCATCTCTAATTTCTCTTTAATGATTCTTTCTCTTCTTTTTATAGGCCTTCCCATCGCTTCACTTACGTAGTTTTGATTACTTCTTTCATTTTTTTCTCGCACTTAATTCTTTGATAATTACCCAAGTTTTAGTTCTCTTTTTTTTTCTCTCTCTCTCGGTTCTTGTCCTTCATTCTTTCTCTTTTTCTTTCTTTCCCCGTTGAATTTATCTCCTCTTTTTCTCTAGAGTTCTTGAAAAGATCTCTTTTCTTTTTAGGGCCATCCCCTCAAAATTTTATCTTCTCGTTCCCTCTCTAAATTTATCTAAAATCGTTGCTTCAATTACTGTTATGCCTTTAAACACATTTATTTGTTCTCATTCTGCACTTATTTATTTCTATGTTTATCTCTTTACTTTTTTGTTTATTCATTTAAGCATCTATGTATTTATTCATTCATTTATCTATCTATTCACATGTTGATATCAATTATTTGATTTATTTTTATTTTTGATTAATTATTCAATGCTCTATATTAGAGGACTTTAGTCCATGATTATAATTATCTCCTAAAAATTTTACTTCTGTCTTTCTTCTTCTTCTTCTTCTTCTTCTTCTTCTTCTTCTTCTCCTCCTTCTCCTTCTCCTTCTCCTCCTCCTCCTTCTTCTTCTTCTTCTTCTTCTTCTTCTTCTTCTTCTTCTTCTTCTTCTTCTTCTTCTTCTTCTTCTTCTTCTTCTTCTTCTTCTTCTTCTTCTTCTTCTTCTTCTTCTTCTTCTTCTTCTTCTTCTTCTTCTTCTTCTTCTTCTTCTTCTGCTTCTTCTTCTTCTTCTTCTTGACTTGTCTTTCCTCTATGACCATCTTAAGCACTTCCTCTTCTCACTCCATTTTTCTTTTTCTTTTTTTTTCTTTTTATTCATCCCATGGCTATTTCGAACTCTTGAACACGATGACGTAATATACGACAATTACTTTTTCTACTTTATTTCTATTTTATTTAATTTTCGAACCTAATACTAGGCGAATTAATTCAGCTACGTGGTAGACGCGATGCTAGTGTCCCCCCATATCCTGAATAAACCAATCTGGTATTATCTGGAGGGAAAGTCACCGAGAGTCGTCGCCGTGTTGAGGGAGAACACTCAAAGAACCGTTCATACGAAGGAGACTTACATGCGGCGGCGCCGACAGCACCGGCCGGCCCTTGGGCCAGACTCGTTACCAAAGGCCAGAAGGGCGGACATTATCACACTGGGCCTAATGGGGGTGGCAGGCAAGCAGGGAGGAGGAAGAAGAGGGGTAAGAAGAGGAGGAATAAGAGGAGGAGGGGAGATGGAGGAATGAGTAGAGCTGAGGATGGAACAGTAGGAAGAAGAGGAGGAAGAAGAGGGGGTGGAGGACATTAACATACTGGGCCTAATGGGGGTGACAGGCAAGCAGCGAGGAGGAGGAGGAGGAGTATAAGAGGAGGAAGAGGAGGAGAAAGAGGAACAGGAGGAAAAAGAGGAACAGGAGGAAGAAGAGGAAAAGGGGAAGATGGAAGAATGAGTTGAAGTGAAGATGGAATAGCAGGAAGAAGAGGAGGAAGAGAAGGAAATGAGGAAGGGGTGGATTAGGAAGAGAAGAGGACAATGAAAGGGAGGAGATGATGGAAGGGGTGGAGAGGAGAAAAAGGGGGAGGAAGGGATAGAGGAGGAGGTGAAATAAGAAGAAAGAGGAGGAAGAGATGGAGGAGGAGTAGAGAGGAGAAAATAGAGGAAGGGAAGGGAGAGAGATAGAAGGAGATAGAGGAAGGAGAGGAGGAGTAGAAGGAAGAGATGAAGTAGAAGAAAGAACAAGAGGAGGAGGACGAGGAGAAACGGGAGGAAGCAGAAGAGAATAAGGGTAAGAAAGAGTAAAAAGAGGAGGAGAATGGAAAGGGGGATGTGGGTAAGAAAGAGATGAAAAGAAGTAGAAAAGAACAAAAGAGAATGAGTATAATGGAGGAGGAAAAGGAGGCAGGAGGCCAGACGAAGAAAGTAAGAGGAGAGGATAGGAAGGACGGAATGGAGGAGTATGAGGAGGAAGAGGAAGAAAGACGAGGAGGAGGCGGAGGAGGACGAGGAACAAGAACGAGGAGGAGGAGGAGGAGGAGGAGGAAGAGGAGTGAAGTTCAAAGATGAGGAAAACGAAGATAGGAATGGAGAGCAGAAGAAAGAGAATAGAAAAGAAAATGAAGAGGAGGAAGGAAATGGAGGGAAGGAAAGGAGGTGGTGGAGAGGGAAGAGGAGGAGAAAAAAGACGAGGAGGAGGAGGAAGAGGAAGAAGAGGAGGAGGAGGAAGAGATGTCAAAAACGAGGATAACGAAGATGAGAATGAAGAGAAGAAGGAAGGAAATAGAGAAGGAAATGAAGAGGAGGAAAAGCAGGAGGAAGGAAATCAGAAACGGAGGGAAAAGAGGAGGTGGGGAGGGACGAGGAGGTGAAAAATACGAGGAGGAGGAGGAAGAGATGTCAAAAACGAGGATAACGAAGATGAGAATGAAGAGAAGAAGGAAGGAGGGAATAGAGAAGGAAATGAAGAGGAGGAAAAGCAGGAGGAAGGAAATCAGAAACGGAGGGAAAAGAGGAGGTGGGGACGGAGGAGGAGGAGAAAAAAGACGAGGAGGAGGAGGAAGAGTAGTAGGAGGAAGAGATGTCAAGGACGAGGAGAACGAAGATGGGAATGGAGAGAAGAAGGAAGGAGGGAATAGTAGAAGGAAATGAAGAGGAGGAAAAGCAGGAGGACGAGGAGGAGGAAGAGTAGGAGGAGGAAGAGGAGGAGGAGGAAGAGATGTCAAGGAGGAGGATAACGAAGAGAGAGAAGGAAGGGACTAGAGAAGGAAATGAAGAGGAGGAAAAGCAGGAGGAAGGAAATCAGAAATGGAAGGAAAAATACAAGGAGGAGGAAGAGGAGGAGGAGGAAGAGATGTCAAAGAGGAGGATAACGAAGATGAGAATGAAGAGAAGAAGGAAGGAAATAGAGAAGGAAATGAAGAGGAGGAAAAGCAGGAGGAAGGAAATCAGAAACGGAGGGAAAAGAGGAGGTGGGGAGGGACGAGGAGGTGAAAGAGGAGGATATAAAGATGGCAAGGAAATAAATTCTTGAGGTTGTAACTTACAATCGACGCGGGTTGGAAAAATAAGTCTTTAGGTTGCAGTTTACAACTGACGTGTACATTAGTTGGGAAATTATTTTGGAGGGCTGGAAATTACAACCAGCTTATAGTTCCGAAAACAAGTTGTAATTTGCAGTGGATGTGTTGTTGCAAAGTGATTTTTTTAAGTTGTAATTTACAACCGACGTGTACATTGTAGTTCAGAAAACAAGGTTCCTAGGTTGTAATTTACAATGGATGTGTTGTTAAAAAATACATTCTATATGTAAACGACATGGTTATTAAAAGATAAATTAAAGTTGTAACAACCGACGTAAAGTTGAAAAGTAAAAAGTTTTCTAGGTTGTAATTTACAACCAGTGTGCGATTGGATAATAAATAATATTAGTTTTTAACTTACAACCGACATGTGGCTGCAAAATACATATCCTTGGTTATAACTTACAACCGATGTGTGGTTAGAAAATAAATATTCTTGGTCGCAATCTACAACTATCATGTGGCTTGGGCTTTTTTTTCTTTCTTTTTTTTTTTTTTTACAACCAGCAGGTGGTTTGGAAAATATGTTCCTTTAATGTCATCTGCAGCTGACATATGTCTTGGAAAATCAATTCAACATGTTCTAACTATGTACTAGTATCAATCTTGGTACCAGATTCGTAGCTAATACCAAGGTTCCATAGGAGAAAGCGTCTAGACAAATATCTCTTCAACTGTGCCCTTTCCAGTCACTAGAACCAACGCCTTTATATACACTTGCCTGAAAAGCTATTTTAGTTTCACGTCTCTGATCCAAAAGCCAAGGGATAGATTTAGGTCCAAGACGTATCTTACATCGTTGCAATTTACAATTTGTTTCTTGGATCCTCTTCTGAAGATGTAATCGTGGATGTGATGGGAATAAGAATTATAGACACTTGGTGTGTATAGACACTTGGAGTGTGTAGACACTTGGAGTGCATAGACGCTTGGATTGTATAGATATTAGGAGTGTATAGACACTTGGAGTGTATAGACATTTGGAGTGTACAAACACTTAAAATGTATAGACACTTGGATTGTGTAGACACTTGGAGTATATAGACACATGGAGAGCATGGACAATTGGAGTGCATAGACACTTGAAGTGTATAGACATTTGGAGTGTATAGACACTTGGATTGTGTAGACACTTGGAGTATATAGACACATGGAGAGCATAGACAATTGGAGTGCATAGACACTTGGAGTGTATAGACACTTAGAGTGTATAGACACTTATATCGTGTATTGACTTGCTTGAAGGAGGATACTATTGGAAACTGGAATAATGTAGCAAATTGTTGCGATAATCTTGTAACTCGGAAGGCCAAATACCGATCTCAAAGTCTGAGAGGAAGCAAAAAATGAAGACATGGAGGAGACAAGGAAGTAAAAAGTGAAAACAAATAAGGAAATTATATCAATCGGAGCAGTAGAAGAAGGACAAAAGAAGGAGAAAGAAATAAATAAGGGAGAAATGATAAGG
>NC_134808.1:27575494-27582994 GCF_046742065.1 Oratosquilla oratoria
ATGTTATCAAATATATTCATAGCACACAGTGTAATGTTTCGTAAACAGAATATATATCTCAGTAGAGTACAGGAGAAAAAAATATAATTAACTATATCTCCGGTACTCATTCATAGCCTTCTGAAAATGTATTTCTTCAGTACACGTGCATTTTGATCTCTAACTTCCAATCTATTGTAAATACTCGGCAAGTTCTGCTTTATCTCATGTGCGTATTGTCCATATCTTTCCATTCGTTTTCTTTGTCTTATTCTCATTATTCTTATTCTTATTCTTTTTCTTCTTCATCCTTTCTTTTTCCTTTTTCTTTATTCCTCCCTCTAATTTCTTTTTTCTTTGTCTTTTCCTCCTTTATCCTGTTCTTTATCTTCTCGTTATTTTTTTTAAATAAGATTTCCCTCCTTTCCTTTTTCCCTTTCCCCTTTTTTTCTTCTTCAACTCCACCTCTTTCCGGAGATATCCTCCAGAATTCTTATTATTTGTGAGAAGGGCAATCCCCGCTCTTGCGGGGAAGGTGAGACGCCTGGAACCAATTTCCTTCCGGGAACATTTAGGAATCAAGTTATGCCTATTGCTTCTGTCCTCGTTTTGGAAATCGTTATCATTGGATATCGTCGGATATCGGTGCTACTATCATTCCCTACCGTAAGGCCATCTTGCGTACGTGCAGAACACCTAGTGCGCGTTTGTATTTTGTTAGGATATTATAGGAACTGTAATACTTTTTTTTGTAGTCGAGGGCCTCTTATATATAGGTAGACCACTTTAAATTCACTTGTATTTCACACGGATAATATAAGAACTGCAATCCCATCCTTTACTTATTTATTTATTATTGTTATATTTTTATTATTTACTGTATTCGAGGGCATTTTATGTATATGTAGATCACCTTAAGCACCGCTGTATTTCACCGGAATAATATAGGAACTATATTTTTTTCCAAGGACCTCTAATGTACATGTCGATCACCTTAAATACACTTTTATTTCACCTGGATAATACAGGAACTTAATTTTTTCCGAGGGCCTCTTATGTACACGTAGACCACCTTAAATAAATTTGTATTTTAACTGCATGATATAGGAAGTGTAATGCCATCCTGTTTTCCGATGGTTTCTTATGTACATATAGATCATCTTAGATACATTTGTATTTAACCTGGATAATATAGGAACTGTAATACAACTTTTTCCGAGGGCCTTTTATGTACATGCAGACCACCTTAAATACACTTTTAATTAATCTGGATAATATAGAAACTACAATAGTACTTTATTAATTGTATTTAAAGACCTGATAGGTAAATGAATACAAAAAGTTCTTTTGTGTTTTAGTATGGTATTGGACTGATGTAGGTCACCATACTTAAGCAGGAAATACTGTATAGCTAACATAATGTTCTATTTGATTTAATCAAAATAGTTCCAATGATGCAGTTCTTTAACTTTCAATAGAATATAGATTTCTTTAAGCTGACTAAAATTTCCCGTCATTAACCATTTATTGTTACAAATATTCGAGTTTATGACTTTCATTTAAATTTAGAAATGATAATATGCATTCGTTTCATGTCAAAAATATAGAATACGTCCCTGATGTGGGGAAATGAGTTTACATTGTATAGAGTTCAGTGGACAGAAGATAATGAGAAGCTATTGACTTCCCCTCCCCCCCCGACCCCCATCACCCTTCTCCCAACCCACCCCCACCCCACCCACCCTCCTACCCCCTTTTTCACGGTAGAATTTTGAGGCTTCCCGTTTGTGACGCATTTTGAGAACACTTAACGTTTTTCATATTTTTCAAATGAAAGAGATTATAGACTTTTCACCTTTGAGCTACGTGAGAGCCTCCAGATAATTTCACGGTTGTATGATATTGGAGTGATAGAACTGAGCCTCTGTTATCTGCAGAATTAGGAAATACGCTCAGTCACCCCGGGTAGGCAGAGAATAGGATTACGTTTTATGTCAAAAGAAATTAAAATTAAAATTTCTTTATGCATGGCAAGGAAAAATATCAAAGATATCTCTTATCCCGGTAGACCAAAGACTGAATCACGTCCCCAATAATTCTTACAAATGGGATTTTTTTTTCTCGAGAAGTTGGAAGTTGGGGAATTTATATCCGTTTTATGTTTGGAAGACTGAACACAATGTTCATATAGTTCTCAGGATTGCGTGTGTCATGAAGCACTTGGAAAGAAAATGGGTCTGATGACATTAAAAGAAAATGAAGCCGACTCTGGCAGCTCGGAACAGCTGTGCATAATGAGGCTTGCAAACTCAGCTTATGGAAGCCTAATTTGGTTTATAACTGAACCCGACGCCAGTGAATCTATATTACTGAAGTTATGTCATTTCTTACAATGATTTTCGTTCCTTCATAAGTAGCTCAAGCGCTATTGAATCTTTATTACCAAAAATCAAATAACATTATTCCTTACTATGTTTTTTTTTTCTTTAGGGTCTTTATTTAGCAACTAAAAGACTAGTAGGTAAGTTTTTCCTTATGGAAATATCAAGAGAGAGTCGTAACCAATAATATTTGATATATATTTTACTAAGAATATTGAAGTAATTCAAAAAGGTTTGGCTGATGGCTTGAACATGAGTTGAGGATGGATGAGGAGAATGTTGGGAGGAAATTGCTTAAGATGGATCGTCCAGGAATAGAAGAAGACCAAGGAGAAGGTTTATGGATAGAGTGAAAGAGGCTGTGCGGATGGTTGTGGTTGTGGTGGTAGTATTGGTGTTGGTGGAGGTTGTTGTTGTGGTGGTGGTAGTGGTGGTAGTGGTGATGGTGATGATGGTGGTGGTGGTGGTGGTGGTAGTTGTGGTGGTGGTGGTGGTGGTGGTGGTGGTGGTTGTGGTTGTAACAAAATGAGAAGACACAGAAGACAGAATAAGGTGGAGACGTCCGATCCGTTGTAGCAAATGTTAATGGAAACAAATAAAAGAAAAAATAAGAAATGTCGGGTTGGCGCCAAATATCCCAGAAAGGCATCTAGGGGAATCCTGGTTAGCATTTAATGCACTAGAGAGATTATGATTCCCAGGAATAGAAACACAAGCAATATACATTTGATTGACAAAGGTTGACCCTGGGGAGACTCTTTAAAGTATCATAAAGGAAACTATTCTCAACACGTTAAAGATAGGCTATCAGTATTGATGATAAGCCAAACACATGACTGATATATACCCGTCTAGGTATTGGCTGCGTGTTATTGTGGCAAAGTAGCATGCAGTTGATACTTTAGGGTCTATATGGGACGTCCCTACGGACCAGAGCCACACATCATTTTGCCTGTGATAGAGGAAAACTCTGTTCATTGAGAAAAGATGACACTTTTATACTACGACTGTCCCTCCGTTATGCTGTCCCCCAACCCCTTGTTACTGTCCTGTACCATTTCTCTGAATATTCATTTCCTTTTTTTTCGTCTACCCTGTGTTGATGATAGCAAAATACAGTGTTTAGGAAGAAAGTCAAGCATAAGTACACATGGGAGAGGGTGGTGGATGGAAGGGTGGCAGATAGAGCGTTAATGGACTATATAGTGATGACCAGGAGTATGGTAGGAAGAGTTAAGGATGTACATGTTCTGTGGGGAGAGAGTGGGAGAATATCAGATCATTTTCTGGCGGAAGGTAAATTGAGTGTGGAGAATAGGCGGAGAAAAAGGAAAAGGGCAGAAGATAGGGAGGTACTTAGAGTTAACTGCTTAAATGAGAAAGAAAAGGAGAATGAGTATAAGAAGAAGCTGAGGAGTGGGAGGTAGTGAAGGATAGAGTAGAACAAGGAGTGGAGGAGGAATGGGGATGGTTCAA
Organism: Oratosquilla oratoria; assembly: GCF_046742065.1. Classification (NCBI taxonomy): domain Eukaryota; kingdom Metazoa; phylum Arthropoda; class Malacostraca; order Stomatopoda; family Squillidae; genus Oratosquilla; species Oratosquilla oratoria. Next base: position 27,579,331 of record NC_134808.1, read on the forward strand.
TTAGGGAGTCATAAGGTGTGCAAGAATGGTGTGTGGAACAAGAAGAGTGGGAGGAAATAGAAGGAAGGGTAGTTAGTGGTGGGATGAGGAAGCAAAGAAGGGTGTAGAAAAGAAGAAGCAGGCTTTCACAGATTGGCTACAAATTAGGAGGAGGGAATTGTATGAGAGGTACAAAGTATAGAGAAAGGAAGTTAAGCATAAGATAAAGGAAGCAAAGAGGAGAGGAGATGTGAAATGGGGTAAGAGTATGACAGAAAATTTTGAAAGTAATAAAAAGATGATTAGGAATTAAAATAGGAAGAGGAGGTGAATCAAGTGGAGAAGAAAAAGTAAAAGGTGCAAATGGAGAGATGATAATGGAAGAGAAGGCAGTGAGAGCAAGGGCGCAGAGTATTTTAGGGAGTTGCAGAATGTCTGAAGAAAGGAGGTACTGTTATGGTGGACTGGCTGGTGAGGTTATTTAATGTTTGTTTAAGAGAGGGTAGAGTGCCGGAGGACTGGAGGAGTGCCTGTATTGTTTCGATTTACAAGGGAAAGGGGGGCAAGTGTGAGTGTAGTAGTTTCAGAGGGATCAGCTTGTTGAGTGTAGTTGGAAAGGCTTATGGGAATGTCTTGATTGAGATAATTAGGAGAGGAACAGAAGGAGTAATTGGTGAGGAACATTGTGGTTTTACAACAGGTAGGGGTTGCGTAGATCAGATTTTTGTGGTAAGACAGATATGTGAGAAAGTTATAGGAAAAGGTAAAGATGTTTTTTGGGCTTTTATGGATTTGGAAAAGGCTTACGACAGGGTAGACAGAAAGGCACTGTGGGAGGTACTGCAGATATATGGGATAGGAGGAAAGCTGTTAAGAGCAGTAAGGAGTGTTTACGAGAGTAGTAGATCCTGTGTTAGGATTAGAAATGGAGAGAGTGAATGGTTTGAGGATAAAGATGGGACTTCGTCAGGGATGTGTTATGTGGCCCTGGCTGTTCAATCTATACATGGGGTGGTGCGAAAGGTGAATGCAAGGGTAGTGGGTCAGGGGTTGGAGATGGTTATAAAAAATGGAGAAAAGTAGGAAATAAGTCAGTTGTTGTTTGCTGACGACACAGCGCTTGTAGCAGGATCAGAGGAGGGATTGAGGAAGTTAGTGACAGCGTTTGAGAAAGTGTGTGAAAGAAGGAAGCTGAAGATAAATATGGGCAAAAGTAAGGTGATGAGATGTACAAGGAGAGAGAGTGACAGCAGGCTGAATGTGAGCATTAAGGGAGAGAGACTAGAGGAAGTGAATAGTTTTAGATACTTGGGTGCGAATGTGGTAGAAAAGGGAGGAGTGGAGGTGGAGGTAGAATGTAGATTGTGAGAAGTAAGTAAATGACTTGGTGGATTAAAAAGTGTAATGAGAAATAGACATTTGGGAATGGATGCTAAGAGGAGGTTATATGAAGGAGTGATTGTGCCAACAGCAATGTATGGGGCAGAAACATGGAACATAAGAGAGGAAGAGAGAAGGAGTTTGAATGTGTTTGAGATGAAATGTCTGAAAAGTATGATAGGGGTTACTAGGCTAGATAGAGTGAGAAATGAGGAGGTGAGGAGGAGAACAGGGATGAAAAGGGAGTTGGGAGATAGGGTTGATGAAAGAATATTAAGATGGTTTGTACACATGGAAAGAATAAATGAAGAAAGATTAGTAAAAGAAGTGAAGGCAGAGGAGGAAGGAGTGAATATGAGGGGGAGTCCTAGGATGAGATGGATGGATGGGGTAAAAGGGGCATTACAAGAGAGAGGAATGTCGAGGAAAGACCGGAGAGGATAGCAGATAGGGGTGAATGGAGAAGGGTTGTGTATAGATGAGGCTGTGATGCATGAGGGGGAGTGGGTGGGGGATGGGGAGTGAGGAAGTATGTATGAGAAATTTGACGCAGCCCGAAGGGATTTCTCCCCGTCTTCTCCTTTTCTGCATAAGGGGACGGAGAGGGGGGGTCGCCGAATTAATGAAGCGGCCTTGCTGTGGATGTGCTGTGTCTTGCGACACTGCCTCTGACTCAAGGCAGTGGACTGGATGCAGGGATGACCCGTCATCCAGGAGGTACCAAAAAGAGAGGGAGGGAAGAGGGTGGAGGGGAGTGGAATATGTAGGGGATGGAATGGGTGCGAGTGGTTTCTGTGCCTTTTTCTTTTTGGCTACCCCCCCCCCCCGTGTACGGGGGGAAAAGCCTTTGGTATATGTACTTAATGTATATATATATATATATATATATATATAATATATATATATATATATACATACATACATACATACATACATAATGTATGTGTGTGTGTGTGTGTGTGTGTGTGTGTGTGTGCGCGCATGTATATATGTCAACACGTTTAGGCTATACATATTTATGGTAAGCCAAACACATGACTAATATATATATATATATATGAATGTATGTATATATATATGAATGTATATATATTTTTCTTTCTTTTTTATCGGTGTTAGTTGTGTGACATGGATCACCTTTGTCAAAAGAATTCACATAAGCATTTACCACAAACGCATCAACCGTTGGTCAAATCAATAACATATATAAGAATATCTATAACAGTCTTATTTAAGGCTCATTCTAAACAGCTCTTTATGTAATAGCTGAAGAAGTAAACGAACTAATTAAGTCATAAAGGTTTTGATTCAGGACACCTACTGATGATACAAACCTCACCAATAATTTATACTAGTTTACCTGTGTTGATTATATAAATGACACTTAATACAAAATGCAAGGACTCGGAGGATCTGTTCATAATTAAGATGTAAAACTCCAAATTTATTCTTAATTCTGATACCTCAATGTCAGTAATGGTTTTGTCTTGTGTAAAATAAAAATGAACATTCAAACTTTCTGTAATGTTACGAGTTAGTCTTGTCATTCAGCTTAATATATGGAAAGTAGGTAATGGAAATGTGTTCCTACATCTTTCCTGGAAAAATATATTCAGGGGAATACAAACGTTATAATAGGATTTCCATAGAAAGAGGTATACTGGAATGAAAGAATACAGAACGGAAGAAAGAGAAAATGAAAAGCAGTTGAACCTAATAATAGAAAATTAGAAAGTTGACAGGAAAATAGATGCTTAGTGGAACACTTGAAGAATAAGTGATGCTTGTATCTATGATGCTCACTTTTTTATAAATGACATGATATTCGACATGCGATGCCATTATATTCGATGTTCACTTTTTGTGTAAATGACTATATTCGGCCATGCAATGTTTATTTTCTTGTATAAATGTCACAAACCTGTTGATATTGTTTTGTATGTTATGACGACACAGGACTTATAGTGTATTATTTGCTCTATAAATTGACAAATAACTAACTAAGCAGCCAATAGGGGACCCAGAAACGTAAGGGGTAAATGCCACACCTTCTCGGTACGGGAATGTGGTTCTTAGAGAGTTTGATGTTAAGGGGCAAATTAGTTTATGCATGACGCCAGCATTTTCCCCCCTTTCTATGCTAGACGCCTCAAATAGATTTTGAAGAAATAATGGAAAACTTAGTTTCAACATTAGAGAAAATAGAAGAAATGAAAATGGGGTGAATGAAAGGGCCTATATTTATTTATTCACTTATTTATTCATTTGTTTATTTAGTTATCTATTCATTTATCTATTCATGTAT
>NC_134808.1:27585494-27592994 GCF_046742065.1 Oratosquilla oratoria
AATTAAGGCTCCAACTAGTGTGAAATGAGGCCACAGTGTGATTTCAGGCCACAGTTGGTGTGTTTTAAGGCCACATTCAGAGTGAGGTGAATCTCCACTCAATGTATCTTAAGGCCATAATCAGTGTGAATTGAGACCCTGTTAGTGTTAAATGAGGCTCTGGTCAGTATGCGTCCAGGCTCAGTCGGTGTGAATTGAGGCGACAATTAGTGTGAATTGAGGATTCACTGTAAGTTCAGGCCACATCTAGTGTGAACTGAGGCTCCAGTCAGGGTGAATTGAAGCCAAGTTAGTGTGAGGGCCACAGAACAAATTGAGGCCCAGTTAGTGTCAGTTGAGGCAATAGAATGAATAGAGGACGCAAACGCAGGTGTCACTCCCGCCGTGGGTGGAGAGGTTGAGGCAATTTGGACCAAGACAGCAGTCAGCCTCAAAGCTTAATGACCTCATGAGCGCGAACGATGTCAGACTCCCCTAATTACTCTCCGTTTGTCTTAGCCCTTTCGAGGACAGAGAAGTTTCCCTCATCCGAGTTAAATTGCTTGCCGACAGATATAGTGACAATGCGGCTTGAGTAGGGTATGCATTTATTCATATGCTTATTCTATTTATTTTCATTTGTTTATTTCTCTATTTATTTATTTTGAGAGAGATAATTTTCGATTTTTGAGAGATTTCAAATAGAATGAATTACATGTACAGCCATGAGCATCAGTTCTGCCCCACCCAGTTTTTCATTATGCAAAATTCAGGTTCTTTGTCTGACAAGTTTTTTTTTTCTTGTCTGTTCAAGAAAAATAATAAAGTGTAACCTCAATATTACATAGGAAAATATATATCGTACTTGACAAGTATATATACATACGTACATATATATACATACATATATACCATATAAATATATGTATATATATATATATATATATATATATATATATGTATGCTTGAGAAATTACATGAGCTCATGATTCTAAATATGCAGAAAAACCACCAAGGAAAATTATAAAATGATGACCGAGCGCTTTTGTCTATTTAGATGTCCTCAGGGTACATACAATGGTGATATAAGCATGAACATATATACAAAGTGGGAGGCAATGGATGGGAACAGGGAAAGGATGTGAGGTAATTTCTCGTGGTTAACCCATACCGTTCGCGGTATTGGACGTTTGGGCCACCACTTCTATAACACTAAAAATGTCAAGTTTGTACATTCCTTGACTTAAATTTAAGTTGTTGACAAATGTATCTTTTATCAGACTGGATTATATTATACATTTAGTCAAATAAGACTTATTTCTAACAATCTCCTTAAATGAACAAATAATGCGTTAGACATTTGACCACTCCTGACGCTATACTGATGTTGTATTAACCTTTTAATTCTTTTCCAATCTGACCGATATAGAATTTGTCACAATTTTTAAATGAATTGTATGTAACCTGAGGATGTCTAAATAGACGAAAACTGTCATCATTTTGTTATTTTCCTTGGTGGTTTTTCTGCATATATATATATATATATATATATGTGTGTGTGTATATATATTATATGATATATATATACATATATATTATACATGTATATATATTATATTATATATATATATATGTATATCTATATATACATATATATATATATATATATATATATATACATATATATATATATATATATATATATATATATATATATATATATATATATATATATATGTTGTCAGAACTGTAGCGTGGGTCAAAAATTGTGTTCGTTACTGAACACCTGATCCCCTTAGAACAAATGGTGACCTTGACAGGATCTCTCCCAGGCAGGCCCCAAACCATCTTAATCTTGCATTGGACAAACTTGGTTAAAAAAAATACCTCTCAGCTTGTTAACTCCTTAACCAAAAGTAAATCTCTTTTAGGGCAATATAGAGTCAAGGAGGTTGACCTTGGTTAATCCAAACTGTTACAGACGTTCCGAACGTTATATTCAAGTTAAAGAGGATCAAAAGGATTTAGCGGAATAGTCTGCTTTGACCCTACCCTGAGTACCCTCATGGCAATTAAGCAGACAAAGCAAGGTTGTAATTAGTCTGAGGGTATTTTAACAACCCTCTTCTGCTCTCCTTGTTCGGGAAGTAGTTAAGTCAGACTATTGTACCAGTTTGATCTTGTTTGATGTACACATCTTTATTTTCTCTCTCTCACACACACACACACACACACACACACACACACACACACACACACACACACACACACACACACACACACACACACACACACACACACACGCCAACACACACACACGGACGTATGCGCACGCACACACACACACACACACACACACACACACACACACACACACACACACACACACACACACACACACACACACACACACACACATACACTTAAAACAGGACCGATTGATGTCCCAAAGAAAAGAATGGTGTTGTATATATACACACATAAACACAAACATTTACATACATATACATGTGTGTGTGTGTGTGTGTGTGTGTGTGTGTGTGTGTGTGTGTGTGTGTGTGTGTGTGTGTGTGTGTGTGTGTGTGTGTGTGTGTGTGTGTGTGTGTGCGTGTGTGTGTGTGGTTTTATGATGTGCACCAGCTTGAAAGAATTACCACAAAGTCCAGAATCCGTACGGAACAGAAAGAAAAACAAAGCCATTTTTGTCCTTTTGTGTTTTAGTCTAAGGAGCTTAAGAAACATAAACACTAAAATCTTTAAATATGTGTTTGCAAGGAACAGCCGGTTGAGTAAAGAGAGAGGGAGAAAGAAAGAGGAATAACAATAAAACAGGATGTTTTGAAACAACAGAACCAGAAACAGGTAAGAAGAAAACAACAACGGGTGAAAATAGACACAAAGAACTAGAAGAGAGAAAAGAGAGCTTTCTTGAGAGCGGAGCTTTGAAGGGAAAGATGAAGAGAGAAGTAATGCGGTAAACATAGACACTTCATGGCGCTACCGACATAAGAGGATTGTGTCGCAGGATGAAGTGGAAGAAGTGGATGAAGAAGGAAGAAGTGGAAGAAAATGTAAATAGGAATAGAGGAAACAAAGGACTAGCAAGGAGGACAAAGGAGAAAGGAATTGGATTGTGTCGGAGGATGAAGTGGAAGAGGTGGATGAAGAAGGAAGAAGTGGAAGAAAATGTAAATAGGAATAGAGGAAACAAAGGACTGGCATGGAGGACAAAGGAAAAAGGAATTCAGGAAATAGAAGGAAATAGGAAAAGTAGAAGAGAAGAGAAAGAAGGAACAGGAAGAGATGGAGAAGGAAGAAGTGGAAGAAAATGGAAATAGGAATAGAGGAAGAAAAGGATTAGCAAGGAGGACAAAGGAAAAAGGAATTCAAAAAAGAGAAGGAAATATGAAAAGTAGAAAGTAGAAGAGAATAGAAAGAAGGAATAGGAAGGACGGGAGAAGGAAGAAGTGGAAGAAAATGTAAATAGGAATAGAGGAAGCAAAGGACTGGCAAGGAGGACAAAGAAGAAAAGAATTCAAAAAAGAGAAGAAAATAGGAAAAGTAGGAAGTAGAAGAGAAAAGAAAGAAGGAACAGGAAGAAAGGGAGAAACAAGAAGGATAAAGAAGAAAAGAAAATTCTAAAAAGAGGAAGAAGTAGGAGTAGGAAGTAGAAGAAATAAAGAAGGAAGAGGAGGAAAAGGAGTAACAAAGAGGACAATATCGAAGAAAAGGTATAAAGAAAAAGTGGGAGAAGGAAGAAATAAAAAAATAAAAACTAAAGAGGTGGGACAAGGAAGGACAAAGAAGAAGAAAAGAAATAATAATGAGTAGGAAGTAGAAGAAAAAAGAAGTAGAAAAAAAAAGCTAAAGAGGAAGAATGGGTTTAACAAACGGGACAAATTAGAAAGGGTAAGCAAAAAGAGAAAGAAGATGAAGGATATAGAAGAGAAAATAATGAAGAAAGAAGAGGAAAAGGGGGGGATAACGAAGAAGAGAGAAAATGAAAAAAGGAAGAAAGAGAAAATGATAAAGGAGGAACAAGAAAGACAAGGAAAAAATAGGAATACAGAAAACGAGGAAGTATGAAAGTGAAGAAAAAAGTGAAAGAAAAAGAAGAATATACAAAAAAAAGAATGAAGAAAGAAGAGGAAAAAGGGGGACAAAGAAGAAGAGAGAGAATAAAAAGGAAGAAGAGAAAATGATAACGGAGGAACAAGGAAGACAAGGGAAAAATAGGAATACAGAAAACGAGGAAGTATGAAAGGGAAGAATAAAAGAAAGATGAAGGATATGGTCAAGGAAGAAGAGAAGGAATAAAGAAGAGGAGAAAGCAGGAAAAGGAATTAGAAAAGGGAGGAAGAAGAAAAGCAAAGAGGAACAAGGAGGAAAAGGAAGAGATGGAGGAACAAATAGAAAAAAGAGAGAGTGAAAGAAAAAAGGAAAAGGATATCAAGAAATGATAAAGGAAGGAAACAGACAAAGATGGTGGTGGTGGTGGTGGTGGTGGTGGTGGTGGTGGTGGTGGTGGTGGTGGTGGTGGTGGTGGTGGTGGTGGTGGTGGTGGTGGTGGTGGTGGTGGTGGTGATTATGGTGGTGGTGGTGGTGGTGGTGGTGGTGGTGGTGGTGGTGGTGGTGGTGGTGGTGGTGGTGGTGATTATGGTGGTGGTGGTGATTATGGTGGTGGTGGTGGTGATTATGGGTCGTGGTGGTGGTGATTATGGGTCGTGGTGATGGTGATTATGGTGATGGTGATTATGGTGATGGTGATTATGGTGATGGTGATTATGGTGATGGTGATTATGGTGATGGTGATTATGATTATGGTGATGGTGATTGTGACTTTGGAGGAGACGGTGACATAACGCATCACCATCGATAGAAAAACAATATTGATGAGGATGAGTATGTGGAAGTTGGGGAAGAGTAAGTGGCAATAAAGGTGGAGAAGGAGGAGGTCCAGGATGATGAGGAGGAGGACGGAGAGGAGGAGGAGCAGGAAGAGAAGGAAAAGAGGAGAAAGGATGAAAAGGAAGGCATAAAAGGAAATTGAAAGTAAATTGAAAAGACATTATGGAACCGACGGAAGCAGCTTGCATTTGAAAACAGAAAGCCAGGAGGAGGAGGAGGAGGAGGAGGAGGAGGAGGAGGAGGAGGAGGAGGAGGAGGAGGAGGAGGAGGAGGAGGAAGAGGAGGAGGAGTTGGAAGGGGAGGTGATAATGGTAGCAAAGAATGTTGGCTGAAAAAGACAGCCGTGCAGAGTACAGCGTTAAAGACAAGACAAGAGGTGGACGAGGATAAGGAGGAGGAGGAGGAAGAGGAGAAAAATAAATTGGAAGATCGATATAATAAAAAATAAGTAGAAATTTTAGAGTTTATGTAAATTGAGGAAAAAGAAAAGGAATAAGATGGAAAATGAAAAGGAAGAGATAGAGAAGAAGGAGGAGGATGAAGAGGAGGAGGAAAAGGAAGAGATAGAGAAGAAGGAGGAGGATGAAGAGGAGGAGGAAAAGGAAGAGATAGAGGAGAAGGAGGATGAAGAGGAGGAAAAGAAATAGTGAGATTGATAAGATAAAGAAGTAGAGGAGAAAGTTTTAGAGTTCATGGAAATTAAAGAAATAATTAAGAATATGGAAAAGAAAAAGGAAGAAATAGAAAAAGAGGAGAATGAAAAGGGGAGGAGGAAAAGGAGGGCAGATATTTATTTGAGTGAACGAAAGGAGTGAGAATTGGAGGACAAGATGGAGGATGAGGGGAAGAGAGAGGAGGAAGAGGAGGAGGAGGAGAATTTGTATACACAAGGGGAAATAGGAGTTAGATAAGGGGAAAATCGAGAAAGAGAAAGAGAATGAAGAGAAATGGGAAACAAACAAATCGAGAAGATCGGAAATAAGATGTAGATGAATAGGCTACAGGACAGAGAAAGAAGAATGTGTATGCATGCACATGTGTGTATGTATGTAATGTGTGTATGCATGTATGTATGTAAGTATTAATGTATGTTTCTATATGTATGTTTGTATGTATGTACCGTATGTATGCATATATGTATTAATGTATATATGTATGTGTATCTATATGTGTATGTATGTATGTATGTACTGTATATATGTACTGTATGTATACATGTAGGGATGTATGTATGAATGTATATATGTATGTGTATCTATATGTGTGTATGTACTATGTATATATGTGTATATGTGGGTAGGTAGGTAGGTACGTAGGTATATGTGCGTGCGAGAGAGAATATGCAGGAAGAAAAATTGTATCGAAAAATTATAAATTAGAAAGAAGACTAGGACAAAGGGCAGGAGGAGGAAGAGAAAATGGAAGTAAAAAAAGAGAAACGGAGGAGGGTGAGCAAGAGGAGGAGGAAGAGGAGGAGGAGGAGGAAGAGGTGGAAGAACACCAGGAAGAATAACAGGAGGAGACGAAGCTAAGAATGAAGAAGACAAAGAAAAGAGGAGGAGAGAAGGAGAGCGAAAAAAGAGGATGAAAAGGAAGTAAGAAGAAGGATAGAAATGGAAAGGTGTTGATGAGAGGAGGAAACTGCAAGAGACCATAAGGCCTGCACTAGGCAGTTCCATGTCCGTTATCACCTTTCATCCCTATCCATAAAGTTATCTAACGTTCTCTTAAAACAACCAATAGTTTAAGCGTTAACCACACTATTGGAAGAAGAAAGAGAAAAGAAGATGAAGGAAGACTAAGAAGAAATACAAAGAAAAGAGTGAAAAGAAAGGAGGAAAAGAGAAAAAAGAGAGGGAATAGAAAGAGCAGAAAGAGAGGTAATTAGGGAGAATTATATGAAGAAGAAAGAGGAGGAGAAAGAGAAAGAGCGGAAGAAAAGAAAGAGGAGAAAAAGAGAAAAAAGATGGGGGAATAGAAAGAGCAGAAAGAGAAGTAATTAGGGAGAATTACATAAAGAAGGAAGAGGAGGAGAAAGAAAAAGAGCGGAAGAAAAGAAAGAGGAGAAAAAGAAAAAAGAGAGGTAATAGAAAGAGCAGAAAGAAGTAATTAGGAAGAATTACATAAAGAAAGCAGAGAAGGAGAAAGAGAAAGAGCTGATGAGAAGAAAGAAGAGAAGAAGAGAAGAAAGAGATGGACTAGAAAGACCAGAAAGAGAAGTAATTAGGGAGAATTAGATAAATAAGGAACAGGAGCAAAAGAGAGAAGAAAGAGGAATAAAAGAGAAGATAGAGGAGGAATAGAAAGAGAAGTGATTAGAGAGACTTATATAAAGAAGGAAGAGGAGGAAGAAAAAGAATGAAGAGAAGAAAGGAGAAAAAGAAAAGGTAGAGAGGGACTAGAGAGAACAGAAAGAGAAGGAATAGAAAGAGAGAAGAGAAGAATGAGAAGAGAGAAGATAAAAAGAGGTTAGAAAGAGCAAAAAAAATAGTTACGAAGAATTAGATAAAGAAGGAAGAGTAGGAAGAGAAAGAGGAGGAGGCAAATGAAAATGAATTTGATGTAGTCAAGAAAGAGGAAGGAGGAAGAGGAGGAAATGGAATTATTGTGTGA
>NC_134808.1:27602994-27607994 GCF_046742065.1 Oratosquilla oratoria
AAATTAAGTTTTCCTAACATAATGAAATTGCTTGACAGCAGCCAGAATAAACAACTGAAAATGTTCAACGCATCAGAAGAGTCAATTTTAATTAACAATTTCGTTCTGACAAATGCGCCGAAGAACATAAACTCAAAGAGTTCGCGATTTCAATAGTTCAGAGCTACCGGAACAGATGTTCACAATCTGACGCGTTTCATTTGCTCAGACGACTTCGACGTTCATTTTCGAAAATTAAAAGACAGTTTGACCTCAATCACGACAAGACCGCAGCCGCTCTGTTCTTCTGTAACAGGAGGGTAGCTCCAGGCGAAGCCAAGGAAGGATCTCGACTGGCAAGGAGGTTCGTCGAACTCTGCCAAAGAATTTCAAAATCAATTACTTTGAAGAAGAAACCCAAAGAAAAAAATTCGAGGACACAAGAGGCAAGACGGACTCTTAGGGTGAATACAATCCGTTACCAAGAGGAAGTCACGCCCTGGGAACCTTTGGCTAGAAGAACCAAGAGGAGCTTCCGGAAGAGAATCCAGAAGCGGCTCAAGACAAGAGGAACCTGGAGCTTCGATGACCTCTCCTCTGATAGCCCCTCCCCGACCTTGAAGATAATTCTCCCGGAGGGGTTTGAAAGCGTTCTTTGCCACAAGAAAGTTGATTTTGCCGAGGAACTGAATTTGGTTTCTTGGGCTGTAAACCTGGAAGAAAGTTCAGCCTGAGCAGAAGAAGAAACAAGTCCTCCCAGCAAAACAGCCTTTCCAGTTGAAGTTTTGTTTGAATTTCTTCCAGAACTCGCAGTTGCTTGTGGTGACTCATTTGCACGTGTCACTGTGGATGAAGTTCTTGTGTCACTTCTGTGTCTTCCTCGATAAACCTAAGCGCCTCTTTACCAAGAGATCATGACCTTTTGCCATTAAGAGTTTAGAACGAAATAGCTCACAAAAAATAGATGCCTTAAGGTATCATGGATAATCCGCAGTAGAAAAAAAAGACAACAGCGTTTTGTTTTTTCTTCTCTGATACCTTACGGCATCTATCTTATCATGAGTCATTTTGCTCCCCACTTCAGAATGAGCAAAGGTCATAATCTCTTTTTAATGAGACGCTCAAGTTTATCGAGGAAGACACAAGTGACACAAGGACTTCATCCACGGTGACACATGGGAGTGAGTCACCACAAGCAACTGTGAGTTCTGGAAGACATTCGAACTGATGACGCTCTTCCAGAACCTCAACTGGAAAGGCTGTTTTTCTGGAATGACTGTTTTGTTCTGCTTCAGCTGAACTACCTTCCAGGTTTACAGCACATAAAATCAAATCCAGTTCTTTGGCAAAATCCACGCTCATGTGGCGAAGAACGCTTCAAGCTCCTCCGGGAAAATCATCATCAGGGTAGGGGAGGAGCTACCAGAGGAGAGGTCATCGAAGTTCCAGGTTCCTCTGGTCTTCAACCACTTCTGGATTTTCTTCCGGAAGCTCCTCTTGGTTCTTCTAGCCCAAGGATCCCAGGGCGTATTGTATTCACCCTAAGACCCCGTCTTGTCTCTTGTGTTTCAGTAGCTCTGATCTACTTAATTCTCAGAATGTTGCCAGAACTAAATTGTTCATTAAAATAACACTGTTGATGCATTGAACAGATTTAGTTGTATAATCTACGCGGTAAGATAATTAAAAGGTAATTGTCTTTAGTTTTCAACCTAGCTTGTCTACAAGACCATGTACAACCTGGATACATGAACATATATATATATATATATATATATATATATATATATATATATATATATATATATATATATATATACAAGTATGTGTATATATATATACGGTATATGTTGAAAGTAAAGTTGACAATTTTAGTGCATTTGCGGTAAGAAAACTCAGAAAACCGGCAGAAGTACTTTATTCTCTTACGTTTCGGTTACACGCCTTCTTCAGAGAGAATGACAGACATACATCCATCTAGCACTATATACTCATATAATCCGGGGATTATGTTTTGCTGGTTGTCTCGGAAAGCCCATACTGTGATCCGCGCTTGACAGTCTCGCTTTCTTTGTTTGTTTTGTCTCTGCCACTGTAACTTTCCCGGTTGTTTTGGCTAGACTGACAAATCCTTTCCTATGATTGGTGGTATATTTTATATTGATGTGTGCTGTTTCTAAAGTTTTCCTTGTTTTTTTTATCAATCATAAGGATGGATTCGACAGTCTAGCCAAAACAACCGGGAAAGGAATGGAGGGAGGGAGTAAGGAAGAGAGGGAGGGAGGAAGAGAGGAAGAAAAATGGGCAACGTTGGAGAACCTAAGTAAACAAAAAAAATAAAAAAATAAAAAATGAAAAATAAAAGAAAATAAAGAAAAACAGCATAGAAAAAATAAAGAAAATTGTAGAAAAAAATAGAAAAGAAAAAGATAAAATAATGGAAAAGGTAATAAGCAAAAGAAATAAGAAACTAAGACTTAAAAAAAAAGTAAAAAAAAAAAAAAAAAAATCAAAGGGACAGGTACTCAGCACGAAGAGTTAGAGCGAGTTTCGGGGGCTTCTGCCCAGGAAGGAAATACGCGAGATTTAGTCTGACAGCAAGAAGTGTTAGGAAATATATATTGAGGCGCAAGACCTGTATGAGTGGCCGGAGAGGAAAAATGTCTCACCTTTAACGTATTTATAAATCTTTCTTGAGGACAAGGAAGAGGTTAAAGATGGAGGAAGAAGAGGAGAAGGAGGAGGAGGGAAGTAGGGAGATAAATTGGAGGGCATGCAGGAAGTGGAGTTAGGAGGGGAAATGAAATAATGCGAGAGATATAAAAGTAGACATATATGATTTATGTAGACATCGGCGTGAAAGGTGCTGAAGAAAATATGCATACATATATACATATATATATATATATATATATATATACACGTATATATATACATATACAGAACCCTCATTTCCCCTTATAGAGTCCCCTCGTTCAGACCCATTTATTAATCTTTTACAACACGCAGTTAACTCTGTATTCTTGTTCCCACCGCGGAATAATGTATATATATATATATATATATATATATATATATGTGTGTGTGTGTGTGTGTGTGTGTGTGTGTGTGTGTGTGTGTGTGTGTGTGTGTGTGTGTGTGTGTGTGTGATTATATAAATTTATAAAATATATATATATATATATATATATATATATATATTTGTGTGTGTGTGTGTGTGTGTGTGTGTGTGTGTGTGTGTGTGTGTGTGTGTATGTATTTATATATATATATATATATATATATATATATATATATACAATACATATACATGTAAAACGAGAACATAGAGGAATGACGTGCATTATCCATTTCCTCAGTACTCTGTACTCAAATGTACACTCCATGTATTGTACACTGCACTTGTACTCTCGAGCTTTCTCTCATCTCGTGTACGTACGTACAATGAGGCTTCTTTCAAACGGGGAAGGTAATTAGATCTGTATTCTCTCCTGGTTTAATTAGATAATGCATTATATACATCATCTTTACGTGTTCTTTACGCAGCGGTAACATACCAATCTTTTAATGCAGTTTAATATAATTTTGTTTAGTTTCAGTTTAGTCTTTCGTGGTCTGTTTTCATGTTACTTTTCTAATGTAACTTTTATATTTTGTCTTGCTCTCTTCAAATCTATTTTCATTTTTTTATCTTCTATCTTCTACCTTGTGTTTATCAATTTTGTTTTCTTATATTCTCATGTTTTTTATTCTGGTTCATTTAATTTTAATTCGTCTAGTTTTCTTTTCATTACATTTCATTTGGATTAATTTACTTTTTTTGTGGGGGGTTCCTCAGTTTATATAGGAAGCAAATTCAACAAGTGTGAAGAATGAAGCAGGTAATTAGGTTAGTTTGATAAGAAAGAGAAAGAGAGAAATGAATAAGAGAAGGCAGGCGAGAAGAATGAACGAAATAAAAAGGAGAGAAAGAGAAGACAGAAAGCTAACAGAGAAGGTAGAGGGAGAAAGCGAAAAAGGAGGAGGGAATACGGTAAGAAGAAAAGAAAGAACGAATGAAGGGAGGAAGACAAAGAAGAAGGACGTCACAAAGGAAGCTTTGTAAATGCAAAGATGAAAAGGGGAGGAGGGGAATGTGGGAAGAAAGGAGAGAAAGGGAAGAAGAGGAGCCGGAGGAAAAGGAGGAGGAGGATAGAATGAAGGAAGGAATAAAGAGGGGGGACAAGGAAGAGTAGAAGAGGAAGGGACAAAAGAAGGAAGTGTGAAAAGAGGTGAAAGAAGGAATAAGGAGACAAAAGAAGGAAATACACAAAGAGGTTAAAGAAGAAATAAAGAGATACAGAAGTGGAAGAAAATGAAAGAAAATATGCAAAGTGGAAAGACGTAAGGAAAGGAGAAGAAAATGGAAAGCAGGGAAGCCAACTAGTAAGGCGAGTAAGGAGAAAGGAAGGCGAAGGCACAGGTGAAGGATCTAATGAGGAAGTAAGGGGAAGGCCATATGTTCCAGAAATTCCAGGAAAACAACTGGAAAGCAGAAAATGAGACGCATAAAGTACAGAACAAGGGATCCCGTCCCGAAAGCCACGCCACAGAAACCCCCCCTCACCGGGTTTCACAGTCGTTAGGGTTCGTCCGAACGCATACGAATACACAAGCCTGCCAACCTTTCGGAACCAGAGGCACCAATAGAGAAAGAGGCTCATTTGGAAGGCTATACCAATGGAATCTCTCAACCGATTTCACAGTTGCTAGTGTTCGTCCGAACGCTTACGAAGACACAGGCCTGCCAACCTTTTGGAACTAGGGACACCAGTAGAGAAAGGGGCTCATTTGGAAGGCCAGTGATTAGGAAGACCACTGTGCCGTTTTCACAGTTTCTAGTGTTCGTCTGAACGCTTACGAAAACACAAGCCTGCCAACCTTTCGGGACCAGAGACACCAGCACTTTCGTATCTGTCGTTATGGTTTGTGTGAATGAGTACTAAGAAGTAGGCTTACCAACATTAAAGGACCTAAACTCG
>NC_134808.1:27612994-27647994 GCF_046742065.1 Oratosquilla oratoria
GTGCGTGTGTATTTACAATTTTTTTTTTCCTTTCTCATCTCTTGATATTTTGTAGGTTTTCTGCGTTCATCATTTTTGTATCATATATACATGCATGCATGCATACATACACATACACAGACATACATAAATACAAACATACATACATAAATACATTCATACACACCAACATCATCATTCTCTTCCTCCTCTTCCCCGCCTCCTACCTCTCCTTCTCCTCCTATCCTCCTCCTCCTCCTCCTCCTCCTCCTTCTCTTCCTCCTCCTCCTCCTCTTCACCTGTCCTGCTCACTGAGTACAGCATGTATGCATACATACACACACACATACATACATACAAACGTACATACATAAATACATTCATACATACACACCAACATCATCATTCTCTTCCTCCTCTTCCCCTCCTTCTCCTTATCCTCCTATCCTCCTCCTCCTCCTCCTCCTCCTCCTCCTCTTCACGTGTCCTACTCACTGAGTACGGACTCTGAAGGCCTTCTTGGGTCCGCCCATGATCCTGGAATGTCCCTACTCTTGGCCGCAAAATTCCTCTTCCATATTGAGCCTCTGTAATTGCGTCTACGTATTCTCATTTCCTCCTTTTATCATAAGGTTTCAAGGCCTCCATTATAATATACGCCTATTTTACTCTTATACTTTCTCAAGAATATGGTCAACGTCCAAAGACTTTTTTTTTTTTCGTTTTTTCGTTTTGGTATTGCTTTTTCTTTGCCTCAAAAATATAATAAACTTTCAAATTTTGTTTTTAGGGGAGGGAGTTTCTTTGTACATTTGTATAATTTTTTCTTTCCTTTCTTCTTTTTTAACCAAAAATTTCACAAGGACAGAAGCTTCTGATAGCTTCCCCCTCCATTCCCAAAAGAATTTTTTAGACGCTTTGAGAATTTTTCTTTCAGAAACGCTAGTTTATTCAATTCTTAGATACATTCTGAAAGCTCCATCTTGTATAATAAGTAGATTGTTTTGATCCTTTGATTCTCCTCTCCCTCAGCTATTCCTCTTTCTCTTCCTTGCCTCTTCCTCCTCTCCTCGTATCTTCCTCTTCCTTTTCCTCTTCCTCTTCGTCGCCTCTTTCTCATCCTCTTCATTTTCTTCTTCATCGTCTCTTCTTCCTCTTCCTTGTCTCTTCCTATTCCTGTTCCTCACCTCTTCCTCATTCTCTTCATTTTCCTGTACTTCATTTCTTCTCTTGCTTTTCCTCTTCTCTTCCCCTTCCTCGTCATTTTCTTCTTCCTCGTCTCTTCGTCCTCTTCCTTGTCGCTTCCTCTTCCTGTTCCTCGCCTCTTCCTCATTCTCTTCATTTTCCTCTACTTCGTTTCTTCTTTTACTTTTCCTCTTCTCTTCCCCTTCCTCGTCTCTTCCTCTTCCTCGTCTCTTCCTCTTCCTCTTTCTCTTCTTCCTCCTCCTCTTATTACTGTTACTCTTCCTACTCTCAATCTCCTCCATCTGCCACTCTTCCCCTTTCCCTTCCGGTTCCTCTGGTTGTGCTGCTTCTTTAGTACTTTCTCCTCTTCCTTATCCTCCGCCTTCTCCGTTTCTTCCTCATCTTCCTCTTTCTGCTCCTCTCCCTCTTCTTTCACCTTCAGCATGCCTCTTCTTTCTCTTCCTCCTGCTCCTCTTCCTCCTCTTTCATCTTCAGCAAGCCTCTTCTTCCTCTTCTTCTTTTAGCTAGCCCTCTCTTTATCTTCCTCTTTCTTCTCCTCTTTCTCTCTTTCCTCCAGCTACTGCTCTTTCTCCTCCTCTTTCCAGAACCTCTCCCTCTTGCTCGTCCTCCTCGACTTCCTCCTCCTCCTCCTCCTCCCTCTCCTCCTCCTCCTTCCTGCTTGACTTTTTTTAACCTTCTTGTCTTCCTTTTATATCACTTTTATTCTCCTCTTCATTTACTTCTAACTTCTTTGATGTGCTACTCTCTTCATTCTCGAGAAGACCACATGCTTTTCCTCCACATCTTTGATTTTTTTTATTTTTTTTTCTTTCTAACGCCATGGTTTCCTTTTACTTTCTAGGATTCAGTCCCTCTTCAATTTTCTCTCTATCTATTCATCTATCTATACATATATGTATTTATCTCTCTCTCTCTCTCTCTCTCTCTCTCTCTCTCTCTCTCTCTCTCTCTCTCTCTCTCTCTCTCTCTCTCTCTCTCTCTCTCTCTCTCTCTCTCTCTCTCTCTCTCTCTCTCTCTCTCTCTCTCTCTCTCTCTCTCTCTCTCTCCCTTTCTCTCTCTCATCTTCTCCTCTCTTTCTTTTTCATCTTGCAACTTGTCTTCCTGTCCATTCCTGTCTTTCCCGACATTTCCCCCCCGTCCCTTTTCCGACCCCGTCGTTCCCACCGCTCTGTTCTTTCTCATTTCAGCGCGTTCCCCCGTCGTCGTCGTCGTCGTCTTTGACGGCCGCTCTCATTGTCAGCTCCTGTTCTTCTCCCTCCTTCCCTCTTCGACGCTATCTCTCTCTCTCTCTCTCTCTCTCTCTCTCTCTCTCTCTCTCTCTCTCTCTCTCTCTCTCTCTCTCTCTCTCTCTCTCTCTCTCTCTCTCTCCTCTTTTCCTTTGTCTCTCTTTTTCTCTCTTTTTCTATATTTCTTTTCTCTTTTTCCTCTTTTTCTCTTCTTTTCCTCTTTTTTTTCTCTTTTTATTTTTCCCTTTTTCTCTCTTTTTCTCATTTTTGTTTCTCTTTTTTTCCAATTTTCTCTTCTCTTTGTATTTCTCTTTTTCCCTTCTCTCTCTCTCTCTTTCCTTTTCTCTTTTTTGTCTCCCTCTTCTCTCTTTTCTCGCTCTCCTTTTGTCTCCCACTTTTTCTCTCTCTCTCCTTTTCTCTTTCTCCCTCGCAAATCCTCGGCAAATACGCTAAGTCCCTCTATGAAGAGAAACTCACGCCCATTCCCGCGAGCACGCGCCCACATGCCTCGCAACACGCCCGTACAACTAATTCAACTTGAAACCCTATAAAGCCATTTCACGTTTAACTTCGTATTTATTCTATTCTGGCTAACGATAGATGATTCTATTCAGCCTAAAGCTCTATTCTCACTTGCGTTTTGAACCGCGCGAACACCGCGGCGGTACCACATAGTTGAGCAAAACTGAGCGGTTGTATGTGAACGCCTCCATTGACTTACATTGTAATTGAGCCGCGGCGGTTCAAATCGCTAGTGTGAACAGGGCCTTAGACATGGCTCCATGTGCCATTGCTAGAATGATCACTGAAACTTGTAGATAACGAATAAGATTTATATAAAAGAAAGTTCATTTCATTAATAGACACAAGCTTATCATAAGCCTAGACAAAGTATTTTTATCATAAATAATACGACAAGAATTGTAATAGATAACAAATTATGATAAATAATCAATTATAGATAACTAACATTAGTAATGATAATAATAGTGATGATAATTATAGTTATAATAATGTGTGTGTGTGTGTGTGTGTGTGTGTGTGTGTGTGTGTGTGTGTGTGTGTGTGTGTGTGTGTGTGTGTGTGTGTGTGTGTGTGTGTGTGTGTGTGTGTGTGTTTGTGTGTGTGAGATATAACGCAACTATTCAACTTACTCAAGCAGTAATTATGGCGTATTCAGATTAGGTTCAAGACTCTGATTATCATGAAGCAGTTAAACAAAAGATATTTATTTTAATATATTTCTAGATGTTCGACTAAGTCAGTACTTCAAGGGACTGATAAATCAACCCTGATTAGGTAACAGAATATGTGTATAGGTTCGTTAAATCAAACACACACACACACATACACACACACACGCACACACACACACACACAAACACACACACACACACACACACACACACACACACACACACACACACACACACACACACACACATACACACACAAACAAGTAGCTAAGTTTACTCTTCGTATAATGAATCCGCGTAGTTGGTTTAGATACATAAATTCGTTTGATCACACACACGATATTGAGGTGATCGAAGTTCACGTGTTTGTCCAAGGAAGACGGGAGTTCAATAACTTGGTATCATGATTTGCAAGTACAATTGTAGAAGTACAATTATGTAAAAAGTTTGGTATGTACAAGTTTTTTCATCATTTTGGAATATTTTGTTGGCACTCTGTTTTTTTTCATTTTTTTTTTTTTTTTATACTAAGGACGGGTAGATACTTGGATTGAAATTGGAGGTGGAATCAGAGGCTCCTGGTTTTGTTTTTGAGGGAGGATGGGGAGATGTTTGGAGTGAAATCGGAGGTGGAATCAAAGGAGATCCTGGTTCGTTTTTGAGGAAGGACAGGGAGATGTTTGGAGTGAAACAGGAGGTGGAAGTAAAGGAAAGGTTGAAGTGGCTCTAATGAGAGCATCAGGTTAATATGATGATGTACAAGTGCAATCATGTGACCATTTTGATTTGTACAAGATGTTTCATTATGAACTGCAGAGTCCACTTTTGGAGAAAAGATTATTGTACGAAGATACGTATATTACGATTACTGTCTGTGATCCTCTTCAGCGTGATTATACATTTAGGTTGATAGGCTTATATACAAGGCGGGGGATATATAATGGGGTTATGGGGAGGTAAGCATGCTTCTTTCTTTCCTCCGAAAGTGGGATCTACAGTTCATCTTACCTGTGTGTTAAAACATTTAACTGACTTGTTTCATTGTCTTGGAATGTCATACCGTCTCTTATTGGTTCGCTATTGAGAAGATGCAGAGCATACGCCAGGAGGCGCATAGCTGCGGCCGAAGCCGTCACCTTTGCCCTATGCGCTCGGATCGCTGGGGCTAATAACTAACAATCACTGCTGACAGTCTTAGAGGACTGCAGAATTCGAACCCACAACTAAGCAAATGCGAGGCCAGCAGGCTTCCGAAGAGAAAGAGGAAGAATAGTCCTTGACACCAAATGCCTCATATTACCAAGAAAACAAGAAAAATAAATAAACCAACAAGATACTAGCAAACTTTTATAACAATCTACCATTTGTACATACATACATACATACATACATACATACATACATACATACATACATATACCAAACGTTTTTTCCCCCTTACACTGGGGGTAGCCAAAAAGAAAAAGGCATAGAAACTACTCCCACCCATTCCATTTCCTATATATTCCACTCCCCTCCACCCTCCTCCCTCCCTCTTATCTTGGCTACTCAAAATATCCACACAGAAACACATACACACTCAGATGATAGACGATTAAACAAGCCTTTCACGACAGACCACCAAACTCAATACTTTAACAGCAGCCTCCAGACATAAGCCCCATAGGAAAAAATACTCGGACACCTTGCAAGAACCATAATGGCATGCCCGAGCTCGAGACACCATCCATCAGCCTGTCACACCTACGCGACTCAAGTGAGTTCGTTGGAGTAGAAAGGACTTCGGTTACAATCTTTTATTTTTCGAATCTCCAAGTGTCGAATCACCTTTGCGTCATATATTAAGAAGATGAATGATGAAATTAGAGAAGTTAAACCTATACGAACATTTGACAGATTGTTGAAATTGTCTTTAGGAAATTCTGGAATACTGTAAGCGAAGTCGTCTTCCAGTTTCTCAAATTCACAACATTTGACGAAAATCTTGAATGGGTGACGGGATTTGAGACAATGCCTACACAGAATAGGCCACGGCCACAGATTCAAACTGCCCGTGAGGCAACACCACACATGAAATACAACACCTCATGCTACAATACTAACAATCCCCAGAAAACAACACAAGCGAGTGACTTGTGGACCCCACCAGAACGCCGTTGCCGGTTACTTGAAGGCCACGGGCCTTCTGCAAGAGAGTCTGGGGGTTGATTGATTGATTGGAGAAGGAGGAGGAGGTTGAGGTTCTTGTGGTTCTTGTGAGAGCATCAGGTGGATCCGGAGGCTGCGGCGTTCCATGTCTGGAAGAGCGATGGGCCTGGAATGAGCCAGAGGTGGCTTGGAAGTGGATTTGGACGGGGATTTTTTCTTCAACTTGGTTTTAAGCTTTCTCTCTCTCTCTCTCTCTCTCTCTCTGTCTCTCTCTCTCTCTCTCTCTCTCTCTCTCTCTCTCTCTCTCTCTCTCTCCTCTCTCTTCTCTCTTCTCTCTCTCTCTCTCTCTCTCTCTCTCTCTCTCTCTCTCTCTCTCTCTCTCTCTCTCTCTCTCTCTCTGTCTCTCTCTTTCATTTTAGATTTTATGTTGGTTATGGTTTTGGCCTTTGGTTTTGATTTTGGTTTCTAATGAAGAGATGTTGCAAGACCATCTCCTGGAAATGTACATCTATACCAACAACACATGTATGTGTTTGTTCATATATATGTATCAGCTTTTGGAATGTGTGTGTGTGTGTGTGTGTGTGTGTGTGTGTGTGTGTGTGTGTGTGTGTGTGTGTGTGTGTGTGTGTGTGTGGCCATCTCCTAGAAATGTACATCTATACCAACAACACATGTATGTGTTCGTACATATAAGTATATCAGCTTCTGGAATATGTGTGTGTGTGCGTGTGTGTGTGTGTGTGTGTGTGTGTGTGTGTGTGTGTGTGTGTGTGTGTGTGTGTGTGTGTGTGTGTGTGAGTGAGTGAGAAAGTGTGTGTGTGTTTGGGTTTGTGTGTGCATATATGTATGTGTGTACGTGTACATGCACATACTCATGCGCGTTCATTTACACATGGGGGTGCTTTCATGTGCACGACTGTTGGCGAGGTGGATCTGCTGTTTGCATTATTCATGTAAATATTCCCGAGGCAGCAAGAAAAACTGATGAGCCTCTTGCAAACTTGATTAATGCAGAATTACTGAGCAACATCTTCGTACTGAGTTATATAAAAATCAGCTGACGACACCACAAAATGTATTACACACCCTAGCCAAGGTGTTAAGAGGAGTTCATTATTCGGTGACAAATTGCTCTCTCTATAAGAGATTGTTTCTATAATTCGGGATGAGAATTGCGCCTTTAGAAAATATACATGGATATAGAAACTGCTTCAATATGGCAACGACAGCCTTGTACAAGCACACTAACGATTTGGCAGCAACGCTCTTGATAAAGAAAATTGTGATGTGGCAAAAACGCCTTTGATGAAAATGTGGTGATTTGGCAAAACCGCCCGGATGAAGGACCAATCATTTGGAAACGATGTTTTTTATGTTTCTAAGAACCAACTGTTCTCTTTTGTCCAGCATGAATGAATAACTAATAATTTAGCGACATTGTTCTTCATGTTTTGATTAACATATTTTTTTTTTTTCGTGTCCATAGATGAAGAGCTAATTATTTGACAACTTTGTTCTTTATGAACATCGGAGGAAAGAAAGTTGTACGAAGATACGGATATTACGATCACTATCTGTGATCCTCTTCAGCGTGATTATACATATGGGTTGGTCGGTTTATATACTAAGCGGGGGATACATAGTGGGGATTAGTATATAAGCTCTTATGTATAATCATGCTGAAGAGGATCATAGACAGTAATATGTGATATACTTATCTTCGTAAAACTTTCTTCTCTCCAATAATGGGATCTACAGTTATTCTAATTAATGTATCAGAACAATTAACTCCGGTGGACATTGTTCTTCATGTTCTTCATGTCCTTCTTTCTTGTCCCTCACCAGTGCAGACGAAGAGTTCTCGAGTTTGTACCCAACCAACGTGGTCGTGTCCAACAACGGCGCCTGCACGCACATCCCGCCTGGTATTTTCAAGTCCACGTGCCGAATCGACATCACTTGGTATCCTTTCGACGATCAGAAGTGCAAAATGAAGTTCGGGTCCTGGACGTATGACGCGTCCAAGGTAAGTGGAGAATCTTTTTTAATTCTTCATTATTTCTTTCGTTCATTTATTCATTTATTTATTAGGGGGGACCTCTACTACGAGCGAGACACTTTTTTGTGTTTTGTAGTGGCTTTCACATTTTTTTCTTGCCTCAAAAGGTGGGTTGTTAATGGAGTGTCTTCGTTCTGGATGGCCCCACCCCAAGCGAGACACTTTTTATTGGTTTGTGATGGCCTATACTTTTTTTTCTTTCTTTTTTTCTTTTTTTCTTTTTTTTGACGTATGACGCATTCAAGCTAAGTTACAACAAAAAATCCAGTTTGTACGCTCTGTTTTGGAAGTCCACTTTCTACATCCTGGAAAGTCTTGCCACAAGCGAGACACTTTTTAGTGGTTTGTGGTGCCCTCTTTTTTTTTCAAAAAGTGTGTGTGTGTGGTCGTATGACGCGTCCAAGGTAAGTTATAAAAGATCCCAGTTTCTTCGCTCAGCTCCTGAAGGCCCTCCCACAAGCAAGAAACTTTTCAGTGGCTTTTGGCCTCCAATCTTTTTTTTTTTTTTTTTTTCCAAAGGGGGCAAGATCAAAGCGTTCTATTTGCCTTTCATTATAGCTGGATAGGATTTTGTTGATTTTGAAATTTCAATAAGGGACCTTAAGGCCACCAAAGTATTTTATTTAATAATAATTAATAGGGTACAGCGACAAAGAATGTGGAAGAAAGTCTTTGGTCTCAAGCACGAAGAGAACATTATTAAACAGCTGGCAACCATCGACTAAAGGGGTTATCACATTGGGATATTTTTCCTCCGACATCCTACCTCCAACTTCCATATGAATAACTAGAATATGACTTTGCTTACAGAGATCTAGACTTCTCTAAGAACACTTGAACAGTATGTCTAACATTCGTACAGGTATAAAATCCCTTAAGTCATCCTTCAGCTTTGCTATATATGATGGAAAGATAATTTGGTGTTTGGAGATTTTCAAAATGAAATATTGTAACCAAAGCTGTTTTTACTCAAATCAATTCTCAATTGCCGGCGCTAGTGAATCCCATGGAATCCCGGTGTGATAACCTCTGAAGACAAATTGATTCTTGTGTTGATGTTGGCTTATTTATAATACGATGACAGTTATTATAAGATTCACTGTATAGAAATGTATATTACATATTAGAAATTAGAACATATGTCTTCAGAATTCACGGGTGAGGTTTGGCTTTCTGTGATAATACATCGTTGGAGATGTATAATAGTTATTCACAATAGTTCCAGTCAGGATTCAGCAAGAGTCCGGTAAAAAGGAAGTTAAAATTTTAGTTGAAAAAGAACATAAACCTAAATAGAAAATAACAAAGTCAACGATGACAGGATAGGAGTGAGAAAACGGGAGAACAATGTTGCAGGAAGAAATTATTTGGAGGAGTTTTCCAGTATTGGAGGAGGAAATTGTTTGGAGGAAGTTTCCAATATTAGAAGAGATGGTTTGAAAGAAGCTTTCCTTATTAAAGAGGGAAAAGGGTTCACATATATTAGGGTTTTGAGTGTATGTGGGGACATGAAATATTGAACGGGAAAGTCAGAAAACAAGTTTCTAGTATTGAATAGGGAGAAACGGTTCACATAGAGGTTTTGAGTGTATATGGAGACATGAAATATTGTATGGGAAGGTTAGAAAACAAATTTCTAGTATTGAATAGGGAGAAACGGTTCTTATAGAGGTTTTGAGTGTATATGGGGACATGAAATATTGTATGGGAAGGTCAAAGAACAAGCTCCTAGTGTTGAATAGGGAGAAGGGGTTCACAATGACAGAGGTTTTGAGTGTATGTTGGATCATTAAATATAGTATGGGGAGTCAGGGAACAAGGAGTAGGTCAAACGGAGGCCAAAGGTGAGAGTGAGCGAAGGTCAAAACAAAGGACAAGCCATGGCCCAACGAAATGTCAGAGAAATAAACATCTACATACGTTAACAAGATCTTTATTCTTTGTACATTTTGTTCCACAGAATTTTATCAAATACATAGACGAATCTAACAGACCTTGAGTACTTGCGACTGTCAACGAGGCGTCCCAGAAAGAAAAGATATCAACTAATCAGTCCGTTGCCCCAGGTCTCTCTTACAGGAGACCCACGACCCCAAGGTAACCGGTAACAATCACTGTATTGATCCATAAGTCACTCAAGGAAGAAATAATGTTTTATTATCTTAAGAACACAAGAACATAATGAAAGAGGACATAAGAATGAAGAAGACTGCAAGAGACCATAAGGCCTACACTGGGCACTTCCATGTCCATTGCCACCTATCATTCCCATCCATAAAGTTATCTAGCCTTCTCTTTACACTTGTAGCATCAGCGTTCACTACATGATTACTAAGTCTATTCCATTCGTTGACCACTCTATTAGTAAACCAGTTCTTGCCTCTTCTCTCTTTGAATCGAAAATTGTCCAGCTTAGATCCATTACTACGAATCCTGTTCTGTCATCTATGTGATGGTTGTATATGGAGCAATTCGTGGCTTTTGCCAGGGCTAGCATTTGTTGGTGTTGCTGAGTGGTGACCTGAACGTGGAGTCGCGGCAATGAAGTTTTTGCTTCAAACAAAAGAAAATAGAAATAGAATTAGACTTTCTTCTAGGAAGAAAGAAAGAAAGAAAAAGAACAAAAAAAATGTATGAGGGTCAAAGATGACCATGGACGAATGACAATGGCCAAGAAGATCCCAAAAGAGAGAAATATTATTTAAGTCTAAGCAAAAGGTACACAGGCCGCGGTGGAGGAAGGATACAAATGGAGGGAGTGAGGAAGGGAACAAAAGGGAGGAGAAGAAGGAGTAGAGGAAGAAGGAAAATGAGATGGGAGTAGAGGAGAAAGAGAAAGGAAGTGGGCGAGGGAGGAATTGAACAACGAGGATTAGAGGTAGAGGAGAAAGATGAGGAGGAAAAGGACGAAGAGGAGGAGGAGGAAGTGGGCGAGAGAGGAATTGAACAACGAGGAGGAGAGGTAGGGGGGAAAGAGGAGGAAAATGACGAAGAGGAGGAGGAGGAGGAATGGTAAGGGGAGGGGGGAAAAGAAAAAGGAGGAGAACGAGGAGGGGAGAAGAAGAAGGAGGAGTAGTAGAGGGAGAAGGAGGAGGGAGAAGAGGAAGAAGAGGAGGAGAGGTATGGGAGAAGGAGGAAGAGGATGATGAGGAGGAAAAGGACAAGGACGAGGAAGAGGAGGAGGAGTGGTAGGGAGAGAAGGAGGAGAGAGAAGAGGAAGAAGAGGAGGAGAGGTAGGGGAGAAGGAGGAAGAGGAGGAGGAGGAGGAAGAGGACAAGATCGAGGAGGAGGGGAGGAGGAGGAGGAGGAAGAGGACGAGATCGAGGAGGAGGGGAGGAGGAGGAGGAGGAGGAGGAGGAGGAAGAGGACGAGAACGAGGAGGAGGGGAGGAGGAGGAGGAGGAGGAGGAGAGGCAGGAGGAAATGGATGAGAAGGAATAGGAGGAGGAGGAAGAAGAGGAGGAGGATGAGGAAGTAGAGGAAAAAGTCATTCAGGAAGTTCGATGTCCTATGCCTTGCCCATTCACCTTCCTTGCCCCCTTCCCACCCTCACCCTCACCCTCCCCCTCCCTCTCCCTCTCTTTCTCTCTCTTCTTTCTTTCACGTGCATGTGTGTTTATACATACACACACACACACATATATATATGATATATATAATATACATATATATGTATGTATAAACACACACACACACACGTTAAAGAGAGAAGAGAGAGAGAAAGAGAGGCAGAGAAAAAGATAGGGGGAGAGAGAGATAGAGTAAGTAGGCGTGGAAGGAGGGAGAAAGGTAGGAATATGTTAAAAAGTGAAAGGGAAGGCAAAGAGAATATATATATATATATATATATATATATATATATATATATATATATATATATATATATATATACATTGCCCTTTACTCTATACTCTTTACTCTTTTACTCTTTTTTTTTTTCTCTCTCTCTTTTTTTTCCATTCTTTCCCTCCCTCCCTCGACCGCGTTTTCTTTTTTCTTTTTTTTTCTCCTCAGTTTAGTTTACTCCATCGTAAATCGCTGTGCCTTCCTAAGAAACGAATGAAAAAATCGCGCATTTTTTCGACGTCCCAGAAATTGGTCCAAAAAATAAGATTGCAATGAGAAGCCCTCCATCCGGCCCCATTCTTTAAGAAAAAAAAATAAAAGGGGGGAGGGAGGGAGGAGAGTTGACAAAAAAAAAAGAAAATGAGAGAGAGGAAATAGGAAGAAGGGGAGGTTGGTGAGAGAGTGATGTGGAGGGAGGAGGGGGAGGGAGAGGGAGGAGGGAAGAGAGAGGGAGGAGAGCGAGGGAGGAGAGAGAAGGTTGGTAGGAGAAGAAGGAGTAGGAGGAGGAAGAGGGAGGAGGTTGGTTGGAGAGTGATAAGGTAGGAGGGGAGGGAGGAAGAGAGGGAGGAGGGGGAGAGAGGAGGGGAGGGAGGAAGAGAGGGAGGAGGGGGAATGAGGAGGGAGAAGGAGGAGGGAAGAAAAGGGAGGAGCGGGAGAGGATTGATATAAAGGGAGAGGAAATAGAGGGATGGATGAAGGGGAGGGGGAGGGAGGAGGAGGAGGAGGGAGAGGGAGGAGGTTGGTGGGAGACTGATAAAGGAGGAGGGGAGGGAGGAAGAGAGGAAGGAGGGGGAGGGAGGAGGGAGGAAGGGGGAAGAGGGGGAGAGGATTGATAGGGAGGGAGAGGAAATAGAGGGATGAATGAGGGAGAGGGGGAGGGAGGAGGAGGGAGAGGGAGGAGGTTGGTGAGAGAGTGATGAGGGAGGAGGGGAGGGAGGAAGAGAGGAAGGTGGGGGAGGGAAGGGAGGAAAAGGGAGGAGGGGGAGAGGATTGATAGTGAGGGAGAGGAAATAGAGGGATGGACAAAGGGGAGGGGGAGGGACGAGAGATAGAGAGAGGGAGGAGGGGGGAGAGGTAGGAGGGGAAGGGAGAAGGTGGAGGAGGAGGGATGAGGGATAGGGAGAGGGAAGAGGGAGAGAGAGAAGGAGGACAGGGATGGAGAGAGAAGGAGGAGGAGGAGGAGGAGGAGAGGGTGGAGGGGAGGGAGAAGGAGGAAGGGGAGGAGGGAGGGAAGGGAGATAAAGGAGGGATGGCTGAATCAAGGCTTCCTGGGGTGAGGGGGGGGGGTTAGCGGTAGAGAGGAAATTTGGAGGAAACTAGTTCCTTCTTTACGGGAATTAGTTCCTCAAACAGAATCGTTGGTTCTTAAATACCTCTTGAGGCTTTTTTGGTAATTGGTCCCGGAACGAGCGATAATGAATACTTCCTCGGACTTTTTTTTGTATCAACCATCGAGTATATACAGTTTGTACATACATGATTGTAATTGTGTGGGTGTAAGAAGAGAGAGAGAGAGAGAGAGAGAGAGAGAGAGAGAGAGAGAGAGAGAGAGAGAGAGAGAGAGAGAGAGAGAGAGAGAGAGCATAATTATTGCTTTTGTATCCATTGAGCTGTATATCGGGCCAGGTATTTTCACATAACTACAAGATACAAAAAGGGAGAGGAAGAGAGGGAACGGAGAGAGGAAAGCAAAGGGAGTAAGCAAAAATTATCAAGATATACATACATACGTACATACATACTTACATACATACATACATACATACATACATACATACATACATACATACATACATACATACATACATACATACATACATACATACATGAATACATATATAGGGATATAGGGACGAAGACAGAGAGAGAGAGAGAGAGAGAGAGAGAGAGAGAGAGAGGAATGAGAGTAAAAAGAGAAAAAGTAAACGAGATTGAGGTAAAAGAGTGAAAGAGAGAGAGAAAGGAGGAGGGCTGGAGAGAGAGAGGGGTGGGGGGAGAACGGGAGTGAGGGAGAAAAAGAGAGAGAAATAGATAAAGAAAATACGGTAGAAGGAGGCGATAGATAGGTAGAGAGAGAG
Organism: Oratosquilla oratoria; assembly: GCF_046742065.1. Taxonomy (NCBI): domain Eukaryota; kingdom Metazoa; phylum Arthropoda; class Malacostraca; order Stomatopoda; family Squillidae; genus Oratosquilla; species Oratosquilla oratoria. Next base: position 27,626,735 of record NC_134808.1, read on the forward strand.
AGAGAGAGAGAGAGAGAGAGAGAGAGAGAGAGAGAGAGAGAGAGAGAGAGAGAGAGAAGAGAGAGAGAGAGAGAGAGAGAGAGAGAGAGTGCAAGAAATATTGATAAGTTTTCCAATTAATGTCTTGTTGAAGAAGTTTTAATGACTTGGCTATGTATTGAACTGCCTCGTTTGCATAGATCCTCTGTCTGCCAGAGAACTCTTGATACGAGTCTCAAAGAAAACGGATTCTTCCCCAGAGGACAAGACGAATGCTCCATCCACCGTCTCCTTTCGTAGATCGACGCCAAATCCGAAAGATGGAGTAGTGAGCGCAAAGACAAAAGTCTCGTTGATTCTTGCGTTCTTCTTTAGATGAATTAAGTCGCATCTTTAGTTGTTTCTTGGGGTTTTCTTAACTGTGTAAAAGAATGAATTATAATTACAAGTTTGAAAGGAACTCTCAATTTACAATGAGCAGGGTATAACAGTGAACCAGTGTATAATTGATGAATAAGTAAATAAGTAAGAAAAATAAGAAATTAGATTGTAAACAAACCGGTAAATATTGTAAATAAGCCGATAAGTAAATAAAGGAAGTAAATTATCAAATAGTAAATAAATAAATATCTGAAGGGAAACCCAATAACGAGCTTTGTACTCTCCCGTGCAATCGTTTGTCCTTTGTGAAGATGTCCCGACAAACAAATCTAGTGGTTTGTCTTCATTAGTTCTTTGTGAATATCTACGTTAATTTTCACTCTTGCCCAAACCTTATTTATTCACAAAATTTCTTCATATGACCTTCATAACCTTTGTCCGATTTCTGGTGCTATGATGACCTTTTTAGTTTCACCTAAGACGAGGTCTTTTTATTGGAGGACTTTTCGTACGTATAGTTAAGGTTTGGGTATAAAGGCTGTCTAGCCTTTGTTTACCTCCTACCCGCCTCCCAAACCCCCGGATGTAAGAGTCTGGTCTTTGTAGTCTTGGTGCCCGGGAGCCTTGTTAGATTCAAACCCCATCTATCCTTAGTTCTTATGATAATTTGAGTATAAAGGTACGAAAGCTCGCGTAGGTACACACAAGTATGCACGTGTGCACACTTCTAGGTTGACACACATGTGCACACAGACAGGAACACGCTCAAGGAGTGTGTACGTACATGAGCGAACGTACACACACAAGCGAGTGTACACAAAGGCAATCGAGTGTACATAGACAAGCGAGCGTACAAACACAAGCGAGCGTACCAACACAAGGGAGCGTACAAACACACACACACACGCGCACAAACACACACACATCCACACACACGCACACACACACACACACACACACACACACACACACACACACACACACACACCCATACATATATATATATATATATATATATATATATATATATATATACCTTGTGGCGCTGTAGTTAGTGTTCTCGCCTGCCACTACGGCGGTCCGGGTTTGACTCCCGCCCAGGGCTGAAAAAATTTCATTATCACTTTGCTGCAGGTTGTTACTCCAACTCTCGTGGGCGGGGAGTTGGGAGTGTGTGCAAGTAAGGTCGCAGTATTACCCGTAGACCGGTCATATGGCTCTGAGCTCTCATCCGGGAGGTTAATAACTGTCGATCATGTGTCCAACACGTGATCCAAGACCATGGTGAATCACATACACACACACACACACACACACACACACACACACACACACACACACACACACACACACACACACACACACACACACACACACACACGCATGCACGCACGCACATAAACACAAACATACATATACCCTAATGCATACATAAACACTCATTCCCTCACTCAGCCACTCGTTCATTCACTCAATAACTCACGCATCTATTTACTCACTTATGTACTCCACAAGCCAAACACACAAACAAACAAACAAATAAACAAACAAAAATAGAGAGAGGTACGGGTCCTCAACACCCCCTTGTATTCTATTTCCCAGCCTGTTTGGGGACCACGATCTACAAGTTTAATTGTTACCATAATTGGTCTTCTACTAAAACCCAGCCACCTCCGGAACTAGACATCTTTCTCTTGTGTCTTCGTCCCCGAAGTTATCTTTGCTCGAACTAACCATTTCCCTTGCTCCACCTCCCTCCCCCTTCCCCCCTGCCCCCCTTCCCCCCCTTCCCCCCTTCCCCCCTTCCCCCCTTCCCCACTTCCATCTCCTCCTTCCCCCTCAAACTTTCTCCTTTTCCTTCTTCCCTCTTCACCTTTCCCTGTCTCATCTCTTCCTCCCAATCTCCCTTCCTTCATCCTCCCCCTACTGCCCCTCCCTCCCTCCCCCTTCCCTAGTTTCACCCCTTCCTCCTCCACCCCCTCCACCTTCTCCCTTCACCCTCTCCCCTTCCCTCTTTACCTTTCCCTCACCCACCTCCCCCTTCACCCCTCCCCCTTCTTCCTCTTCCCCCTCACCCTTTCCCCTTCCCTCACACTTCCCTCTCCCACGTCCTCCTCCCAATCTCCCTCATTTCACCCCTCCCCCTACCGCCCCCTCCTCTCCCCCTTCCCCCTTACCTATTTCCTCTTTACTCTTCACCTTTCCTTCTCCCACCTCCTCCTCCTCCCAATCTCCCTCCCTTCACCCACACGACCCTACACCCTTTCCCTCTCTCCTTTCCTCCTCCTTTCTCCCTTCCGTCTTCCTTCCCTCTTTCCTACCCCTTCCCTAACCCGTCGCTCCCCATTCACCTCATCCTCCCACTCCCCCTCATACCTCACCCCTAGCCCCTCCTTCCCCCTTCCCATTTCCCCTTCCCCTTTCCCTTTCCCTCTCCCCTCTCCCTCTCCAAATCCCTTTTCCAATTCCCCTACGCTTCCTCTTCACTCCTACTCTCCCCCTCCCATCCCCTCTCCTCCTCATCTCCTTCCCTCACCCCTTTACCTCTCCCCGTTTCCTCTCCCCCTCCTCCGCCCCCCCCCAAAGAAAAGTCTTGCCTGCTTTGCGCATTTTTGGGGGGAGGGGGGAGAAGGGACAGAAATCGCTAACTCTCCCCCCCATGAAGATATGTCATAGCTCACTTTTTTTTTTCTTTTTTTTTTCTTTTTTTTTGCGATTACTAACAACGTGTCTTTGTCAACCCAAAATTGCTTTTACGCGTCCACCCCCACGACGCGGTCGTCCCTTTATCCGAAAAGGCTTCATTTCACACACACGCCCTTTTTTTTATTATTATTTTATTCTATTCTATTTCACTTTATTTTTTTATCTTTTCATTTATTTATTTGTTTATATTGTTTTATTGTTATCATTTGTCTATCTATGTGTCTATTTACGAGTATATTTTCATTTAATTTTTATTTATTTATTTATCTATTTATTTATCTATTTATTTTATATATCTATTTATCAACCATTCTTTCCTCCTCCCTTATTTTTCCTTATCCTCCTCCTCCTCCTCCTCCTCCTCCTCCTTCTCTTCCTCCTCCTCCTCCTCTTCTTCCTCTTGGTATTCCACATTCACCTTGTCTTGTTATCTCCATCGTTTCATTCGTAAATAACCGCTAAGGTGTTTTACACCAGTCGCTCATACCCCAACATTGACCACCAATATAACCCCTATTATCACCACTATCCCACCCTACCACCACTACCACTACCACCACCACTAACCCACTACCACCACCACCGCAATCACTATCACCGCCAACCTACCACCATTACCACAACCATAACCACCACTATCACCATTCACCCCATCCCCACCACCACCACCTCTACCCCCTCCACCACCACCACAATCACCATTTCCACCACACCTCAGCTACCTCAACACAGGTGCACTGGGCTTGTAAAGTCTTGTCCCAGTTTTCAAAACGTTTCGCTCATAAAACTGGACATTGCTTGCTATTGACCGGACCTTTTTGGAAATTGTGTCAACATTCAATATCGCAACGGCTATACACTTCCTGCTCCCCTCTTTCCCCCCACCTCTCCAACTCCCATAGATTTTCTCGCCCCTCTCACTCTTCCCCCATCCTCTCCTCTTCTTCTTCCTCTCTTCTCCCTCCTCTCCGTCTCTTCTCCTCCCTCTCCCTATCCCCTCCCCCTTCTCCTCTGCATTCCTCCCTCTGTCACCTCCTCTCTCTCTCCCTGCCCCTCCTCCCTCTCCCCTCCTCCCCCTGCCCCTCCTCCTCCTCCTTCTTCTTCCTCCCGCCCCCAATTCCCTCCCTCTCCTCCTTCCTTCCTTCCCCTGCCTCACCCTCCTCCCTCCTACCCCCGCCATTCCCTCTCCCTGCCCCTCCTTCCCCTCCTCTCCCTGCCCCTCCTTCCCCTCCTCTCCCCTCCCCTTCTCCCCTTCCCCCCTCCCCCTCTCCCCCTCTCCCGCCTCCCCCCTCTACTCCCCAACCTCCCCAGCTGACGTTGTCTTAACTTGTTCGAACGTCTGTAGGAAGCCGAAGTCGGCGCCAATGCAATGTTTCGTTCGTTTTCCTGTCCTTTGTCTTCTCCTTTGTATTTATTTTCTCAGCATTCTTATTCCCCAATTATTTTCTATTTTTCTTTTCTTTTTTCTTATACACTGTATTTATCTTCTCAGCCTTCTTTCTCAATTATTTGTAACTTATCTGATCCTTTTTCTTCTCCTTTGTATTCATTTCATCGGCCTTCTTATTTACCAGTTATTTCCTATTTTTAGTCCTTTTTCTTCTTCATTGTATTTATCTTCTTAGCCTTTTTTTCTCAGTTATTTACTATTTATCAGATCCTTTTTTTTCTCCTTTGTATGCGCTTTCTCGGCCTTTTTATTTCTCAATTATTTCTTATTTATCTTATCTTTTTCCTTCTCCTTTGTATTCAACTTTTCAGCCTTTTTATTTTCAATTATTTCCTATCTACTACTTCTATTTTCCTTCTCTTTTCCTCTTTTTCTTTTTTATATCTTGCCATCCATTTTTTTTCTTAATTGTTTAATTTTTCTCATATACTTTTCCCTCTCTTTTCTTTTTTCTCTCTTTTTTCGTCTTCCCAGCCGTTTTCTCTATTTCTACTATTTCTCTTTTCTCTTGTCCATTCTCTTCATTCTCGTCTCCTTTTTCTTCTCATTTCACTTCTGCTCTCTTTTCTCCTCTTTCTCATCTCTATTCTCTTCACACACCTCGCCTTTCGGTTCTCCTTTATATTCTCTTTTTCTGGTCTTACTCCTATCCTTTCTCCTTTCTGTCCTTTTTCTCTTCCGTCTTTTCTCATTTTTCTCTACTTTGTGTTCTCTCTCATTATCTCATTTTTTCCTTCTTCTTTCCTCATTTTTCTCGTTTTTATTTGTTTTGGGGAATTTCTTTCTATTTTTATTTTTTTGTGTTTTTTTTCTCGTCCGTTCATTTTCTCATTTTTCTCTTTCTTCCACTCATTATTTTCTTTTTTATTCATATACGTTTATATTCCTCTTCTGTTTATCATCTCATCAATTATCAATTTCATTATTCATTCATCTATTTTTTTGCACGTTGTAGACTCAGAAGAGGCAGTTGAATTGATTATCACTTCACATAACTACCAAATGAAATATGATTCTCATCACTGTCATTACATGTTTAAAAGTAATAACAAGAAAATAAAAGGGATGATAGTAAAACACTTGTTTAACAGAACTCCCTAAGATATAGTCAGAATGTTAAGTTTAATCCCATATCCCATTTATATATATATATATATATATATATATATATATATATATACATACATATATGATTAAAATTTGCAGCAGCTTCTGCATTCACGAGTTTCTTGCTGACATGTTCAACTTTTCTAATACTTGAACGCTGAATATCGTTGAGTTGTCTTATCATATGCCCAAACTTCAATTTGGAATGGATGTAAAGACAATTACTAACTTCTTAATTTTACTAGTAGAGCTTTCGCCTAACTTTAGGCATCTTCAGTACAAATATATATGTATATATATATATATATATTTATATATATATGTATATATACATATTATATGTATATATATATGTATATATATGTATATATACATATATATATTTATATATATATATGTATATATACAGTATATGTATATGTATATATATATATATATATGTAATATATGTATATGTATATATATATATATACATTATATATACATATATATATATTTGTATATGTATATATATACATTATATATATATTTTTTTATATATATATATATATATACATAATATATATACATTATATATATATATATATATATATATATATATATATATTTATATATATACATATACAAACTATGGATTTTCAACGTGCAAATTGGGAGCCAATACGCCCATTTTGTTTTTAATACAAACTACGGATTTCCAACGCGCAAATTGGGATCCAATAACTCCAACAGTTTAATCCAGAGCTGTGCTTCATTCCATAAAAAAAAAAAAGAATCGCAGAACTATTGACTATAAATGTGTGAGGATTTCTGTGGTCATGAACGAGCAGTACTCTTATTTTATTATCATTATTATTTATTTTAACAAACACCATTCACAAAGTTCTTTGTATCATGCAGAAAGAACTCTTTGTATCATGCAGAAAGGGTTATTTCTGTCATGCATAAAGAGCTCTTTATGATGCAAAAAGAGCTCTTTGTCATGCAGAAAGAGGACCTCTTTCTATCAAGCAGAAAGAGCTCTTTATCATGCAAAAAGAGTTCTGTGCATTATGCAGAAAGACCTGTCTACCATGCAAAAAGAGTTATTTGTATCATGCAGAAAGAATGTTTTGTATCATACAGAAAGATATTTTTGTTTCATGCATGATCAGTTCTTTATATCATGCATAATTTATTTTTTATGCAGAAAGAGTTCTTTGTATCTTACAGAAAGAGCTCTTTGTATATTGCAGAAAGAGATCTTTGTGTCATGCAGAAAGAGCTCTTTGTATATTGCAGAAAGAGTTCTTTGTATCATGAATGAAAGGCTTGTTTCTTTCACATAGAAAAAGGGGCTCTTTGTATTATGCAGAAAGGCCTCTTTATTATGCAAAAAAGTTCTTTGTATCATGGAGAAAGAGCTCTTTGTACCATACAGAAAGATCTTTTTTGTATGCAGAGAGAATTTTTTATATCACGCAGAAAATATTCATTGTTTCGTTCATGATCAATTCTTTGTATCATGCATGTGAGAATTATTTTTATCATACAGAAAGAAAACCTCTTTGTACCATGCAGAAAGAGCTCTTTGTATCATACAGAAAGAGCTCTTTGTATCATGCAGAAAAAAATGATCATGCAGAAAGGGCTATTCGTTTTATGCATAAGTTATTTGTATTATGCAGAAAGAGCTATTCTTTTTATCTATGATAAATTCTTTGTATCATGCAGAAAGAGCTCTTTGTATCAAACAGAAGGAGCTCTTTGTATCATGCAGAAAGAGCTTTTTGTATCATGCATAATAAATTTTTTCTATCATACGTGAAAGATTTATTCTCGTCATACGGAAAAAGCTCTTTGTATCATGCAGAAAGAGGGGCTTTTTGCATAATGGATGACAAGTTCGTTGTATTATGCATGAAAAAAATTCGTATGGTAAAACAGTTCTAAATATCATATAGAAAAAGAAGCTCTTTGTATCGTGCAGAAAGAGGGGCTTTTTGCTAGATGAAAAGCTCTGTATTATGCATGTAAAGTCTTCGTATCATGCAGGTAAAAGAGTTCTTTGTATCATGCAAAAAGAGGAACCCTTTGCATCGTGCATGGAAAAGTTCCTTAGATTTAACGAATGGAATAGACTTAGTGACCATGACGTAGTGTGCACTGAAACTATTTTAGTTTTAAGAGAAGATAACTTTATGGGAAGGGATAAGAGGTAGTACGGGACATGGAACTGTCCAGTGTAGGCCTTATGGTCTCTTGCAGTCTTATGTTTTTATGTTCTTACATCATAGTGTACAGTTGCACCTCTAAGAACCTGTTACAGTGCATGGTAGAATCAAGTTAATGTGATCTCGCTCATATGTAAACAAAAGAACGCGAGGAGCTTACTACGGCAGGAGGCGCTGGGTAGCTGTGGCCGAAGCCGTCACTTTTGCCCTATGTACTCGTATGTGAGCGCTGGGGACTGTTAGGGGACCAGTCAACTAACAGCCATCGATGGAAATTGGAGAATAGTGTCTATATTGATACTTTACGTCTTGTGTCTTCAGTTTTATTCACAATTTGTCAAATAAAAACATAAGAATATAAGAATGGAGTAGACTGCAAGAGACCATAAGGCCTACACTAGGTAGTTCCATGTCCCTGACGATCTTTCATCCCTATCATTAATACACTTTACGTCTTGTGTTTTCAGTTTTGTTTGTAATTTGTCAAATAAGAACATAAGAATATAAGAATGGAGGAGAGTGCAAGAGACCATACGGCCTATACTATGCAGTTCCATGACTTTGACCACGTCTAATCCCTATCCATAAAGTTATCTAACCTTTTCTTAAAACAACTAATACTTTCAGTTACATAGTTACCAAGTCTATTCTATTCGTTAACAACTTTGTAGGTAAACCAGTTCTTGCCTATTTCCTTCTTAAACCTGAATTTACCCAAATGTACCATGATGCCATTTTCTTGTTGATCTTTTCATATCTAAAGCACAGGAATACGTTTGATAACAAATCGAATATCGGAATGTCATAGAAAAATATTGCATTTAAGCTAACAGAGCAAATTGGAAGTTTTTAACGCAGACAGAAAAAGAGAGAGGGAGAGAGAGAGAGAGAGAGAGAGAGAGAGAGAGAGAGAGAGAGAGAGAGAGAGAGAGAGAGAGAGAGAGAGAGAGAGGGAGAGAGAGAGAGAATTTTCTGTATATTTCCAGTCTCCGTATGATTTGTTTTTTAGCTTTTTTTTCAGAATTGATGAATAGATCGGATCGGCTTGACTCTGTGTATTTTGAATTTCAGTGCAAGATACACAGAGATTTCTCCAATAACTTTGCTATTAGATTGAATACAAAGCCGACTATTGGAGAACGCGGGAGGGGGGGGGGAGAGTGGAGGAAACAAAAAATATACAAAGTTTGTTCGCAATATTTTTCTCAAATTATTGATCATATTGACAGTGTGAGATTGCTGTTGACAGTATATTTGCAAAAACAAATTGTATTTTCTGTGCAAAAATTTCGAAAAACGGGAGATTTTTGCTCAAACCGAAAGACTAAAGGGATTTTCTTGTGTATATAACCAAAGGCGATTCGTATGAAATGATAATGAATTTCTTTAGTAAAGCTTCGTTTACACGTGGTTTGTTTAGTAGCGGCTAGTGCTAGTTGCAAGTTAACTTACCTAAGGGCAAGTAAGTGTTGACACTAGGATAGTTCGGAGGCAAGTTGATTAACTTTCTGTTCACATTGGGCAAGTAGAGGGGTAGTTTACAAGTCGCTTTTAGCATTAGCGGCTACTAAATGGGGCTAGTTTACTAGCAGCTAGTATTAGTTGCTTAGTAGCCGCTAGCGTTAGCCGCAAGTTAACTTACACGGCAAGTAAATGTCGACCCTACAATAGATCGAAGGCAAGTTGACTAACTTTCTGTTCACATTGGACAATTAGAAAGGTAGTTTACAAGTCGCCTTTAGCACTAGCGGCTGCTTAACTAGCTACGTGTCAACGAAGCTTAATGACCTTGTTAGCATCAAATACTTTCGTTCGACTAAGAGAAAGTCATTCGGCTCGATAATCGACTGTAGGAAAAGTAAAATGAGTAAGATGTCATATCAAGACATTAATAATACAAATACTAAAAATAGCGTTCTTGAAAGAAAGAAAAAACAAAAGAACGGGTGGAGCAAATAAAAGAGGAAGAGCTAGAGAGAGAAAGAGAGAGAGAGAGAGAGAGAGAAAGATTGTATGAATTTCGTATTAACAACCATCCGAAACTAATCATCCATTTTATAAGCTTTATACATCAAGTTTAGTTCTCCCCTTCCTATACCAAAGCTCTATAAACAGAGAGAAAACTTAAATTCAGAGGCGCTGGAAGACCCCCTTCCACCTTCCCCTCCCCCTCCCCCTCCCTCTCCCTCTCCCTCTCCCCCTCCCCCTCCCCCTCCCTGTCCCCCTCCCCCTCCCCCAACATGAGGTGTGACCTCAGCGTCAACTCCTATGGGAGGACGATGACCTCAGAAACACAAAGAACATTTGTCAGAGTGCTCTTTATCTTCAACAGGGTGCTTCCATCCCTCCAGAATGTGCTGGGTTGGCCTCTGGAGGGAACACGAGAAGAAAGATTTACTGCTTGAAGCGACCAATAGGACCTCAAATCTATTCACTCTCAAAGTTACATAACCTAAAGTGAAGAAAGACCTTTGAACGCGAGAGGGGAAATTTAGGGGCAGAATCTACCTTCAGGAGTTCAGGGCCTCGAATGTGTTTACTCTCAAAGTTACAAATCCTAAAATGAAGAAAGACCTTTGAAGGCAAGAAGAGAAATTTAGGAGCAGAAGCTTCCTATGAGGCTTCTAGTTTATCAACTCCCAAAGTTACTAGACCTGAAAAGGATAGATACCCGTGAGTGTTGGTCATAGGTAGTGCGCTTCCATATAAAAACATAAACAAGGTGTTTGGTCAAACAAACTTTTGACAAACACAATCATGACTTTTCATTTCCTTGACCGGGAGATGATGAAAAAGCTCTTAGAGAACTTCATCCGCCCTAGACTGTAGTATGCAGTAATGGTGTCTTCCCCGAAGAGAAGAATATAACAAAGATCGTGAAAATATATGGAACAACTATCAAAATGGTCCCCGTTCAAGAGGACGGATCCCATAAGGAAAGGTTAGAAAAACTGGACCTTCTTTTATTAGAAGAAAAAAGAAGATAGATGGCTGACAAGATCGTTGTTTTCAAAGCAATGATAGATGTGGACAACATTGGCAGATGTCTCTATTTAGAACTGGAAGGTGACAAGAGGTGTTAGGAGGAAAAATGAAAAAATAGATATACTTAAATTTTTTATTAAATAATACCGAATAGAAAATGAGTCAATTTAAAACCAGATTGACATATAGACAAAGAAACGAAACCCTGCGATTGTTTGTGAGTTTGTACATATATGTGTTTGTCTTTGTGTTCCTACACATGTGGGTGTGAGTATCTGTGTATATTTACATAAATGCATATTACCCAACAAAACATTTCAACTAAATACTATTAAAGTTCAAATAGAGAAAATATTCGTTTGATCTAACCTCGAATAAATCAATTTGGTTAAATATGTATACGATTTAGTGCATGGCCAAAAAATCATGTTATCATATACAGGACCAATCAGAAACATGCAATTACTTCAGAAGGAACTTATTGTCAAAATTTATTCATAAAACAATGTAAGAGACAAGAAAAAAAAATGTTCGAAAAAGAGGTTCGAAAAAGAGGGACTAGTGAAAGATGAAAGAGAGGAAAAAAGAGAGCGATAGGGAATGACTGGGCTGTCAGTCACAAGTGATGAAGACAAATGGGGAATGATGGAGGGGAATGACGTGAGAGAACAAAAGAGGATTACTGGCGGACTCCGCTCCGCCGGCCGTGGAGTTCGAACCAGGAAACCAGACCCAAACCCACAACGACGACAGCCATAGAAATCGTGTTCAACCAACCCATATACATATACATATGTATGTAAGCGTATTTATGTATGTGTGTCTACGTATGTATGTATTTATGTATGTATGTATGCACGTATGTACGTGTTTATGTATGTTTATGTATGTATGTGATATGTATATATGTATGTGTGTATGTATCTGTATATATATACATATATATACATATATATATATGTGTATATATGCATGTATGTAATGTATGTATATATGAATGTATGTACGCATGCATGTATGTAATGTATGTATATATGAATGTATGTACTCATGCATGTATGTAATATATGTATATATGTATGTAATGTATATGCCGTATATATGCATGCATACATGTATGTATGTATAGAGCCGGTGTGTGTGGGAGAGGTTGTAAGTGTAGGTTTATGTTTACCTAATTGTGGCATACAGGAAAGGAACAACACTTGTGGGGTTCTGTCCCTCACTCACCAATTTATTAATTTATTAGACCTGGCTACAAATTTACTTTGTGTGTGTGTGTATGTGTGTGTGTGTGCGTGTGTGTGTGTGCGTGTGTGCGTGTGTGTGTGTGTGCGTGTGTGCGTGTGTGTATGTGACACGACCGATCAGGAAACTTCACACAAAATGATTCTGTAAGAGGTTCGTAGATATAGGTAGACAAGTAAGGTAGAAAGAGGGGTAGTTAGTGAGAGTTTCATTGTTATTGGATCGGCTGTTTGGTAAACAACAGTTCGTAAGCGAGAGTTGCATTTTATGGGTTAAGAATTTTACAGACACAGCTGAAGGCGAGGAATTGTGTAACTTTGCTCTCAGCGTTATGTTTATAAACAAGTGCCTGGGGACCCGATTTCATTGTTGTATGACGTATTGCTGATGTGATCTAAGTCAGTGTGCAGTGAATTCTAGACTGTTTGAGTAAACAATATTGCATGCAGAGTTGTAACGGAGGATCTGATTGGACAAAGGGTCGAGGAGATCATGCACATAGGTGAGGTTTATAAATATAAAGTTAATGATCATTGGACTAAAGAAATCATGACGTCACTTCAGAACTGACTTGGGACCTAAATTGAATGTTCTCAACAAGATTCCTTGAATGTAACTGAGAAAAGCAAGTTGTAATAATTTGAAGAAGAAAATCAAGAAAAATCGTCACAAGTTTAATTTACTTCGATTGAAGACTATAACTGAAGGAAAAGTGGATGATTGGAAGCATGGGGCCTACCGACTAAAATCATGAGTGACAATCGTACGTCGCAAAGACAGTGGCGAAAGGAAAGTAGAAATTGATAGACGTACTAAACCAAAGTAAAGGCGCGTGAGAAAGACGGGACTTAGGGGAGTCAACAGGGCACACAGATTCAACCAATCAGACGTCAGACAAGTCTAAGGCCAAACCTCTTCATTTCCTCCTCCAAACTCTCCTTAACCTTCATTTCCATCACCCCCTCTCCCTCTCCCTCCACCTCCACCTCTACCTCCACCTCAATCTCAACCACCTCCCATCCACTACCTCTACTTCAACCCCCTCCCTCTCCACCACTTCCACCTCCATCACCTCCACCTCCACCTTTCACCACCATCTCCACCTCTCCCTCCACCTCCACCTCTCCCTCCACTTCCACCACCATCTCCACCTCTCCCTCCACCTCCATCTCCACCTCTTCCTCCACCTCCACCACTTCAACATCTACCTCAATCTCAACCACCTCCCCTTCCACCTCCACCACCTCAACATCTTCCTCAATCTCAACCACCTCCCCTTCCACCACTTCCTCCTCCACCACTTCTCCCTCCACCACTTCCCCCTCCACCAGCTCCACCTCGATGATCCGCCTCCCACTCGTCCTCATGTCCAGGAACTTCCTACCTCTCCATCAGACCTGGACCTCGGTACTTTGACCTCACTTCACCTTGAATCTCTGTAAGAGAAAATCTGAGGCAATCAGCTGGCGACCTTTTGGTCTATAGTCAAACCACCATGAAAAAATTATCTCTCTCTCACAGAGAGCTACGCGCACTCTCACACACTCTTTTCTCTCTCCCTCTGTTTCTCTATGTATCTTTCTCCTCTCTTTCTCTCTTTGTCTTTCTCTTTCTCTCTTTTCTATCCCTCTCATGCACACGTACATGGACGAGATTGGGGGGGAAAAAGCCATCGGAAATCTTATTTGCTCCAGATTGGAGTATGCTGTAGTGACGTGGTCGTCACGCAGAACAAAAATAAAAATAAAAAAATAAATAAAAGTTAAAACAAAAAAACTGTTCCCAGCTGAGCTGACACAACATGAAAACAGAGTCCAAATATCTGGAACTGCCGACATGAGAAGAAAGAAGAGAAAGAGAGAAAGAGAGAGAGAGAGAGAAGATATGATAACAATATTCAAAACTATGTAAGGAGTGCTACATTGGCTTCTGACCCAGGGCAGTAGGCGGGATACAGGTATGACCCGTCATCCATGAGGAGCTAAGATAAGAGGGAGGAAGGGGTGGTGGATGAGAGTGGAAGGAGTGGGAGTAGGTACGTGCCTTTGAATTGGCTACCTCCCTTATAAGGGGGAAAAAAAGCTCTTGGTATATAGACAGATGTAAGGAATAGACACAATAGACAAAGAAACTTCTTATTATGAGACAGAAGGAAAACCAGAGGACGTGGAGGGTGGGGGTTATCACACTGGGATATCTTTCCTCCGACACCCTACTTCCAACTTCCTTTTGAATAACTAAAATATGACTTCGCTTACATATATCTAGACTTCTCTAAGAACATTTCAACAGTCTGTCTAACATTCGTACAGTTTACAACCTCTTAGTTCATTATTCAGCTTTGCTATATATATATGACGGAAAGATAATTTGATATTTGGAGATTTGAAAAATCCAATATTGTAACCGAAGTCGTTTTTACTCGAACGAACACTCAGCGGTCGGCGCTGATGAAGGCCATGAAATCCCAGTGTGATAACCCCATTATCCCTTTTGATCCCAGGATTTATGTATGTACAGTACAGTAGACCTAGGCCTACCCAGGCCATACACACGTAGGTCCTCCTGTTAGAGGGATATTTTCCTTGCTGGCACTGTATTGCACAAGTTACTCAGCGTAACTAGATGCAAAGAAGAAATACAGTTTTCCATGTATCAATTCATGAAACAGTATGAAAGACGAAATAGTAAACTCAGACAACTTAAGCAATTTTTTAGTGAAATTTGACCTAGCCAAGTACATACATGGTATCTGTGAGCCCAGTTCTGGTCCAGACTGTTGTCTATCTGTAGACCAAAAGGTCTCTTTCCTCTTATATGAGATGCGAGCAGCTAAGTCACGTATCCACATTCCACCCATTCCACTCCCTTCCGTCACTTTTTTTTTATATCCAGAATATTACGATCAGGTGAATTGGATTAGATAAATATATGCACATACGTAGCGACAGGAAATGCGAGTGTGTGAGAGAAAGAGAGAGCGAAAGGGAGGGGAAGAGAGAGAAAGAGAGAGAGAACAAGAACTGTGTATATGTCACACCATTTCAGAACTTGGATAAGTCTTATCCCTTGGCAACCCCCTCCTCAACCTCCCCCCTACCCTGAGAATCTTAGTGTGGTGGTGATAACAAAGAGCAATATAAATGTATACAGTATGTATATATATATATATGTATATATATATTTTTTTTCTTGTGTGTGTGTGTGTGTGTGTGTGTGTGTGTGTGTGTGTGTGCGTGTGTGTGTGTGTGTGTGTATGTGTATGTGTATGTGTGTGCGCGCGCACGCATGTGTGTATGTGCGCGCACAGATGCGTGTGTGTGTGTGTGTGTCCTTCCTTTTTAAATTGCCAAGACGGACATTCTCCCACCTCCCCCCCTTCCCTACCTTCTCCTCGCATTCATCCTCCTTCTAATCCCCTCGTCCACCTTCTCCTCCCCCACCACCACCACACACACACTTCTTCAGCAACTTCTATGCTTCTCCACTCGGAAGTAAAAATAAAAACCAACCCTTATCCCTCCATTCTGATTCCTTTAAATATATATGGTAGGACATCGTCCCCAAGGATAGAAACGCTGGACATTGTCGACAAAATACTCAAATACTCCTCTTTCCACCCCATCTCCTCCCCCATCCCATCTCCTCCCCATCCCATTCCCCCCTCCTGTATTGTTCTGTTACCCCTTTTGTATTCAGCAAGTAAACTCAACATTTGTTTTCGTAATTTCCTCCCACCTCCCCCATTTACATACCCCGTCATCAACGCAGTCGATCGCACCCTTCCCCCATACACACACACAATCCAGCATGTCCCTATTCTGGTCCACCATAAAGCTCTTCCTTTGCATCCCCGACCCTCTTCTGCAATCCGTCACACCTTATCCCCCATACACACACACTGTCCAGCATATCCCCATGATGACGCTCCACAATGCTTTTTCCCTCCACACCCACCCCCATCCCCCATCCCCCCATCCCCCATGCCCATCCCCATCTCCATCTGCAACTCATCACACCACTCCCCCCCCCACACACACCACAGTCCATGGTATTCCCGTCCTAATACCCTATAAAAACGGGCCCTGCACGATCTATATTATTGCGCAATATTCCGTACAGTATTGTACAGTATTATTGTCCACTTTGCCGACACCATCTACCATTTTGGTTGTGACTAAGGGGTTCCAGAGGTCACTGTCATCTAGCCCGGCCATCACGAACCATCCCCACACCGTCAATAATATTGTGCAATACGGAATATTGCGCAATAATATTGATCATGTAGGGCCTGCTTAAAGCTCTTTCTCTCCATCCCCCATACCCCTTTCCTATCCCCCATCCCCATCTCCCAATCGACTTTATAGTGGATTACAGTGAAAAATCATTGGCATATAAACAGCTTTTGTTCTAAAGATTAAGCCATGAACACAATTTATAAAAAATTAAATTGGACAAATCAGAAATTAATTCATAGCTCAGCAAATGAAATGTAACTAAATGAGAAACAGATTGATAATGAGATAAGTGAATAACAAACAAATAGCCAATGATGAACAGTTGGATGGGAAAATTAATTATTCATTAAATGTGTGAATAACCAAGGACACACAAATAAGCATGCAAATAAGCACAGATATAGCTATTTGGATTAATTTGTAGATCAATAGGAAATTAATAAGTAATGAGTACATGAATATTTGCAATATAATTTATGAAAAGCATATAAATTAATATACAAATAAATATTGGTCTCCCTCTCCCTACCCTCCTCCCCCTCCACACCCGCACTCACCCTCTTCCGCTAACATAACTTGCCTTCTATTTGCTTGTTGACTTTTTCTCCCTCTTCTATACATCCAACTCCATCATTCTTGCCTTTCTCTGTTGTATAGTCTCATCCGCTCCGCAACATATACACACAGACCCCCTCCCCCGTTTTCTTTCTTTTTTCTGGGGGGGAGGGGGGCAAAGGAGGGGTCCTGCATTCAGGTTTCCTTGCAGGCGGGGGCCCGGAATAATTCATTTCCGGAAATTTTGTTCTGGGTCACATAGTTTTATCTGGGGTGGTCCGCTTTTCAGTTTTGTGTGCGCGTAAGTGCATACGAGCGCTCCTACATTTATATATATATATATGTATATATATATATATATATATATATATATATTTATTTATATGTATATATATGTATATATATATATATATATAATATATTCAACAAGAACCCACTGTGTTAGATAAGAAGAAATGAAATAGATGATATCCATATATTTCGATCACGAACTGTGATCCTCTTCAGTGGAATACATAGTGGAGCCAAAGGCATGTCTTATGTACATAAGACATGCCTTTTGCTCCACTATGTATTCCACTGAAGAGGATCACAGTCCGTGATCGAAATGTATGGATATCATCTATTTCATTTCTTCTTATCTAACACAGTGGGTTCTTGTTGAATTTTACGAATGTGTTACGACATTACTTTGTATATATATACATATATATATATATATATATATATATATATATATGTATATATATGTGTGTATATATATAGATATATATATATATACATATATATATATATGCATATATGTATATATGTATGTAATGTTGCTGACATTGTATAACTCTGAAGACGAACCCGGGGTAGGGTTCGAAACGTCGGTAGTAAATTCTGTTACTCTTGAGTTCAGAGTTTGAAATTTTCCGATAACATGACTCCTGGACTCCAGCTCTTTATGAAAGTATATATATATAACTATATATATATATACTATATATATTTATATATATATATATATATATATATATATATGTATATATATATATATATATATATATATATGCAAGCAATCACATCACCGTGATACAAAAATGCAAAATAACCACAGGAGAAGGGAAACTTGTAGACAGTAAGTACTTTCGTATATTACATCTTCAGATTAAATGACAGAGACACAGAGTTGTGTTTGAATGTAAGTATCAGGTGGCAACCATACTCGTAGGGGGGAAGGGGGGAGACAATACAATGTGAGGAGGGGGGATGACCTTACCTCTATCGACCTGACCAACATATAAGGCTCAATTCCTTGTCAAGATTGTAACAAATTTTATATTGGACAAACTGGGAAAAACTTGGAAACAAGGTTTTCCTAACATAAGTATAGTGTGATATTTGCCCAGGAAAATATGCGTTATTTCAACATAAAGCATTATACAACCATCACATTGATTGGTTTAAGGCAATAATTTTAGCCAAAGGAAAAAGCCTACAAAAAAGAAATATAATTGAATCCTGCTTAACATCAGGCACGTTTGATAAAAATATAAACTTAAGCTATGGTCATTTTAAATGTGATGAATTGGTAACCCAAATGGTCACCAAGATCTTTCCGCCAGATTGAGCCTTATGTGTAGGTTAGGTCGATAGAGGTAAGGTCATCCACCCTTCTCACATTGTATTGTCTCCTTCCTTCCCCCCTATGGTTGCCACCTGATACTTACATTTAAACACAACTCTGTATCTCTGTCATTTAGTCTGAAGATGTAATATACGAAAGTACTTACTGTCTATATATATATATATATATATATATATATATATATATGTGTGTGTGTGTGTGTGTGTGTGTGTGTGTGTGTGTGTGTGTGTGTGTGTGTGTGTGTGTGTGTGTGTGTGTGTGTGTGTGTGTAGTATATAAGAAAACTTCACTATAACAAAAGTACCTTAAGGCTATATTTCTTCAGTTTAAACATAAAGAAGAGCGGAAACTCTTGTCTTCCCCTGCATGTCGAGAAGAGCAGCTCTTCGTAAATCGACACTAACAATACACTTAAACGCCACAAACTTCCCCTAATGGGAGGCTAGGACAGTGCCCCTTACAGAGCAGTTTGTAACGTGGAATTAAATGAACCATATCTTGGGTTCAACTTCGCCGGTGGCAGAGTTCGAACCGCCAACCCCGAACCCCCCTCGACTTTCATATGTAACAACGCCCGAACCCGCTCGGCCACCGAGATTCCAGATCGATGATAATGTCAACAATTACTTCACTTCAGTTCGGAAAGGCCTCATCTTTGCCACATCTCCATAATCGACGTTCCACAGGTTTGAGAAATACGATCGCTGTCTGATTTGCATAATCAGTAGCGTAACTTTACTATTCATGGGTCTGATCCAGGAAGTATCTTATAGTTGACAGCGTCGTAACTTATGAGGTTGTGACTTACGACATCGCACCTTAGGTCGTAATTTGGAAAGTCGTATGTCTCGATATTGTAATTTAGTGCATCGTAACTTATGTTAACTATGTCGTAAGTTATGATATTGTAAGTAACGATATCGTAAGTTACGATATAGTAACTTAAATATCGTAGCTTACGATATCGTAAATTTTGATATCGTAACTAACGACAGCGTAACTTACTATATCGTAACCCATGATATCGCAACATACAATATTACAAGTTACGATATCGTAATTTATGATACTGTAGGTAACGATATCGTAAATTACGTTATAACTTACAGTATCGTAGCTTACGATATCGTAACTTTCTATGTCGTAACTTACAATATCGTAAATTACGATATCATAACTCACGACATCGTAACTCGCGACATCGTAGCTTATGACATCGTAACTTACTCCTGATTGTCCTAGCTTCCTCAGCATTATTATTATCACCCTCATGATCATCATCCTCAATCCCCCATCCACGCTCCCTTCTCAACTTCATCCTCACCCATTCGGTGTCTCTGTAGAACGTCTGGTACTGTTTGGCCTCAAGGTACTTCGCCTCTCTAAACAACAACAAGAGCAGCCCATGAACCGACTGTGTGACCCTGGGATCTGTTCTTCAGGGGTCGGGGGAGAACGGGGGGGTTTGGTTCCTTCACCGGTGGTGGAGACCTCGCCTGCCACAGGCATTGAGGCCCCAGAGTCTGGCAGAAAGGAGGCAAGGATTGTTTAAGGTAGAAGACGGTGTCTTGTACTTAGGCCCTGACCGCAGTTTTTCGTTTTTGTTTTTTGTTTTTTGTCGTGTCTTGTTTTGTTTTATTAAATTTTTACTTGTTTTTGTCCTGTCCTATATTATTTTGTTTTATTCAAATTCGTTCTGATTTACTATTTTTTTATACGTTTTTCTTTTTTCTTGGGGGGGGAGGGGAGGTGTTCTGAATTCGACTTTTCTTCTCCTTTTCCTTTTTCCTTCTTTTTTTTTTATTTTCCTTCTCCCTTCTTCCTCACCCTGCTTCTCCTGCTTCTCTATCCTAATTCCCATCCTCCTCATCCTCCGCCTCATCCTATTCCATCTCCTATGTACTGTTCCTATTCCCTTGTCTTTCCTTTTCCTCCTTATCCTCTACGTTTTCTTCCTCTTCCTCCGCTTCTCTTCAAAACAATCTTTCTCGTACTACTTATGCCCTTCCTTCAGCAGCTCTTATTATAACTCACGAATCACCCTTCCACACCCAAACCATCACACACATCCCCACACACCCTCGGAGAGAATGGGGAGGGGGAGTGAAGGGGGTGGAGGGGGGAGTAAAGGAGGGGTAGGGGGAGGGGGAGAGAGGTTCTGGTCACTACTTCCCCCTTCACTTCGAGTTTGGGTCTTCTATTCTTCTTCCTGAAGCTCCTCGTATTTTCAGTCTCACCCTCCTCTTCGTCCATCTCTATTTTGTTTGTTGTACTTATCGTCCTTCCTTGTTTCCTTCCTTCCCTCCTTCCTTCATTCATCCCTTTATCCTTCCCTCATTCATTCATTCCCTCCGTCCTTCCTTCCCTCCGTCCTTCCTTCCCTCCGTCCTTCCTTCCCTCCTTCCTTCCTTCCCTCCTTCCTTCCATCCTTCATTTATTAATCAATCAATTCTTTCATTCATTCATTCATTTATTCCCTTTCCATCCATCCCTCCTTCCGTTCCTCCTTCCTTCCATCCTTCATTAATTCCTTCCCTCTTTCCTTCCATACTTTTCTTCTTTCCATTCCTCCTTCCTTTCATCCTTCCTTCATTAATTCACTCCCCCCTTCCTTCCATATTTTCCTTCCGTTCCGTTCTTCATTCCTTCCATTCTTCCTACATTAATTCCTTCCCTCCTTCCTTCCATACTTTCCTTCCTTCCTTCCTTCCTTCCATCCTTCCTTCATTAATTCCTTCCCTCCTTCCTTCCATACTTTCCTTCCT
>NC_134808.1:27652994-27657994 GCF_046742065.1 Oratosquilla oratoria
AAGGGATAGCAGGAACTTGTGTATACAAACGTTTAAGGGCGAGGAAAAGGGGGAAGTTGTGTCTGTGTGTTTATATTTGTGTAGGTTCGAATATATTGTTTATGTATATTGTGTGTGTGTGTGTGTGTGTGTGTGTGTGTGTGTGTGTGTGTGTGTGTGTGTGTGTGTGTGTGTGTGTGTGTGTTTGTGTGTATGTTGGTGGTATGTGTGTGTACGTGTGTGTGTGTGTGTGTGTGTGTGTGTGTGTGTGTGTGTGTGTGTGTGTGTGTGTGTGTGTGTGTGTGTGTGTGTGTGTGCGTATGTGTTTGTGTGTGTGCGTATGTGTGTGTGCGTGTGTGTGTGTGTGTGTGTGTGTGTGTGTGTGTGTGTGTGTGTGTGTGTGTGTGTGTGTGTTTTTGGTTGCATGTGTAGTTTTGAATATATTGTTTATGTATGTATATTGTATGTTTCTGTGCGTGTGCGTGCGTGTGTGTATGTGTGTGTGCGCGGGAACTTGTGTATACAAACGTTTAAGGGCGAGGAAAAGGGGGAAGTTGTGTGTGTGTGTGTGTGTGTGTGTGTGTGTGTGTGTGTGTGTGTTTGTATGTGTGTGTGTATGTGTGTGTGTGTGTGTGTGTGTGCGTGTTTGTATTTGTTTGGTTGCATGTGTAGATTTGAATATATTGTTTATGTATGTGTATTGTATGTTTCTGTGCGTGTGCATGCGTGTGTGTATGTGTGTGTGTGTGTGTGTGTGTGTGTGTGTGTGTGTGTGTGTGTGTGTGTGTGTGTGTGTGTGTGTTTGTTGAGATATATTTGTATATTTGAATATATTGTTTATGGAGTAATAGAGTTAGTAAAGAAGGGTAATTGAACGCTAAATGTGATTTTTTACTGAGTGAAGATTAGTTTCTACTCATGAAAGAATCCTGGGTGACTCTTGTCCATAGGGATACCGCAACCGTCCTTATAATTTTCATTGATGAAAATTTGTGCAGACAATAACCCATAAGGGGTTTTCAGAAGCTTTTAGTACTTGGTGGATATAAAAACATTTACTGTTAAATTCACTGTCGTTGTTGACGTTCCCTAAACCAGTTTCCCAACCTTTTCCGACCCTAAGGACACCCCTGTGTTTAGGTGTAAGTAGTTCAGCACCCCCTAACTTGTATCTTTTTACTAGAGGGATAAAGGAAAGTGTATGCATTGCTTCCCTGTACCCTCTAGAATTGAATCCAGGCTGGGAAACGCTGTCCTGGACTCTCTGGACAAGCAGTCACGTCTCCCAGAGGAACGCCCCATGGCTGGAAACGAGGTTTTCCCACAAATCTCTTAAAGAGTATATGTTGTGTCGTTGGCGTGCGTAATTGTGTACAGTGAAGTCTTCCATAACGTGTTGCATAGTTTATGATGAAGCGTTACATCCTGGACATTTATCAGTTCATTTCACTGCTGGAGGCTTTTCTGGGATAATAAGAAGCCTTACATAATAAGTGGGAATTTATGAGCTAAAAGATTTTGAGAAATATTGGTTTCAGAGATTCGGTTCTGTTGTGGAACCCATCTTCTACGGGAACACAAATGTGTTGGACTACATATGTGTGGTTCAGGAACAAAGGGTCATCCCAACCAAAGTATAGTTTTTGAGAAAAACGCTCTCAAATTTACGTATTTTTTATTTTATCGTATTACCCGTGTTTAACTCGAAACCAGTACAAGTGGCGGGGATGCCCCTCTGTTTCTGGACGCCTCATATGAGGAGTGTTGATGGAGATAATCAAATCCCGATCTACTTTAATATTGTGGTATTGTACATTTGTACTACAAGGACTCTGGGGTCTTCATGGCATGACGGATTCATACGTCTCAACCTCCTGAAAGGTTTCAATGGTTACATTGTACATAGATAGCTGCGTCCAACTCTATCGGTCTTCGACACTGTATTGCGTCAGCCTCTGTTTACTAAGCACTTGGTTAGGTGATGCTTAGATAGTGAGGGTTCTTTCGACATCGGAATGGATATTAATTCACTAGAATCAGTACAGAAGAGAATGACCAAAACGATGTATGGACTTGGAAATTTACCTTACGGAGACAGGCTTTAGCACTCTAACTTACACTATCTGGAAAGATGTCGAGTGCGGGGGTGATCTAATAGAGGTATTCGAATGGTTCAAGGGCTTTAACAAGTGTGATGCAGAGAAGATCATCATGCTAAGACAGCAGATTAGAACTCGTTGTAATAGGTTTAAGTTGGACAAATTTAGGTTAAAGAAGGAAATAGGTAAGAAATGGATTACCAGTAGAGTTTTAAATAGAGGGAATAGTGAGCGCTGATGAAAAGTGTAATGGACATGGAACTACCTAATGTAGGCCTTATGGTCTCTTGCACTCTCCTCCATTCTTATGTTCTTATGAATGCCCTGTATGAGTGTGGAAAGACTGTGCCATGCGATCATTAGTCTCTTGAATGAAATACAAAATACAAAGATAGAAGAATGCCGTCACTTTTGCCCTAGGTGCGCTTTGTGGAGTGTTGGGGCAAGCAAATAACATTTACTGCTTCTAGAAATCAAAGAGGGATGCAGGATTCAAACCCACAAGCTCTGGGCCCAGAACTGCGCCTTTTCGTCCCTTCCTGGACACTCAAAAAAGTCATTTTCGAGGAGTGCGGGATTCGAACCCACAACTAAACTTTGGGTCCAGAACCTTTTCATCCCTCCCCACACATTCAAAAATGTCATCGGAAAGGAGTGCGGGATTCGAACCCAAAGCAAAGCTCTGGGTCAAGAACCTTTCCGTCCACTCCCGGACACTAAACGTCATCGGAGAGGAGTACTGGATTCGAACCCAAAACTAATCTCTGAGTCCAGAACCTTTTCATTCCTTCCCAGGACACTCAAAATGTCGGAGAGGAGTGCGGGATTCGAACCCAGAGCTAAGCTCCGGGTCCAGAACTTTTTCGTCCCTTCCCGGACATTCAAAACGTCATCAAGGTTCCCCGGATTTCCGGAGGCGAATTGACAGCATCACCATCAAGGATACGGTCGATTTGCTGACGATAATCGACACCCCATCAGACCGGACGCCCAATATGTCGACGCTGTGGTCGATCTCATGTGTGTCGAGCGAACCAACTCGTCCACTGGCTTCACTCTGTACACCGTTTTTTTTTTTTTTTCACTACTATTTTTTTGTTTTGGTTTTTATCTTTTTATCTTTTTTTCTTTTATCTTTAATTATTTTATGTATATTTCTATGTATTCATATATTTACTTAATCTATTAGTTTTATATATTTAATGTGATTTATTTAATTCTATTTGTTTATATACATAAGAACATAAGAATGAAGGAGACTGCAAGAGACCATATTATCATCTTTTATTTTATTTTGCTCTCTCACTCGACCAACCCATAGCATGACCCCACACTGCACAGAGGTCCTCCTAAACTGCAAATTAATTACAAATTATACTCATGTGTATGAACGTGAATGGTGTGTGAAAGTGAATAAATACAAAGTTACGTAAATGTAATGTTGTGGTATTAAGATGGATATGTCAAGTGCGAAGAAGTTAGTGTGTACTACATAAGTTTGTGTGTTCGTACGTCTGTTTCTACGTATTGAATGCATGTTTTTTATGTATAACAATAGAATTGCCTGGCGATAACACTGATAGTACTAAAATGATCTAATTCAGCGAATGTAGTAATCAATTCAAGATAGATTTTGAAAAATATAAGAACGATGGAGACTGCAAAAGACCATAAGGCCTACACTAGGCAGGTCCAAATCCATTACTGCCTTTCATCCTCATCCATAAAGTTGTCTAACCTTCTCTTAAAACAGCCAAAAGTTTTAACGCTCACTACGTGGTTATGGGGTCTATCACATTCGTTAACCACTCTACTGGTAAACCAATTTTTTTTCATTTCCTTCTTAGATCTAAATTTGTCCAATTTAAACCCATTACTTTTATTCATTTTGTCATTCTAATAATTTGATTTGCAGTGAAAGGGCTAACCTAGATATCCCTTTGTTTCTTTGTGATGTGGCGTTTCCCTTTAGTTTTTTTTTTTTTTTTTTGAGGGGGGGCTCATACCCAATCGGGCCTCAACCTTGCCGGTGGTCTAGAACTGTTCGAACGCGGGAGACGGTGTCTACAATATATCACAGGATTGACAATACGCGGAGGAACCTATTGCCTCACAAAGTGATGTCATCAAGTGACCTTAGGTTCAAGGTGAGCAGCGGTCGGGAGCCATGACATACAGTGAACCCCTTCATAACCTCTGCGCCGCGGCCAGGATTCGAGCAGACCCCGAAATCCCCACGCGGTTACCAGACACGCGCTCTGCCAGACGAGAGTCCACAGCTCTGAAGTAAAAGAATAGATAAATAAATAAAAGATAAAATAAGATATAACAGAAGATAGAAGTAGATAAATGAAAAAACAAATGTATAGATAAATGAATAATGTATAATTTAAAAGAATAGATAAAGATGAAAATATAAAATAGAAAATTAAAATAAGTAAATTAATAAATGCATAGATAGATGAATTAATAAAATTCCAAAAATAGATATAATATAACAAAATTAAACAAAGAAAATAGAAATGAATAAATGAAGTAGATAAATAAATGTATAAATAAATGAACAAAGATGAATAAATAAATCAATAAGTAAACAGAGTGAATGAATAAAGAAATAGAATAAAATGAATATTAAAAATCGACAAAGAACAGTATTCGCAAAGGCTTTAATACTGGAAAGTCAAAGAGGATTTCCCGTGGCTGGAATAAAAGAGTAGAGCGATGGTGGTCGAGCGGCCTATAGCGCTAGTGTCTGAAGGTGAGTACCTATTCACACTACTAGTTTAAACAGTGGTGGTATCGCATAGTCAAAGAAAAAGTGCGCGGTTGTGTGTGAACGGCTCCATTGACTTACAATGTCAGTTGACCGCCGCGGTTCAAACCGGTACTGTGAACAGGGCCTAAGGGCACCAAGGGTTTAAA
>NC_134808.1:27662994-27672994 GCF_046742065.1 Oratosquilla oratoria
TGTGTGTGTGTGTGTGTGTGTGTGTGTGTGTGTGTGTGTGTGTGTGTGTGTACGTGTATGTTAACTCGTTGAATAGTAAACATACGAACACGTGTGCAAGCGCAAGCACACAAAGTTATACATACACGTCCACACTTGTAAACACACACACACACACACACACACACACACACACACACACACACACACACACACACACACACACACACACACACACACACCACTCTCTCTCTCTGTCTCTCTCTCTCTCTCTCTCTCTCTCTCTCTCTCTCTCTCTCTCTCTCTCTCTCTCTCTCTCTCTCTCTCTCTCTCTCTCTCTCTCCCTCCCTCCCTCCCTCCCTCCCTCCCTCCCTCCCTCCCTCTCTCTTCCTTTGTTAGTTTTGTAATTGAATGAAAAGTCTCCTAATAGTCTATTTTTCCATTTTCACTGAAAGAGAAAGGTAGATAAAACTAATGAAACAAGGAAGAAACAGTGAGAGAGAGAGAGAGAGAGATTGAGAGAGAGAGAGAGAAAGGGAGAGAGAGAGAGAGAGAGGGAGAGAGAGAGAGAGACAGGGGCGAAGTATGAGTACGTAGTGGTGGTGGTATTGTTGGTAGTTCTCGTGGTTGTTGTAACAATATCAGTAGTAATAGTAGTAATAGTAGTGATTCTTAGCTTCTTCATCTCTCAGTATATCCCTTATTTTTGTTTCTTCTCCTTTTGTCATTATCTTCCTCTTCTTCAGGTCCTTCGTTTTTTGTAGGCTTTTCCTATTTTGGTCTCCTCCTCCTTCAGGATATTTTTCTTCTTTCTTTTTTTTTTTCCTCTTCTTCTTCTTCTTCTTCTTTTTCTTCTTCTTCTTCTTCTTTGTTTTCTTTTTTGTTTTCTTCTTTGTCTTCTTCTTCTTCCTCTTCTTCTTCCTTGTTTTTCTTCACACACACGCACACATACATACGGACTTCTTCTTCTTCTTCATTTTTTTTTCTCGATATGACCACAGCGACACAAGGATTTCCTTATTTCCCCGAAGAACCGAAAATCGTCAAAGAAATTGTCACAACAACGATCCTCCGGTCGTGAGCCGAGCCCGTTAGCCACCGAACCACTACACACCCTCAGTGGGTATGAAGAAAGATACATAAGAAGAAAGTCATAAAAATAAAGGAGACTGAAAAAGACCTTAAGGCCCATAGTAGACAGTTCCGTTTCCATTATCACCTGTCATCCCGATCCATAAAGTTATCTAATCTTCTCTTAAAGCAACAAGTTGTTTCAGCGCTCACTATATGGTTGCTATGTCTGTTCCGCTCGTTAAACACTATTGGTAAACTAGTCATTATATATAATGCCAGTGTTGTAGACGGGGGAGGGAGGTTTGGAGGGGAGGGTGCCGGGAGGGAGCTGGGAGTGGATGGGAGAGGTGTGGGGGTTTGAGGGGGGCTTATGGGAGAGGGTAGGGGAGGTGGGGGGCCTGGGAGGGCTTGGAGGTTTTGAGAGGGAGTATGGGAGGTGGAAGGGTTTGGGGGGCTTGGGAGGGGGTAGGGGGAGGTGGGGGCCTTAAGGTGGGCTTTGGGGAGGGTAGGGGTGATGGATTCTTGGAGGAGTTTGAGAAGACTTGGGAGGGGTTAGAGGGAGGTGAGGTTTTGGGGGGATTGGGAGGAGGAGGGGGGCTTGGGGGAGTTGGGAGGGTTGAGGGGGGGGGCCATTTTAACTAAAATCTAAACTCGATTCTCTTCCGTCGATCTCTCAGTTCGAAATGAAGAAAAAACTGGTGTTTCGTCAGCATTAACCAGCGTTTCTATCCTTGCGGGACAATATCCTACCGAAGAGATGAAGGGAGTTATACAGGTGGCCAAAGAGAGTAAGCACTATGTATTTATGTTCTGTATGTACTGTATATATCTTTGTATGTATGTATATATGTGTGTATGTATATAATTATATATGTATTCATGTATGTATATATGTGTGTATGTTTATAACTGTATTTATGTATGTATCCCTGTGTATGAATGTGTCTATGTCTGTATATATATCTGTATGTATGTATATCTATGAATGTGTGTATGTATGTATGTATGCCTGTATCTATATCATTATGTATGTATGAATGTACGTATCTATATATGTACGAGTATGTATGAATATATGTATATATGTGTGTGTGTTTGTATGCATGTATTTATGTATAGAGAAATAGTTACTGAAACTGTAGGTGATCACTAGGGTTTTACAGTGGAAAAATATAAACAAATCACACCCGTAAATCCACCAATTCGAGAGGTCTTAAGAGGAAGGGGAGAATGCGACCCTCCAAGCCAAGGCAAGTAACGTCGAGAAGAAACACTGTACAATGAATCACGAAGCCCTTTTTGCACCGTAAGCGCGAAACAATGTGATATGGGTGTACGAAAGAAAATGAAACGTATGTCCAACGTGGGGAGATGAGTGAAAGCTTTCGAAAAGTATCGGACCACCCTTGTATGCCAATACCTTTCTGACTGATTGTACATGTTCGTATATTGTGTGTTTGTTTTTTGTTTTGTTTTCTGGGTAGAGGTATTTTAATGAACGTTGGAGTATACATTTTCTGTACATATATAAAGGGAAGGAAAGAAAGAGAGAGAGAGAGAAAGAGAGAAGTATTTATTCGGAGTTAAGAGAAAAATAAAGAGGTGAAAATAATTAGAAAGGATGAAAGATGAGGAAGCAGAGGGAAAGATTAAGGTTCAAGGCAAACAAGGAGACAAACAAGAAGATAAATAAACAAGGAGGACTAAAGGAAAAAAAAAGAAAGAGAAAATAAGACGAGAGAACAAAGAGACAGATGAACGAGCCAGTTAGGAGTGAGAGACAAATTGAAACTAATAGAGAAATGGAACGACTCAAAAGAACAAGAAGGAGTGATCAATCGCCATCAACTCCGACCCATTTCCATCTTTCGGATCGAACAAGTCACCGCCAGATGTTGAAGCCTCCAGGGCTGCCAATGACTCGCTCCACTTGAGCAGGCGTACCAAGTGAATAGGACCTTGGCGTGGCAAGATGGAAGCAGACTGGACTCGTGTTCTTAAAGCCAAGGTTCGAGTCTCCGTGACTGCTGTCATTATTTGAAAGATGTCACTGCAACTAGTGATTTGGTACATACACGCACGCACGCACACACACACACACACACACACACACACACACACACACACACACACACACACACACACATATATATATATATATATATATATATGTATATCTATATGTGTGTGTGTGTGTGTGTGTGTGTGTGTGTGTGTGTGTGTGTGTGTGTGTGTGTGTGTGTGTGTGTGTGTGTGTGTGTGTGTGTGTGTGTGTGTGTGTGTGTGTGTTTATAAAACTGTACTATCGGGGAAAAATAAAAGTAGAACAGAAATATCCGTATATTTCGACCACTGTTTCATCTTCGGCAGATTTTAATTTTACAGTTGTGCTACTACATCCCTACTCATATACGTATGTGTATGTGTGTGTGTGTATACATTATATATATACATATATATATATATATACATATATATATATACATATATATGTATATATATACATATATATATATATATATATATATATATATATATATATATATATATATATATATATGTATATACATACCTAAAGTGAATCGCTAGTAACAGCTAGTATCATACAAATAATTTCTGACAGTCGCCCTTAGAATCAAAACGAGGTCTCACTGGATGCCAAAGCAATACCTATGGCTCAGTCGGTAAGGTATTGGTTTGGCATCAAGCGAGGCCTCGGTTCGATTCCCGCGGCGACCGTAGGAAATTATATATATATATATATATATATATATATATATATATATATATATATATGTGTGTGTGTGTGTGTGTGTGTGTGCGTGTGTGTGTGTGTGTGTGTGTGTATGTATATATATATATATATATATATATATATATATATATATATATGTATATATATTTGTTCCAAGCATCCATCACTCTGTGTGGGAAGCTTTTTTTTCACATCTATTCTGTAATTATATTTTTAGTTTCTTTTCGTATATTCTTGTTTTTCCATTGTCCTATTTCAATAAATCATTCTTATCTAAGATTTCCATTCCCTTCATATTTCTATAGATAGTAGGTCTCCTCTTTCCTTTCTTTGTTCCAGAGTTGGTAATTCTAATTTGGACAGCCTTTGTTCATGTGTCATTTTGTGTGTGTGTGTGTGTGTGTGTGTGTGTGTGTGTGTGTGTGTGTGTGTGTGTGTGTGTGTGTGTGTGTGTATTAAGGCCTGTGATCGCCCCAAGTAATACAATCTTGCGGCTCTCTTTACCTCTCCATCTGAACAATGCTCGACTGCAGAGGAGCGAAATGGGAATATTGTATAAAAAATGATGATAAATGATGTACGCCCAGGATGGAGAAAGAAAGAAGATGAATGGAGGGAAGAAGATGAGGATGCGTGGAGGAGAGGAGCAAGAGGAGGAGGTGGAGGAGGAAGAGGTGGAGAAAGAAGAAAAGTAGGTGATGAGGATAATCAAACTATGACAGCTCATTGGTTGTGTGTGTGTGTGTGTGTGTGTATGTATGTATGTTTATGTGTATGTATAGGTTTATGTGTGTATGTATGTGTGTGTATGTGTTTGTATGTGTGTGTGTGTATGTGTGTGTGTAGGTTTATATGTGTGTGAGTGTGTGTGTGTACGTGTGTGTGCGTGTGTCTGCATGTGTCTTTTCGTGTGTTGATACGAATACGAATGTAAATGTTCGGCCAAGAGCCGTTTCCGTGAGTTGTTGAATATTAGAGCTTGCATGCGTTCGTGCGTGTGTGCGTGCGTTCGTTCGTGCGTGCGTACAGGCGGAGATCTTTTTAAATCAATTTTTCCAGCATAGACTCTGTTCCCCTATCCTGTCTTAAAGCTGTGATTAATTGAAGAAGCTTTTACGTCGCTCGCCGAGAGAACAAGAGCCGTGGCTCAGTGAGCATATTTCTGATGGAAATAAAAAGAAAAAAAAGAAAGAAAATTAAATAAAGAAAATAAAAAGAAAAGGAAAGAAGTGTGGACGTGTACTCTTTTAGATTTTTTATTGTTTAGTCGTCTTTATTTTCTTATTTGTTTATCTATTTAATCATTTGTTATTTATTTACTTGTTTGTTATTTATATGTTATTCTATTTATCTGCCTTATAGAATTAATTTATTTATATATTTTTTCTGTTTATCTATTCATTTGTTTTTGTTTTTTGTTTTGTGGATTTGTTTATTATTTGTTTATTTATCATTCATTCTTATTGTACAGTGTTTATCTATCTATATTTTTTTCTTTTTGAAACCCGTAACCTTTCTTTTTTCAATTATATTTATTATTTGTTTTTATTTTTGTGTAGGCTATTTTCTTTTTTCTGCGTTTTTGAGTCCCATAATATATATATATATATATATATTTATATATATATATATATTTTTTTTTTCCTTCTTTTTTTTCAAATAAAGTCGACTTGCACAGTTGAAAAGGTAAGCATACGCTTTCGGAGAAAATTCAGAATGTTTTATGTTGTTTTTCCCAAGCGTCTACATCGAAAAACAAATATTTTTAAATTTATCATTTCTTTGGACAACCGTACGATTCACTGTACTGAGAGAATCCTTAGTATAGTCAGATTTTTAAGTTTGTCTCAGTCACTTACTAGGATCAATAATTGCGATTTAAAACAAAAGGTTTCCTGGCTTGCTGGTGTAGTGGTACCGTGCTCGACGGCTAATCCAGAGATCCGAGTTCGATCCCCTCCAGGATACCATGATCTATGCAAACAAGTAACGCAGAATCAACATGTATACAATAAGTGTATATCCTGCTCGCAGTGTGTGTATGTAATTACCTACCTAGTTGTATTCCACGGGAAGGGGACATACGCTCGTGGTGTCCCGCCTTTGTATCTCGCAGTGTTTACTTTGCTCTTAAATTTGTGGTTTTTGCACACACTATTGATTCATCCAGTTTGATTCATCTGTGTGTGTGTGTGTGTGTGCGTGTGTGTGTGTGTGTGTGTGTGTGTGTGTGTGTGTGTGTGTGTGTGTGTGTGTGTGTGTGTGTGTGTGTGTGTGTGTGCTTTTACTACAAGCGTACATTACACGTGTGCTTTCAATATGCCATTCCCAGGCCAAGATTTTTCACAGCCAAATAATTATCTTCACAGTTAGACGAAAACAATTTAATTTTGGAACAAAACGAGACTACAGGATCTGAACATTTCTCACTTTGTTTCGTTCTGTGTTTTATGGAGTTGAACCTAGATTTGTAAAGATACTATTTTGTTGTTTGTTTATATCGTAGATTCTGTTCCTGTGTAGGAATGTTACACACAGAGGCCCTGCAGGGTTTGAAGAGAAAAAGAGAAGTAAATGGATATTGTAACTCTTAACTAATAGCTATTGGGCGAGAGGTCTTGCGTGGAGAGGGTTTGGGGCTGCCTGACGGGGAGGAGAGTTCACAATATATATATATATATTTATATATATATATATATATATATATATATATATATATATATATATATATATATATATACTGTTTATATATATATATATATATATATATATATATACGGTATATATATATGATATATACATACATATATATATATATATATATAAATATACATATATGTATAAAATATACATATATATATATATTTAAGATTATTTCAGACAAATGAGAGAGAATGTGGGTGGGGAAGGGCAAACGAAGATGTGTTAGGAATAGAGTTTATTGCCCTAACGTTGCGACCAACTTGGTCTTCTTCAGAGGACTACAGCATTACAGACGGATCACAATTCTTATATTCGTAGTGAGAGGGAACCCGCCAAGGTATGAGCGTCATGTTTTCCCTTTGGCTAACGATTTAATTATTAGGACACTTGCTGCTTTCGAGAGGCATTTAAATCCGTCTCTGTCGTTGTTGTTCTTGTTGGCGGCGATATGTGCAGCTTCCACAGTTTTTCTCATTTTCTTCTCAAATCCTTCGTGTAGAATTTCTGCGTTGTTCCAATCAGGTAGATGTCCACATTTGTCCAGGTGACGAACCAGGGAGTTAGATGTTCTATGAGCCCTGAGATCGTTTTTGTGCTCATTCAAGCGTTTATTGAACCCTCGACCTGACTCACCGAAATAAGATGATGGACAACCGTTGCATGGAATACGGTAAATGACACTGAGATTATTACGCATATTATTATGTTTCTTAAATATTTTTCCTATTTTATTGGAAGATATTTTTGCTATATTTATTCCACCTTTTAACAAATAATCATCAATAGCTATGGTGTTTATAGAATTAGGGACAGATGCAACGGTTGTCCATCATCTTATTTCGGTGAGTCAGGTCGAGGGTTCAATAAACGCTTGAATGAGCACAAAAACGATCTCAGGGCTCATAGAACATCTAACTCCCTGGTTCGTCACCTGGACAAATGTGGACATCTACCTGATTGGAACAACGCAGAAATTCTACACGAGGGATTTGAGAAGAAAATGAGAAAAACTGTGGAAGCTGCACATATCGCCGCCAACAAGAACAACAACGACAGAGACGGATTTAAATGCCTCTCGAAAGCAGCAAGTGTCCTAATAATTAAATCGTTAGCCAAAGGGAAAACATGACGCTCATACCTTGGCGGGTTCCCTCTCACTACGAATATAAGAATTGTGATCCGTCTGTAATGCTGTAGTCCTCTGAAGAAGACCAAGTTGGTCGCAACGTTAGGGCAATAAATTCTATTCCTAACACATCTTCGTTTGCCCTTCCCCACCCACATTCTCTCTCATATATATATATGTATATATATACATATATACATACATATAGAATATACATATATTATATATATATATATATATATATATATATATATATATATATATATATATAAGTCAAAATAAAAATATTCTACTCAAAAACGCTGTGGAAGTCGGGGACAGGTGGTATTACGGTGACACTTTGAAAGTGTCCTAAAAATATTCTTGAAAAAGCGCTTGGGTAAGTCGGGGTCAGGTGGTATTCTTCTTCTTCTTCGTCTTCTTCTTCTTCTTCTTCTTCTTCTTCTTCTTCTTCTTCTTCGCGTTCCTCTTCTTCTTCTTCGCGTTTCTCTTCTTCTTCTTCTTCTTCACGTTCCTCTTCTTCTTTTTCACGTTCCTCTTCTTCTTCGCGTTTTTCTTCTTCTTCTTCGCGTTCTTCTTCTTCTTCTTCTTCTTCTTCTTCTTCTTCCTCGCTTTCTTCTTCGCGTTCTTCTTCGCGTTCTTCTTCGCATTCTACTTCGTGTTCTTCTTCGCGTTCTTCTTCCTCGCGTTCTTCTTCGCGTTCTTCTTCGTGCTGGGGATCCCGTGTTGTAGTTCCACCCCGAGGCCGAGGCCGAAGGGGATAACGAGGGATTAGAGCGCGGAAAGCTGCGGCCGTATGCCGCTGTTTGCGCAGCCAGGCCCCCGACTTGTATATACTGTATATATATACATATATATATATATATATATATATATATATATATATATATATATATATATATATATATATGTACATATATTGAACATTTTTAGAAGCTCTGCCATGGGATTCGAACCCTGACCGGTGCGTCCATAATCACGATGTTTCAAAAGGACTGTGCAAGTCCCCGACCACGCTTCACGCAACATTAGAAGATCTAGTCTCATTTTCATCCAATTCCCGTATTAGGCGAGCTCACCGACAAGTTGTGTATGTTAAAGACAGATTGAACATTTTTAGAAGCTCTGCCATAGGATTCGAACCCTGACCCGTGCGTCCATAATCACGAGGTCAAGACGCTAGCAACCGAGCTACGTGTGATGGTTCAAAAGGACTGTACAAGTCCCCGACCACGCTTCATGCAACATCAGAAGATCTAGTCTCATTTTCATCCAATTCCCGTATTAAGCGAGCCCACCGACAAGTTGTGTATG
Organism: Oratosquilla oratoria; assembly: GCF_046742065.1. NCBI lineage: Eukaryota > Metazoa > Arthropoda > Malacostraca > Stomatopoda > Squillidae > Oratosquilla > Oratosquilla oratoria. The sequence continues at coordinate 27,671,946 of NC_134808.1, forward strand.
TTAAAGACAGACTGAACATTTTTAGAAGCTCTGCCATGGGATTCGAACCCTGACCCGTGCGTCCATAATCACGAAGTCAACACGCTAGCAACTGAGATATATATATATATATATATATATATATATATATACATATATATATATATATATGTATAATATATATATATATATGCATATATATATACATATGTATGTATATATATATATGTGTGTGTGTGTGTGTGTGTGTGTGTGTGTGTGTGTATGTGTGTGTGTGTGTGTGTGTGTTTATATATATATATATTTATATATATATATATATATCGAGAGAGAGAGAGAGAGAGAGAGAGAGAGAGAGAGAGAGAGAGAGAGAGAGAGAGTTTCGCTGCCTACGAGTTATTCAAGTTCAGTTAAAAAAGAATTAATAAAATCGACCGGCGACAGACAAAACACATGCGCAGTAAACATTATCCACAATATGGGCAGACAAATCACATACAACTCACAACGTCGATAGAAAAGGAGATTAAGTCGGACCAGGCTTAATTACACAAAGGATTAAAAAAAAGGACAGTAATTCTGGAAATGAATAGAACGTCCTAAAAGGAAAGATATTCTTACAACTATGTCAAACAAACTGACAAGCTGGCGATGGAATTTGAAACATGATTACAGACCTTATCGTGTGCCAGGTGCCTTACATTTCTTCGTGAATAACCGATTTTATTTTTCATTTTATTTATTTTATTTTATTTTATTTTTTGCAAGAATAGATTTCTCGGGAACCTTACATTTCTTGGTGAATAACTGAATCTTTATTTCTTCTATTTTTTTTTTTTTTTTTATAATAAGAATAGGTCTCATACTTACCAACCCTACTGATCCAACGTAGAACTTAATGTTAATTTCCAAAAGCAAATAGAACTTTAATTTCTAAGCGTTTGAAGTATTTTCTATGTGTTATTTGGTTTTCATACTAGCAAAGCTATAAAAATATATTAGCTCTCGACAATGAAAATTATATTTGTTTAGTCAAAATTCGGAATATGACGGAACCATCAATGGTGAGG
>NC_134808.1:27680494-27697994 GCF_046742065.1 Oratosquilla oratoria
ATACCAACCTTTCCCTCCACTACTCAACCACATTCGGCAAGTTCTCCAGCTCCGAGAGTAATCCTACGCAATCTCTTCGGGTATCGAAGAGGCTTTAGATGAAGTTTTAAACATATCCTTCCCCCGTTGCAATGCTTCGGCCGCTTCCCCTTTAAGGTTCAACCTCCTTTCCCCATCAGAAGCTCCGTCATGGGGTGATGGGCCTTGACTACTGGCGCCCTTCAACAAGGTTCCCAAGGTTCACCTTCAGGCACTGATGTATGATTCTTTTCTTCTTCATCTTCTTCTGTTGTGATATCTTTTGTGGTGTGATTTATCATATATATATATATATATATATATATATATATATATATATATGTATGTATATATATGTATGTATATATATGTATATATATATATATATGTATGTATATATATATTATATATATGTATATATATATATATATATATATATATATATATATATATATATATATATATATATATATAGTGATTTTTTCAAGTGTTTCTGCCCCAGAAGTTAAATGCAAACCTATAACCACCTACCATACCCTATATTAAAAATAGAATAAAATAAACTCATGGACGGTCAAGGTCCAACTTAGAACGCTGACCAACATATTTCTAATCTCCCATGCGTCTTACCGCCTCGACCTCTCTGTTCTTCTGAATTTCTTCAAGACGTCCCATGTTCTGCTCCAGTATTCTCACTTCCTCCATGTTCACGTTTCACCTCTCCAAACACTCCTATATACAATCCTATATTCCTTTTAGTTTCCCTATCCTTCTCCTTCTACCAACTTTTGAATTTTTTACATTTTGCCCTTGATCTATTTAGCTATTTATTTACGCATTTGTTTTTTCATTTATCTATCTGTTTTGTTTGCATATTCATTTATTTATTTGTTCATTTGTTAATGTATTTGTTCATTTATATATCAACTTCTTTTGTTTGTATGTTCATTTATTTATTCATTTTTCCATTCATTTATCTATTTATTCACATCCATTTATTCATTTATTTATTTGTCTATTTATTTATTCATGAAATTATTCATTTATTCGTTTAATTATCTATTTATTTTCCAAAATTATTTTTGATTATTCGTCTTACGTGACTACTATTTCGTCAGAGCTCATTTCGTTTTCTCTACCACATACACATTCTCCATAGTCCTCTTTTATTCATCACGGTGAGCTATTTTCAGTTTAAAAACATACACACACACATTGATAAATATATGTATTATATGTATTTATTTATTTGTGTGTGTGTGTGTGTGTGTGTGTGTGTGTGTGTGTGTGTGTGTGTGTGTGTGTGTGTGTGTGTGTGTGTGTGTGTGCATGTGTGCGTGCGTGTGTGTGTGTATTCACTTGGTCTTTTGGATCACGTGTTGGACTCGTGATCGACAGCTATTTCCCTCCTGGAAGAGAGCTCAGAGCTCGTAGGTCCGATCTATGGGTAATGCTATGACCTTGCACACACACACACCCCCAACTCCCCGCCCACGAAAGTTGGAGTAACACCCCTCAGCGCTGCGATACTGATATTATTTCAGCCCCGGGCGAGGATCGAACCCGGACCTCCGTAGTGGCAGGCCAGAGCTCTAACCACAGCGTGTGTGTGTGTGTGTGTGTGTGTGTGTGTGTGTGTGTGTGTGTGTGTGTGTGTGTGTGTATGTGTGTGTGTGTGTGTGTGTGTGTGCGTGTGCATGTGTGTGTGCGTGTGTGTATTCGTGTGTGTGTGTGCGCGCGTGCGTAAATGATGCAAAATCTCCTAATTCATATCTTACTCCTCAATTGAAATTCGAGTTCAATACATCTGTGATAATTAGGATGCCTCACTCGACACTCTCAGTGCTCATCCAGACATGGTAACTCTGGCGCTCAAGAAGCGTTTAAACGAGTATACATTGTGTTTAACATCGAGTAGGTAACCTTGTTAATAACTTCTTTGCAAGCGACTTGACTTAGTTTGTGGAGAGGATTTGCAAATTGGTCCTTATGGCCTGCACCCATCTTGAGGATTACGTTGATCTATATCATCGTCATAAGCGGTAGAAAGATTTTCAATAATGATTATAAATACTTAATTAGTCATGAATATGTGTGATTATGTCTCTTGAAAAACTGATACTTTGGGATCAAAGCTCGTTAGGACTGTTGTGGATGCGATGATAATGTTTGAGTAATGAACCACACACATGCGCCCGCGCACACAGACACACACACACACACACACACACACACACACACACACGTATATATCTACTATATATTTGTGTATATATTGTATATATAATGTATATGCGAGAGAGAAAGAGAGAGAGACTGAGTCAAATAGTGTTTTTTTTTTGTTTTTGTTTTGTTTTGTTTTGTTTTTTTGGGGGGATTGCATTCCCTTAGCGTAGAAACTGGATACACCCTCATCACAGCATTTTTGGGAAACAATTTGAACGAAAGAGGTAATATCCTAAGTTTTGGTCCAAAGCCCTCTAAGTTCCTATGGCCCTCGCGAGTTTTGGAATTTCGCGCGAAAAGGAGCTAAATCGAGGTAGATTCAATCTTCTTTCTAGTCGAAGCCGGGAGAGCTCCTCTAAACTGATTGAAATCCTCTGGCGTCAAGCTAAACGTTGTTAGAAGTGGCAAGTTTCATCTAGCGGGTGTAATTGAGGTTTAAGAGTCAAATCGCACTCTGTGTGCTACTGTAGTTTCAGAATCGTCTTGTACATCTGTAGGCTTAGGTTCAGTTCCTGATGGTTAATGAATGCCCACTAATCTTGGCTTTCCGAGCACTCAAGGCAAAGGAGACGGACTCATCCGCAGCAAAGCGTCTCTTGGCGTAAGACCTACACTAGGTAATTCCATGTCCATCACCACCTATCATCCCCATCCATAAAGTTATCTAACCTTCTCTTAAAACAACCGGTAGTTTCAGCGCTCACTAACTACATGATTACTAAGTCTATTCCATTCGTTAACCACTCTATTGATAAACCGGTTTTTACCTATTTCCTTCTTAAATTGAAAATTGTCCAATTTAATCCATTACTGCGAGTATTGCCCTGCTGTCTTGATATGATGACCTTGACTGTATCACCCTTGTTAAAGCCCTTGACCCATTGGAATACATCTATTAGATCACTACGTACTATACGTCTTTCCAGAGAGTTTAAGTTAAGGTGCCTCAGCCTGTCTTCGTAAGGTCAATTTCTGAGCCCATATATCACATATATATTACACTAAAGGCTCATATCACGGACACAAACCCACACTGTCGCTATCTTTGCAACTGTTGCAGAAGCCTTACAAAGATATTTGCTATAGAGGTTCTTTCAGGCTGAATAGAATTGTCTGGTCTTAGCCAGAATGAAATAAATAAGGGTTTATCCCTTTGACACCTCGCGGTCCCTCTTTGATCTAAATAAAATATCCTTTCTTAACCAAAGAGAAAAAAAAAGTATCTTTAAACTAGACACCGAGGTGGAATGGGGTGTTTAGACATGTTTCTGTTTGCCTACATTAGTGTGGACCAACACGACTAGGACACAAACAAACAAACAAACAAACACATGCCTCTCCATCTTAGCTTCAGTTCTATTGTGAGTTTGCTTTGCCATCAAGGAGTTGTATAAAGACCATTTCTCGAACCATTGTCACGGGATTCCTTCTTTATTTACAACCACTGTCAGCTCCCTGATGAGACAATATTCCTGGGCGTCTGTATCCCAAAAGCAGAGGTAAGCATAATTAACAATGACTCGCTATGCAGCGATTGAGGCGCCGAAATTGGCGCCCGGAAGGAGGTGCTCTTGAATACCTTCCTGGAGGAAAGACAAGGTGTCTTCTTGTGGCGCCAACAGAGCCATCTAGCGGCGGTATGGTGGAGTGGAAATTTAGCTTACAGCTTTATGTAAGGAGACATTCTCGTGAGGAACTCGACCAAGGCCGAAGCAGACACCTTTGCCCTATGTACTCACATAGACTGTGCAGTCACTGTTAACCGTTTGTATAAGAACATACGAAAATAAAAATGGAGAGGACTGCAAGAGACCATAAGGCCTACACTAGGCAGTACCATGTCCCTTGTCACCTGGTCATCCTTACCCATAAAGTTATCTCATCTTCTCTTAAAAAGATCATTTGTTTCAGCGCTCACTAACTGCATGGTTACTAAGTCTATTCCATTCTTTAACCACTCTGGTAAACCAGTTCTTGCCTATTTCCTTTGCAGTGTACAGTATAGTTGAACAGTAAATGTTTGTGCGTCAGGTAGATATGAGGAGGAGGAGGAGGAAGGGGGAGGAGAGAATTTTTTTTCTCTCTCTCTGAGTGAAAGCTCAATAAAGTTGACTAACTGGTATGTTTAGCTGCAATTTGAGTCGTTCGGCTTTATTGTAGCTCTAATCATACAATGCAAATTGTATACATATGTCCATATACATATATACATGTACATGTGCACACGCACACACACACACACACACACACTATATATAGATATATATATATATATATATATATATATATATATGCAATAAAAACACTAGGAGCGTGTGTTCACAAATGCGTAAGTAACCACTAGGAAAAGTTAACTAACGAAGCAGAGCGCCCTGCTTCGTTAGTTTACTTTTCCTAGTGGTTACTTACGCATATTCATATATATATATATATATATATATATATATATATATATATATATATAATATACATATATATATATATATATATATACACGTATGCATACACGAGTACATACAGATACACACACACACACACACACACACACACACACACACACATATATATATATATATATATATATAAACAAATATACGTATACATATATATATATATATACATATGCAAATACATATACATATACATGTACATGTATATTTTTTTATCCTACCTAGCCTCAAATTCATGTACACTTCCAACTTAATCTATATCCTTGGTTTCCAATTATATTTAGATTTGAATTCATGTATTTTTCGAGTTTGGGCTATATCACCCTCTAAGCTATTCCAAATACTTTTGCATCTTTATGGAAAAATATTTCTTCACCCCGTTTCTTGATTTGTCCCCATGATCTCTTGTTTGTGTACACGTTTGTATGTGTACACTTACGTGTGTGTAAACTTTCGTGTGTGTACACATACGTGTGTGTACATGTGAATGTGTGTACATGTACATGTGTGTAGAGTAACACGTATGTATTTGTACATGTACGTGTGTGTACACGTACATGTGTGTACTAAGAGCTATAGTAACACGTATGTATGTGTACACGTACATGTGTGTACATGTTCGTGTGTGTACACGTATATGTGTGTACCAGGAGCTATAGTAACACGTATGTATGTGTACACGTACGTGTGTGTACATGTTCGTGTGTATACACGTTCGTGTGTGTACATGTACATGTGTGTACTAGGAACTATAGTAACACGTATGTACACGTACGTGTGTGCACATGTTCGTGTGTGTACACTTACGTCTGTGTACACGTACATGTGTGTACTAGGAGCTATAGTAACACGTATGTATGTGTACACATAAGTGTGTGTACATGTGAATGTGTGTACATGTACATGTGTGTAGAGTAACACGTATGTATGTATACATGTACGTGTGTATATGTACATGTGTGTACCAGGAGCTATAGTAACACGTATGTACACGTACGTGTGTGTACATGTTCGTGTGTGTACACGTACGTCTTTGCACACGTACATGTGTGTACCGGGAGCTATAGTAACACGTATAAATGTGCACACGTACGTGTGTGTACATGTTCGTGTGTGTACACTACGTCTGTGTACATGTACATGTGTGTACCAGGAACTGTAGTAACACGTATCTATGCGTACACGTACGTGTCTGTACATGTTCGTGTGTGTACACGTACGTCTGTTTAAACATACATGTGTGTACTAGGAGCTATAGTAACACGTATGTATGTGTACACGTACGTGTGTGTTCATGTTCGTGTGTATACACGTACGTCTTTGTACATGTACATGTGTATACTAGGAGCTATAGTAACACGTATGTACACGTACGTGTGTGTACATGTTCGTGTGTGTACACGTACGTCTTTGCACACGTACATGTGTGTACCGGGACCTATAGTAACCACTGGTGTACACAGAACAATATGCCCAACTCGTCCCTCAGAAGTTGACTTCCCGTCCTCACCATTCCAAGTCATCTCATTTCCTGCAGCTGTTAATTAAATAACAAACAGTCGTCGTCTCACTCGAAATGCATCTTCCCAGTTAACTTTCCAGTTAACTAAGAAGCGTTTACGAACTCGCTCGGTTAGATAACTTTACGAATAAATCTTCAGTAGCCCTCTCCTCGAGGGAATTGGTTACTTGGAGAATTACCCGATACGCTGAGAAGATTAACGAACGACTAAAGTTAGTTCTCGCACATCTAGTAACTCTGGACTTTTGTTCCAGAAAGAGAGAGAGAGAGAGAGGAGAAAAAAAAGAGAAGAAAAAGAGAGAAAGAGACGTGGAACTTAGAAAATGTATCTGTGTATTATGCAAATATGTACTTATGTATGTACGCACGTATGCATATATGCATGTATGTATGTATGTATGTATGTATGTATGTACACATGTATGGATGTGTACGGCTTAGTATGTGCTCAGGTATTTATATTTGCGTTTATAGTACGTATGTGTATGCATGTGCTACTATCAATGTGTATTCATGTATGACGGGGTATCACACTGGGCTATTTTTCCTTCAACCTCCGATTAATCGGCGATACCGCCTACCTCCAGAATTTTTTCCGCCGGAAAATCACTATGTCGAACTATTTTTTTCTCAATAATTCACAAGGAATTTTATTTGATATCATACTGGAAGAAAATTATTTTCCTTCAGCATATTAGATTTATTCCCGATAGCTCCGGGCTGCAAATCTGCTAAAACAATCGGAGCAAAAGTAGTTTAGTGCGATAACGCCTTAAGGGCCACAGCTGGGATCATAGAATGGAAACTAGTGGTAGTTAGTGGGTAGTTAGTGGTTTAGTTCAGCGTTGAATTGGTTTTCTGGAGACTAAGCGACGGTGATGTAAAAGCGCCGCGGGTTGAATCCCACACTCGTTTAGGCGTTTTCACTGACTGGTGACCGTTGGGATCGAACTCGGGTTCTTATTACGTCGAGGCGAGTTTGATTCCCAAAGCGCCTTTGTTTTCTTTGTTTTTGTTTATTAATTCATTTTTATGATGCGAATTGACTTATCGATTATGTTTTTCATTTATACACGAATTACGTTACGATGAAAAAATACATAAAAAATAAAGGAAAAAATCACCTACACCATAATTTGTATTCTATTTGTTTCTCTTTCAGAGTCATATATATATATATATATATATATATATATATACAGTATATATATATATATATATAATTTTTTTTTTTTTTTTTTTTTTTTTTTTTTTTTTTTTTTTTCGAAATAAAACCATGGAGCTTATCATCGTCTCGTATGTTTATCATACTATTTTGTTCAGTCAAGTTCAAACATAAAAATTAAAAATGAAAAATTAATATTCGCATCAAGTGAATAAAAGTTATTATTATGAGCTGGACTGGCATATATGTATGTGTATATATATATATATATATATATATATATATATATATATATATATATATATATATGCATGTACGTATATACGTATGAAACTTTATTATTATTATTATTATTATTATTATTATCATTGTTATTTTTAGTAGTAGTAGTAGTAGTAGTAGTAGTAGTAGTAGTAGTAGTAGTAGTAATAGTACTAGTAGATTATTATTACTATTACTATTATTATTATCATTATTATTGTTGTTGTTGTTGTCATTATTATTTATTCTTATTTCTATTTATTTATTTATTTCTTACCTAGTTATTTTACTATTCTATTTCGTTTCATTTTGATATAATAGCATACTATGATTCTCTGCCCAAACAAACACAAAGCTTTTCTCAGGAAACAAACGTTAGATCTCCTTCAAGAACATATCAAACATTCAGCTAAGTATTTTATGATGATTACAAATGACTAAACGACGGCAAAGGCTGTTTTGTTTAATGGACACCTGTGCTGTTGACGTGTTTTTTTAACAATCTGGGCTCCGTTTCTTTACGAACAAAGGCCCATGAGTCATCGATCACAAATTGTCTGATTCGTAAATGCTTCATCAAATTCTAGTTATGAACTAGTAAAGTCTCAAATCTCAATAAATACTTGATTGGATTTGGTGGTGAATTCCTTATTAAGGATGTTGATGGGTTATAAACTTAATAGACTCTGTGTCCAAAGCTGTTTTAATCTTTGTTGAATAAATGACTACCCCAACAGAGACTCGAACCCCGGACTATGCAAATACGATTTTATGAAGAAACAACTCAGTCATTACGGTGCCTGGCTCCATTGTGGATTCGTGATTACCTAGTCCGGGGTTCGAGTCCCAATGGGGGTACTCGCTTATTCAACTTTCTGTATCAAGTAGATACTTGCCTCATATGTTTAGAACTTTACCAGTCATTTTGCACGTTGTCTGGTAAATATTCTTCATATTGAAACAATTCAAAGTGAAGTTGTCCTTTCTTGGGAAACATTAGTCGTTTTGTACACTGGCAAATATTCTTAAGCTAACTTAACCTAACCAAACCAAACCTAACCAAATCCTAACCTAACCTAATCTAACCTAACCTAACCTAACCTGTCTGGTAAACATCCTTAAGGATATTTTGCCAGACAGGTCAGGTCAGGTTAGGTTAAGTTAGGTTAAGGATATTTGCCAGACAGGTTAGGTTAGGCTAGATTAGGTTAAGTTAGGTTAAGGATATTAACCCGATAGATTAGGTTAAGTTTTGTTAAGGATATTTACCAGACAGGTCAGGTCAGGTTAGGTTAGGTTAAGGATTTTTACCAGATAGGTTAGGTTAGGTTAGATTGAGTTAGGTTAACATAATCTAACCTAACCAAACTCTCGAAGTGAAGTTGTCCCCTCTTGATTTTATTCTGGCTAACGACTGATGATGTAAAATTTCGATGATCGAAATATTGAATAAAATAAACTTGGTGAGAGGTAAAGCTTGTGTAAGGGACATGGAACTGCCTAGTGTATTCCTTATAGTCTCTTGTAGTCTACTCCATGTTCTTGTGTTTCATTGTTTTCCTGCTCAAATGAATAAAATCGCCAGACGGTAGCGAAGAATGAAAATAGATTTATAAGACCAAAGGAAGAAATGTTCATCATAATTAGATTATAATATATCTGTGTCTGTGTCTGCTAGAAAAAATCTTCTCAAGTGATTTAGGATCCTAGAACCCTCCCTTTAGGGGGTGACAGGAAAGTCTATTCCTTACGAACATAAGAACACGTAAGAATGGATGAGGCTTCAACAGACCATAAGGCCTACACTAGGCAGTACCGTGCCCCTTACAATACGTCATCCCTATCCATAAAGTTATCTCATTTCTTAAAGCAACCAATGGTTTCAGCGCTCATTATATGGTAACTAAAATATATTTCATTCGTTAACCACTATATTGGTAAACCGGTTCTTACCTATTTCCTTCTTAAGTTAAATTTACCCAATTTAGATTCATTGTCCTGCCCCAATGTCCTCGTAGTTATATAGAAACTCTAGTCAGTGTAACCAGATGTTAGGGTGGCAGACTACCTAGACATGACTACAAGGGGTACCGAGGTCGGAGAAAGTGAAGCTACAATATTATTAGAAGATATTGTTCGTTTGTTTTTTACTTGTTTATTTATTCTATTTTATTTAATTTGTTTTATTTTATCTCAATCTATTTTATTGTATTTGTTTAGTTTATTCTATTTTATTTTGTTTGTTTATTTTGAAGAAGTTATTCGATCTCCCGTTCGTGTTTTATTTATTTATTTATTTATTTATTTTATTTATCTATTTATTTTTTATTTTTTATTTTTTGTATTTTTTCATTGTATTTATTTATTCATTTATTCATTTGTTTATTTATTTTTATTGATTTATTTATTTTTAATTATTTATCTTTTTTCTTTCTTTCTTTTTTTTTTTTTCTTTCTTTTTTTGCGGAGGACTTTTAGTCTTCCGTGCATGTCGAAACCTTCGTGTGTCTCAACATTCTTTATTTGTTTATTTTTATTGTATTTATTTATTTTTTCTTTTTCTTTTATTGATTTATTCATTTATCTTTATTTTATTCATCTATTTATTTATTTATTTATTTTATTTTATTTTTTTTTTTGCGGAAGACTTTTAGTCTTCCGTGCATGTCGAAACTTTCGTGTGTCTGAACATTCTTTTAGAAAAATAAAATCCCGCCTCGATGGCCTCTCGAGCACGTAGGAATCTACTTCCTTCTTTTATCATTCAGATGAAGAATCTGCATTATTAAGAAATACAGTGTTGAGCATAATAACATTTCATCTTCATTGGGAGACTTGGGCTCTAGAAAATACGTGTCTACTAGAATATTCTAGTTTATATTTTTTATCTTATCCCTATGTTTGTTTATATGTTCAATTATTTATTTATTCGTTTATTTATGTTTATTTTTTATCCATTGATTCCTTAATTACTCATTTATTGTTTTCTTTTTGTTTATTTATTCATTTAATATTTACGTATTTATTCAATTATCGTTGCGATATAACCATTTAATGTGGCTCTCTTTATATATATGAGTATATAAATATATATATATATATATATATATACATATTATGTGTGTGTGTGTGTGTGTGTGTGTGTGTGTGTGTGTGTGTGTGTGTGTGTGTGTGTGTGTGTGTGTGTGTTAGTATGTGTGTGTGTGTGCGTGCGTATGTGTATGTTTGTGTACGTGTGTTTGTGTGTGTGCGTGTGTTTATTTGTGTGTGTGTGTGTGTGTGTGTGTGTTTGTGTGTGTGTTTATGTGTGTGTGTGTGTGTGTGTGTGTGTGTACATACATATATACATATATATATATATGTATATATGTATATATATGTACGTATATATATATACATATATATATATATATATATATATATATATATGTATGTATATATTTTTTTCTTTCTTTTTTCTTTTTACGACTGCCCAATTTCTTGTTGGCCTCATATCAACAGAAAGTTCCTCGATACAAAACATCTAAAAGTAGGCCCTCTTCACACTAGCGGTTTCAAAACCACGGCGGTTCAGTTACAATGTAAGTCAACGGAAGCGTTGACACGCAACCGCGCAGTTTTTCCTTGACTATGCGTCGTCACCAAGATGTCTTCGATCTCCGTTCTCAGTTTCCAATATGTCTTCCGAAGTCTTTATTAAATTATCCCGATCCATTTGTATCTCTGGCGACTCAGAGATTTTGTTTCCTTCCTTCTTTCCTTCCTTCCTTCCTTCCTTCCTTTCTTCCTTCCTTCCTTCCTTCCTTCCTTCCTTCCTTCCTTCCTTCTTTGCTTCTTTCCTTCCGTTCTTCTTTTAATCCAATCACCGACCTTTCATCCTCCATTTTCGTGCAATTTCCTGATCTTGACTTTTCGTTGGATCTACTGTTTTTTGTTTGTTTTTTGCGCGTGTCCGTGTGTGATTCACCTTGGTCTTGGATCACGTGTTGGACTCGTCATCGACAGCTAACCCCCCCTCCCCGGAAGAGACCTCAGAGCTCATATATGACCGATCTATAGGAAATACAGTGACCTTACACGCGCGCACACACCCTAACTCCCCGCCCACGAGAGTTGGAGCAACGACTAGCAGCGCAGCGATACTGAAATTATTTCAGCCCTGGGCGGGATTCAAACCCGGACTGCCGTAGTGGCGGCCGCGAACGCTACCACTGCGCCATTTAGTCGTGTGTGTGTGTGTGTGTGTGTGTGTGTGTGTGTGTGTGTGTGTGTGTGTGTGTGTGTGTGTGTGTGTGTGTGTGTGTCGCCTTCAGACACACTTCGTTTCTCTCGATATGATCTCTGAGTCAATAGTTCATAGACTTGGAGATCACATCGAGAGACATAATTTGATTCGTGACTCACAGCATGGTTTCTCCAAGGGTAAGTCATGTGTGACTAATCTTCTATCTTTTTACACTAACGTATATAAGGTGTCAGATAACAATGATAGTTACAATGTTACTTACCTTGACTTTAGAAAAGCGTTTGACAGGGTGCCCCACCAAAGACGATTAAATAAAATCAGACCCCATGGCATAGGAAGAAAAGTGTTAGAATGGACTAGAGTTTGGATCAGTGACAGAAAACAGCGGGTCACCATAAATGGTGTAGAATCCAAATGGGGGAGTGTTTCTATTGGAGTTTCCCAGGGCTCGATTTTTGGGTCCCTTATTGTTCTTATGTACATAAACGACTTGGACAGTGGGATTAATTGTGATGTTGATAAGTTTGCGGACGACAATAGAATAAGATGCCTAATTAGGTCAGGAGACGACGCCAAAGTTCTTCAGGAGGATCTTAACTAATTGTTCACATGGTGAATTGACAAATGGACTTCAGTATCTCAAAGTGCAGCGTATTAAACGTAGGGCTACACAACCCCGAAAATAGATATAGCTTAGATAACACGTTTTTAGAGAAAACTGAGTGCGAGAGAGACTTGGGAGTTCTAGTGAGTTCTGACTTTAAACCCAGGAAACAGAGCATTAGGTTTCATTGCTAGAACGGTTACGAATAGAAGTGCAGAGGTAATTATCAAGCTCTATCTAGCGTTAGACCCACCCATGACTATGCGGTACAGTTTTGGTCTCCGTCCTATAGAATGGACATCAATTCACTAGCATCCAACAGAGGAGAATGACCAAAATGATACATGGACTCAGAAATTTACCTTGCGGAGAGAGTGTTAGGCACCTTAACTTACACACTCTGGAAAGACGCAGAGTGCGAAGTGATCTAATGGAGGTGTTCAAGTGGATCAAAAGTTTTAACAAGGGTGACGGAAACAAGGCCATCATATTAAAACAACAGGGCCGGACTCGTAGTAATGGGTTTAAATTGGACAAATTTAGATTTAAGAAGGAAATAAGCAAGAATTGGTTTACTAATAGTATGAAACTATCGGTTGTTTTAACGGTTAGACAACTGTATGGAATGGGATGATAGGTGGTTATGGACATGGAACTGCCTAGTGTAGGCCTTGTGGTCTCATGCAGTCTCTTTCATTCTTATGTTCGTTGCTACGTACCACCTGGTTTCTTTTTTTGTGATTGTGTTTAAAAAAGAACTGATTTCCTCATTGATTTCTTCTGGTAAGGTTTTTTGAAGCTGAATATAATCGTCTCTTTTTATTTATCTTTCTTATCTTCTTAAGTGTCTTTGGCATAGTTGAAGACAGGACTCTTCATGCAACCGCAAGAAAACCAAAAAACATCATAACCTAAAACAAAAACAAAAAATTATATATATATATATATACTGTGTGTGTGTGTGTGTGTGTGTGTGTGTGTGTGTGTGTGTGTGTGTGTGTGTGTGTGTGTGTGTGTGTGTGTGTGTGTGTAAAACGAATAAAAAATATTCCATATCAATAATGTCAGTTTGACAGTTGTCGTGGTAACACAAAGGAATGATTGACTCGACAAATATTACAAACATCAATGGTATTACAAAAAAAAATACAGAACTACAGAACAACTCAAACCGTAGAATAATTCCCGTCAGACGGTGAGGGTGTTGGCAAATGGACACGGAATGGATATATTGAATCTAGAATGAAAATATTGAATCTAGAAAAATATATGTAGAATCTAGAATGAATATACTAAATCTAGAATAGATTTATTGAATCTAGAGTGACACTGGCTTCAAAACATCAGCGTACGAGTTTATATATCTAGCAAACGCGCCCGCCCCCGTTTTGTTTACATTCCATAATACGCCGGAAGCGAAGAGGTGTATACTTTATGGGGCGCTGTTGCTGTTCGTTTGTTCTGTCCTGTCCAATAACGCCGGTCATCTCTATTAATGGACAAAGGAATATCGTCCCCGCTAGAGCCGTGATGGGCGGGTATCCCGCTGTGGTGTTCATAGGCTCCCGTTCTGGCGGAATCTGTCTATATGCTTTTCAGCGATCGTAAACGGGTCATGTTTGTCCATTTCGTATATTTTATGGACTTCATTAACGCCTTTGACATGGTAAAGCTCCCGAAGCTGAGTGTAATCGTCTAGCTTTGGCTAGAATGAAATATTGAACTACGCCACTGTATGGATGAGGCTGTAGTGATGTGCCTTCTACTGAATAAAATCTTCTGGTCCTGTTCAGACTAGCGGTTTGAACCACGCGGAAACCGCGGCGGTACCGCATAGTCATGGAAAAAATGCGCGGTTGAGTGTGAGCGCCCCCGTTGATGTACATTGTAATTGTACTGCGGCGGTTGAAACCCCTAGTGTGAACAGGTTCTAATCATAACAAGTCCTCTCAAGTTTCTTGACAAAGGTCTTGAATGGTTCCTAGATCAAATATAAACTAGTTCAATGCTCGGTGAGTCAAGGAATATAAAATATGAAATTAATAATAAAATATATATATATATCAATATATTTCATTAATGTTTCATTCTGCCAAGATTCGGTTCTGTTTAATGTCGCGAACTACCCTTATCAGGAGGCTAGGACAGTGCCCCTTACAGAGGACTTTGTAGAGTAGAATTTAATGAACCATGCCCTTGGTCCAACACGTTGGTGGTCAGAGTTCGAACTGCCGTCACCTCGACCTCCGCCGCAAGTAGCGACGCTCTCCAACATAGGTCCTATTCACACAAGCGGCTTCAATCGCGATGGTTCAATTACAATATGAATTAATGGAGGTGTTCACACACTACCGCGCAGTTTCTCCATGACTATGCGGTACCTTTCTTATTTTCATTCTTTTTTCCTATTTTCGTCTTTTTTTTTTCTTGCTTTACTTATTTCTTTCTTTCTGTCTTTTTTCTTCCTTTTTTTTTTGCTTTCCTACTTTCTTTTTTGACTTATTTCTTTCCTTCTCTTTCCATTTTTCTTTCCTTTCTTCTGTCTTTCTGTCTTCTTTCTTTTATTCTTTCTTTGACAATGGTCTAATAAAAGGGGAAAGGAGACAGGACTTGTCGCCGGTTGAAAATAAACAGATAAATGAATATATAAATGAATATACAAATAAATATGTAAATTAATGAACAAATAGATAAAAAAAAAAGAAAAAAAGACGTAGACCTTGGGCCCGATCCGGGAACCGAATGCCAGCCACTCAGGGTTGCATATCCAAATAAGGTGAGGATGATGAAAAATACCTTGGAGATGAACGCATCCCACGTACATGTCTTTATCGGGCCCTACACGATCAATATTATCGGGCAATATTCCGTATTGTGCAATATTGACGGTGTAGGGATGATATTGAAAAGGCGCACGTGTTTGGCATGCACAATTGATGTCTTCAATATATTGTGTCATTTTTCAATACCATCCCTACACCGTCAATGATATTGTACAACACGGAATATTGCGTAATGATATTGATCGTGTAGGAATTATATTAAAGGGACACACGTGTTTGTCTTGTATATTTGATATCTTCAATATAATGTGTCATTCTTCAATATCCCTTCACCATCAATAATATTGTACAATATGGAATATTGTGCAATAATATCGATCGTGTAGGAATGGCATTAAGGGGGCACACGTATTTGTCCTGTAAATTTGATATCTTCAATATATTGTCATTCTTCACTACCACCCGTACATCATCAATAATAATGTACAATACGGAATATTGCGCAATAATATTGATCGTGTAGGGCGCGCTGTAGAACTGCCATGTGCAGTCAACTCCCCCCTCCCCCTGCTGGGCAGATTATAATCAACGTAACTTGTCACCGGATAGAGGAAAGTAATCCATCAAGGATCATCATCATTTTCATCATCATCAGAAGCAGCAGCAGCGTAATCGCCATTATCATCATCATCATCATCATCATCATCATCATCATCATCAGTAGCAGCAGCAGCGTAATTGCCATTGTCATCGTCATTATCATCATTATCATCATCATCGTCGTCGTCGTCATCGTCGTAATCGTCATCATCGTAATCGTCATCATGATCATCATTATCATCATCGTAATCGTCATCATCGTAATCGTCATCATCGTAATCATCATCATCATCATCATCATCATCATCATCATCATCATCATCATCATCATCATCATCATCATCATCATCATCATCATCATCATCATCATCATCATCATCATCATCATCATCATCATCATCGTCGTCGTCGTCGTCATCGCCACCACCACCATCACCACCACCATCACCGTACAGGGACAGGATCTGTGGTATGGAGCAAAACAGTGAACAAGAACGAGCCTCAGGCTTCATCTGATGGAGAGCGAGTCTAAGAATCATACATTATGTATCAGCCGGATCCCCCTTTCTAGCACGTCAAGCTCCCTACTCATTGCAGACCCCGAGTTCGAACCCCACTCGTGGCTGATAAGCCTAAGCACAAACTGAGACGCAGGCGACACAGGCGACACAAGTGACGCAGCACAGAGAGCAAAGGCAGACTTCCTGTTGCTAAATTAAAGTACAATTTTGAACTTCTCTCTCACATGAAATGCTGAGGTAGTACATCAAGAAGCGAGATAAGCGATCCTGGTGTATGTTATGATGATGTGTGTACTACTGTGTGGCGCATGCGGTAGCGGGCCTGCCTCATGACCATGAGGTCTCTGGTTCGATTCTTAAGGATTGCTGGTGATGGCCACATGTCCAGGATTTACGCAGAGAAGCTGGGCTCTCTTCCAGCAAAAAATAAATAAATAAATAAATAACAAATAGAAATAAGAATAAAATAAAATAAACAAGATAAAATGATAAAATAAGAAAATAAATTAAGTAGAATAAATCAGTAAATCAACCTCACGCTGAAGAGATCTAAGAGAACAGGAGTTGGAAATGTTAGACAAGCTAATTAACAATATTGAACGTATCCCAGCATCTAGTATCCGCATGGACTAAATGGTCTTTTTTGGGTTTATTTTTCTGTTGTATAATACAATAATAAATTAAATTAATCTGTCGCTTTAGGGCCTCGATAGTTAAAGAAGCAGAGGATGAATTAATGACGTTTTTATGACGTAATTAGTTTCCAGAATGACGTTTTTATGACGTAATTAGTTTCAAGAATGATGTTTTTATGACGTAATTTTTTCGGTGACATTTCTATAATTTCATTCTCATAAAATTACGTTTTTTATTGAAACATTTCCCTGAATGACGTTTTTATGACTGTGTTTCGCAGAAATGATGTTCCATTTTCTGTAATGACGTTTTTATGACCTTATTCTTGTCAATGACGTTTTTATGACGCCATTCTCCTGAAGTGGCTTTTTATGACGTCATTAATATCCATACTTGATTTTATTAAAGACATCATTGCTCTCTATCGATATTCTATGATGTCATTATTCTCTAGAATGACGTCTAAGA
>NC_134808.1:27705494-27707994 GCF_046742065.1 Oratosquilla oratoria
GAAAGAGGAGGAGGAATAGGAGGAGAAGGAGGAAGAGGAGGCGGGGAATAGTAATAAGAGGAGGAGGTGAAGATATAGTAATAGGAGGAGGAGGAGGGGAAGATGAAGTAATAGGAGGAGGAGGAGGAGGTGGTGGAGGTGGAGATGTAGTAACAGGAAGAG
Source organism: Oratosquilla oratoria (assembly GCF_046742065.1). NCBI lineage: Eukaryota > Metazoa > Arthropoda > Malacostraca > Stomatopoda > Squillidae > Oratosquilla > Oratosquilla oratoria. The sequence continues at coordinate 27,705,657 of NC_134808.1, forward strand.
AAGGTAGAAAAAGAGGAGTAGGTGGAAGAAGAAAAAGAGGAAGAGGTGGAGGGAGAAGAGATGGATAAGGAGGAGGACGTGAACGATGAGGAGGAAGAGGAGGATAAACTGGAGGAGGAAGAGAAGGATGAATTGGAAAAAGAGGAATATGAGTAGGAGAAAGAATAAGAAAAGGAGGAAGAAGATAAGAAGAGAAGGAGGAAGAGAAGGAAGAGGAGGAGGAGGAGGAAGATGAAGAGGTGTAGGAATTAGAGGAGTAAGAGGAAGAGTAGGAAGAGGAGGAGGAAGAGAGGAAGTAAGGGAAGGAAGAGGAGGAGGAGGAAAAGAAGAATTAAGAGAATGAAGAGGAGGATGTGGGTGAGGAGGAGGGAGCGTCCAGTGAAGATAAAGATAGACACTGTGACGAAAGGAAATTGAAGATTTAATCGCCTTAATTATCATTCGATTTTTTCTTCTTCTTCTGCTTGTCATCGGGATCCCTCTGCCGCTGGAGATCGCCTGGTGTTGGCCAGGGCAGAAACAAAATGCATAACCATAAGCAAAGATGTTAAACAAGATTCCATTATCTAGTGTCAGTACAGCCTCCAATATATATACTATATGTATGTGTATATATATATATATATATGTGTGTGTGTGTGTGTGTGTGTGTGCATGTGTGTGTGTGTGTGTGTGTGTGTGTGTGTGTGTTAGCTTCACTACTAACACTTCAGTAAGACTCTTTTTCATCTGTAGGCCCCATGCCACTATCGTAGTGTAATTTTTAGTCAAGTTCCATTAATCAATTCGAAGATGAATTGAACGTATTTTTCTTTTCTCTTCTCTTCACTATCAGTTACACTTAGTTATTCAAGCTAAACAAGGGACTCCCACCTGGGATCACCTTACATCCACCAAGCCAAGTCTGCTCCAACGTCACGATTTAATTCATCCAATAACTTTGAACGTTACAAATAAGTGTCACCCTTTTTAGTCGAGAAGATATAATTTTTATGAATCTCTTGGATTTTAGGGATTTATATATTTTTCGTGACGTGAAATAGTTTTATAGTTTTGAAGATTTATTTGAAGTCTTTCCTGAGATTATGAGTTATATATATATATATATATATGTATATATATATATATATATATATATATATATATATATATATATATAATGTATTATTCTATTTTTTCAATTTTTCATTTTATCAATTATCTTTTTAATTTATCTTAATTTAGTCTAATTTTATCTTATTTTTATCTATTTTATCTAGTATTGCTTTAATATATTATCATGCTTTAGTATATTATGATACTTTAATATATCATGATGTCTGTTATATTTGACTATATGATTTTTTAACGAGGATTTTTTTACTATTTGTTTTTGTCAACTAGTCTGAGGAGAAATTAGGAAAAAAGAGAAACAAATAAATAATGAAAAAAGAGCCGAAATAACAAACGAATACCCCCCATACAATCCCCATACCCCCATATCCCCATCTCTCTCCATACAACCCCCATATGTCCCCCATACAACCCATATCTCCCATATACCCATCCATACAACCCCTGTACCATCCATATCTCACCCCATACCCTCATACCCCCATACAATCCCGGCACCTCCCATATCTCGCCCATATCTCTCCCATACCTCCAAACAACCCCCACACCCTCATACCCCCATACTCCCATACAACCCCCGTACCTTCCATATATCCCCCATATTCCACATATCTCCTACCATATCTCCCCCATACCCCACATACAACCCGCACCCTCGTACCCCCGTATTCCCCATATCCCCCATACCCCCTCCCCGTATTTCCCATATCTACCCCATGTGCCCCATATCTAATCCCCCCCCCCCCAACACACACACTCAGCAACCCCCTCTGCTCTCGTTAGGACCACATTCTCGACAGAATTCCTCTCAAATTCGGAAAACAGCAGCTGCCTGTTGGTCACTGTCAAGTGGCCGCACTTCGATATAATGGACGACAGTGGACTATAGTGGGCCACAAAGGAATACAATGGAATACTCTAGTCTTCAGTGGACTACAGTGGACCACAGTGGAATACAATGGACTACTGTAGGCTACACTGGACTACAGTGGACTACAGTGGAACACAGTGGAATACAATGGACAACAGTGAACTACAGTGGACTAGAGTGGAATGCAGTGGGCCACAGTGGAATACAAGGGACTACTGTAGGCTACAGTTGACTACAGTGGAATACAGTGGATTACAATGAACTACAATAGACTACAGTGGACCACAGTGGAATGCAATGGACCACAGTGGGCTACAGTGGACTACAGTGTACTACACTGGGGTACAGCGAAGT
>NC_134808.1:27715494-27717994 GCF_046742065.1 Oratosquilla oratoria
ACCCCCATCGCTGTTCGTTCAATGTTCGTTCACTGCCCGTTCACTGTTTGTTCACTGTCCGTTCACTGTTCGTTCACTGCTCATTCACTGTCCGTTCACTGTTCATTCACTGACCACTGTGTTCACTGTTCGTTCATAGCTCCACCACTGTTCTTTCACTGTTCATTCACTGCCCGTTCACTGTTTTTTCACTGACCGCTCACTGTTTGTTCACTGTTCGTTCTGAGCCCCATCACTATTCGTTCAAAGTTCGTTCACTGACCGTTTACTGTTCTTTCACTGTTCGTTCACTGTTCGTTCACTGCCCGTTCACTGTTGATTCACTGACCTCTCACTGTTTGTTCACTGTTATTTCAATGTTCGTCCACTGTTCATTCACTGCCCGTTTACTGTTCGTCCACCGACCGATCAATGTTTGTTCACTGTTCGTTCACCGTTTGTTCACAGCCCTTTTACTATTCGTTCGATGTTCGTTCACTGGCCGTTCACTGTTCATTCACTCCCCGTTCACTGTTCGTCCACGGTTTATTCAGTGTCCGATCATTGTTAGTTCACTTTTTGTTCACTGTTCCTTCATTGCCTGTTCATTGTCCGTTCACTGTTCGTTCGCTGCCCTTCACTGTCAGCTTACTTGCCGTTCACTGTTCGTTTACTGTTCATTCTATCCCCGTTCATTCTTCGTTCACTGATCATTAGCTTCTCTTGACGTTCAGGGTTCGTCCACGTGCCTGCAACGCTTCTGTCTGCCGTGACCATGCGGATGAGAACGTAAGGATGTGAACGTGAGGATATGAACGTGCGGATGTGAACGTGCGGTTGTGAACGTGAGGATATCAACGTGCGGATGTGAGTGTGAAATGTGAATGAGATATATATACCAACTGAGCTTCATGGTGAGAAATGAGGAGGTGAGAAGGAGAACGGGGCTGGAAAGGGAGTTGGGAGATAGGGCGGATGAAAGAGTATTGGGATGGTTTGGACACATGGAAAGAATAAGTGAAGAAAGATTAGTAAAAGAGGAGTGGAAGGCAGATGTGGAAGGGGTGAACATGAGGGGGTGACCTAGGATGAGATGGATGGATGGGGTAAAAGGGGCTTTGGGGAAAAGGGGAGTGACTGTTGAGGAAGGACGGGAGAGGACAGAAAACAGGGGTGAATGGAGAATGGTTGTATATGGATGATGTTATGATGCATGAGGTGGAATGAGTGGGGGATGGGGGTTGAGGGAGTATGTATGAGAAAAATTTGACGCAGCCCGAAGGGATTTCTCCCTGTCTTCTTTTCTGCATGAGGGGACGGAGAGGGGAGGTCGCGATTTAATGAAGCGGCCTTGCTGTGGATGTGCTGTGTCTTGCGACACTGCTTCTGACCCAGGGCAGTGGACAAGATGCAGGGATGACCCGTCATCCAGGAGGTGCCAAGATAAGAGGGAGGGAAGAGGGTGGAGGGGAGTGGAGTGTGATAGGGATGGAATGGGTGGGAGTGGTCTTTATGCCTTTGCTTTTTGGCTACCAACCTTATACGGGGGGAAAAGCCTTTGGTATATTTATGTACATTATATATATATATATATATATATATATATATATATATATATATATATATATTATATATATATATATCTATATATATATATATATATATGTATATGTATATATACCATAATAAAGTAGAAGCATCTGTCTGTCTGTTCACGAACTCCTCCTAGGGTTTTGGAGATAGACCCCCATAATCATATATATATTCTAATACCCTATCACTCCAGGTACTTGGATAACTATATTTAATTTCCAAGAAAAAAAATGGTTAGAGTTAAGGGTTAAAGTTAGGTGGGATATGGTTAGGTTAGGGATTATTCACGAACTCCTAGGTTTTTGCAGGTAGACCCCTATAACCATATATATTCTGAAACCTTTTAACCCAAGGTACTTGGATAACTATCTTTCATTTGTATATACTATAATAAAGTAGTAGCCTCTGTCTGTCTGTTTGTTTGTTCACGAACTCCTCCCAAAATCATATATATTCACCATAACCAGGCTACTTGGATAATATTTTATATCCAAAGGGCGTCTCCCTCCTCAAATTGATTTTTTTCTTACTTTCTTAACATTTTATTTTTGTTACCTTTTCCATTGAGTTATATTGATACGTGTAACTTTTCTCCACAAATTCTATCAAAATTAAAATGATCATTTCCCCTCAGCAACGCGCGGGTAATTTGGCTAGTGTATTATATATATATATCTATATATGTATATATATATATATATATATATATATATATATATATATTTTTTTTTCCAACCACAAATCACTTTTAATTCCATGCCATCGCAGTCGAGACTGAAGAATCGCTCGCTGGAGGCATCCGTTGGAAATTGAAACGTGGACGAGCCGAGGATTCGAACCCAGCTAACCCGTAACAAAGTTACAGTGAATTAAACCAATACGCGTATTGGTTTAATTCACTGTAACTTTGTTACGTGCTAGCTGGGTT
>NC_134808.1:27727994-27735494 GCF_046742065.1 Oratosquilla oratoria
TGAACAATACATCAATAGAGACTGAGCAATACATCATTAAAGACTGATGGATACATCAATAGAGACTGAGCAATACATCAATAGAGATTGAGCAATACATCAATAGAGACAGAGCAATACATAGATAGAGATTGAGCGATACATCAATAGAGATTTAGCAATACATCAATAGAGATTGAGCAATACATCAATAGAGACAGAGCAATACATAAATAGAGATTGAGCGATACATCAATAGAGACTGAGCAATACATCAATAGAGATTGAGCGATACATCAGTAGAGACTGAGCAATACATCAGTAGAGATTTATCAATACATCAGTACATATAATCATAGTTAAGCTATGGTCCAGTGTGTCTGTTAATTAACAACGGGGCTATTGGTCAATAGGAATCCTGTTGTTTACATAGTGAGGCCCCTCACTTTTGATTGTTTGTCGGCAGGCGATTTTATTCATACGAGAGGACACAAAGGATAGTATTGGGGTCAAGGGCCATTAGCTAGATGCGGTGACACTCTTTACTGCATTTATTGTGGTTGAAAATAAGATTTTAAATAAACCGGGGGATCCCAGCTCCCCTTCTCTCTATCTCTTTATCTCCATACCTCCCTATCTTCCTATCTCCCTACTATCTCCCTATCTCACTTTTCCTCTCACTCTCTATCTCTCTCCCTCCTCCCCTCTCTCTCTCCCTCTCTCTCTCTCTCTCTCTCTCTCTCTCTCTCTCTCTCTCTCTCTCTCTCTCTCTCTCTCTCTCTCTCTCTCTCTCTCTCTCTCTCTCTCTCTCTCTCTCTCTCTCTCTCTCTCTCTCTCTCTCTCTCTCTCTCTCTCTCTCTCTCTCATATTATATAACACATTCGTTTTTCAAGTGACCTAAGTTTACTTGGAATTTTTGGTTTTGATATCAAAATTGAAAAAGAAAATGGATTTCTACCACAGATGACTCAGCATGCAAAGTCAAAAATTCTATAACCGGAGCGAGACACGAGTTCTGCTGAATTTTGCTTCTCTTTTTTCTTTTCTTTTTTTATCACAAACATCTCCAAAGAAGAAAGCGTGCGAGCACACATTCGCTGGTTTTCTTTTTTTTAAGTTGTACAAATGGTTAAAGGAAAGGTTTGAGTAGGAATGGATAATAGAAAACGGAAAACACCACAATTTTTTTTCATTTTTTTTTTCTTTTTTCTTTTAATGGGCGCTGGTGACGTCAACGGAAGTGTGCTGGCCTCGCTTTCGCTTAGTTATGGGTTCGAATCCCGCACTCTTCTCCGATTCCCAGCCGTGACTGTTTGTTTCCTGCCCCCTAAAGAGACCCCAAAGCGCATATAGTAGACAGGGCAAAGGTGACGGCTTCGGCCGCAGCTACTCAGCGCCTCCTGGCGGAGGCTCCTCACCACCTTTATACCTAATATTAGTCTCCAATCGTAAAGGAATACTGCGTGAGTCTGATCCATAGGGGTGTCACATATGGCGACAAGCAAATCAGGTCTATATAGAGTAGTAATATAAAGTCTAGATCTCCCCCCTTTTCATATTTCGTTCACGCAATGGGACCATTGCCGTTCCTGAGCGAACCATTTTGAAAAGAGCCACGGGACTTTACCATAATATTCAAAAAGAAACATTTCTCTACTGTCGTGATTCAAAAATTACGCACCCAATTTCCGTAGCATTTCGCTCGCGTAATTCGGCAATTGCCTTGCGTGAACGAACGGTTTTGAAAATGGGAGCGAGATTTTACCATAATATTCAAAGAGCTTCTCTGCTTTCGCGTAGCGTGTACCTTTCCTCCACTTGAGGTGCCGGCACATTAGGATAGCATGCTACTTGCTTTTGCTGTTTCGTTTGAAGAGAAACGACTTCGGTGACAATGTTCTAGAATTCCGTAAGAACATCTCAACAATGTGCGTCTAACATTCGTATTCTAGATTTAACTTCTCTTAGATTATCATTCAGCTTCTCACTGTATGACGCAAGAGTAATTTGACATTTGGAAAACGGAAAATCGTGTCCGAAGTAGTTTCTACTCAAACGAAGTAGCAAAAGAGAGTAGCATGTTAGCGAGAAATTCCTAGTGTGCCGCCAGCTTTATCTGAATGAAATCGTATAGCGCGCACCAGAATAAAGTATTTAATTTCAGTTATCGAAAATGTTAACAGACGTCAAACATTGACCCACCAGTTACCAAAATAATACAAACATATTATTCTTGGTAATTTATTTAATTTTAACATAGTTTTAAGAAGAAATAGGCAAGAATTGATTCACCAACAGCGTAGTTAATGAATGGAATAAACTTAGTAATCAATTGGTTGTTTTAAGAGGAAATGAGATAACCTTATGGATGGGAATGGAAGATGGTAAGGGGATGGTAAGATAACTGCCTAGTATAGGCCTTATGGTCTCTTGTAGTCTCCTCCATTCTTATGTTCTTGTGTTGAATATTTACTATATTTTCGTATCCAGTAGTTTTGTTATGATAGATTTGATTTTTGTCAAGAATCTTGTTTTGCGGTAAAAACAACTACAATAACAATTACACTTACAACAACAGCAACTACAATTACAATTACAACAATAATATCAATTACAATTTCCACAACAGCAACTACATTTATAACTACAACTACAATTGCAACAACAACTACACTAACAACAACAGCACCAACAATGATGGATATATTGATATGTAGAATTTTGTCTTTTATGCGTTGTTGTGTAACTGCAGAACACCCCCCCGCCCACACACACACTCCCACCCCAAACCATAACCCCCCAATTCCCCAACACCCAATCCCCAAGTCCCCAACCCACCCAACCCCTCCCAAACCCCTCCAATCCCCTCCAAACCCACCCTCCCACTACTTCTCCTCCAACCCTCCAATCCCCTCCAAACCCACCCATCCCCCAAACTTCCAAACCCCTCCCCACCCCCTTCCCAACCCTCCAATTCCCTCCAATCCCCTCCAAACCCCTCCCCACCCCCTCCCCAATCCTCCAATTCCCTCCAATCCCGTCCAAGTCCCTCTCCTCCCCCTCCCCAACCCTCCAATTCCCTCCAAATCCCTTTCCAACTCCTCCCTTAACCCTTTAATCTCCTCCAATCCCCTCCAAAACCCTACTTCAACCCTTCAAATCCCTCCAATACCCTCCAAACCCCTCCCAACCCCTCCAATCCCCTCCAATCCCCTCCAACCACCAACCCAACCACCCCAGGCCTGCCTCAGCTCTCCAATCCTCTCCAAATCCCAACCACCAATCCCCTAACACCCCCCAACACCCCAACCCCAGCCCCTCCCCTCCCCCCATGACCCTCCCCCCTACTCCTCCCTTGACATCTTGTTCAACATTTCGTATTTAAGAGAAATATTCCGTCGATTTCCGTCCGTAACCGGGTATTTCCGGACGTAATTCACTCGGTCGACTTCGATGAAATGAAATTGCTCGTATCCTCCATAGAGCGATACTTTGTGGAAATCCCATTTCCAGAAGACTTCGTTCATGCAATCCGGTAACTGCTGCCCTCGCACGAACCAATTTGGGAAACGGGCGACGAGACTTGATATCGCGAGTACATGCAATTATTTTCGCCCAATATCGCTTCCTTTAGCCAAATATATACAAACATGTTAAACGTAAACAGAAGAGGCAAATCGTGAGAAACTAGTTAAACTAGGACAAACCTAGATCAAGCTTCCTGTATTCCATATTCCACCTTTACCTCTACCGTAATTCCTCCACATTTATATGTATGTGTGTATATATATATATATATATATATTTATATATATATATATGTATATATATATATGTATATATATATGTATATATATATATATATATATATATATACATGTATATGAATATATATATATATATGTATATATATATATACAGATATATATACATATATATATATATATATATATATATATATATATATTGATAATTGTAGCTTCAAGTTTCACTGACTGGATAACCGCAACCCCACAGCAGCTGGCAGCGATCCTTGGGCCTTCCCATAGGTCTCTCTGGAAAGTAATTTTGGACTTCTCTGGGGCTGTTTCTATACCACCGACTTAAAGTAGCAACAGGAGACAAACCCCTCAGGGCTACACCACTAGATGGTAGGAAAGTGTGTGTGTGTGTGTGTGTGTGTGTGTGTGTGTGTGTGTGTGTGTGTGTGTGTGTGTGTGTGTGTGTGTGTGTGTGTGTGTGTGTGTGTGTGTGTGTGTGTGAAGAAGTATGCATGTATGTGATCATTCATGATCACCCTACTTTCCCTCGTACCACTTTTTAGTAAAGTACCTAAGCCCCCCATTACACATTCACGATTCTCGTCAAATGTTGTGAATTTGAAAAGTTGCAAGGCGACTTCGCATACAGTACCCTACAGTTCCTCGGGACAATTCAACAAGGTGTATAATATTCATATAAGTTTAACTTCCCTTGGTTCGTTATTCAGCTTCTCAATTTATGACGCAAAGGTAATATGACATTTGTAGATTCGAAAAACATAAGATTGTAAACGAAGTCGTTTCTGCTCAAACAAACTTGTTTGAGTCGTGATAGTGTGACCGGGGCTTAACAATCTGGCGTTGTCTCTCTTCGCGAGAAGTATCACTTCCGGGAGCTCGGGAAGTCTCCTCGTCTCCCTTCTGGTGAAGGAGCCAAGGAGATGGTCTTGGCAAAGAGCCTCTGAAGAGTATCGAAGTGAGAGGACAAATTTAGATTTAAGAAGGAAATAGGCAAGAACTGGTTGACCAGCTGAGTGGTCAACGAATGGAATAGACTTAATAGCCACGTCGTGAGCGCTGAAACTATCGGTTGCTTTAAGAGAAAGATAACTTTATGTATGGGGATGAAAGTGGCAATGGACATGGAACTGCCTAGTGTAGGCCGTATGGTCTCTTGCAGTCTCCCTCATTCTTGTGTTCTTATGAGAGAGAGAGAAAAGGAGAAAGGGATAAGAGGAGGAGGAAGAAAAATGGAAAGGGACAGGGAAAGGAGAAACTCTTTAGGAGAGCTGTCGCCTCGACTTCGGGAAGATCGGTTGGCGTCCAAAGCATACACTGGCTGAAGAACACCAAGGAACCTGTTCTTGGCAGAAACTGCAGCTGCAAGAGACACAATTCGCTTGACACTTAGCGGAAGTTCGTTGCAATTTAGCACATGCTCGTGACATAATTATAGCTGGCGAAGAGAGGAGGAACAAGAGGAAGAGGAGGAGGAGGAGGAGGCGGGTGAGTGTCTATGACAGTGACCGATACGGGGACAGTGTTCTTCGACCAAGCGACGTCTGAGTCCATGAAGACCTCCTTGCGTATAACAAGATTTCTTCTTGTCCGTTAGGTCTTCTTGGTGAAGTTGAGTCTTAGCTCGCCCTCAGGAGTCCCTCAAAGTTCCCCTTGACTTCGTCTTCGATCTCAACCTCACCGTCGCCCTCGACCTCGATCCTTGACCTCGACTTCAACGTCGCCCTCGATCTCAACCTGGACTCTTCGACCTCTATCTCGATCTTGGCCTCGACTTCGACCTCGACCTCGCCCGTGACCTCAACCTCACCGTCGACCTCGACCTCGCCCCTCACCGTCTCCTTCGACCTTGACCCCGACCTCGAGCTCGACCTCACCGTCGCCCTCGACTTCACTCTCGACCTCGACTTTGACGTCGCCCTCGACCTCGAATTCAATCTCAATCTCACTCTCGACCTCGCCCTCGCCCTCGACATTCTGATCAAGAATGAATTCTCATAAGGTGCGCCTCAAAACCCCAAACATCATAAGTCCCTAATTCAAACAGGAAGATTTGTACAGAACTGTTATTTCTATCACAATTACAGACATTGGATTCACTGATGTATATACTCAGAATATAGAATGAAATGCATACAATATTGATACACTAAATTGACGCAGAGTACGTGCTAGTATAATATCAAAAAATGTAATACTAGAATATACACTTTGATTTGATTGATATTATATACCACATTAAGTACCAAATGTACTTGTGTCACAATAATATCCATGTAGCAACAATCTTTAGCATTGTTACAACACAATCGACCTCTAAGAATTGACCCAGGGTCTTCTAATAACAAGTTTTAGAAGTGATGTAGATGTATTACCTTTCATTTTATTATTTTTTTATTTTAGTTTTGAAGTAACGATTGCCAAGAGTTCTGCTGATTTTGAGTCTATCACAGAAACTCACAAATCATCTTTGTTGAGAATTAGCATTCTTTGCACCCCGTCTGACTTTCCTCCATAAGCTGCATCCAATTTAGTGTTTTACTTTATGTCTGCTCGTCCAGATGTGCCCGTGTGTGTGTGTGTGTGTGTGTGTGGTTGTATATGCATACATAAGTACGTATATATGTGATTGTTCAGTATGATTTTGTGTGTGTGTGTGTGTGTGTGTGTGTGTGTGTGTGTGTGTGTGTTTACCTAGTTTTATTTACCCAATTACAGTATACGGGTCTGAAGTGCTGCTCACGAGGTCCCATCTCTTTTCCTACATTTATCAAACGTTTGAATGTTTACGTGTGTGTGTACGTTTTTTTTCGTGCGAACGTTTTTTTTGTGTGTGCGTCAGCGTGTGTGCGTTTTTTCGTGAGCGTCAGCGTGTGTACGTTTTTACGTAAGCGCCAGCGTGTATTCGTTTTTTTTTTCGTGTGCGTCAGCGTGTGTACGATTTTTTCGTGTACGTCAGCGTGTGTACGTTTTTTCGTGTGCGTCAGCGTGTGTACGTTTTTTCGTGTGCGTCAGCGTGTGTACGTTTTTTCGTGTGCGTCAGCGTGTGTACGTTTTTTCGTGTGCGTCAGCGTGTGTACGTTTTTTTCGTGTGTGTTTTCCAGTTGGTTCTCCTCGTTATAAGGAGATTAATGGAGAAACGATTAATCCTTCTTTATTCTAATCCGCTTTAGATATTGACAAAAAAGTTTTATACCAACCAAACATCGAAATCTGTCATGTGACCGGAACACATTCGTTCACTGACTGATTGGTTGACTGATTGACTGACTGACTGGTTGAATGAATGAATGAATGACTGGCTCGCTATTTTATTGACTGACTGAATGAATGAATGGCTATTTGGCTGATCGATTGAATGAGTGAATAAATGAATGACTTGCTGGCTATTTGGCTGACTGACTGATTGACTGAATGAATGATTGAATGAATGAATGACTGGCTATTTCGCTGACTGATTAAATGAATAAATGAATGATTAGCTGGCTATTTGGCTGACTGAATGACTGATTGACTGAATGAATAAATAAAGTAATGACTGGCTGGCTATTTGGCTGTTTGACTGACTGATTGATTGAAAAAAGATAAGCAGATAGACAAACAGAGACAGACAGACAAGAAGACAAACGAACAGAGAGATAGTGACAGACAAGCAGACAGACAGACAGACAGACAGACATCCCCAGCATGCATTAACCAGCATGAAACAGCGTATAAGTGACTAACTTTATTTTATTTTATT
>NC_134808.1:27740494-27742994 GCF_046742065.1 Oratosquilla oratoria
GTATGTGCGTGTGCATGTGGGTGTGTATGCCTGTGTGTGTATGTATGTATGTATGCATTCATGTATGCATGTATGTATTTATGTATGTATGTAATTATATATGTATGTGTGTCTAGATATTTATTTACATAGACTATTTTGTGAAACTGGCGAAAGCGATTTTTATCACAAATTTGATAAAAGAAACAACAAAGAAATACAACTTATTTGTATTATTGGTATTATTGATTAGTTTTTCATTTATTTGTTTAGTTTTAATTTATTTTTATCTTATTTGTTTACTATGTTTCATTTTATTCTTTATTCTTTTATTTTACTTTTATTTTATTTTATTTTATTTTTATTATTTATTTTTTGTCAAGAAGCAAATATCCATTGAATTGACCAAAAGTTAAGCCAAAAAATCTCCGGAACCTCAAATTTGACTGTGGAGTACGAAGAACAACTTGAACATAAAAATGACAGATAACCAATTAAAACTATCTCTTTCTCCTCCTCTTCCTCTTCCTCCTAGGCCAATTTTCCTCCTTCTCCTCTTCCCCCTCCTCCTCCTTCTGCAAGAATTACTTCTCTTCCTCCTCCTCCTTCCTCCTCCTCCTCCTCCTCCTCCTCCTGCAAGAGTTACTTCTCTTCCTCCTCCTCCTCCTCCTCCTCCACCTGCAAGAGTTCCTTCTTTTTCTTCGCTTCCTCCTCCTCTTCCTACTCTTCTTATTCGTCTCCTACTCCTTCTCTCTTTCTCCTACTCCATCATCTCTTCTTCCTCCTCCCCTCCCTCCTCCTCCTCTTCCATCCCTTCCTACTCCTCCCCTCCTCTTCCTCCTCCTACTACTACTCTTCCTCTCCCTTCTCTTCTTCCTACTCCTCCCCCTTCGTCCTACTCCTCCCTTGTTTTCTCCTACTCCTCCATCTCTTCCTCCTCCCCTCCCTCCTCCTTTTCCATCTTTTCCTACTCCTCTCTCTCCTCCTCCTCCTGCTACTACTACTACTCTTCCTTTCCCTTCTCTTCCTCCTACTCTTCTCCCTCGTCCTGCAAGAATTTCTCCTCCTCCTCCTCCTCCTCCTCCTCCTCCTCCTCCTTTTATTCTTCCTCTCCCTCTCCTTCTACCTCTCCCTTCTCCTCTTCCTCCTCTTCCTCCTCGTCCCCCACCTCCTCAGCCCGTCCTTCGTGAAGGCCACCGTCATTCATCGACTTTCGGGTCTCGACCTGGAGGCGCGACTTCGGGTCAAGACTCTCGAAGTCGTCGACATCGAGACCAAAAGGAAATTGTTCTTCGGAAGAAGAAGGAGGGAGGAGGAGAAGGAGGAGGAAGAAGAGGAGAAGGAGGAGGAGGAGGAGGAAGAGGGTGTAGATGATGATGAGGAGGAGGAGGAGGGGCGAGGTAGGAGAGAGGAGGTGGAGGGGGTAGGAGGAGGGAGAGGGAGATGAGGATGGAGAGGGAGAGGATGAGGGGAGAGGGAGGAAGAGGAGGGAGGAGGAGGGGAAGAAGAGGAGGGAGGAGGAGTAGGAGAAGGGAGTGGAGGGGAAGAAGAAAGGAAAAAGGACGGAGAGGAAGGGGAGAGAGAGGGAGAGGAGAAGGAGGAGAAAGGGAAGGGATGTAGAGGGAAAGGAAGAAGGAAAGGAAGGAGAGGGAAAGAGGGGAGAGGGAGAGGGAAAGGGAAATGGAAAGGAAGAGGGGAGGAGAGGAGGGGGAGGGGAGGGGAGGAAGAGCGATAGGAGGGAGAAGAGAGTAGGAGGAGTGGGAGTAAAATGGAGGGGGGAGGTAGAGGAGAGGAAGATGAGAAGGAAGAGCGGCAGGGAGAGGAGGAAGTAGGGGGAGTAGGAGGACGAGAGGAGGGGGAGGTGGAAGGATGGGAAGGGGGAAGGAGGAGGGGAGGAAGAGTGATAGGGGGAGGAGGGAGTAGGAAGGGGAAGAGGGGGAAGGGATAGGGGAGGGGAGGGGAGGGGAGGGGAGGGGAGGGACAGCGATAGGGGGTAGGAGGGGAGGAGGAGGAAGAGGAGGAAGAGGAGGGGAGGTCCAGACGCGTTGTCACTTCCGTCCGGTAGGATCCCAAACAGCAAGATTTCTCTCTAATGGAAACAACCATTTCCCATTAACCAAAATGCGAGAGAGAAAGAGAGAGGTAGAGAGAGAGGGGGGGAGAGAGAAAGAGAGAGATAGGTAGAGGGAAAGAGAGAGATAGGTAGAGGGAAAGAGGAAGGGAGGTAGAGTGAGAGAAAGGGAGAATGAGAGAAAATGAGAAAGGTAGAGAGAAAGAGGGAGGCGTAGTGAGAGTGAGACTGAGAGAGAGGGAAAGAAAGAGAGGGAGAGGAAGAGGGAGAGATAGAAAGAGGTAGAAAGAGAGAGGAAGGGAGGGATGGAGGGAGAGAGTGAGAGAGAGTGAGAGGAAGAGAGAGGGGGAAAGTGAAAGTGGGAGGGAGAGAGAGCGAGAGAAAGAGAGAGAGGGGGAGATTGAGAGAGAGTTAGAGGGGGAAAGAGAGGGAGAGGTTAGGTTTTTTTCT
>NC_134808.1:27747994-27750494 GCF_046742065.1 Oratosquilla oratoria
ATCATCAAACGTTTGTGCCTATATTTCCTTCATTCACGGTTGTTTTGTAATCAGTGGCGGATAGCTCAGAGGTGAGGAAAAAAGGGGAAACGTTTGTTCAGTGGGATTTTTTTTTATGGAAAACGAATCTTTTTTTCTAACGTTTGTTGAATTGAAATACGTTTGGTCATGTCTATCGATTAAGTTCACTATGTTGTATCGAGGATGGATAAACGAGAGAGAGAGAGAGAGAGCGATAAAACTCTACTCTGCTCTCCTTTAAACCATATATTTTTTTTCAAAACTCGAATGCTTAAGGTTGCCAGAAGTGAAATAATCACTGACCCGACAAAGTGGTGGTATTTTGGAGCTCTGGTACATGTGTGTGTGTGCGTGTGTGTGTGCGTGTGTGTGTGTGTGTGTGTGTGTGTGTGTGTGTGTGTGTGTGTGTGTGTGTGTGTGTGTGTGTGTGTGTGTGTGTGTACGTACGTGTGTACGTCCCCCGTAATTTATATCTAGGAAAGTGACGTAGGGCAATATCATTCAATCTACAGTGGAAGACTTACTTCATATTTTGCAATTAGTAAGACTAATATTGGTTCCCTCCCCCCTTCAGAAGGCTTATTTCCGTGGGGCTCCGTTTCATTCGCACACGATGAAGCTGACAAATCCTAATTTCCAATTTCTGCCTGTTTGGCCGACACCGAACTCCCAATTAGCTTTCTCTGTGTTTTTCTTTTTTTTTATTGTCATTATCATTTGTTATTTTTCATTTCATTATTATCATTGTCATTATCATCATTTTTATTACTTATTTTTTGTTTAGTATTTAATATTAATTGTATATTATCATCTATCATGTATCATTTAATTGATATTTATTACCTTATATTTACTATGCATTGTTCATTATTCGTAAATTTATTATTCATCATTTATTATTCATTATCTATTATTATTTATTATTTATTTTCTTTACTTATTATTTATTGTTTTATTATTTCATCATTTTTTTCATTTTATCATATATATTGTTTTTATCATTCTATTGTCTTCATCACGGCAGTAGGCGGGATACAGCTATGACCCGTCATCCATGAGGAGCTAAGATGGGAAGGGAGGAAAGGGGTGGTGGAGGGGAGTGGAATACGTGGGAGTGTGTACGTACCTTTGACATGGCTACCTCCCTTATAAGGGGAAAAAATCTCTTGGTATATAGATATAGATAGATAGACTTTATTTTTCATTTTCTGTTTCATTTGTGGTCAAAGAAATGTCTCCTGTGTGTCAAAGAAAGTGAGAATAGAACATCGTAGTCTCGAATTTTTCTTCAAGAAGTTATTATTGCCCCAATCTTGTCATTAGCGTATATTACCCAAGGTAATAACTCAGTAATAACTCACCACTTTATTACTTGGTCAGCAAGTGAGAGAGAGAGAGAGAGAGATAGAGAGAGAGAGAGAGAGAGAGAAATTAACCCAGCTAATATATTTCCCGTCTCTTTAATCCTATGGAGTATCTACTGCTCAAATTATGCCCTTGATATTGTGGAGACTCTATATACATATATAAATATATATATATGTGTATATATATATATATATATATATATATATATATATATATACAGTATATATAAATGTGTGTGTACTGTATACATATGTTTGTGTGTATATGTGTATGTGTGTATGTGTGTGCACATGACTACGTATACCTCCTGATTGGGTCAAACTTAATCATGGCGAATCCTTCAGTTCATTGCAGGTCATTATGAGCGGACAATTCTTCATTTTTTTTTTCTTCTTCTGAGCATAGTTGATGGGTCTGGACTTTTTTTTAACATTAGGTTATGTCTCCTCTTCCTCATATTCTTCGTTCTCATCTTATTTTTCTTTGTCTCTTTTTTTCATTTTTCTTTATTGTATTTCATCAATTCTAGTCCACAAGGAAAAGAGCTGTTCCGCTGTTCCGCTGATGGGTCCTATACCTGGAAGAATCCGGTTTATAGTGTAGTGCAATGGGTTGAGTCCGGTTTATAAGGTGCGGAACAGGGCTGTTTACGGTTTATAGGGTAGTGCATTAGGTTGATTCCGGCTTAAAGAGTAATGAACAGGGCCGGTTACGGTTTATAGGGTAGTGCATTAGGTTGAGTCCGGTTTATATGGTACTGAACAGGGCTGATTACGGTTAATAGGGTAGTGCTTTAGATTGAGTCCGGTTTATAGGGTAATGAACAGGTTGAGTACGGTTTATAGAGTAATGTGAAGGGCCGGGTACGGTTTATAGGATAGTGCATAAGGTTGAGTACGGTTCATAGGGTAGTGCAAAAGCCTGAGTATGGTTTATAAGAGTAATGCTAAAAGGTTGATCACGGTTTATACGGTAGTGCATTAGGTTGTTTGGTTCCTAAGGTGGTGTAACAGGTTTGACTACGGTTTATTGGGTAGTGTAAAGGGCTGAGCACGGTTTATAGGGTAGTGCTAAAAGGTTGAGTACAATTATAGGGCAGTGCGAAAGGTTG
>NC_134808.1:27762994-27765494 GCF_046742065.1 Oratosquilla oratoria
ATTTTTCCGTGTGGTGCCTTGTGACCTCTCCTATATTTTTTCGTATGACGCCTTGTCACCTCTCCTAGTTTTACACTTTTCCGTTTATATTGTCTTTGTATTGTACTTTTGTCTGTATTCTCCCCTGAGGATGTGAATTACACGAAAGCGCTTGGGATTTCTGTGTTTCTTTTTCTTAAGTGGTTACCAGCATATTTCTGATCACGTGTTCAAGTGATTTATTTGCAAAAAATATATATGTATATATATACATATATATATATATACATATATATATATATATACATATATATATATATACACATATACATATACACATACATATATATATATACATATATATATATATAAATATATATATATATATACATATATATATATATACACATATAAATATATATATATATATATATATATGAGAGTGTGGGTGGAGGAAGAAAAAGCGAAGATGGGCCGGAACTCCTTTATTGCTTATACGTTTCGACCGACTCGGTCTTCTTCAGTAAGCTGTCTACAAACTGCGTGAAACTTACACATATACACTCGAATACAGGGACACGGACAGGGCAACCCGCTGGCAGTCTGGGGATTCCCTTTCTCGTACCATGCCAGCGGGATGACTTGTCTGTGTCCCCGTCTTCGAGTGTATAATTGTAAGGTTTCAAGCAGTTTGTAGACAGCTTACTGAAGAAAATATGACGAAAATATGACGTCAATCCTCGCTTCGCTCGCAGCGAAGCGAGGACTGACGTCATATTTTTCTGGTGTTTGATCAAACATTTTGGTGTTTTATGATTTTTTGTTTTATTTGACCAAATGACAAGACATCTTGTCATCGGAGTTGAATGGGTTAAATGATATTTTGTCATTACGCCTTGACGACACCTTTGCCCTTCTTACAGCGGTGCCAGCGAACAGGAACACGATGCAATACACTTGCTGCCCAGAGGTCTATGTAGACATCACTTTCGAGATCCACATCCGCCGAAGAACGCTCTACTACTTCAGCAATCTCATCATGCCCTGTGTCCTCATCTCCTCCATGGCCCTGCTTGGCTTCACGCTGCCCCCGGACTCGGGCGAGAAGCTCACGTTGGGTAAGGCCTTGGTGGCTTCTGCCGCAGGGAGAGAGCGTGGTTGTGTGTCATGTGTGGATCTATAACAGAGTGGTCGTTGGTGATGTGTCACTTGATTTTGAGACAATAAAATCTTTATTTTTCGTTGAACCGATTTTATTTTGTGTTTGAATTGCTCCAGAATAGTTGTTGGTGATGTGTCTGATGTTTGAAGAAAAATCGTTATTTTCCGTTGAACCGATTTTATTTTGTGTTTGTTGATGTATCTGATATTTGAGAAGAAAAATCGTTATTTTCCGTTTAACCCATTTTATTTTATGTTTGAATTGTTGCAGAGTAGTCGCCGGTGATGTGTCTGATATTTGAAGAAAAAATCGTTATTTTCCGTTGAACCGATTTTGTTTTTTAATTGTGCTTAAATGATGACATTACTTTTAAGAAGTGAATTTTTATTAGGTGTGGATTTATAATAGAGTGGTCGTTGATGATGTGTCTGTTATTTGAAGGAAAAAACCGTTATTTGCCGTTTAACCGATTTGGTATTGAACTGTGTTTGAATGGTGATATTAATATTAAGGGGTGATTTTTTCTTTTAACATTTAATTGTGTTTTAATGGTGACATTACTGTTAAGATGTGATTTTATGCAGCCCGAGAGTTATAGTGTGACATTACTATTAATTACTTTTGCTGTCTGTTGTGTCTTTATACCAGAGTGATCGTTACTGTTTTCTGTGTGTCAGTTAGGTGACGTGTCTTTTAATTATGAGAAAAGTCCGTTATTTTCTGTTTAACTGATTTTGTTTTGAATTGTTTGAATGGTGACGTCACTCTCAAGAGTGATTGTTAATGTCTTCTGTGTGTCCGTTAATTCTGAAAAGGACCGTTATTTTCCGTTTAACCGATTCTATTTTGAATTGTTTGAATGGCTATATGGAAAGGTCAGTACCTCTCAATTTATACGATGAAAACTTGTATTTTGTTTTTATTTCTTTGTTTGATTCTTTTGTTTAAAAAAAATCCCCTTTCTTTCTCAAATAACCGTTATTATTTATAGATGATAAGTGATGAATTGGTTTGTTAAATAGTTAATTTGTTTTATTCCTCTGACAACTTGTAAATCTAAAACACATTTGTGTGATAATCTTTAAACTAACAAACAGGTCATTTAAGTTTCATTTAAAGGGTGGTTGCGTCATAGCCTCAACTAAAGAGCAGAGAAATATAGAGCAGAGAACTAAAGAGCAGAGAGAGATAAAGATCAGGGAGAACTAAAGAGCAGAAAGAGTGAATATAGATAAATAAAGCCAAAGATAAATGAGTTGCAGAGAGAGCTAAAGAGTAAAGAGAATTGAAGAACATGGAGAACTAAAGAGCAGAACTAAATATCAGAGAGATCAAAGTAGAGAGAGCTTAAGTGCAGAG
>NC_134808.1:27770494-27790494 GCF_046742065.1 Oratosquilla oratoria
AACCAAGGCAGAGCGTTTTCCTGTATTGTGCACAGACGATATAATATACGAAAGCGCTCTGCTATGATTATTCCTCTTCAAAGCGGTTAACCTTGCATTTCTAGAACACACGTCTCCAGTGTTTTTATTGCAGCATGTACATATGTATATATATATTGTATTCCCCGTTCGTTTTGAAGAATGATGTTGATAATCTAACTTTTTCTTTTCAGGAGTCACAATTCTCCTCTCCCTTACAGTTTTCTTAAACATAGTGACAGAAAATATTCCAGAAACCTCCGATGCGGTTCCGCTCATATGTATGTAAAGGAACATAAGCCTTGTCTCTCTCTCAGAGTATAAGTAGCATTTGAAGTGGATGTGTACACTTGGTCACAAGTCTATACTGCATTCTGATTGTTATTACTACAACCTTTGACATCACTCACGTTTACAGTTGATACCTAGGAGTCATTACTGTTATTACTATATTTATATATCTTTTTTTTTTTTTTTTGGTTATCTATTAACTCTTCTGTTCAGTTTGGTTATCACTAGAAACTATTACTATTGGTATTACTTCTACTGGTCCTGTCACTATTACTATTACTAATGCTGCTGCTATTCCTCTCTGTCATCATCATCCTACCCCCCCCCCACCTTCTCCTCCTGCTGCTCCTTCTCCTCCTCCTTCTCCTCCTCTTTCTTCTCCTCCTACACTTCTTCCTCCACTTTCTCCTCTTCCTCCTTCGGCTCCTTCTCCTCCTCCTCCTATTCCTCTTCCTACACCTGTTTTTCCTCCTCCTCTCCTCCTCCTCTTCCACCTCTACCTCCTCCTCATGCTTCTCCTCTTCCTTGCCATCTCCTCCTACTCCTACTCCTCTTCCTACTCCTCCTCCTTCTCTTCCTCCTCTTACTCCTCCAACTCTGACTCCTCCTCCTCCTCCTCCTCCTCCTCCTTCTTCTCCTCCTCCTTCTTCTCCTCCTCCTCCTCCTCCTCCTCCTCCTCCTCCTCCTCCTCCTCCTCAACCTCCTCCTCCTCCTCATTCTACTACCACCACCACTACTGCTGCTGCTGCTACTACTACTACTACTACTACTACTACTACTACTACTACTACTACTACTACTACTACTACTACTACTACTACTACTACTACTACTATTGTCACTACTACTACTACTTCTACTGCTGCTGCTACTACTACTACTACTACTACTACTACTACTACTACTACTACTACTACTACTACTACTACTATTCCTCCTCCACATTCTCAAGCCACTGTTTCTAACAACAATACTTTTACTTCTACTTCTACTTTTGTTATTACCACTGCACATTTAGGACAATGTTTGCTCAATATAGTGTTTTCCAATTAATCCCGGCTACGCTACATTATACTATTATTCAACTACTAATTGTTAGTTCACTATGTATTGGGACACATGTAGACACCTTGCCTCTAAACTCCTGACCTAGAATAATGTAGCTTATTAGCACACATCTCTATCAGCCATATTTTTTTCCCGTTTTCTTTGGTCTGTTTATCACAGGAGACGTCGCTGACCCAGCGTTGGGTCATATGAGGTCATGTTGTGAATTGTAAGAGTAGTTTCACTATCTAGCGTTGCCTCTCAGTATGGTTTGGAGGATTTTTTTTTTTTTTCTTGTCATCATTTCCACTTATCATTATTATTGTTGTTGGTATTATTATTATTATCATTGTTATTATTATTATTATTATTGTTGTTATTACTATCATTATCATTGTTATTACTGTTATTGTTACTATCATTGTTATTATTGTTATTAATATCAATATTATTAGTAGTAGTAGTAGTAATATTATCATTATTACTATTATTATTATTGTTATCATCATTATTGTTATTATTATTACTATTATTATTATTATTATTATTATCTTTACTATTGCCTTTATCATCATTACTCTCATCATCATTGTTGCCATTATTATCATTATCCTCAGTATCATTATTATTATCATCATTAATATTACTGTTATTCCTAATATTATTGTTATTTCATTCTATTATTATTATTATTTATTATCATCATTATTATTGTTGTTATTATTTTGTTATTATTATTATTATTATCATTATTATTATCATTATTATTATCATTGCTATTATTATTATCATCATTATTATCATCATTATTATTATCATTATTATCATTATTATTATTATTACCATTATTAATATTATTATTATTATCATTGTAACTATCATTGATATTATTGTCATTATCATTACTATATTCATTATTCTTTTATTACTGTGACCATTCTTTTATAAGTATCCTCATTATTTGGTCATTACCATTAGTATTATTATTGTTCACCGTCGTTATTCATATTTTTTCTGATTTTTCGTTATTGTTATTATGTTAGCTTATGTTAATATTATGCTGATATAAGGGTTATTATCCAGGGACCAGTAATGGGTGTCTGCTATTTGATGGACCTCGGGAACCATCGTCTCCCTACTGCCTGTTTTCAAAACTTGTCCAATCCTTTACTTTTATGTGAAGGTGCAACCCTGAGGGGGTGGTACTCGGTTCCCGGACCGAGCTTTTTTTTCTGGAGAGGAGACAACAGGCGGCTGATCACTCCCAGTCCGATATTTAACTTTAGAGATCTGTGGGAAGTGGTAGCGGATCGTTGCCGGACATTGTGGGGTTGCGGGTTTCCAGTCAGTGAAATTTGAGGCAACAGTTATAATTGTTATTGTTATTATTATTATTTGTTGCCGACTATTTCACCAGCGCACATTGTTTTGGTATTAACTTTCGATAATAACTCGTTATTTTTTTTTTTTCATTGGTGCCATTAACAAATAAAGATAATATTGATATTGTTTTTTCATAGTTTTCATAATTATAAAAAAAATTTTACTCTTTTACTATTATATTTGCATCATTCACTGTTGATCATATGATTGTATGATATATTATTATAGAGCTGATGAGAGTATTGGGATGGTTTGAGTAAGAGGGGAATGTCTGTTGAGCAAGGGAGGGAGAAGGTAGGAAATAGGGATGAGCGGAGAGTGTGTATAGATAATGTATGCAAGAAAGAGAGGTATGAGGGATGGGGGGAAGGGTGTGCTTATATGTGAATGATATTTTGACGCAGCCCGAAGGGATTTCTCCCCGTCTTCTCTTTTTCTGCGTGAGGGGACGGAGGGGAAAAGGGTTACCGATTAAGTGAAGCGGCCTTGCTGTGGATTTACTTTGTCATACTGCATTGCTTCTGACCCAGGGCAGTGGGCGGGATACAGGGATGACCCGTCATCCATGAGGAGCTAAGATGAGAGGTGGGGAAGGGTGGTGGATGGGTGGGAGTGGGTACGTGGCTTTGAATTGGCTACCTCCCTTATAAGGGGGAAAAAGCTCTTAGTATATAGATAACTTAGTACATTGTGTATTATATTACGTTATATGATATATTACATTCTAATATATCAATATTATAGTATATCATATTTTATATTTTATAATTTATTATATTATCCATTATCCTTTTATTACTACAGTTTACGATTATATTCAGTGACCAATGACTGGTACAGGCGAGACAGGCGTCTAAGAGGAGCATCTCCCCCCACTATCTTCAAAACCCATCAGAATCTTCATCTCCTGGAGAGGCAGGCCAGAGGGGCTGCCTTTCGGTCCCCAGACCGACTCCTTAATCTCTTTCAACTTTCTCCTCCGACCTTTTACATAAAGAAATAGCCCCACATTAGTGTAACAGACGATAGATCCATGTTTTCCCAAATAAATATTATCCTCATATTACTGTCATCATCATCATCATCATCATCATCATCATCATCATCATCATCATCATCATCATCATCATCATCATCATCATCATCATCATCATCATCATCATCATCATCATCATCATCATCATCATCATCATCATCATCATCATCATCATCATCATCATCATCATCATCATCATCATCATCATCATCATCATCATCATCATCATCATCAATCATCAATCATCATCATCAATCATCAATCATCATCATCATTGTTATTATTATTACCACTATTACTATTGTCATTGTTATCATTACTATTATCATTATTATTATCATTATTATCATTATTATCATTATTATTATTATTATTATTATTATTATTATTATTATTATTATTATTATTGTTGTTGTTATCATTATTTTTATTGTTATTATTGTTAGTATTATTGTTATTATTATTATGTTTCTGTGTTAGAGGAAATCTCTAATTATAGAGAAATGCTGCTCTATTGTACTGCGACTGCTCTTCGTTATGATATCACCCTCACCTCTTAATACTGTCATGTACCACTTCGAGTATATTTTCATTTTCACCTCTTCCCTGTGGTAGGGGGAAGAAAGAATACTGCCACCGAGTCCTCCCACTCGGGTCTTAAAGGTGACTTAAACGAGGTAGAGTGTAAGACTAAGCATCCTACTCCCTGTAACCCTATGGGCGCATTCCTATGAGAAGTCATGGCATAAGAGGGTCGGGGGCTGGGGGAGTTTTCAGATGAGAATAAAAGGGAAGAGATAGGCAGTATGTGTGTTAGAAGGAAGATGAATGTGTTGGTATAAAGTGAAGCTAAGTTGAAAGGGAGGGGCGGTTTTGAGTCTGTGAGGGTGTCGGGAATGAAGAGAGAACGAGGGATGCAATGGGTGGCTCTACTAGTAAGTGAGAAGATAGGTAAGCATGTGTTGGAGTGGAAGGAGCTTTCTTCAGAGTTAATGTGGACGAAGGTGCAATTGGGAAGAGAGATGTGGGTCTCTGTAAGCCCATATGGGCCTGGTAGTGAGAAGAGTGTTGATGAGAGGGAGGCTTTTTGGACAGATTTAAATTACTGCGTAGAGAGTTTTATAAGGCATGTCGGTGTAGCAGTATTGGGAGATCTCAGTGCTAGAGTAAGATATGAACCATTAGATGGAGTTGTTGGGAAGTGTGGAGTGCCAGGTAAAAATCACAGTGGAGAGTTAATGATGGAGATGTGTATAGAGTTGAGGATAGCTAACACAATGTTTAGAAAAAGAGCTAAGCATAAGTACACATGGGAGAGAGTGGTGGATGGAAGGGTGGTTGATAATGCATTAATGGACTATGTAGTGGCATCCAGAAGAATAGGAAGAGTTCTGGATGTCTATGTTCCTAGGGGAGACTTGGGGGATATCAGGTAATTTGTTGGTGGAAGGTGAGTTGAGAGTGGAGGATAGGTGGGGAAAAAGGAAAAGGGCCGTAAGTAGGAAGGTGCTTAGGGGAAAATGTTTAAATAAAAAGGAAAAGGAGCGGTAGTGAAAGAAGATGAGAGAAGTGCGGGAGGTGGTGAAGGATAGACTAGAAGAATTAGGGGAAGAGGAATGGGGGTATTTCAAGGAGGAAGTGATAAGATGTCCCAAGATGGTTTGTGAAACAAGGAGGACGGGAGGGAATAGAAGGAAGAATAGCGAGTGGTGGGATGATGAAATGAAGAAGGTAGTAGAAGAGAAGAACCGAGCATTCAGGGACTGGTTGCAAAGTAGGACGAGAGAAAAATATGAGATGTATAAAGAAAAAAGAAGATAAGCAAAACAAAAGATAAAGGAGACAAAAAGGAGAGCTGATGTAAATTTGGGGAGGAATATGACAGAAAATTTTGAAAGCAATAAAAAGACGTTTTGGCAGGAAATTAAGAGGAAGAGGAGGTGATTCAAATAGAGAAGAAAGGGTGTAAGACGCAGATGAATAGATGTTAACGGAAGAGGAGGGAGTAAGGGGAAGATGGGCGAAGTATTCTAGAGAATTGTTGAATGTGGAGGAGAATAGAGAAGGATTAGTGGTAACAGTAGGAGGCGCTAATAAAATTATTGTGATGGGAGAGAAAAATGAAGGATAAATTAGAAAAGATGAGGTGCAAGTAGCTTTGAAGTGAAAATGATGAGAGCAGGTAAGGCACCTGGGTTAGATTGGTGTCATGTAGAGAGTCTGAAGAAGGGAGGTACAGTAAAGTGGACTGGGTGGTGAGATTATTTAATGTGTGTCAAATGGAGAGTAGAGTGCTGGAGGACTGGAGGAGTACCTGTGTAATTCCGCTTTACAAGGGAAAAGGGGACAAATGTGAGTGTAGTAATTTCAGAGTGATCATTTTGTTGTGTGCATTTAGGAAGGCTTATGGGAGGGTTTTAATTAAGAGGATTAGGAGTGGAACAGAGGGAGTAATTGGTGATTAACGTTCTGGGTTTAGGAAAGGTAGGGAATGCATGGATTTTTTTTTTTTTTTGTAAGACAGATAAATGAGAAACCTTTAGGAAAAGATAAGGATGTTTTTGGGCCTTTATGGATTTGGAACAGGCTTATGACAGGGTAGAGAGGAAGGCTTTGTGGGAGGTTTTATTGATATATGAATTTGGAGGAAAACTGTTAAATGAAGTCAAGAATTCTTACGAGAGTAGTATAGCCTGTGTTAGAGTTAGAAAATGAGAGAGCGAGAAGCGATAGGTTTGAAGTAAAGATGGGACTGCGTTAGGGATGTGTCATGTCGCCATGGCTCTTCAATGTGCACGTGGATGGAATGGTGTGGGAGATAAATCCAAGGGTAATGGGCAAGGGACTGGAAATGGTTAAAGAACATAGAGAAAAGTGAGAAGTGAGCCGGTTGTTGTTTGATGACGACACTGTGTTTGTGGCAGGGTCAGAGGGTGGATTAAGGGAGTGACGGAATTTAGAAAATTATGCGATAAGAGAAAGTTGATGGTAAATGTGGGTAAAAGCAAAGTGATGAGATGTACAAGGGGAGAAAGTGGCAATGAGTTTGAAATAGACCTTAAAGGAGAGAGGCTGGAGGAAGTGGCTTTAGATATTTGGGGTCACGTGTGCCAAGAAAAGGAGTGGATGTGGAGGTAAATTGTAGATTTAGAGAAGCAAGTAAATGCCATGGGGGATTAAAATGTGTCATGAGAGATTACCTGGGAATGGATACAAAGAGGAAATTGTATGAATGGGTGATTATCCCGATGGCATTGTATGGGATAGATGCTAGAAATTTAAGAGAGGCAGACAGGAAAAGTTTTAATGTGTTTGAGATGAAATGTCTGAGAAGTGTGGTAGGGGTTACTAGGTTGGATAGAGTGAGAAACAAGGTGAGGAGGAGAGCGGGAATGGAAAAGGAGATGCCAGACAGGGCTGATGAAAAAGTATTGAGATGGTTTGGACACATGGAAAGAATGAGTGAAGAAAGATTAGTAAAAGAGGTTTATTATTATTATTATTATTATTATTATTATTATTATTATTATTATTATTATTATTATTATTATTATTATAATTATTATTATTATTATTAGCATCATCATTATTGTTATCATTATTGCTATTTTTTATATATATTTATTGTTAACATTGTAATAAAGAATTATTATCGCTACAGTTATCATTATCATTATTTTTGTTATCACTATTGTTCTTGTTTTGTTTTTAATTACCGTTACTATACAGTAATTATCATAGTATTCATTATATCTTATGGTAATCATATAAAACCAAGGATGAGACGGACATCATATAATATCATCTCCCTCCTGCCAGTCTTCAAATCACATCAATACCAACTAGAGGTGCAACCCCAGGTGGCTGGCACTCTACCCCCGGACCGAGACAAAGATCTCTGTCTATTTAATCTATTTTTCCTCCTCTTCACATGAACTGACAACCGGTGACAGCTCTCATCCTACGAAACAGCTAATCACAATACAGACATTTCGAACGTTGTAAAGATCACTAGCCCAAGAATAACTATGGGTTTATGTTTACAAGCTCATATTTGGGGTGGCTCTTCTTAACAAGCTTATCCTAATCTAACCCAACCCGACCCGACCCAACCCAACCTAGTCTAACCTAACTTAACCTAACCTAACTTAATCTAATCTAACCCAACCCAAGCCGACCCAACCTAGCCGAACCTAACCTAACCTAACTTAACCTACCCTAACCTACCCTAACCTACCCTAACCTAACCTAACCTAACCTAACCTAACCTAACCTAACCTAAATCAATCTACTCTAACCTAACCTATCCTATCCCCGGTTAAATGATCGTCACTGTTGGGGAGCTTTATGTACACAAGTTCATTTCTGAGATTGTTAATCTTTACAGGCTGATATCTGGGGTAGCTTATCTTTACTCCTCTGGGGTATTCTGGGGTTGCTGATCTTTACAACGTCCGGCATTTCAATATCTATTCCTAGAGGGATCTGTAGGAGAGCCCAAGGACCTTTGCCACCAGCCTTGGGGTTGCGGGTAACTAGTTCACAAAACTCAAAGAACAGTTATTATTGTCATCATGCTCTTTGCGTTTCCATTTGTATTGTTTTGTATTGTTTTGTATTGTTTTTCTTGACATTTCATCATTGAAAACCGTACAATTTTCTGGTATTTTATAATGAATATTGTTATTATATTTATTCCTTCTAGATATGTTATTTCGTTATGTTATTACATTGTTACATGAGTTACATAAGTTACATCTATACGGGAGGGGGGAGGGGGTGGTGGATGGGAGTGGAATGGGTGGGAGTAGGTACCCGCCTTTGACTTGGCTACCCCCTTATAAGGGGGAAGAACCCCTTGGTATGTAGATAGACATCTATATTGCCAATTTTAGTTTTCTATATTTTGTATATTTCTTATATAAGTTAATATATTCGTTATTATCATAATGTCATTATATTTTATCGTAGTTATTACTGACTTTATATTTTTATTTTATTTTTATGCATTGAAAATTAATAATTGCACTTAATTCGTTTTGCACTATATTTCATATTATGGAAATTATGTAGTACTTGAACTGGTAATCGTAAAAGTAATGATAATAGTAATGGTGATGATATTGATGTTCATTCAGATAAACTTGTTCATTTTTTTCAAATAGTCGAAAAAAATCATAATCATCGATCACCAACGATACAAACTACAAACACCAAAGGTTAGGCTAACAAACTGGGCTGTTTTTCCTTTGACTGTTGGGCCAGATTTGCAGTCCGCACTAAAACAAACCAACATCAATATCAACGTCAACGTCAACATTAACACCAATACAAACACCAACTCCAACACCAATACCCAACATTAGCATCAATACCAACACCAACATTAACACCAGCACAAACTTCAACATCAACACCAGCACCAACTTCATCATCAACACCAACTCCAACTCCAGCACCAATACCAACTCCAGCACCAACACCAACACCAGCACCCCAAGAATAAAATCGACTGTTAACTGAAGCAGAATACCACACTTCCTGTTTTACCTTCCAAGCAAAACCCACAAACTCGAATAAAATACACTATAACCGGGATGGGCAACCTTTTTAAGTATGGATGCCAAAATTAGCAAAATCTTCGATACAAAAATTTCTCGCGTGCCAACGGAGTAAAACCATAGGCCCACATACGCATATGGGGCCCCATACTCCCTTCGCTTCCTATAAGGGCCCCACCCCGCCACCCAGCGAGCATGCGGTTACCAATAACCATACGACAGAAGTTGGAGATTTATTAGTTAGTTGTTTTAAGGTGAGCTCTGGGCTTTGCTTGCCGGAAAATAGTCTTTAGTGTGCCAGGTTTGGCGCGCGTGCCAAGGGTTGCCCACCCCTGCATTATGATAAGACACGACACCTACATCCAACTGGAACATTCCTTATACTAAAACTTTTCAACCAATGATGGACATATAACACAGTGTGGAAATGATGGAGGCAACACAGATTCTCCCACTTGGGTTTCCATTGAGTTTTGCCTATACTCTGCTCCTCAGTTCCTGTCCTATCGAACCTATTGAATATGCATGGGAACATTCCTATCATCTTCACATATCCACAAGGAAGCATTCCCAACTTCCCTCTCTTCATCATAATAGTTGATGATTTGGTTTAACGCCGTGAATTTCCCCCTATCAGGAGGCTAGGACGGTTCCCCTTACAGAGGACTTTGTAGCGTGGAATCTAATGAACCATGCCATTGCTCCTGGTGGCAGAGTTCGAACCACCGTTACCTCTACCTTGGCCGCACGTAACGATGCTCTAACCCGTTCGGCTACCTATCATCCATGACAATTGATGATATAGCTAAATACACTCCACGTTAGATTGTCACCAGTGTATAATCTACTTCGGAATCCACCCTGTTCACACCAATGGGCCAACGATCGCGGATTCCTGTTTTCTAGCTTAGAATCTGTCACCGTGCACTTCTCTATGACACACAGCTGAAAGGACATTCCATCGATACAACTAAATAAAGCTGTCCTCACTGAGGTTGAATAGATTCGATTTCTGGGTCTGATCCTCGAAGGTCGCCTTTGTTGGTTCCCTTACCTTCAGCATCGAAGAGCGTCCTGCCTCAGAACCTGTGACCCAACATTACTAACCTACACAAGTTCGGAATCCAAAAAATAATCCCTTTGGAATCTTTACCAAACTTTATTGATTGATGATAATGATTCGGTTACAAAGGACTTTGTAGCATGGAATCTATTAAACAATAACTTTGGTCCAACTCGCCAGTGGCTGGGTTCGAACTGCCGTCACCTTGAACTCCGCCGCAAGTAGCAGTGCTCGAATTCCTCTGTCTCAACCAACATGTCTCCTAATATTAGTCCCCTTACGTTCTTTTTGTCCACACTTCAACACATGTTTTCGACAGAACATGAATGAAAATCCTATATGCAGAACGTAGATATTCTCATAGACACCCATCATTCTTTGATATCAAGAACTTCCCCCGCTATCCTAATCTTTCACACCGACTTTGGCCCTTCAACTCTTCAAGGATTCGACAAACGTCTGCACTGTGCCCATCCACAGGGCACGAGAATAGCAGACTTACTAATTAGGAATAAGAGACAACGTCCTTTCTATCACGACAACCCAGGGCCCTTGGGCACTCCTTCCAATACCCCCATGTTTTGTCGTATCCATACTTACTCTTACACCACATGATCTTGAGCCACAGACTGACCCATGTCCACTAACAACATGTCTCCCCATTCGTCTCGATTTTGAGCTGCTTCAAACCAATCGTCTCTTCCACCTTGTTCCGTAAATGCAGCCCTGACTCCATCGATCCATCGTCTCCTTGGCCTTCTCGGTCTGCGTCCATCCACCACTCCCAACATAGCTCTCTTCGGCAATCTATCCTCATTCATACGGGCATAATGTCCAGCCCAGAAAAGCTTCTCTTGATAAGGTAGCCGTACTATAAAACATGGATACCAACCGGTGTTATGTAACAAGAATCTCCCACCTATTTTCCCATTCATCTGACATTAACATAAGCACAGTGGTCTCCGTGTTGACCGCGGAATTAGTGATACAAACAGAGGACATGGATCTCTTTCCCCTTTCTATAAAGCGGGCTCTACACGATCAATATCATTACGCAGTATTCCATATTGTACAATATTTTATACTGTGTAGGTATGGTTTTGGAGAATGACACAATATATTGAAGACATAAAATGTACAGGCCAAACACATGCCTTTTCAGTAACATCCCTACACCGTTAATGACATTGTACGATACGGAATATTGCGCAATAATATTGATCGTTTAGTGCCCTCATAACTCTTTACCCCCAAACATTTTTTCTCCCTATCACCCTACACAATCATCTCTAACTTACGAAGAGACCTGAGGCATTCTCCACTTACCCCCATAAATCCACCAGACATTTTAGTGGATTATGCGAGTCTCCTTTAGCTGGATGCCATCTCATCTTGGCATCCCCACCAACGGACGAGCCGACAAGGCAGCTCGAGATCTGGCATCAATCTCTTTCAGTGCCTCCACCCGGTGGCCCTCTTCCAGCCAACCTAACCGATGCCTAAAAAGGCATAGTGCTAATTCTAATGTTGGCGTATGTTCGAGTTGTCATTACTATAATTGTTTTCATTATTATTATTATTATTATTATTATTATTATTATTATTATTATTATTATTATTATTATTATTATTATTATTATTATTATTATTATTATTATTATTATTATTATTATTATTATTATTATTATCATTATTATTATTATTATTATTAATGATTAATAATAATAATAATAGTTATTATTATTAATAATAATAGAGGTGGATGGAGTGAACATAGGAGGCATCCAAGGATGAGATGGATGGATGGGGTGAAAGGGGCGTTGGGAAAGACGGGGATGTCTGTTAAGGAAGGAAGGGAGAAGACAGAAGATAGGGGTGAGTGGAGAATGGATGTGTATGGATGATGCTGTGATGCATTGAAGGGAGGGGGTGGGGGATCGAGGGGTTGGGGAGTATGAGTGAATGAGTTGCTGTGTCTTGCTGCATTGTTTCTGACCCAGGACAGTGGGCCAGATGCAGGGATGACCGGTCATCCAGGAGGAGCTAAGAAAAGAAGGAGGGAGGGAAGGGTGGTGAATGGGAATGGAGTATGTGGGGATGAAATGGGTGGGAGTGGATTTATGCCTTTTAACTTTGGCTACCACCCTTGTAAGAGGGAAAGAGCCCTTGGTATATGTGTGTGTTTATCATTATTATTATCATCATCATCATCATCATTATTGTTATTATCATTATTATTATTACTGTCTTCATTATGATTGTTATTATTGTTATTATTCGTTCAAGGATTCACGCATGCGCGGACAAGATGATCGACATGCTCAAGGATATTTCTTTTATTATATATATATATATATATATATATATATATATGTATATATATATGTGTATATTTATATATATATGCATATGTATGTGTATATGTATATGTTGTATATATATATATATATATATATACATATATATATATATATATATATATATATATATATATATATATATATATATATATATATATATATATATATATATATATATATATATATATATATATATATATATATATATACATACATGGATTCCTCCTTCAGGGAATATCCTACTCAGTTTTTGCTTTGTTCATTGTAGAACATTTTGTAGATTTTTATCATTTCTTTTGTTTGTGTCCATTGGTTGCAGTTCTTTCGGAGAATCTTGTTCTCCTGGTGCGCCGTATATCATAATCTATGTTGGCATTTAATAAACCATTGATTTAAGGGTTGTGCTCGTATGAAGCAGTCAAGCTCGTGATGAGTTACTTGCCAAGGGCTACATATGAAAAACCTCGTTTGGCAAGTATGACTCGATTTGGTTTAATGTCACGAATACGTGTTTGGAGGCCAGGGTGGTTCGCCTTTACAGAGGACTTTGTAGCGTAGATTTTAAGGAACCATGCTCTTGGTCCAACTCGCTGGTGGCAGTGTTCAAACTGCCGTAATTAGCGACACTTTAACCCGCTCGGCCAAGGAGCATCCCAAAAAGAGAGCAACAATAATTTTCTGGTAGTTGCTGTATTCACCACTGGATTTCGTAACCACTCCATTGTTGGTCTTTGTGAAGAGATTTTCAGTTGATTGCTGCAGGTGTCAACTAAAACGCCTAGGAATGGGGAACTTTCCTTCTATACTAGTTTTGGTGGTAAACAACAGAACGGAGTTTTCTTTGAATATCAGGAGTAAACTGCCAAAACTTTGTAAGGACTTCCTAACCACGTAGTGATTCCTGAAACTATTGGTTGTTTAAAGAGAAGATTAGATAACTATATGGATAGGGATGAAAGGTGATAAGGGACATGGAACTATCTAGTGTAGGTCTTATGGTCTCTTGCGATCCCTTTCATTCTTAAGAATTGAAGGAGAGAAAACACCCTTCAGTATACTTTGTGTATAACTTTGACCTGGTTTTCTCGAGTACTTGCTCTTCAAATGTTTCTATGTAAAACATAGTCTTGGGGGAAAAAGGTCCACCAATTCTGGGGACCAGAAGCTATGGAGAGTTCTTGCACAGTGCATTGGTACTATTCCTCTCCAGGAACAAAAAAACAAAACAAAAAAGAGAGAGAGAGAGAGAGAGAATCGCAAGAACACATTCTTTCAAGGATTCACGCATGCGCGTGAAAAAAAAATAATAACATCCAAATTACTGACTCAGTCTTCCTCTGTGCTAATAGAAGGAGGTTTCTCTGATACAGGCATGGCAGCTATCGAAGAACATTTTCATCATCTTCATCAACTGGGAGCGTGCGACAAGGAATGCATTGATTCAGTCGCACGTCGGCGCCAGTCCCTGTGATCTCTCTGAGCAAGCTCTCATGCAGACACCCTTCTCATCCCACTCCAAACAACTCTTCACAGGGTCGATCCACTTGCCCCTTCAGCCATGAATTCTTCGGGCGTCTCCTTCGTCTCCTCCCTCGAAGAATGTACTCGGGTATACCGAGAACTTCCTCGAGGTTTGCACGTTATGGATGACAGAGTCGAGTGTCTCGTTAACAGGGTCATTGGTACTTGTCCCGGGGAACCAAAGCTGCTTCTAGGGATTCGTGCTATCCGCAAGGGTAGAAAGGGCCTCTTGGGACGGTTTGGTCCCCAATTCCTTCCATGTTGTGGGTTAGGGGTAGTCCCACGACGTAGACGCTGCCACACCAGAGGCGGCTGGACGACTGCATCACAGATAACTATCCAGGATGTAATACCTCGTACCATACTATAGTATTGAAGACTTTTTGTGCACAGTAACGCACGCCAACAACACAGTATGTACTCAAGATGCTTGTGGGAAAACCCCGTTCTAGTCTAGGGAAAGACAACAGGAACATTGTTGAACAGACAGTCAACATCCATGGAAGCGATGTTGTTAATATCAAAAAGCTTCGACAGATCAGCAGATTCTCCAACAGGTATCAAGACATCAAAACGCTAGAGTTGTAGACAGTAGCTCATAAGAAGCCTGTTGAGTGTTATGACTGTTGGGGAGATTATCAAAGAAATGGTGGATCTGAGGGAGTTTCCAGCTTCGTGAATGTTGACTCGTTGTATACACATACGGGATTGTAATCACCCATGGATTTGGTCAATTTCATCAAACAATCATTTTAGTTAACTAAATGGCTTTCCTCAATTGTTCAGTATTCTCTTAGTAGGTGGATTGGAAATTGGAGGCTTCTTTCTAAGATGCTGTTCATCCTGCTGAAATCAACTTCTTTGTCTATGAAATTGAAGAGTGATTATATTAAGGAGAGTATTGAAATAATAATAGTTATAAGGATGATCATAAAAATGATATCATTATTATTTTTATTATTGTTATTATCATTACCATCATTATTGTTAGTTCTGTTATTTTTGTTATTATTAATACTATTTTCATCAGCATTATTATTATTATTATTATTGTTGTTGTTGTTGTTATCAAAATCACCGTTATCGTTATCATCATTACCATTGTTATTATGATAACCATCACCATTATCGTTAATATTGTTATCAATATCATTATCATTATCATAAGCATTATCATTATTATTCTTTTCAGTAGAGAAAGACGAAAAGGTAAACGCTAGAATGCCAAGGGAGGCTCTGATTGCTGGTGAATGAGTGGAGGGTGTGACGTGAGCCAGTTGTTTTCAGAATATACTGTTTGACGAAGTCAAAGAATAGAGTGAAGTAGTAGGTGGCAGAGTTTGAAAAGATGAGAGAAGAAATCTGAAAGTGAATATGGGCAGAAGGTAGTAAAATGTACAGTGACTGATGATGATGAATGTTAATTTGAAGAGTGAAAAGCTGAAAGAAGTGGAGAGTTTTAAATATTTTGTATTGCATGTGGCAGCGAATGGAGGAGTGCAAGTGTCTGGGGTGAAGGAAATAGGCAAGAAATAGTTTATCAACAGAATAGTTAACGAATGGAATAGACATAGTCACTATGTAATGAGCGCTGAAATTATTGTTTGTTATAAGAGGTTAGATAACTTTATGGGTGGGGATTATATGTGGTGATGAACATGGAACTGTCTTGTGAGGGCCTTTTGTAGTCTCCTCCATTATCATGTTCTTATGTTCTTAAAAAGTATCACGAGAAACAGATATCAGGGGATAAATGCGAAGAGAAGGTTGAATAAAGGAGTGATTTGTGTCCACTGTATTGAGTGGAGACTTTGAATATGAAGGAGACAGAAAGGGAATGCATAAACTTGTTACAGATGAAATATTTGATAAATATGGCAAGTGTTACGAGGATTGATGAAGTAAGGAATGTTGGAGTGAGGCAGAGAATAGAGATGGAAAGAGAACGGTCTCAACGAGTGCTAAGGTGATTTGAGAATATGGGAATAATGAAGGAGGAAAGACAAACAAAAATAGTATCGAAAGTAAAAGTGGACTGAGCGAACTTCAAGGCAAGACCAAGAATGAGTTGGATGGATGGGATAAAGGGAGCATTGGATGCAAGAGGAGTGTCTGTCGAGCAAGGGGGAGAGAGTGCACTAGATAGGTGTGAACGGAGAGTGACTGGAAATGAGTGGAGAAATGATTCGGGCTGAAAGGATGTCCTTGTCTGTTCCTATCAGTTATTTTGTTTGGGTAATTTGTTTTTGGGGCGCTGCTCGGAGGTCGCCGTGTAAATGAAGCTGCGGGGGTAAACCAATTGCAGTGTGGCGGGGAAAGAGGGATGATCCTTCATCCACAAGGAGCTAAGATGGGATGGGGTGAATGGGTGTAGATCTATCTTTTGACTCGGCCACCCCCTTTGTAAATGGAAAGGCTCTTTGATATGTAAATAACAATATCACTATCATGTCATTATCATTACTATTTCATTGTTGTTATTTTGATTTTCTTTAGTAGCTGTACTACAGTAGTGGTAGTAGTAGTATTGTAGTTGTTATTTTTAGTGTTAATATTTTCACTCTCATTATTGAGAATCGTTATCGTTTAAATTGTTTCCCCCTGCACAAATTGTACTGATTTTATCGTTAGTTTCACCAATGGAATTTACACTGTTACTGTTACTATTATACAAAGGTATTTAAGTTTATATAATAGTGATATTTTTGTAATATTTCTCACATGTGTTACCCCCGTTTTGTTCCAGCGTAATTATAATATTTGTGTTTGTGTCTTTTTCTTTAATTATATTTTCTTTACAATGATATAGTCTCTTGTTTACTCAAGCACATGTCCTGGTGGCGCAATCGGGAGCGTGCCGATCTCGCATTCGCTTAGTTGTGGGTTCGAGTCCCGCACTCCTCTCCGATTCCCAGCAGTGACTGTTAATGACCTGCCCCTCCCCACACTCCCCATAGCGCATATACATAGGGCAAAGGTGACGGCTTCGGCCGCAGCTACTCAGCGCCTCTTGGCGTAGGCTTCTCACCTTCAACTCACAGTGACCCAGATGACCTTGGAAATAGTTGATGATAATGATGGTAATGATAATGAGGGTGATGTGATCATTGATGTGATAATTATTCCTACCAAATATTGAAGGGAGGTACAGCGGTGATGATTGTGGTGACGAAAGTCATGGTGGTGGTGGTTGTGGTTGTAGTAGTGGTGTGGGTGTCATGGTGTTTTTTTGATGTCACCATTTGGAGAGGGGAGGGTTTTCGTGGCCATAAAAAATTAATTATTATTATTGGCATTAATAATGATATTTATGTCAATATCCGTAGTAAAAGGAGTAGGAATGGTATTAGAAGTGATACAAACAAATGCGGCATCGGGGTCATTATCGTCATCATCATCATCATCATCATCATCATCACCATCAGCAGCAGGATCATCATCATCATCATCATCATCATCATCATCATCATCATCATCACCATCATTATCATCATCACCATCATCATCATCACCATCATCATCATCAGCAGCAGGAGCAGCAGCATCATTATCATCATCATCATCACCATCATCATCATCATTGTCATCATCATCATTATCATCATCATCACCGTTTATCGTTAGCGTGTCAAGTTTTGCACGCGTGCCACGGGTTGCCCACCTATTGATTAGTTCAAAGAATTCCGAGATTGTATGGGCATATGGGAGAGAATACATAAGGAAAGAGCAAAGGCAGCATGAGCAGCATGAAGTAGATGGAATATACATGAGATGAAGACTAAGCATGAGGTGGACAGGTAGAGGAGAGGGGGCTTGGCTGCTAGATGAATGCCTGTCGAGGAAATGAGAGAGACCAAAGGAGAGGAATGAATGGAGGAAGATTGTGAATGGATGAAGGGATGGTATGGTCTTAAATGATGTTCTTCTCATCCATTCCGTAAATTGTTGTAAGTGGCTGAGGAGGCAGTCTACCTACTATGAAACGGAGGGGATAATCCATCTTCGCCTGTTAGGTCCTGCGGTGAAATTGCGGTGGCTCGCTCCATGACTTTGAACTAGTGTTTGTTATTATTACTATTGTTATTATTAACATCAAAACCGTTATTACTATATTTTTTACTATATTATTATTATTATCATTATTATTATTATTATTATTATTATTATTATTATTATTATTATTATTATTATTATTACTATTATTATTATTATCATTACTATTAGCCTATACAACTTTTAGTATTTATGTTACTTATCATAGACTTCACTGTATATATTCTTGGTAATAACATATCTTAACTGAGTTCTAAGTATGTTGTTGATATCAGTATCATAGCTTTATTATCAATGTAATCAAAATCTTCGTACCCACTCACAGCACTTTTATTAACTGTATTATTCACCATATATGTCATAGGAATTATCAATAACGTTATTTGTCATTGTTATTGCTTATGTTATTGTTATTGTTGTTAATGTTATTATCATCACCACTATCATCATTATCATTATTTTCAATAACTTCCTTGATAAGATTATTATTGTTGTCATTCCCATTGTTATTGTTAATATAGTTATTATCTATATTACTATAGAAATTATTCAGGTTTATTTGTATAAATATCATTAGAACTCTAAATTATGATTATCAGTATTGTAATATTACTATTATCGTTATTATT
Organism: Oratosquilla oratoria; assembly: GCF_046742065.1. NCBI lineage: Eukaryota > Metazoa > Arthropoda > Malacostraca > Stomatopoda > Squillidae > Oratosquilla > Oratosquilla oratoria. Next base: position 27,789,457 of record NC_134808.1, read on the forward strand.
ATCGTTAACATCATTAATACAATTATTTTCAATATTTTGTAAAAATTTGTTTTACTACAGATAATGTTTCAAATACTGTTATTACCTTCATTATTGATTTTAATACCGTCATAATAACTGTTTGTGTGAATATTTTTATCGTTATTATCATCGTTATTTTTATCATCATTGATGAGGACCCGTGCTAGGTACCTGGAAACGGTGACCAAGTGAGACGTAGGTCGGAGAGGAGCAGACCACCGAAGACGATCTTCAAGTCCATCAACACCTTTTTTTGAGCGGTGACAGCCGGCGACTGATCACTTCTCTTGTCAGCTAGTGACTTATGCACACGCCTTAATCTAGTCTGTCTAGAGAGATCAATGGTTAGGACCGGAGGATCGTTGCTGGCTATCGTGGGGCTGCGGATTTCCAGTCTGTGAAACTAGAGGCAATTTCTATTTTTGTTATTGTTATTATCGTCATCATTATTATTATCACTATTATTATTATTATTACTATTATTATTATCATTATTATCATTATTATTATTATTATTATCATTATTATTATTACCATTATTATCATTATTGTTACAATTATTATTATTATTATTATTATTATTATTATTATTATTGTTATCATTATTATTGTCATTATTATTATTATTATTATTATCATTAATATTATTATTATTATTGTTAATATTTTTACTCTTACCATTATTATTATCATTATTATCATTATCATTATTATTACTATTATCATTGGTATTGTTATTTTCAGCAATGTCATTGTTATTAATCATTACATTTTACTGTTATGATCATCCTAATATTTTTTTTATTGTTATAAAATTCGTTTTATTTTGATCATATATTTTCCTACATTACTATCATTAGTAATAAAATAATGTCGCAATTAATGTGATTATGGAAATTTCTATTACTAATTAATTTGATAATCCTAATTTCAATATTATTTCTATTATCAATCATAATGGTTATTATTACCGTATCAGTGCTATTTTGCTGTTGATCTTATTGTTACTAGTGTAAT
>NC_134808.1:27792994-27795494 GCF_046742065.1 Oratosquilla oratoria
TTTCTTCTCCTTTTTTCTTTCAGAAATCACAATCCTGCTCTCTCTGACGGTCTTTATGACCGTAGTAGCAGATAAGCTACCTCAGGTTTCTGATGCGATTCCCTTGTTAGGTAGAGTATAAACGCCACTCAACACGATAATGATAATAATCACTTTCTTGAACTCATTCCCAGTCGAAATCATGATCCAATTGGCTTGGCTAGACCTTGGCATTACCACGAAATGCAAGTGTGACTTACCCTCACTACCCCAATGGCATGTTAGCGCTCCTCTCTCTCTTTTTCCCGGCTCGCTCCTACCTCCATCCATGATTTCGACTTTTAAAAGATCTTATATCTACGTGTTCAGACGTGCCGCTATATATAGCCTATGTATATATACATATACATATATATATATATATATATATATATGTATATATACATATATGTACATATAATGTATATGTATATATACAAATACACATGTATGTAAAATGTATATATAAACACATTTCACATTAGATATAGCATATATATACATGAATACATTTAACATTTCATACACTTATATGTATATATCTATATACAAATGCATACCATACCATATCAATATATACACATATGTGTATAAACACATTTCATAATATGAATAAACATATGCAATACGTACAAACAAATTTCATTCACATTATATATATCTATATATATATATATATATATATATATATATATATAAAATGTGTGTGTATACACAAATACTTTACACGTGGGAACTATATCATATATCTAAAATCGCATATACATTTTAAAGATCTTATATTTGAAAAGATGTACAATAGGCATCTTCAAAATGATATGGCCATCCTCAAGCTTAATTTTACCTTCACTAAAGTCAATATGGATCTGTCAGAACAAGTAGCACCTACGTAATCAACATCTGAAAAGAAAACGTTCGAATCTGTGGGAAGTATTCAGTGAATACTGACAGTAATTTCTAAATACGAGTATAATTCATTTCCACGAAAGGCATTATTTTATCTAACATGAAACCCTGCAATGCAATTTTAACTTGAGTCAAGTATAAGGAGACAACAACAGTAAAACAAATGACAGGACTGTTGTGGAAATATTTTCTTTATGCCGTCTCCAATTCATTTCCTATGAATGGCACAAGACAAAAAATTCAATTTATATCAGACCATGCTGGTAATTTGCTACTTTTCAATCGGTAAGTGCCATTAGTAATTGATAGAGCTAGTGAATATATTTCCCCCTCACCCTCTCGTTAAGCATAGATAGGCTCCAGTCCTTTAAGCAACAACAAAAAATATCCATATATCATTCATATCCAGAAACAAATTGCCCATCTCATCCCCTTTGTTTAAAGGTACGTTTTGCTTAGTACGATTACTACCCTACTACCACAGGCAATGGCGGGTGACGCGCCTATAGGGGCATTTAGACGGCCAAACGGTTTGACAAACCCGGTTTGTCAAACAAGTGTTTGAAGTGATGTTTGACCGTGTGAATAGGGTATTTGGTTGTCAAACACGTTCGACAAACGTGTTTGACGACCAAATACCTCATTCACACGGTCAAACATCACTTCAAACACTTGTCTGACAAACCGGGTTTGTCAAAGTGTTTGACCATGTAAATGGCCCTTATTACTACCTCCTGGCATCCTATTTGGGTAAGCGCGTTGGTTGTAGGTTCGGATAAGATTATCAGCCTCGTACTTTACAGATCGAAGCAAAACAGCCCCATTCAAAAACAGAGCGTTAGTGTTCTAGACAATCGTTTGACGGTCCTCATTGAGCCATAAACGATCATCGTTGAGCGATAATGGCACCGAGCAAACATTCCTGAACCCCACCACGAACCGCTAATTAGGGCGACGCGTGAGAGGTGTTCCAAGCATCAATGCGGATCCTACGGTCACGCTGCCGCTCGGTCTCGACGGCCACCAGACACGGAGAATGTTCCTCCGAGGCTAGGGTCAAGAGGTGTCCTTCCTTCCTAGTCTCCTCCCGGTACCGCCACTCCCAATAGAGTGCCATAAGATAGACACCACCTCCTGAGTTCATGCTGTGAACTATTCTGGACCGACACAAAACTTAAGTCCTGACGACAGGTGCCGACCCCGCAGACATATATATATATATATATATATATATATATATATACATATATATATATATATATATATATATATATATATATATATATATATATAATCAAATAAATAGGCTGTAGGTATAGGGCTTGTATGATGTAAAAAAACTGTCCACTTGCTTGTCAATCCTGTCACGGAGGTTCTGTATCCACTGGTGAGGTGAACCACGTTAAACAAAAGGGTGGACATTTCACTACCATTGCCTAAGAATGAAACTAGGTCAATTACAATCAGTTTGTACTAAACATACTTGGTATTGCGCCTTCTTTGCCACAAAGAATTTGAACTTACTACCTACGGATTGTTTCAGACCCAGGGCAGTGGATGGGATACAGGTATGACC
>NC_134808.1:27800494-27807994 GCF_046742065.1 Oratosquilla oratoria
ATATATATATATATATGTGTGTGTGTGTGTGTGTGTGTGTGTATTATATATATATATATATATATATATATATATATATATATATATACATATTTCATGGGTGGGTATGATATGTGTGATCATGTGTGTCTGTATATATATATATATATATTTATATATATATATATATATATATATATATATATATATATATGTGTGTGTGTGTGTGTGTGTGTGTGTGTGTGTATTCCGTGGGTGGGTGCCATATGTGTGATTATGTGTGCATGTGGGTCTGTATATGTATATATTTATATATATATATAATATATATGTATATATATATATATATATATAATATGCGTGTGTGTGTGTGTGTGTGTGTGTGTGTGTGTGTGTGTGTGTGTGTGTGTGTGTGTGTGTGTGTGTGTGTGTGTGTGTGTGTGTGTGTGTGTGTGTGTGTGTGTGTGTGTGTGTGTGTGTGTGTTTATGTGCACGCAAGTAAGTGTGATTATGCGTATTTATGTGTATGTGTGTGTGCACATAAATGTATGTATGTGTGTGACGTTGCTTGTGTATGTGTGTCTGTGTGTTTTCACGCGTTTATGTGTATCTGTATTAGGGTCTTTGTAAGTATGTATGTGTGTGTATTATTTTGTGTGTGTATGAATTCGTATACATGTGTGATTTCTTATTGTGAGCGGGGGAGGGGGTTGGGTAGGGACTCTGGCATGTGTGTGTGTGTGTGTGTGTGTGTGTGTGTGTGTGTGTGTGTGTGTGTGTGTGTGTTTGTATGTGTGTGTGTGTGTGTTTGTGTGTGTGTGTGGACACGGACAAGTGTATGTTTGTGTATGAATGTGTGTCTGTATTTGTGCGTGTATATGTGTATACGTGGGTATTAGTACATATATATATATATATATATATATGTATATATATATATGTAATATAAACGTATAAATATGATATACATATATCTTATGTATGGAAACATACATAAATGTATATATGTATCATTGTATATATCATGTGTATATTATTTATGCATATACCTATACATCTACATACATATATGTACACATACATGTATACATATATATATACATTATATATATACATATACATATTCATTATGTATATATTTATATATATTTATATATATTCATATATATATATATATATATATATGTATGTATATATATTCAAATCTTAATGCCAACTTACATGATACTATATATATGTAAATATTTTGTGGTAATCTATGTCTGGCTGCTTCCATCGCGTGATAATTTCGCCCCTCCTCCCGCCTCTCTCTCTTTCTCTCTCTCTCTCTCTCTCTCTCTCTCTCTCTCTCTCTCTCTCTCTCTCTCTCTCTCTCTCTCTCTCTCTCTCTCTCTCTCTCTCTGTGTGTCTTTCTTTCTTTCTCTCTCCCCCATGGGCATGACCTGCCAGCAGAGCCTGAGGCTCAAGAGCCACCTGTGTAGTCAGCAGCTGTGTCAGCCATAATAAATCAATCTTTAATATCATCCTTAAATCACAGAAACTTTTCAAGTAAGACCTGTAGACCTGTTTTTTTTTTTCATTTTTGTCTCTTTGATACTTAGGTCGTATATGAGGCATTAATTGTATTTTTGGCCTTGTCTCTTTATATATATATATATATATATATATATATATATATATATATATATATATATGTATATACGGTATACATATATATTTACATGTATATAAAAATATATATACATATATATATATGCACATATATATATGTGTATATATATAATATGTATATATATATATAAATATATACATTTATATACATATATATACATATATATACACACATATATATATACATATATATATATATTATATATACATATATATAATATATATACATATATAAATGTATATATATACATATATATATATATATGTGTATATATATATTGATATATATATATATATAATGTATGTATATATATATGTATATGTATATATATTATGTATATATACATATATATTGATATATATATACATTTATATATATATGTATATATATACATATATATATATATATATATATATATATATATATATATATATATACGTGTTTTAAACGAGTATCATTTTTAAAAAAGTTTTTGTTTCTAAATAAAGTTAAACATAAAATCACGGGTCCTGTCCACTGTTCCAGCCTATGCTAGGAATGATAAAAATGATATATATAAAATAAAAAGATAAGAAAAAAAAGATAGACTTAAATAATTGGGCCAAATATGATATCAATCATCAATCAGTACTTTATGTTTTTTTCCATTACCATTCATAGTTGTAGTATACAGTTTGTGAGTGTATATATATACTTATATATACAGTACATACAGTACGTATTAATGATTATACTTAATTTTTCACATATTTCAAGCAATTGTGAATTCTCCAAGTATCATTTACCATAATAAGGGCGTTAATTTGACGATAACTTGCAATTTACACTAAACTATTTACACTAAACCAGCTTGTACGCATGTGTCGTGGGCACCTGGATGTGGAAAGTAAGGTTGTGCGTGTGCATGAGCCCTAGGGCACTTCTATGGGCCCTGGGGCGCTCCTCCTCCGCCCCGCCCCGCCCTGACCTCCTCGCTAGGGGCGGGGATCCTGACGTCTATGATTATGCAACAGTTTTGAATATGTATATGAGAACGTGTATAAAGGATTGCATATCTATGTTTATATGCATATATACATAGAGACTTATATGGATATGCATACACACATGTATATACTGTACCTATATATATGTATATATATATATATATATATATATATATATATACATACAGATATATACATGATTTAGATATACATTTGTATTACTGTATATGTTACATATATATTCCAGGCTTATGGATTAAATCATTCACATATTTATATCTCAAATGTAAATGTGTACACATGTATCAAAACATGTTTATTTGTATATGAATGATTTTATATATCTATATGTATTTGTGTTAGTCTCATATAGTAGTGTATGTATATATGCGTGTCTGTGTGTGTGGGTGGGTGTGTGGGTGTGTGTGTGTGTGTGTGTGTGTTTGTGTGTGTGTGTGTGTGTGTGTGTGTGTGTGTGTGTGTGTGTGTGTGTGTGTGTGCGTATATGTGTGTGTGTGTGAATGAGTGAGTGAATGGAATATATTTTATATTAAAATGAAAATCATTTTTCGAGAAGAATATTACAAAAAATAATACAGATTGTTTTCAAATGCAGTTTTATAGACAAACCATCTATAGATAAACGCAAATGCAAATAGATATATAAATACATAGAGATACATACAAATATGTATGCACAGTGAATATAAGAAAATATATGTGTACATATAGATAAATACCAACACATGTAAATGTATACTAGTATGCAAAATTTCATATTCTATATGAATATATACAGATGTATATAGACTTACATATGCAAACGTATAATCATATACATACTTCATACATCAGGTAAAAGTAGCTGCTTGCATGCACAGATCCATGCTTTTATTGGTGCATGGCCTGCTATGCACACCTTTGCATTTACTTGTTTTATGCCTCCGATCTTCAGCTGTGCATGGTGCCATCATCCGTCATGCAAATCATGCAAAACAAATGAGTCTCGCCATCTGAACCTTAGGGCACATAGAGGTCAGTTCTAAGTTCATGTACAGTTGGCTACAAATATACCCTTGTCTGAGGTTCGGATGGGCGAGACTGGGACAACGCTGCTTCATAATGATTCTTTTCGTTTATTTGTTTATTTATTTTTTTTTGTTTAATGATATTGAATTTATAGGATATATATCACAATACCTTATATTGCATTTAGTTCTATATGAGAAGTCAATATAGAAATTATACATTATGTTATCTATACTTCATGGCTAGATTTAGTCAATGATAACTTCCAGATTAGTTATTTGCACAATTTCACTGGATAGATAGACTCAATACAGAAATAGATAATTGAAATTATTCAAAATTCCATGAAATATAGAATACAGGGCCAAGTTCATATTCTAAAAAGTGACCAAATATACATTAAGCATGACCAAACCTTGACATTTTTCTCAACATAGAGAGAAAAAAATATATATTAAAATAAGTTCATAAATGAGTTATGATAGTAAAACTCCCTGAGCCCACAGGATTAGACAGTTTTGTTCATTTTGTAGCCACTGCCCTCCCCCACCCACCTCAAATCCAGTATGATTTAGATCTTGTTCGAAATATATTAATAGGTTATCTTAGACCCCTGGTAGTTTGTTTCTGCTAAATTAATTATTTTTGGTTATTTTTTTGCACTGACGGGCCAGTATTGCCTTAGGTGATTTTGATTTTTTAATAATGGCTTAACTTAAAGTATTGTAAAAGAGGTTTGATCACATGAGCTGCATGGACAGTAAATGCATTAACACACACACACACACACACACACACACACACACACACACACACACACACACACACACACACACACACACACACACACACACACACACACACACACACACACAAATACCAACATATGCACACAAAGACAAACACACATACACACACACACACACACACACACAAATACCAACATATGCACACAAAGACAAACACACATACACACACACACACACACACACACACACACACACACACACACACACACACACACACACACATACATATACACACAAAGATAAATACACACACACACATACACGCACACACATACGCACACAAACATACACACACACAGATATATACACACACACACAAATACATACATATACACACAAAGACAAACACGCACACATATACATACATACACATACACACACATACATGCATATACACACAAAGACAAATACACACACACACACACACACACACACTCATACACACACACAAATACATACATAAACACACAAAGACAAACGCACACACTTGCACATACATACACAAACACACATACATACATATATACATACATACAATATTATTACATACATACTTCCATACATACATACATACATACATACACAAAAACATACGTACACACACACAAACACAGTCATACACACACACACACACACACACACTATGATCAAACTTCTCTACAATATATAACAACAAAAGAAATTCACAATATCTCCACAGGGTATTCAGTAACAGCATTTTAGAAAAAACACTATTTTTGAAATGTGTAATGTTCCCATTAATATCAAATTTGTTACCCCTGTTTATTTTTTTGCATCCCCCTAGTTCATTTTAGGGTAAATTTTATCAAGTAAAATAGTACATAAGTCTTCTCTAATTATATTGTACTTGTGACATATATATATATATTAGTTCTCGTTAAGGAGACTTTAAAAAAAATCATGACATTGACAGTCAAATTCAAAAACAGTCACATTGCTCTGTATTTCTATATCAAAGCTCAGTTATCGTTATTTGTCAGTTACTTGCAGTTAGTAGTTTCAGTATTTTTCGTTCATTTTTTTTCGATCATTCTGACACTCTGTCTCCTTACTTGCAGCTACGTACTTCAATTGCATCATGTTTATGGTAGCCTCTTCCGTGGTGCTGACCGTTGTGGTCCTCAACTACCACCACAGGTCGTCAAAGACCCATAGCATGCCGAACTGGGTAAGTGAGAGAGGTCAGGTTACTGGTCCAGTAGCCCAAGGAGGGGCCTTCGCCACTTCTTCCTCCTCCTCTTCCTCCTCCTCGCTTCCAGACCAGATGCCAAACTGGGTAAGGCACTGTATTGTTTCGCCACTCAGTCAGCCACCTTTATAATGGTCGTCTCTCCTTCAAATTGTGTCCCTTAAAAAAAAAAGTCAAAATGCCGCTGGCTGCCATTACCTTCACGTTGAAACTGAATATAAACGAACTTACACCACCACCAACAACAACAACAACCTTACACCAACACTTACACCAACAACACCACCAACACTTACACTAAAATCAACAATAACATCTACACCAATACCTACACCTACACTAGCAACAACACCAACATCTACACCTACACCAGCAACAACACCAACAACACCTACACCAACAACAACACCAACATCTACACCAACACCCACACCTACACTAGCAATAACACCAACACTAACAACAACACCTACACCTACACCAGCAACAACAACAACACCAGCACCTACACCTACACTAGCAACAACACCAACACCTTCACCTACACCTACACCAGCAACAACACCAACATATACACCAACACCTACACCTACGCCAGCAACAACACCAACACTAACAACAACACCAACATTATCACCACCTCCAACACCAACTCCAACACCAACAACAACAACACCAATGTCATCACCATGACTATAAGTAACACCACTACAAACATCACTACGCCCCACTAAAACACCACCCACAACTACCAACATCAATATTCCCTACTTACATACCATCCACCACTGGTACAAACTCTACGCACACAGCCACTTACAGCCAATCAAAATACTAACATTGATTTAACTTTCAAGATGATTGCAAACTCCACAACCACCAAGTCAGCAACCATTGCCACAACCACCACGTCTTCCATCACCGTTCCTACCACCACTTCCACTACTGCTACCACCACCATGAATAATACTATCACCACTGCTACCTTCCATACGCCTTTCACCAGTGCCTTTCACCAAACGTTTCCCAACAACGTCCCGTTTGACAACTCCGGACTACAGATAATTGACACCAATAATGAAAAACGACAACAACAGAAGCGGCAGCAAGAACAAAGATGTCAACAATAGAAGCAAGTGCGACAACAATAATGACAACAACCGCGCCACCACCGCTGCCACCAAATGTATTCCAAATGAGAAACAAAGAAGAAGAATAAAGGAAGAAGAAAAAATTCTTGTTGATAATAGCAGTGGCAATACCAACCCAGCCATAATTACTTGCACTACAAAAAAAAACACCATTTTACAAGACTTGAACAATTTCCACCAATAATTCAGCATTACCGTCGTCACCGTATTCACAGTTGCGAATATCACTATCACCACCATCTATCCCTATCATCACCATCATCACAAACCATCAACTATCGTCACCATCCACCACGCGTCCTGAAACAAAATCACAGGTTGATTTCGCTAATTAGTCGTTAAGCCCCAATTAGCTGTCAATCGCCAATTACCAGCCCAATTCGGCATATGACAACTTGTATCTCTCTCATCAACCGGGAGAGAAGCTTACAGAATATATTCCAAATTGCCTGAGCTTTTACCTGGGCGCACTGTTGCATGAGTTAGTTCCATCCCCCCCCCCATCCCCCAAACTTACTCTGTAAAGACGCAGAGTGCGAGGTGATCTATTAGAGGTATTCAAGCGGATCAAAGGTTTTAACAAGGGTGACGCAAACAAGGTCATCTTATTAAGACAACAGGATAAGACTCGTAGTAATGGATTTGAATTGGGCAACTTTAGATT
>NC_134808.1:27812994-27815494 GCF_046742065.1 Oratosquilla oratoria
AGGGCCGAAAGCGACCTAGAGAGCTTCGAATCCCTGCAGGGTTAGTCATCAAATAGTGTGTGTATATGTATATACGCATATGTATACATACATGACACATATGTTGATACATATTGACATGTATATATATATATATATATGTATATATATATACATATACATATATGTATATACATATACATATATACATATGCATATACACATACATATACATGTACATATACATATATACATATACATATACATATACATATACATATATGCATATACATATACTCATACATAGACACATATTTACACTTGTATACATATATATACATATACATATACATATTCATATACATATATGTATACATATATATATATATATATATATATGTACATGTACATGTACATATACACATATACGGATGTATACATATACATTTACTAATTCATACATACACACACACACACACATACATGTATATATATATATATATATATATATATATATATATATATATACAAATCACATATAAATATAATTATACTTATATATATATATATATATATATATATATATATATATATACATATACATATTCACATACACTCATTCACATAACACCCTATAGCCCTGTTCTAAACTTAATTTATAAAACAAAACACGCTGCACAAATTTCGTTAATTACTTCTCTGTTATCAGTACTGCCATGCAACCCTTGTTACTGTTTAAACTAAATCCGGACTTTAAACCATCACAAACCAGCTGGTCAACCACCTGCACTTTCACAAACCCGTTGGTCCATCAGCTGCACTACCACCACTACCACTGCGTCTTCACTCTTAACTGAGTTCTTAAACCCTTTTGCTTCGTTAAGATCTCCAGGACCCAATTACCGTCATCAGAGTTTCCTGACAAGGCCGATCCGCCCATGGTCTTATGAGCTACACCCAAAACACACACATTCCCTTCCTTTCCCTACACCTATCCTCCCCAGCCTTTTGTCCCACCCTGTCCTCCCCCTCTCACCTTGCTCCCTGTCCTCTCTCTCTCCGAGTCCCCTCACCCCGGCCAGCAGCTTTACTTTAAACAACAAATGGATGTGCCTTGCCATGGTTGGCTGGCTTGGTCTGAGGATTTACTAACGCTAAAATGACCATAACTAATGTGATAACCACCAAGAGTACCAGTATCCTATCTTCTCCAAGACTTCTTCATTCTTCATCTTCCTCCTCTTCTTCCTCTATTTCTTCTATTACTCAAAGTCTGCCCTACTGGATCGCTGCAGATAATCATTATGAAACCTTGTTTCCAACGACAGTATATATGTATACACATATATGAGAAGATACATGTATATGTATATGTATATATATATGTACATGTATATGTATATGTGTTGTATATGCTGACTCTCTCTTAAGACAATTACTAAAAGGTTTCCAGATGCACTCGATCAGTAGAGCAGACCCAGGCGGCTTCCAAAAGTAAATACAATTCTGTCTATTTTAATAAACTTTTAAACTAAACAGCTTAGATAGATAAATGATGTTAAACAAACATACTTCAGCATAGAATATCTAGTAGCTTCGTAAAACAAAAACAAAAAAAAACAATAATAAATTGTTTTTTTAGATTCTCCACTTGGGCAAAAATTGATTCTAGATTTTTCAATTGAAGACTTTTCGAAGCCAGATAATTTCACGGCAGCTAGACGGGATTTTTTTTTTTTTTTCGTTCATTTATTTTGATTTCCTTCCCTCCCGACTAAGTCGAATCTTCCTTCAGATAGCCGTGACCCTGTAACAGATCTTAGAACAGATCTTAGAAGTCTTTTCGTGTATCCGGTTTATACTAGAATTTATCCGTGCTTTCTAAACACTAAAGGTGAGAAAATCATTAGAAATATAAGTTTATAGAATTCTAGATAAGATAAGAGTCAATGGTATCCAAAAAAAAACTAGAAAAAATCTGTTCTTTCTAAACACTAAAGGTGAGAAAATCATTAGCAATATAAGTCTATAGATTTCTAGAAAAAGATAGTCAATGGTATTCAAAAACCTAGTATAAAAACACAAATTGACATGGTGTAACTTTTGTAAGGCTAACATGTAGAAATGTGTAAATTATCAATAGATATTTTATTTCTCAATAGCACAGATTAGGGATGTACAGTAGAAACTAAACCACCACACTTTTAAATCAAGAACTGTAATGATAAAGATAAAAAAACATAATAATGATCTCCTGTAGATAATTTGGACTAATTAACGTGACCAACACACTCCATCCACACCCAATTAAAAACGAGCAGATAAATAACTACTTCCCCCCAAAAAAAATCCCTTGCTCTGTGTTGGTTGCAATTAAGTATACTATGCTTCCCCCCCATTATTTTAAGCTCGGCCCCCCTCTCTCCCCCTAGCAGAAGTGTTAATTAAGTCAACTTGCACATCAACGCAACCAGTTTCATGGAACCAGTTGCTTACGACACCGCAACCAGTTGCATTGCGA
>NC_134808.1:27827994-27832994 GCF_046742065.1 Oratosquilla oratoria
AGCAAGAAAGACCGTAGCTTATTTTCCAGGAAGTTTTGTGACCAAACGCAAATTATTTTCCAGGAAGTTTTGTGACGAAAGAGACTTACTTTACAGGAAGTTCTATAACAAAACGGGACTTCTTTTACATGAAATTTTGTGACAAAACATGACTTATTTTCCAGGAAGTTTTGTGACAAAACGTCACATATTTTCCAGGAATGATTGTAACAAAACGTGACTTGTTTTCCAGAAAGTCTTGTGACAAAAAATACTTTTTTCCAGGAAATTTGTGTAACAAAACTGATATTTTCCAGGAAGTTTTATGACAAAGCGTGACTAGGAATGATTGTGACAAAACGAGACTTATTTTCCAGGAATTATTGTGACAAAACGTGACTTATTTTCCAGGAAATTTTGTGACAAAATTAAACTTATTTTCTAGGAATTATTGTGACAAAGCGTGACTTATTTTCCTGGAAATTTTGTGAGAATATGTCACATATTTTCCAGAAATGATTGTAATAAAACATGACTTGTTTTCCAGGAAGGTTTGTGACAAAAAGCGACTTATTTTCCAGAAAGTTTTGTGACAAAAAGCGATTTATTTTCCAGGGCATTTTGTGGCAATTTTTATTTGTTTTCCAGGATGTTTCGTTACAAAAAGTGACTTTTTCCAAGAAATTTGTGACAAAAACCGACATTTTCCAGGAAGTTTTACGACAAAGCGTGACTAGGAATGATTGTGATAAAACGAGACTTATTTTCCAGGAATTATTGTGACGAAACGAGACTTGTTTTCCAGGAAATTTTGTGACAAAACGAAACTTATTTTCTAGGAATTATTGTGACAAAAAGTGACTTATTTTCCAAGAAATTTTGTGAGAAAAGTGACTTATTTTCCAGGAAGTTTTGCGACAAAACGTGACTTTTTTTCCAGTAATGAATGTGACAAAAAACTGACATCTTTTCCAGGAAATTTTGTGACAAAAAGTGACTTATTTTCCATGAAGTTTTTGTGACAAAGCGTGACTTATTTTCCAGGATTTTTTGTGACAAAAAGTGACTTATTTCCCCATGAAATTTTGTGACAAAACAAGACATATTTTCCAGGAAAATTTGTGACAAAAGTGACTTATTTTCCAGGAATTTTGTGACAAAGCGTGACTTATTTTCCAGGACGTTTTGTGCAATTGCAACAGGAGGACCTTGTGTGATTGGATGACAAACAATTCCCCCTCAATATCCCTACCATCTTCACTTCTTTGCTCGAAAAATAATAAAAAGAAAATATATCTATTTTCGTTTTAATCTGACGGGATATTGGGCGCGCTGACGTTGCCATATAATGAGTTCATCATCAGGATTTGGCTTTATATATATATATAATATATATATATAAATATATATGTATGTATATATATACCTACATATATATATAAAAATATATGTATATATATATATATATACATATATATATATACCGTATATATATATATATATATATATATATATATATATATTTATATATATATATATATATACACACAAAATTGTAATTTGCATTTTTTCTAAAATAGTTAATCCTACCTTCTTTTTTTTTTTATCACCGCCAGATTAAAATGAAAAAAGTCCTTAAATTATGTTCTTCACTGTTCATGGTTCTGACATATCACAAGAATGGGCTTCAGCCTTAACGAATAATCTTTTATTTTATTTTATTTATTTTTTGCTTCTTTTGCAATTCCGATTGGATGGGAATCGTTTGGTAAATATACAAGGCGTTAAGTTCACTCAGGTTCCCAATGACCTTAAGGTCAGCCCAAAGTCATGTCACAATGATCTTAAGATCAGGTCACGCACGTGTGGACCTGCAAGGTATTAAGGTCACTCGAGTTCCCAGTGACCTTAAGGTTAGGTTACAATGACCTAGAAATCAGGTCACACACGTGCAAATCTGCGAGGTGTTAAGGTCACTCGGGTTATCAGTGACCTTAAGGTCAAGTCAAGGTCACTCAATGACCTTGAGATCAGGTCACGCACGTGCAGACCTGCAAGGCGTTAAGGTCATTCAGGATCCCAGTGACCACGTAAAGGTCAGGTGAGATCAGATCATACACTGCGGACCTACAATGAGTTAAGGTCACTCGGGTTCCCAGTGACCAAGTCAGGTCAGATGACAATAACCGCCGACATGCGACAGATTTTTTTTTTTTTTCTCAAATTTGTTATCTGTTCCTCGTATACTCACCCACTACCACATCTGAATTTCTGTGCTATCAGATCTCTCCGATCCCTTAAATTTAAGACCTAGAAAATATTTAGATAATGTGTAAATATGAATACTGTACCGGCACGAAGACTAGGACATTCATGTTGGCCTAAAATAGCCATCAACATATTGAAAATAAATAACCCATCCTACCCTTTTAATAAACCATTTCTTATGGCCAGCTTTCGACCGCGCGCGCGTGTGTGTGTAAATAGTAACGACTGCATCAATTTCATGCTCATTTACGAATTTCCTATTTGTGGAGTTTGTGCAGTAGCTTGGGTGTGTATATTGTAATAGTAAGGTATGCATAATAAATAGTCTGTACAAAAGTATAGTGTTGCGATTGTCTTTTGTAAAAAAAATAATAATTGGGTTTGTTTGGTGCTTATTTGAATGAATGACATTGTCTATCGTTTTCTTGTAGAGCATGTATGAATCTGTATATATATATATAATATATATATATATGTATATATATATATACATATATATAATGTATATATACGTGTATATATGTATATATATGTATACGTGTATACATATATATATATATATATATATATATATATATATGATTGATAAGCTAAATTGATCTTGTTGGTTCGTGTTTGGGGTAAGTCCAATAGTAGGAGTGAATCACCTTTTTCCATGCACATGTATTTCTGCTGTTTAGACAACAAATGATTTTTTACATTGATGTTATTGTTTTCTCTCATTTGGGATGTATAATAATAATAATAATAATAATTATAATAATAATAATAATACTGATAATAATAACAATAATAATAATGATAATGGGGAATGTATATTACTGAAACAATGTCAACATTTCCCTTGACTAAGCTATCACCTTCATATTACGTACTGGTGCTAATGTTAAAAAAAGAAAAAAAGTCTTTTCGTATTTCAATTTTCAATTCACTTTGTTATTCATGACGTCACAATATCTTCATTTCGACGTTTTTTATCATTCTCCCACGCGTTTGGGAGTGGCGCCACTGTCGCACCTATGACGTCATGTCGTTATTATGCACCTCTGACGTCATGTTGTTAAATCTTGTTTCGCATCACATCATTATGATACTCATATTCCATCGTGGATTCCCACACCCCATTCTGATGTTTAATATTCTGAACGCTTTTTCCTTTCCCTCTTTTTTCATGTCTTTTTATCTATAATCTTCACCTCCATACTATGAACGCTATATATTTTTTTTATATAAAACCCTTGTTTTGTACTTGTAAACTTCACCTCCATAACCGTATTGTTATTGTGCTTCCAGCTGGGAGATCATGCCCTTATATGGTAGCTATAAATGGAAAGATTTTGGAAGTGAGGAAGAAGAAAGCGTACTATGAAAGGCGTACGATATAAATATAAACTGTTATATACATATGAGAAAAAATAAAGAATAGTTTGATCTGCGTGTGAGACAAAGGTCTGAATAACAACGGGTCGGTTCTCTTCGGAGAGACAACATACGACATTACGTCACGAAATGTTCGAATGTTTATATAAGTCGCATTGATTGACTGTCACTTGTTCTGATGAGGCAAGTACGTAAGTTCTCTTTCCGAAGAGAGATGACCTGTTCTTGTGTAGACTCTGTGTGAGACAAGACGAGTGTATGTGGGCGAAGAGGAAGAAATGTTGGTGACGAGTTTATAACAATAAATGTGTGTCTACTATCAAATTAAGGACAGCCAAGAATCTAACCGATAGATTCATTAATGTTAGAAGATTAGTTGGAGCTGTGTTTATTCAATTTGCGGTAGAAGTTGTATAGATCTTTATTTATATTTCATTAGTGTTGGTTGTACAGTAATTAGAATATACAGGTTACCTCATATCACCATAAGATTGTGTGTACGCCGATTCTACCAAGTTAATATTTTGAAAGCTTCTTTGCTAGTGATTGTGTTAGTCTTTTCAATATGTAAGGTGTTAAGAACTGTACATAGAATAGATATTATGAGTAACAATACCATTACTTTGTATCATAATTTTTTATTATCATTATTATCATCCCCTCTTCCCGCCAAAAAAAAAAAAAATAGAAATTATATTCTTCCCCTTCCAGACCGACCCCATGAAGCGACGCACACGATTTGACGCGCCTCAACTACCGTACAGATACGTAACAAGCGGTAGTTACCGGATTACTTGCAAAAAAAAAAATGTAGTCTTAAATCATTTTTTCTCTCTCTTTGCTAACGATGCTCAACCAATTCTAGGTCACACCTTCCGTTGCTCAATTGTTTTTGTTCCGGACAGAACCCAACCCTCATTCCCCAAATGTTCACTCGCTGTTACAAGGAGAGGTTCGAACTAATTATGAATTAATTAAGAACAAATAGGGCAGTGTTGACACATGAAGGAAGCCTGACTGTGTGTACCAGCGATATCCAGTGTGTTCATGAAACAGACATACAAATATACATATACATAGTACATAGATACATACATACATGCATACGTACTCGTACACACATACATACATGCATGCATGCATGCATTACATTCATTTATATATAAGAACATATATATATATATACATATATACATAAATGCATACATACATATATACATTACATACGTACATATGCACATGCATACAATCGTACATACATACATGCATATATTACATACATTGATTCATACATAAGAACATACATATATACACACATACATATATACACAATGCATACATACATATATACATTACATACGTACTATACATAT
>NC_134808.1:27837994-28037994 GCF_046742065.1 Oratosquilla oratoria
TTCTTACTTTAGGGGTGCTGGGAAAGTCTTCTTTGTAGTGATGTAGCAACTGCTATCCCCGTAACCAGGTATCAAGGTGGTGCTACACTGCCTAACTTGACTATAGGGGGTACTGAAATATGTTTTTGGGGGTGCTAGAAAAGTCTATTCCCTGTAGTATTGTAACAGTTGTAGTACCTATAACCACATGCTAGGGGGACGCTGGGTACTTGTAGCGGTCTCTCAAGAACGAGTTTGCCAACAGAATGATTAACAAATGGAATAGACTTGGTGACAACGTAGTGAGACCTGAAACAATTGGTTATTTTAAGAGAAGATGAGATAGCTTTATGGATAGGGAGGAAAGGTGGTAAGGGACAAGGACCTGCCTAGTGTAGAAATTATGGTCTCTTAGTGTCTCCCCATTTCTTATGTTCTAATGTATACATAAACGAAACACCTCAAAGTAAAATATCATCTGAATATCTGAGCGGAAACTTACTTATGTAAATGTGATCAAAGAAAGTATTGAAAGATATATATAAATTTCATTCAAAGTTAATAAAAAACAGGGCTCGACAGTTACCATCCAAAAATTTTGAAAGAAATAAAGAAAATTTATTAATTAATCAATAATTAATGGAATTTTTTCTCAAAAGATATATTACGACTGGCGGTGTACCTAGAGAAATTAATTAACAAACATTACTCCTATATTCAAAAAGGTGAAAAGTATATAAGCACAGCTTCAAATTGGGGCGATTCTCACCAAGCCTTGAATTCGTTCAAGTAGAGTCCTCTGCTCCTCTGATATTCGAATGTCAAATTACCTTTTACATCATATACTGAGAAACTGAATGGCAAACTAAGAGAGGATAAATATTTGCAAAAATTAGACTCAATGCTGAAACGTTCTTAGGGAAAAGCAGAAGAATGGAACCGAGGTCGTTTCTACTCAAACGAACTCACACTGGTTGACGAGAATCGAACCAATGTGAATCTGCCTTAGGCCACAGAACTACAGGCCTATAAGCCTAACCTCAACTGTGAGAAAAATCATGGAATTCGCCATAGAACGTCACTTAGGATGCAGCTGTCTAATAAACGACAGCCCTCACGACTTCAGACGCAAACCCTTTTGTCCAGCCGGTACTTTGTTCTGGGGTCAAAGATCTAAGAAGGGCCCCACAGCAATCAGGCAACATCCATCTCCTCTCGAGAACAAGCATTTTCTACTACCCCCAGCCGACATATATGCACATACACAAACATTACTATATTTATCACACCACACTTCTTTTATTAGTATTTATTATTAGTTATCATGGGAAAAAGCATTTATGAGAGTTTACATGTAGATTTACTGGACATAAAATCCTCGTTTTTGAGAAAAACCTTTGCCTGCCTCGGGGCCCCAAAGGGGTCTCGTACCGCCTTGCTAATTTTTTCTTGGAGGCTTCGTTTTCATCCGACTAGCCTTCTAGAATTCTATGATACAAAATACGACAAAAAGGAATAGTATAACTTTATATCTAGACTGTGAACAAGCTTTTGATACTGCCTCGCACGACAAACTGATAACTAAACTACTTTCGCATGGATTAAGAGGATACTTGCTAAGCTGGATTAGAAACTGATTTAGCGTTCGTAAACAGCAAGTTATTCTGAGTGGCAAAACTTCTAGCTGGAAAATGTTACGAGTGGAGTTTCTCATGGTTCCGTTCTAGAGCCACTTCTGTCCAGTGTCATTGATTATGAACTTAATAAGTTGCCTCTAAATTCGCTGATTATACTAAGCTAAACAGAATAGTAAGTGATAATTTAAACAAACTAGATGTTCAAGGAGGTTTAGATAAACTAGAGAAATGGTCTCGAGATTGGCCAATGAAATCTAATCCAAATGTAAGTATGCACATAATTAAAAATAATACAAGTTAATAGAAAAAATATATATATAACCGAGAAGGAGAATGAAAAGAATGTTGGTGTAATTATCAGCAAAACAAAATAAGCCATAGATTTATTTCTGCTTCAGGATTGGTGGTGTTATCTTTGGACATTAAAAGTTAAAAGTTAAAGTTCCCGGGTTACAATTCTGATATCAGTCTCTCAAAGACTCTCCTCAGAACGTCAGCCGAGGCAAACCTCAACCCCCCACCGTAGTTCCCAGCCACGGCAGTAACCTCCCCAGTAAAGCTTAAGGCTCAATTGAGAAGGTTTTAGATTTCTTTGATATTTGTTATTTTTGATACCGTCCCACACGAAAGACTACTTACTAAATTAGCTTTACACGGAATAAGTGGTAGTCTATTAGGTTGGACTAGTAATTGGTTGAATGGTCGAAAACAGAGAGTTGTTTTAAATGGAAAAACTTCTAGATGGAAAAATGTTACAAGTGGAGTTCCTCAGGGTTCCGTTCTTGGGCCACTTCTATTCATAGTATATATAAATGATATAGACTATGGACTAAAATCTACTGTTTCCAAATTTGCTGATGATACAAAACTGTGCGAAGTGGCAAATGATCACTCAAACCAATTAGATATTCAAGAAGATTTAGATAAATTACAGCAATGGTCTGAAAAGTGGCTGATGAAATTTAACACAAGTAAATGCAAGGTAATGCACATAGGTAAAAATAACAGTAAGCACGATTACAAGTTATTTGGAAATTCGTTAAAAGTGGATAGTGAAAAAGATCTCGGCGTAATCATCAGTAACAACCTCAAATCATCCAAGCAGTGTATTTCAGCCTCTGAGAAAGCAAATAAGATTCTAGGACTGATTGCGCGATCTTTTGATTTCAAAAATCCATCACTTATTAACAAGCTATATAAATCGTTAGTTCATCCACATTTGGAATATGCTGTTTCCGTATGGTCACCGAATCTCATTAAAGACATTGACAGACTGGAAAAAGTACAACGGCGAGCCACAAAACTGATTCTAAATATCAAAAATAAATCATACGAAAATCGACTAAAACATATGAATCTGTTTTCCCTAAAAAAGCGTAGACTCAGAGGTGACTTGATACAGGTCTTTAAGATTCTAAAGGGAATTGACAACATCAAAAGTGACAACATTTTCACATTGAATGAGAATCAGACAAGAAACAATGGTCTCAAACTGTCCGGAAATAGATTCAATTTGGAAGTTGATAGAAACAACTTTGCCAACCGTGTAGTTAATGAATGAAATAAACTTCCTGCAAAAGGTAGTGCGATGTAATTCAGTTCGAAGCTTTAAGAGTCATTTAGATTTACACCTAAGCAAGATGCTGTAATGATTATAATTTATTTTATATTATTTGTTTTTGTTTTGTTATCATTTGTCTGTTTGATTTTAATTTATTATTAGTTATATGTCAATTTATTATTATTTTCTATTTACCTGTTTGTTTATTATTTAACTATACCTATGCATTTATTTATGTATTTTATTTTTTCATTTACATTATTATAGTTTTTATTTATTATTTTATTATTATTATTATTATTTTCGCATCCGACGTATATATGAACCAAAGGGTCTCCTGTCGGCATGCTCCGCTTTTGTAATCCTTTGTAATTGGATTTTCTTCATAAAGAATAGTAACCAGACGAGAAATAGTGGCTTCAAGCTGTAAGACCGTATATTTATTCTTTGAGTAGAAAGAAATAATTTTGCCAACCGTGTCGTCAATAAATGGAAAAAGTTTCCAACCGATGTGATTGGACTAAAAGGTCGCGATCCTGATGGCATGTTTTATTGTTCTAACTCCAACGACTACGCAAATATATATATATACATATATATATATATATATATATATATATATATATATATATATATATATATATATATATATATATATATATATATATATATATATTACCCCTCAGCAAGGAAAGCATTTAGGAAAGGATTACAAAGGAGCATGCCGACAGGAGACCTATTGGTCCATAACTAAGTCGGATGCGAAAAAATATATGTAATAATGATAAATAAATTAATAAATAAATAGAACTTATAATATTATAAGTAATAATGAATAAAATAAAAAACAGATAAGTAGGTAAAGTTAAATAATAAACAAAGTACAAACACTAAAACAGGTAAATAGTAAATAATTCTATAATAGATTGACAGATAAATAATAATAAATGATAATCAATCAAATAATAATAAACAAACAGACAAATAATAACTTCTTTCGATTTTTAATGGATGTCAAGTTGCTGGATGAAATCGTTTAGTCACAGTTAAAATAGAGCTAGTAAAGTCTTAAATACAGAAGCTAAAACAGATGAATTACTGACGTATTGTGCCTACAATTTAAAGTTAAGGTTAGCTTGTTTCGTTTTCTTTGTTAGCGTTTAAGGTTAATTAAAAGAAAACAAATATTATTTACCTATGACTTTTTTATTCGTAAAAATAACACTTTTTGCAAAAGCAGTTTTTAGTATAAGATATATTCACATATACCATCCCACCTGAGAGACACAATAATCACTTTGGGACCATTTTGTATTATTTCCAGTTTTTTTTACGTTATGTCACTTCTTGAATATAACTTTGACTGCGTCGCAAAAGCTTTTTATTCTGGCGTC
The DNA here is from genome assembly GCF_046742065.1 of Oratosquilla oratoria. NCBI lineage: Eukaryota > Metazoa > Arthropoda > Malacostraca > Stomatopoda > Squillidae > Oratosquilla > Oratosquilla oratoria. Next base: position 27,842,566 of record NC_134808.1, read on the forward strand.
AGTATGTCGAAAAATGTCGGTAGGAGTATTTTGTCGACATCAACCCACTTAACATTAAAACATCAAAGTAAATACGTCGTGTTGGTACTGACTTTTGCCCGGACCAAAACAAAAGCAAAATGGACGGCGACTATAGAGGGCGTCTGGACCTCGGTGACCATAATATAACATTGTTATTCCTCGACGAAAAAGCAACAATGTCATTGGAGAATGTATGAAGGAGATAAGCGTGGGAGATCCTGATGTAATGAAAAATTATATACACCTGGACAAACTCCTAAATCAAGATTTTTTATGATTGGTTAGGTTTTATCAGGGTAAGCTATGGTTAGGTTAGGATGCATGTCAGAAAGTGCTCGCTTGACAATCTTCTGCTGAAGAACGGATATCAGTATCCCTTTTTTCATTCATATTGACCCACAGTCCCAAGGAATTATTCGTTTTATTGGTTTGTTTTAGTCTGTTTTTATTTATTGATACATTTGCTTCTTTATATATGTATATTTTATGTTTACAGAACTAATGAAGTCCACCCTATTTTATGCAAAAACTGAGACTTGTTAACACTGTCAACATACGTTGTTATTATGTTTCATGCTTTCAGAATACCCACATTCAACATATATAGAAGATTAACTATTTTAGATTAGACATTCTCTTGCCCTAATTGTTTTGCTTAAAGCTATCAAAGCTATCGAATCTATCCTAAACACAATGAGTCCTAATATACATCAACTTTCATATCTGTTACTGTTGTTGTCGTTATTCAAAGGACTCTGCTTGTGACCTCTGTTCTGGTCGCTTACTAGCCATTCTCTTTGGAAGGATTTGATAATGTTTCCCTTGTTACGTTAGAGATATCAGAAGCAGTTGAGTTTTGGACAAGTGTTTGGCTTCCGGATATCTGATTTGTAACCCTTTCTTTTTTCCTCATCGACCAATCCTCTTGTTTGTTCGACCAGTGTTTTCTCATTACACTGATCAACACAAATTTTGTCCCATAGAAAAATGTTATACTTCTTATCTACTTTTGCACGTTGAACCCACGTATTTTCAGATTATCTATATTTCCCATGTTTTCCTGCATACTCGCGTATCGTTATGGGTAATATACATATCTCTCTTTTTTTCGTGGTTAGCGGGGCTGGTGCCCGCTCGGATACCTTGTCAATTGTCCGAAACTATTCATACATGAACGCAGGATACGGTGGTGTCCACGGCATGCCACTGCAGTAACGATACCCGGAGTAAGCTAATATATCACACAGACAGTGATACCCAAGTCTCCTCAAGTCCTTGGGTGTACAGCGGTCGGGGGTCATTACTCAGAGTGAATGCCTTCCTAACCTATGTACCGCGGCAAGGGTTCGAACCTATGCTACGACGAGTCCCCGACCGTCAGCCGAGGCAAGCCTCAACCACCCACCCCGGTAGATAGCTTAAACTCACAGGCTGGTCAAGGCTCGATCTGTCGACCCCTTGTTTATGAGGCCAGCGCGCTGCCACTGTGCTAGCCAGTAATGTCAGTGTTTTACGAAGCATTTGAAAAGAAAATACTTGGTTTTTGTATTCTAAAATTAGGATTCACGAAGTTCTTATGAATATAGAACTACCTGCTCATCCTAAAAGACGACTTAGCTGATACCCTCGAAATAGGAAAAAAGGAAGATGACACTCCAGTCTGATGTATTTCTGAGATCGGCGGAGTTGACTCACAAAGGCTCTCTCCCCGGGAATGCAGTTTCAGGACAATGAATGCCACATTTTAGTGTCGGGTATCTGACACTACAGGTACTGTCGATCTTCAGCTGTGCTCCTTCGCATAACCTGCCCGGAACCACGGCCCTCTAGGTGCAGTCTACAACGCAGGACATCAACGCATTGTGGAGTCAAACGCGGGAGCACAAAGGACTCATTAGCAATGACCTTGCAGTACTGTTTGCCCTGGTCAGAGACATCTACTTCTAGTCTGTGCCGATGGGATCAATGTGATCGTTATAGCTTTAGAGTCCATACATTTAACTGATTCCTGCTGGGGAGAATGAAAATATCAACACTGAGTCTTTTCCGAGCCCCAGTTGCAAATGCGTTTGTCATTTTATTCCTCTGAAAGAGACGATGTGACTCAGCACCCAGGTGAGGGTCACAGTAATTTACAATACAATAGTGAATTACACTATTCTTGTAATTGGAGTTACTGCAATAGCGCGTGAATTGAGGTCATGATTCGAATATTATCACTGGGCTAACAATGCTACAAACTGCCTATGACTGACCTTAAATCCGTGTGGATCACCACAAGACCAGATCGTGAGATGAGGGTATATTTCAAAGCCCTCAGGATCGCAGAGGCTTCGATCTGAAGCGTGGAAAAGGAATCGGGGACTCTCCGACTTAAAGTCAGATCATCCTTCATAAAAGCAGATCCTACTGTACACGGGAGCCATTCGTATAGTCAGTGGCACTACCTGGAATGGGTATTTTCTCAGGCCTGAACGAGTACACATGTAGTCACAGGAACTCTTCCTCTCCGTAATGGAAAATGCAGGAAGTGGATGTTATAAGCCCACGTTACACGACGCGTCTTCTGAGTCAGGATGGCCATGTTCAAACGGTGAGTCATTGCCGCGGGTGAATGACACACACTACTCAGTTCATCCTTGGTATTTCTGTCTTTGTACAGGTGATGTTTCACTTACTACAGGCAGTAGAACTGCGACTTCAATGACATGATGAGTGAGGCGGTTTGGTGGGCCTTCTGTTACGCCTGACCAATCCACCACTGCTGGGAGGACAGTGACGCGAGTCTAGTGGCCTGCGCGCCTCAATTTGAGTGTGTTGCGTGAACCGCCGGGGTCAGTCCCCCACGATTTGACGCGTAGTGTGACGAGGCCTTTAGAGATGAACACTTTCGAACACATCCATCTCCGTTGTTTGTCATGCACAATAGCTTCATGTTATAAGCATAAGCCTAGACAAATGACTCCACAAGTGCCCACAGAAACACTATTGGAAATCTTGGAACGACCAAACAGTACCCATTCCAAAGTAAAACTTCTTTGTCATTACAGGTCAAAACTCGTATGTAGTGTTTTTTCCACTCACATGCAGATAGTTTTGCATATTCAAGTGTGCTGGTACCCCATCCAACAAGTGGTCAGAAATATGTTGTTATGTCTGCATTGAATTTATATTCAAAGTGCAAAATAGATAATTTGTGCAAACTCACTGTCAATAAGCGTTGGGTTCCCCACATTTGCTTTGTCATTTGTGTCGGGTTTATCATAGCGTGGGCAAGAGTTTTACACTATATGCCTTTTGTTATTCCTATTGTTTAAAGATAACTCAAAAATCACACTTCAAATTGCTACTACCGGATAGATGCGCTGGTTATCGTCGACAGAATATAAATACTTCTCCAGAAAGAAAATAAAGTTTATTTTTATCGTGAAAACTATGACATTTTTCAGATTTTTCTCCCTTGCAAAAGATCTGCTGCTTGGCAACGTACATTCCTCTATAAAGGCACTTAGCCACATATAATGCAGACAGGTGGCACCTGGTTATTGACTAATCAAAACGAAGCTTGAAAGCTGATTTACTCCACAGTAGAAATAAACATCCCTCCGTTCCTCCGGCCCATACAGGTACAGAAGAACATAAGAATGGAAGAAACTGCAAGAGATCATAAGGCCTACACTAGGCAGTTCCATGTCCCTTACCATCTTTCATCCCTATCTATAGTTATCTAACCTTCTCTTAAAACAACCAATTGTTTCGGCGCCCATTACATTGTTACTAAGTCTATTCAAATCGTTAACCACTATGGTAATAAACCAATTCATGCCTATTTCCTTCTTAAATCTAATGAATGATATAAAATGGAGCTACTTTAGAAAAATATCAAGTATGAGGACTTAGAATATATATGGTGGTCTCAAGGTTGTATCACTATTACTTGGAATGCAACTTAGTATACAACATTCTGATGTTTACCTTGTGAATAGGGCAGTGTGGGAAATCGTCGATCACTTACCTGATTTCGCATCGTTCGTTTTAATCACTCTCTAACCTAAGTATCCCTATCGGCTAAATCCTAGCACAGTCCCGCTTGCTTCCCGCTCATTTCACTTGCACGCACACTCACTCCTGTAGCACTGATCACACTGACTGGCATGGACGCGCGGGCATCCCTGGTCCCCGGGGGTACAAACTGCGCGCACCTTTTGACCCTGCCCCAGGAGTGCCAACCGCGCGTCTCCGTCTGTGCCACATTCGCCACATTCACGCCACAGGCAGCTAAGGCGGGAAAAGAGTTTTGCAAAGAATATCACTGACTCCAGTGAAGAAGCATATCATCACTCACCTTTTTGTTGATCTTGAGAAATTTCTATCTACCTCACACAGAACTCAGGTTGATGAAGAATCTCGCCAATGGTATAGATAAAGGTGGCCATGAAATCACAGCGTTCAGGGACAGATCTCCCAGAATCGCTGATAAAATTATTACAATTGTTGGTCTGAAAATGTCAATTGTCGACAAAATGGTCAGTGTAGGCACCATGTGGTGATGGAACCTTTATTAAATGTACAACGTTTCGCTTGTTGAAACTTTTTCAAGTTCTTGATAATTGTTGTTTCCTGTTTTACTGACCAGAACCTCGTAGCCCCAGTGGCTGGCAGTAATCCTCGAGTCTTCCTATAGACCTTTCTGGAAAAAGAATTAGGCCTTTGTTTATCTTTTATTAGTGGGGAGCTCTTTTTATGCCACTGGCTTGCGATTCTAGGAGGAGGGGAGTAATTGTCAGATGTCAGCTTTCTTTATTTGGAAAGGCGGAAGAATTACAGTATGGAGTATTACCTGCAAGTTTTATACAATCGGTATTTGAGGAACTTTAGTGGCATTGCTACGAATCAAGTCAGTCAACATTCTTCTATGATTGGAAACTAATGTCCACTCAAAACTGGATGCTGGTCACTTTTGACTTCTACCGCCCCTCCGCTCTGCTACTTCCTTATATTCAGGGGCGCCCGCAGGCGGACGCACCGGACGCACGTGCGTCCAGTTTGGACATTACAAGCATACAAGGTCCCCTATTCAAACATTTTTCCCTTCTAAAACCCTCAACAAGATACACAATTACATTAGTTTTCCCCTCAATAAAAGGCTGCAATTCACTTCTAAAATTAATGGACCTAAGTATGTCAAAAAGGTAACCAAAAAAGTGGCAAAAACTCAAAACATTTCCGAACCCCTCAGGTGCTTAAGCTTCGCTTGGTTGTCTCCCTATAGCCCTTTATACCTTGTGCGTCCACCACAAGAAAGTCTGTGGGCGCCCCTGCTTATATTGTCTTTATCATTCCTTCCCCACTTCTTTGGCACGATACTATTCCCAGAGATAAAGGCGCTAGTTATATATTCTATCTACAGTATGGACCAAGAGCTTCATCCCAATCATAAGGGAGGTAACCAAGTCAAAGGCAAGTCATTTCTTTTGTTGTTCCAGTTTCGTATATATTTTCTTAAAGTGACTGATCCTAAATACATCATCTAAGAGTACCATAGGCAGAATTTTAGATCTCGATTATTTTGTATTACTTTCATGCACTAGATTATTAATTCCCTCAGTATAACGGAGCAACTATATGTCGGAGACCAAAAGATTTTGGTGTAATACTTTCACCAGCTCTTATGTATACACATACGACCAAACTCAGAGCAATCATGGTTCTTTCAGATATAGACTTTCTAGCAATGATAGCCCATTGTGGCTCTAATACGCAGACAACCTAGCAATAATAGCGCAGTAGGGCTCTTGCATATACAAACAACCTGGAAACAATAGCCCAGTATAACTCTCACATATACAGACAACCAAGCAACAATAGCCCAGTATGACTCTTACATATACAAACAACCTAGAAATAATAGCCCACTATGGCTCTTGCATATACAGACAACCTACAAATAATAGCACAATAACGCTCTTGCATATACAGACAACCTAACAATAATAGTCCAGTATGGCTCTTACATATACAGACAGCCTATTAACAGTAACCCAGCAGCTTATGTACAAAACAACACAAAATACAAGTTTATCTCAATAAGGTGAAATTATGGCTGACACGAAACAGAACACCCTCATAGCCCCAGAAATCCTCAGTAACATTGCTCATCCCTGACTGCCATGAATCAAATACTCGTAAGTACCCAGCAGTTAGATTAGATGATAACCCCCACAGGGAAAAAAGACAAAAAAAAAAAACATATACATATCTTGCATTCAACAAACACATGACCTTCACCCCCACATATTAAAGATCTCACAATGTTGATAAATAGAACAAATAAACTTAAAACAATAGTAGGCACTTGATTCGGACAGCAGAAAGAAACATTTATTTATATCAGGGTAAAGTAATGTCGTAATACATTGGTAAATTAAACTTGAAACCCACTATCCGAAAATAAGATTAGAAGTGAAATATTTTTTTCTGTATATTTCGACCACGCTCTGTGGTCCTCTTCATCAGATGAGGAATACAACAGAGAATGGTCGAAATATACAGAAAAAATATTTCACTTCTAATCTTATTTTCCGATAGTGGATTTTAAGTTTAATCTGTGTATATAAACAACTTGTAGGAATTACACTTATCTATGCATTCACAGTATGGTATAAAAAAAAATCAAACAACAATACTAAATGAAGCATAATGAACAATAATTGGCTGCACTGAAACTCCGAACATTTACACTCATATAGTGAGCGCTGAAACTATCGGTTACTTTATGAAAAGGTTAGACAACTTTATGGATAGGAATGACATGCGGTAATGGAAATGGAACTGCTTAGTGCAGGCCTTATGGTCTCTTGCAGTCTCCTTCATTCTTGTTCTTACAACAAAAATCCTTCCCAAAGAACGCCAGGAGGCGCTGAGTAGCTGCGGCCGAAGCCGTCACTTTTGCCTATTGCGAAATGGGGACTATTGGGGCAGGTGACAATAGTCACTGCTGGGGGTCGTGGAGGAGTGTGGGATTCGAATCCACAACTAAGCGGACGCGAGACCAGCACGCTTCCCATTACGTCACCATGAAAATGATAAGCACCACCTAACCTAGCCACCCGTCACATTACATCACACAAACACAATACACTAGACACAACATATTGTAAAAATAACTCCAGCAGTATTCTACTCAGACATCTACAATAACCTCCCAGTAACAATATGTCTATACATAAACACATACACGCTCAGATAACAAATCAGACATTCCACCTTTGATTCTTAAATAACTTTATCCAACCTCCTTCGTCAATGAAATCACTCCAGAGAACGAGCAATCTGGTACATGTACGAGTATATTCAGGTCACCATCCTGCCTTAAAGCAAAACCAACACAGAATCGACCTGGCAACAGACTCAATACAGAGCAGAATTACTAAAATGATACATGGGCTCAAAAATCTATCTTACGAGGGCAGGCTTATGCACCTTAACTTACACTCTGGAAAGACCTTAATTGCGGGGTAATCTAATAGAGGTGTTCAAGTGTATCAAAGACTTTAACATGGATGACATAAACAAAGTCATCATATTAAGACAACAGGGTAGGACTTGCAGTAATGGATTTATTTAGATTTAAGAAGGAAATAGGCAAGAACTGGTTTACCAATAGAGTGGTCAACGAATGGAATAGATTTAGTAACCATGTAGTTAGTGAGCGCTGAAACTATCGGTTGTTTTAAGAAAGGGCTGGACAACTTTATGGATGGGGATGACGAGGGGTCATGGACATGGAAGTGCCTAGTGTAGGCCTTATGGTCTCTTTCAGTCTTCTTCATTCTCATGTTGCGTCAAATGCAACCACCTCAAAGAAAACACTCTACACTCTACTCAATACTGCCATGCACTCACCCCTTCCAGACAGAACCACAAAATATCTTTACTGGGTGATTTATAGAATGGATTAATGGATGTTGTCGGTTTCCTTGGGGCAGCGGATCCCACGCAAGAGAGAACCTGGTCAAGGAATACATTCTCTCCCTTTTCCGTTAAAGGGAGACCTTACCACTTGTCACTACAGATGAATGCATTATTACACGCATTTCTTGTCTTAGTTCAAAATACAACCACATACAATTCTCGTTATGATAGTTTGATATTCCCGTCCGTTTCTCTTAGCATTTGTTATCGACCATTTACCATTACTATGTAAGAATTAATGACGAGAATTGAAAGTAGCATTTACAGGTTATCTAACATAAAAATAGACCTTGAAATGCAAACTTCGAAAACACATCTAATCTCCACATCAATCCACACCAGCTGTTTTTGACTGAGTTGTCAATGTCGTCCAAACACATAGGGCAAAGGTGGCGTCCTCTACAGCTGTTAAAAACTTTTTTATACTTTTTCTAAGACTGATTGAATGACATCAGCCGTCCATTGATTAAGTCCCCTATTATTTGTTAGAAACACATTTAAAAAATTAAATCTTTTTAGTAAGCTAAGGAAAAATCACGGTAGCCTATCAGATATGTCCAAGATGTTGGATAATGGTTTAATTTATATATGGGCGGGGAATATGATAAACTGACAGTTAAGTAAGCCTACACATTTTTTATTTTACATACTGATTTTCAATTTTGAAAGACTCAAAATGCAATTTTTGACTGATGAATACTCAATGTATTTGTGAATAATAACGTCGGCTTGTGTTTCGCTAAATGGAAACCCACAGCCCCACAGTGACTGGCAACGTTCCTGGGTGCCTTCCTGTTTGAAGTTGGACTATTGTGTGCGTATAGGATAGTTTCTATCACCGGCTCTTAGTAATAAAATGTATTTACGAGTTTCGAACATGGAAACTACGTAGACGATTCTCTTTCATATCTACCTTGCAGGGCGATCACTTGCTATACCCCACATATATTTTTTTTTGCAATCAAAATATCTTCATTATTTTCTTGAACACTATTTTGGGACACTATGATCATACATTTTAGATACGTAGATATGTAGCCTATTCATCAATGACTATAGTATTTTCAAGTTTTGTTGTTATATCCTGTTTGATATTGATATAATTTTATGTATTGCTCGTAGGCACACGAACACCTTGACCTTTGAAGTTCGCGGTTGAAAAGTTTGTGTACTGTAAAGTGCTGCTATCTCTTGACCATAGTGTGAACTATAAATGTACACCATACGTTTTTCATGAATATTTAACTAGAAAAGCTATAGAAAATTATGTATTTATGCTTAGTTTAGAACACACTAACATATGTACTAATCTAGATTAAATTCAAGTTGAATAAAAGCTTATTGTTAAAGTTATTTGATTAAAAATTGCCAAGGCAACGGTCCGTTCCCTGCTACCCACAATGCGTCAAGAATGATAGTTTCAAACATGGCGGACTTCTACAAACTCGGTGATCTAGTGTGGTCAGTTTTTAGACTAAATTTCGCTATTTCAGCCTGTCAATTACGTTAAGTGATCACATATGATGTAGATAATGTCAACTTCTACTGATATAATTCTTTTTGACAGGGCCAAGATGAAAGGATTCTCCCCGTGGCCGGGCAAGGTAAGAGGGAGAGTGTTTGTTTGTGATTTGGATAGCGACGCCGATGTTCAGCATGAAGGGATGGATATGCGGTCTTTTTATCAAAATGTAGCGTTTTGCTGGGTAATAACCAGCCAGTACACATGTTTTCATTGCCCACGAACTGTACATTCTCAGGTGTAGGTCTAGCCTCAGCGTTTTATGTCGAAACAGGTCTTTTGAAACTGATTAATAAGGGCAGCAAGGTGCTAGATGTTAAAGGTCTGGCGTGGGCTTGGTAGGAGTGAAATTTGGGTCAATTTGTTAATCATGATTTAATCACATTTATGTGCAGAAACCCTTTATTTCAGAGAGGGCATGTTTATATAGTCCGGTCTGGTAGCAGAGTTGTGTACTGTCATTATTATGCCACCAGGCACCCAGGTTTTGGATATCTAATGAATTTACTGCAAGTGTGAATTTCATATTTAAGGTTATGTTCATGTAAGAGTCACTAATGGAATAGTATTGATATGGGTTATAAAGCAATCGTTTATTTTTATTCATGAACTTGAGTGGTTATGTAGGGGGAGTTGACCAACGCAAACTGGTTCAATAAACCTAAATCTTGCTATATCATCTATTCACACTGCATGTAGTTATTGCATCATAACTATGTAATTTTATGAAAACTGTTGAAATAATGGCTTGGGGATTTTTTTTTTTTTGTGTCCTGAATTTTCTGAGGACTTTGATTAGATTAGGTTAAGAATTATAAATATTTCCCCAGAGTTTCTCAGATTGGAAATCCACATTCTCATAGTAACTAGAAGTGGTCCTGAGGACCTCCCATAGACCTCTGAGATGATGCATTAACAGCGAACTTTGTCATAGGCTATGGGTGGAGAGAAGTCAACAGTAGTCAGCTCTCGGTGCCATAAGGCACAGGAAGTGAAGGTGAATTTGATAGGCAAAAGATCTTGGGATCAGTCCCAAACCTAAGTACCAGCCCCTCAGGTCTGCAACTCTAAATAGAGGTGAGGGTAGTGGGTTTTGAAGGTAAGTGGGAGGGAGATTTTCTTTGATGTCTATCTCAGAGACTAATACATATCTACTAGTCAGTTAGGTGAAGATAGGATAAATACTAGGTGTTACCAAGTATTAGTTGGCTTGTAGAAAAAAAATGCTGTATCTGTGTCAGTGTTCATAGCACTTGACTTAATGTAGTTGTAATGTCATAGACTTAACCCAGACTGGTATAGGTGATCATCTTTTCAGAATGCACACTATCATAGAATAAAAATGTCATATGTAGAATTTGGTATACAAATATTTCTGCTTATTTAGCATAATTAATAGGGAAGAGTGCATATATGTAATATTATTTAGGGTACTAGAAGACAGCAGTAAAATAGCAGTAGTAGAAATCTTTTCTAATCTTTGTGCATATGAGCATAGTATGCTATTTACTTATTTTGTTTAGTCGGGGATGATGTAGGTATCATCTAGAGGAGTTGGAAATTTTAGCAGTTAGTGAAAGGTTGACAGACAAGATGCAAGGCACTTTCCGATGTTACCGATTTGAAATTAGTGAATAAGATATGGAAATATTCATAACATTGTAGAGCCCTAGTATCAGTAAATGTTTATCTTATAGGGACTGATGATGGGTGCCTACTCATTATGGTCCTGCAAGATTACATCCCTGCTGTGTATCTTCAAATCTGTCTGGAGGTGTAGACCCAAGGGGGCTGGCACTCCGTCTGGAGATTGGACCCAGGATCTGTATAAGTTTGACCATCTTTCCTGTACTTTTTCACACAAGGAGAGCTTCTGTGGGGCTGCAGGTAGTCAGTGAAGCTTGGAGCAACAGTATTAGAATTGCATTTATAGATTAAACTATATAATTGTTCATCGTTGATATGGGTTCCAGCCAGTGATGCATGCAAGTCCAGTGACATGCCATCCATAGTTTTGTACTTTTCAGGACTTCTAAGATCTTTGTTTTGTAAGGTGGGACCAATGGTACCTGCAAGTCATGGTCATGTATGATCAATGTCAGACAGAATTGTTTCCTTCTGGAGGTGTAGCATCAAGGGGGCTGACATTCAGTCTGTGTGAGGACCCGAGATCTCTCTACCAACTCTAGCAAAATGTGTTTCTTCCACTTTTTTTTTTTTTTTTTTTTTCCCTCTTTTCTTTTCTCTTTTCTTTTCATAAGGAGAGCTGACAACTGGCAACTGCTGCTCTCCACTTACCACTTCAAGCCAGTGATGTATTAAACAGTCCCACTTAGCAGACCATTGTCTTCAGAGAGGTCAATATAATTGCTTAAAGATGGATGCATGTCATGGTGATGCTGCAAGTTTTCAATTAGAGAGGCTCAAAGCAGCAGTTATCATGAAATGGTTTAGTAGTTTCATTGCAGCCTTTTGTATATGCCATTTTTTCGATACAGAGGATTTCTTGAAAAATTAACTTATTCATTAGAACTTACAATTCTTAGGCATTTTTACCCTGAAGTGAAATCTGTACAAGCAGCATAGGTTGGGTTAGGTATGGAGATCAGACTAAGTTTTCAGGATTTAGGGTAGGTAGATTTTTTTGGATTGCTCAGTGTCTGAGCATGTCCTTTGGTTATTGTGCTGGATGATTTAATTCAGAAAAATGTCTAATTTCCATTTTGGTGTGCCATTTATTACAATATAGAAAAAAAAATACTAAAATGTTCACAAAGTCTTCAATTGTTTATTCATTTTTATATCTTATCTTTATCTCAAAACATTGAGTTTTGGAGATATCCACTTACACACCTGATGAATGTGTCCTACGCTGGCCATGAACCATTAACGCAACTTCTGACCAAGGGTAAACCAGAAGCAGTTGTCGTTGGCGTCAGTGAAGACATCTCGAGCAGTGGCATCACCCCTCAATGTAAGAGTGATATTTGTGATGGCTTGGTCCCCTTTAGGGAGGGGTCACCATGGAGAGGTTAGGATGGGTTAGGTATGTTAAAGCATCACATTGAAGCAACAGATGAGCAAATTAGATATTTTACATATCTCTGTGTACTTGATTGAAATGTCACCTTGTTATTTATATGTGCAGGTTTTCTGTATATACACTGGGGCTTCATCCTATAAGGGAGGTCTGGATGTGTAGGTTGTACAGTAATATTTTCTCATTTGAATCATGAATTTAGGTGGATAAAACTGATGTCCTTGTAGAAACCAGAAATTTTTTCCTATAAAACCATGTGATAATTAAGTTGGAACTGGATATACAACATTCAAATTACCTTTTTTTTTTTTTTTTTTTTTTTAACCTTGTACTGGTTAGTAACTTTATCACTGACAGCTTGACTTTTTATGTCATGAGTGTTAAAGGTATGCAAAGGTCTAAGTTTCATATTGAGATATATTTTCAGAATTGTAAAACAAAAAGGGAGCCACATATTTATGATTAATATTTTCGTGTATATAGATCTTATCTGCTTTGCAAATTGTTTGGAAAGAGTAAGGAGGGGTATTACCATGTCATGAAACCGTGGAAGTAAACCAAATTCAGCTCTCTGGCCTTTCAGTGGAAGTGCTGTGTCAACTTACACTACCTTTGACCAGAAGAATGTGGAGGGAGATGGATGACCATTCCTCTGCAATGTGCTGAGATGGGAGGGACATAGAATGGGTTTTAATCTTGCATATATAGATGATAATCTTGCTTGAAAGCATTATTAGATTTGGGCATAATGTGTAGGGAAGTTCTAGTGATATATCAAACAAGTAGATGTTTTTCCAATGAATCTGACTGTTGATATAAAGCATAATCTAGTTTATTAAGCTGTCATAGACTGATTCATAGACCTCCTTAGCCATGCTCATGACTGTCAGGTACTGAAACCCCACATGTAGCCTTGAAGATCACAGTATTTTAGTTGGTGGTGACAGGTCATGTCCAAAAATTATAATCACTGTCTAAATATTACTTTACAAGACGTAGGTAATAGGTAGGCTTTTTGTGTTAGATTGCTTTGAGTGAACTACAATATGGTTTTGTAAGTCATAGAGGCCAGTGAGACTGATTTCAATCACCTGCAAATGGTGGTCATGTAAGAAAGACTTCAGAGAGAATTGTCCCTGTGGTGCTTATCTTCAAAACGCCAACATCCGCATCTTCCTCAAAGGCCCTGGTGTGGCAGCATCTACATCATAGGACCATTCTACAACCTCCAGAAGCCCTTGCCACTCTGTAGGGATGTAACACTTCAGCTCATACTATTCAACACATAATGGAAGATGGCATTGTTCACAATTGCGCACGCCAACAATACAACTTATACCATATATGCCCAAATAATAGTCAAGTTTTTCAGTCCATTTTTTTAAGGCTGAATTTGAGAGGTCCACTTTTATGTGGATAATAATTTTTCATGGGTGAAACTCGTGTATAATCTGTTTTCAAGTTTTAATTAAGCAAAAGCCTAATTTATGTATAAATTATTACAGAACAAAAATACCAAGATTAATGGTAATTCATGTACAATTGCATACATCAAAACTCACAAGAAAACACACAATCCGTTAAAAAAAATTGCTGATTAATCATTACCATAGTTGATTTGCTCTTGTAAATATTTAGCCTTGCTCTTTCACAGCCTTAGCATAAAAAATGTATTATTACTTACTGACATTTTCCAAAATCCACCCACAAGGTCAAGTTGTACATGTAATGATATGCTATACTTGGCTGCACACGATAAGACAAACATGAAAATCTAGGATTGACTTTTATTGGAGGTACATGAAAAATTCTTGATTTTATGGCCAGAAATTAGGTTAACTTTTAACTAAGAATATTACTTGGGTATATATGGTACTCTTTAAGGGATTTATGGTGAAAACCCTGTTTCAGCTATGGTATTCTTGAGGGAGACAGGACTGCTTGGGTAGACAGTAGGGAACGTCATCTCCCTCAAAAGGTGCAGGGAATTGCTCAGTCTCCAGATGGTGTCCAAGAACATTCTCAATTTCAGTAAAAATTTCCCTCTTTTCACATGAAAGCAGATGACTGGCAAACTGCTCCCCTCCTCCTAATGCTATAACTGTGACATAGAAAGTTTTACACTAATTTTACACAGACAAGTTAATCATCTTTCCAAGAGAGATCTGTGGGAAGACCTGAAGACTTGCCAGCCATAGTGTACTGCAGGTTTCCAGTCCATGAAACTAGGTAGTAATTATCAGGGCTTAGTGCTGTTGGTTTATTTGGTAGTGAATTTAGTTCTCTTTAAAAAAAAATCTGACAAATGCCAGGTATTGTTATTAAGTGTAAACACCATTCTATTTCACAGGTTATTAATTATAATCTGGCTGAATGGGTTATAGAGTCACTACTTACAACAGGTTGAGGTGATTACAATTTGAATCCTACCATGAGCGTGTTGGACCAAGGGCATGGTTCATTAAATTTCACACTACAAAGTCCTCAGTAAGGGGTATCATTCTAGCCTCATGATAGGAGGAATTTCATGACGTTAAACTGAATCATTAATATTTGTTGTCTTGAGTTTCACTGGCTGGAAATTCGGTCCCACAGTAGCCAGTAGTTGTCCTGAAGCCCCATAAATAACTTTGGATTGTTGTATAACTGGGTTTGCTTCTGCATCACTGGCTAGCAGGAAGATACAAGTACTCCACAATTTATAATAGAATTTGTTTCCGAGAAAGCCATTGTAAGTTGAAAATAGGGGTGACGTATAGGGTGGTGGCTGCACTGCAAATACAACACCTAATGCAACAATTATAAACAAGCCTAATCTTTAAGCACATATTTAGCAAAATGATAAACATGGGAACAGCAACTAGAACAGAAGCTGGAAATTATTGAGAGGACTGAGGCAGATAAAGACCATAAAGCTGGGCCAGTATTACAACTAGTTATTGCTTTGTAGACTATTCCAAGGGCTTCTTTCCCCATATAAGGGAAGGAGATAGACTGTACAGTACTACTATAAAATGTTGTACTTGTTGTATGAACATGTATATGTGTGTGTGTATATATATATATACACTAAAGGGCCTTTCCCCTTTACAAGGGGTGGCCAAGTCAAAGCATATACCCATTTCATACACAACTAATTTAACACTCCTGTCTCATATCTCAGCACCTCATGGATGAAGGGTCATCCCTGTCCTCTGCCACACCACTCAGGTAAAGGAATATGCAGGAAGGTACAGCACTTTCACAGTGCCTGACAGTCAGAGCTGTTTAATGTCTACTGCATTACATGGCAATCTCTCATCCCCCCATAATAATTTACTAAGCAGATAAAAGCTCATTGGCTGAGCGGGTTAGGGCGTCGTTACTTGCTGTGAAGGTCGAGGGGATGACGGTTCAAATCCTGCCACCAGCAAAGTTGAACCAAGGGCATGGTTCATTAAATTCCACGCTACAAAGCCCTCTGTGAGGGGCACCGTCCTAGCCTTCCGATGGGAGGAGTTTGTGATGTTAAACCATATTAAAAAAAAAAAAAAGATAGAAGTGCAAATTAATTATATACTATAGAATTTAGATTAACTTGAGTGGAGGAGGGTAAGACGGTGCGAGAAAATCAGATTTGACTGTTATGACCTGAGCTATGGAAGAGGTGTACCTTGTTGCATTGACCCAAACATTATTATGGACAGGGTGACCCTTTGTCCCCAGGTTGCTGAGATGGGAGGTTGGTTGAATGTGTGTTTTTACTCAGCCTCCTGACATTTGAGAAGGGAATGGCCTCTGGTGTATATGTATTTACATTTAGGAGGCATTCAGGAACTTCACATTGCAACAGTTCCAGAATGCATCCCTCGTATATACGGAGGAACCACTATAGTAAAAAATGACAGGTCTTGGACCTAGTTTGGAGACCAAATGTAAGAGGTGATGTTAATAAATTTTGAAGCGGGCTACAAGTGCCAATCTTGCAGGATCACCACTGGCAGATATTGTTGTTAGGTCAATTCATGGGTTAGCTTGTGTTGTTCTGGTTCTTTCCATGCTATTCTTAACCTCTTGAATGTGATGATGTCTATGTATGTGTCATGAGCCGCGGGTGGGGTATACAAGGATGCCAGTGTTCAGCATCCTGATTATATTTATTTTGTAGTTATAGCTGACCCTCGTATTCTGTGAACAGGCTTCATTGTGTTTTCTATGACATTATATTTATTCAGGGTGAAAGAGAACAACAAAGGTAACAATATTTTGTAATTCACGTATTGTGATGCATCATTGTACATCAGGCAACCTGATGTGGTCACCAATATTTGACTTGTATTGAAGAGGTTAATAGTCTCACATGGTCCTTGTCTCTGTTGACCTCTTACAATATGTCAAATGGCACATCCTTTTATTTAGGTCATTGCCAGGCTGTTTTGTTCCGTCGCACGTAACCCACTAGCAAAGGGGTGAAACGGTATAAATGATAATGAAGATTTGGTTTAATGTTGCCAACTTCCCCTAGCAGGAGGCTAGGGCAGTGCTCCTTACAAAGGACTTTGTAGTGTGGAATTTAACAAACCATGCCCATGGTCCAACTCGCTGGTGACAGGGTTCAAACTGTTGTCACCTCACCCTCCACCACAAGCAGCGATGCTGTAACCTGCTTGGAAAGCAAGCATCCACAAATAATATTAACCCACTGACACATATGGGATAATCGGGAATGTGAAGATCTGCTTTGTCCTAGATGTGGGTTCGAGTTCCGTGCTTTCCTTTGATTCTTAGCAGTGAGAGTACAAGGAGATATCAGGCAAAGGTAATGGTATCAGTTGAAGTCAACCTCCTCCTGACATATGTTCCTCACTTTCATCACATCAAAGGATTTTGTTGTGGTTACTGCCAGACTGTTTTATTCAGCTTAATGAATCCCTCTTTATTTCACAAGTTAATGTTATTCGTCAGTTGCTGAATACTGTGCCTGTTAATCTTAGGGCTCTTCATCAAGATCAGTTGTGGTATTGTCATGCCCGACACATCTGTACTAGCGGATAATATATCACCTCTGTTGTACATTATCTTATATTTCATCAAGGTATTGGTCTAATGAGTCAAGGGTAGGATATGGAGGTTTGGTTTTTATAGTTTGTGGGAGTGTTGGTAGCCCATGTCAGTTTTTATAGTTTGATTACTCTCCCCCCTTTTTTTGAGGGTGGTTGACCATTTGATATTCCTCAGCCCTCAACAGAAGTATTTTAACCACAAAATGATCATTGTTCAAATTCTTTAAGTGGAGAACCTAGTGTACAGATGTACTGATGCTTGCATGTACTTGTGGACTTGTAGACTGCTGGAATCCCCTTCCAGTGTTCCTGTGTAAAATGGAGTGTTTACATAGGGTCAAGTGAAGGGCACAGAAACTTCTTTACTTACGACTTACTGCACTGTTTTAGTACAGTGAGCAACCAGTAATATGAGACAGGATGCTAGATATTGAATTGCTTATGAATGTGAGTAAGGTGTCATAAGTTATTAATGATAGAGGAAATGATAATATATATAGGAATAGGGTGTAATATATCTTTACATATCAAAGGCTTCTTCCCCCTTATAAGTGAGGTAGCCAGCCAAAGCATGCATCCATCCCACTCCCATCAATCATCCATTTGTTTCCCTTTCATGTGAGAATAAACACCTTGTGAGATCGAAACCTTTATTGGTACTACGTTTCGCTTGTTACAGCTTTTTCAAGTACAGACATGACACACTCTGAGCACATATAAGCCAACGGGGAAGGAACTGGGAGAGGTTATCAGGGAGGGGAGGGGGAGGAGGGGGAAGGGTGGGACTTGGTGGAGACAAAAGAGGACATTTCGGACAGTTTGTTGAAGAGGACTAAGGGGGACATTTGATACATTTATTTAATGCGGGTAACAGATGGATGATAGGAGGGGCGATGTTAAACATGCCTCTGTTCTGCTCAATGGTTTTGAAGCTTTGAATGGCGGCCGCTTCGAGGCATTTTCTCCTCACCCTGTCTGGTTCACTAAACAGAAGTTCTGCGTTATCCCAATCCATCAGGTGGTCGTTGGTGTTCCGGTGGATAACACAGGCGTTGGTGGTGATGTTGTTCCGGGAATCGTAGCGATGCTCCCGGATCCGGGTCTTCAGGTCACGGGAGGTCTCGCCGATGTATACTTTATCACATCCAGCACAGGGTATGCGGTAGACACCAGCGTTTTTTCCCCACATCTCGTCCTGGCTGTCACTCCTTCTAGAGAGCTCTTTGATAGTTCTGCTGGACTGGCCTAAACTCGTCCTCTAAGAATTCAGGGCTACATATTCTGAGAGCTCTGAGGTAGAAACCTATGACTACACCTTTTTTTTTAATACTGAGGTCATGGTGGGATAGGAAGTGAGTCAAATCGTCCTTATTGGTTGGTTTCCTGTAGACTGTAAATTTTAAAAAATTATCATGTTTGATGATAAGGGTATCCAAAAATGGAAGGGAATCGTTGATTTCTTCCTCCAAGGTGAACTGGATGGATGGCTCAACCTCGTTCAGAGCCGCTTGGAGTTTGGGGATGTCAAACCGTCTGGGGGAAATTAGTAGTATGTCATCCACATAGCGAAGCCATACTACGTTGCCAGGAACGATATCTGAGAAAGGCCCTGCTTCTAAAAATTCCATGAACAGGTTGGCAAGGACAGCGCTCAAAGGAGAGCCCATGGCCATGCCAAACCTTTGGTGAAAGTACTGGTCCTGGAATTTGAAATAATTAAATTGGACACAAAGCTGTATTAGATCCACAAAGTCATTGGGGGGAATAGGGAGGTCAGTGTGGGAACTAGTGATTTTAGCCCTAAGGAGGTCAATTGCTTTAAGGATCGGGACACGTGTGAATAACGAAGTCACAGCCAGGCTGGCCAGCTTTTTGTTGCGAGCAGGAACGTCCTTAATTCTATTCAATAGGTCCCCTGAGTGTTTCAAATGAGCACCGCTGATGGTACCCAAAAGGCGAGACAAATGTTTGGCCAGCGCACCTGCCAGTTTGTGTGGCGCACTCCCGATCCCTGATGTAATTGGTCTCATGGGTATATTGGGCTTGTGGGTTTTTGGGAGCCCATACAGGGTGGCTGGACGTGGGAGGTTTGGCAGGAGGTGAAGTAAACACTTACCAGTTTCTGATTTCCTAAGAATCCTCCTGGCTGCCTTAAGGAAGTTATTTTTCTCGACGTCCACTTTCGCCTGGGTGACCTAGGTGTAAGTATTTTCATCGCTGAGGAGGTCAGTCATCTTATGTAGGTAGGAAGATGCTTCCATCACCACCACTCCTCCACCTTTGTCCGCGGTGGTGATCCTGACGGCGGGGTCCTTGGCGAGTGCCTCCAACGCTCGAAAGTATCTCTTGGGTAAAGTAGGATTGGGAGGGTCGCAAAGTGCCGAGGTTAGTAGTCCTTGTATGTAGCCTTGCTGGACATACAAGGACTACTAACCTCGGCACTTTGCGACCCTCCCAATCCTACTTTACCCAAGAGATACTTTCGAGCGTTGGAGGCACTCGCCAAGGACCTCGCCGTCAGGATCACCACCGCGGACAAAGGTGGAGGAGTGGTGGTGATGAAGCATCGTCCTACCTACATAAGATGACTGACCTCCTCAGCGATGAAAATACTTACACCAAAGTCACCCAGGCGAAAGTGGACGTAGAGACAAATAACTTCCTTAAGGCAGCCAGGAGGATTCTTAGGAAATCAGAAACTGGTAAGAGTTTACTTCACCTCCTGCCAAACCTCCCACGTCCAGCCACCCTGTATGGGCTCCCAAAAACCCACAAGCCCAATATACCCAGGAGACCAATTACATCAGGGATCGGGAGTGCACCACACAAACTGGCAGGTGCACTGGCAAAACATTTGTCTCGCCTTTTGGGTACCATCAGCAGTGCTCATTTGAAACACTCAGGGGACCTATTGAATAGAATTAAGGACGTTCCTGCTCACAACAAAAAGCTGGGCAGCCTGGATGTGACTTCGTTATTCACATGTGTCCCGACCCTTAAAGCAATTGACCTCCTTAGGGCTAAAATCACTAGTTCCCACACTGACCTCCCTATTCCCCCCAATGACTTTGTGGATCTAATACAGCTTTGTGTCCAATTTAATTATTTCAAATTCCAGGACCAGTACTTTCACCAAAGGTTTGGCATGGCCATGGGCTCTCCTTTGAGCGCTGTCCTTGCCAACCTGTTCATGGAATTTTTAGAAGCAGGGCCTTTCTCAGATATCGTTCCTGGCAACGTAGTATGGCTTCGCTATGTGGATGACATACTCCTAATTTCCCCCAGACGGTTTGACATCTACAAACTCCAAGCGGCTCTGAACGAGGTTGAGCCATCCATCCAGTTCACCTTGGAGGAAGAAATCAACGATTCCCTTCCATTTTTGGATACCCTTATCATCAAACATGATAATTTTTTAAAATTTACAGTCTACAGGAAACCAACCAATAAGGACGATTTGACTCACTTCCTATCCCACCATGACTCAGTATTAAAAAAAAAGGTGTAGTCATAGGTTTCTACCTCAGAGCTCTCAGAATATGAATTCTTAGAGGACGAGTTTAGGCACATAAAGGAGGTTTTTCAGAAATTAAAATATCCAGAGTGCATCATCCACCAGTGTAAGAAAAAGGCACTCAAAATAATGGAAGGGCGGGAACCAACAAAAGATCCAGCTAGGAGGCTTATCCTTCCAGCCAGCAGCGTCACCGCCACCCTCACCCGGACACTTGGGCGTTGCAACATTCAGGTAGTGGGCCAGTCCAGCAGAACTATCAAAGAGCTCTCTAGAAGGAGTGACAGCCAGGACGAGATGTGGGGAAAAAACGCTGGTGTCTACCGCATACCCTGTGCTGGATGTGATAAAGTATACATCGGCGAGACCTCCCGTGACCTGAAGACCCGGATCCGGGAGCATCGCTACGATTCCCGGAACAACATCACCACCAACGCCTGTGTTATCCACCGGAACACCAACGACCACCTGATGGATTGGGATAACGCAGAACTTCTGTTTAGTGAACCAGACAGGGTGAGGAGAAAATGCCTCGAAGCGGCCGCCATTCAAAGCTTCAAAACCATTGAGCAGAACAGAGGCATGTTTAACATCGCCCCTCCTATCATCCATCTGTTACCCGCATTAAATAAATGTATCAAATGTCCCCCTTAGTCCACTTCAACAAACTGTCCGAAATGTCCTCTTTTGTCTCCACCAAGTCCCACCCGTCCCCCTCCTCCCCCCTCCACCTCCACCTACCACCCACCCCACCCTGATAACCTCTCCCAGTTCCTTCCCTGTTGGCTTATATGTGCTCAGAGTGTGTGTCATGTCTGTACTTGAAAAAGCTGTAACAAGCGAAACGTAGTACCAATAAAGGTTTCGATCTCACAAGGTGTTTATTCTCACAGTCTTGTCGGCTTTTGCCATTGTGATTCAATTTCCCTTTCATCTTAGCTCCTTGTGGATGAAGGGTCATCCGAACCTCCCACCCATTACCTGGGTCAGAAGCAATGCAGCAAGACACAGCCCATCCACAGTAGGGCCAGCTCCTTCATTTACATGTGAACCTTCCTTTCTCATCCCCTCATGTGAAAATAGAGGAGAAATCCCTTTGGAACACTTCAATTCATCAGCCATTCACAACCGTTCTCCATCCACACCTATCCTTGACCTTATCCTTACATGTTCAAGATATTCCCCTTTTACTCAGGGCCACATTCACCTCATGCTTGCTCTTCCCCCTGAAGTTCACTCCGTCCACAATCTTGTCGCTAATCTATCCTTGCTCATTCTTTCTGTGTACCCAAACTAACCCAATATTCATTTACCAGCCCCATCTGCCAACTACCTTACTACCCCCACCCCCTCATTTCCCACTTCATCCATCTACATAATCCCCATCATACTTCATAAATGTTTTATCTCAAACATATTTAAATTTCTTTCTGCCTCCCTTCAAACTTAAGTCTTTCCTTTACAGTATCAGGTACAATCACCCCTTCATATAATCACATTGCATTAATTTCCAGGCACCTATTTTTAATAACACTTCTCATTCCCCAAAGATGTTTACTTGCTTCCTTCATTGCATAGTTTACATCTTGTCTCCACTCCTCCATTCCCTTCATCATGCTTGTGTATATATAGACTGGTAGACACCCCTTCCAGTGTTCCTGTGTAAAATGGAGTGTTTACACAGGGTCAAGTGAAGGGCACAGAAACTTCTTTACTTACGACTTACTGCACTGTTTTAGTACAGTGAGCAACCAGTAATATGAGACAAGATGCTAGATATTGAATTGCATGTGAATGTGAGTGAGGTGTCCCAAGTTATAAAAGATGGAGGTAATTCTGTATAATATAGATAGGAACAAGATGTAATATAGAACTAAGAGATGAGAACTTGGATATTTAAAAATATACAAGATTGAATTACTGTGAAAATATTTGATAAAGTGTCTGTCAGTTGTCGAATACTATGGAACAGGATGTAATATAGAACTAAGAGATGAGAACTTGGATATTTGAAAATATACAAGATTGAATTACAGTCGTACCTCGGTACTCGACCAAATCGGTGCTCGACCAAAAAATTCGAGTAGAAAATGCATCGGACCTCGAACAGATTTTCGGTACTCGACTAGCTCGAACAGCGGGTAAGCGTCAGTTCGACTCAGACCGCCAGCGGAGTAAGACGTACGCAGTTTGTTCGAGTATTTCTTCCCAGATTTAAACTTTTTCGTGTTGCTCTAGCCCTTAATAATGGGTCCAAAGAAAGACAGTGATAAGGGGAAAATTGGTTTCGGTGTTCGAACAAATCGGTGCTCGACCACCACCTCAGAACGGATTATGGTCGAGTACCGAGGTACGACTGTACTGTGAAAATATTTGATAAAGTGTGTCAGTTGCCAAATACTGTTTATCTTAGGGCTCTTCATCAAGATCAGTTGTGGTATTGTCATGCCCGACACATCTGTACATTATCTTATATTTTGTTAAGGTATTGGTCTAATGAGTCAAGGGTAGGATATGGAGGTTTGGTTTTTATAGTGTGTGGGAGTGTTGGTAGACTATGTATTTTTTTTTTTTTTTTTTTAAGGGGGGGGGCTCTTTATAGTTTGGTTATCCCCCTCCCCCTCTTTTGTGAGGGAGGGTTGACCATTTGATATTCCTCAGCCCTCAACAGAAGTATTTTAACCACAAAATGATCATTGTTCAAGTTCCAATGGAGAACCTAGTGTACAGATGTACTGATGCTTGCATGTACTTGTGGACTGCTGGAATCCCCTTCCAGTGTTCCTGTGTAAAATGGAGTGTTTACACAGGGTCAAGTGAAGGGCACAGAAACTTCTTTACTTACGACTTACTGCACTGTTTTTAGTGCAGTGAGCAACCAGTAATATGAGACAGGATGCTAGATACTGATTTGCTAATGAATGTCAGTGAGGTGTCCCAAGTTATAAAGGATAGAGGTAATTCTGTATGATATAGGAACAGGATGTAATATAGAACTAAGAGATGAGAACTTGGATATTTGAAAATATACAAGATCGAATTACTGTGAAAATACTTGATAAAGTGTCTGTCAGTTGCCAAATACTGTTTATCTCAGGGCTCTTCATCAAGATCAGTTGTGGTATTGTCATGCCCGACACATCTGTACATTATCTTATATTTTATTAAGGTATTGGTCTAATGAGTCAAGGGTAGGATATGGAGGTTTGGTTTTTATAGTTTGTGGGAGTGTTGGTAGACCATGTCTTTTTTTTTTTTCTTTTTTTTTTTCTTTTTTGGGTGTGCTCTTTATAGTTTGGTTAGCCCCCCCCCCTTTTGTGAGGGGGGGGGTTGACCATTTGATATTCCTCAGCCCTCAACAGAAGTATTTTAACCACAAAATGATCATTGTTCAAGTTCCAATGGAGAACCTAGTGTACAGATGTACTGATGCTTGTATGTACTTGTGGACTGCTGGAATCCCCTTCCAGTGTTCCTGTGTAAAATGGAGTGTTTACACAGGGTCAAGTGAAGGGCACAGAAACTTCTTTACTTACGACTTACTGCACTGTTTTTAGTGCAGTGAGCAACCAGTAATATGAGACAGGATGCTAGATACTGAATTGCTAATGAATGTCAGTGAGGTGTCCCAAGTTATAAAGGATAGAGGTAATTCTGTATGATATAGGAACAGGATGTAATATAGAACTAAGAGATGAGAACTGTATATATTTAAAAATATACAAGATTGAATTACTGTGAAAATATTTGATAAAGTGTCTGTCAGTTGCCAAATACTGTTTATCTCAGGGCTCTTCATCAAGATCAGTTGTGGTATTGTCATGCCCGACACATCTGTACATTATCTTATATTTTATTAAGGTATTGGTCTAATGAGTCAAGGGTAGGATATGGAGGTTTGGTTTTTATGGTTTGTGGGAGTGTTGGTAGACCATGTCTTTTTTTTTGGGGGGGGTGCTCTTTATAGTTTGGTTAGCCCCCCCCCCCCCCCCTTTTTGTGAGGGAGGGTTGACCATTTGATATTCCTCAGCCCTCAACAGAAGTATTTTAACCACAAAATGATCATTGTTCAAGTTCCAATGGAGAACCTAGTGTACAGATGTACTGATGCTTGTATGTACTTGTGGACTGCTGGAATCCCCTTCCAGTGTTCCTGTGTAAAATGGAGTGTTTACACAGGGTCAAGTGAAGGGCACAGAAACTTCTTTACTTACGACTTACTGCACTGTTTTTAGTGCAGTGAGCAACCAGTAATATGAGACAGGATGCTAGATACTGATTTGCTAATGAATGTCAGTGAGGTGTCCCAAGTTATAAAGGATAGAGGTAATTCTGTATGATATAGGAACAGGATGTAATATAGAACTAAGAGATGAGAACTTGGATATTTGAAAATATACAAGATCGAATTACTGTGAAAATATTTGATAAAGTGTCTGTCAGTTGCCAAATACTGTTTATCTTAGGGCTCTTCATCAAGATCAGTTGTGGTATTGTCATGCCCAACACATCTGTACATTATCTTATATTTTATTAAGGTATTGGTCTAATGAGTCAAGGGTAGGATATGGAGGTTTGGTTTTTATAGTTTGTGGGAGTGTCGGTAGACCATGTCTTTTTTTTTGGGGGCTCTTTATAGTTTGGTTAGGCCCCCCCCCCCCTTTTTGTGAGGGAGGGTTGACCATTTGATATTCCTCAGCCCTCAACAGAAGTATTTTAACCACAAAATGATCATTGTTCAAGTTCCAATGGAGAACCTAGTGTACAGATGTACTGATGCTTGTATGTACTTGTGGACTGCTGGAATCCCCTTCCAGTGTTCCTGTGTAAAATGGAGTGTTTACACAGGGTCAAGTGAAGGGCACAGAAACTTCTTTACTTACGACTTACTGCACTGTTTTTAGTGCAGTGAGCAACCAGTAATATGAGACAGGATGCTAGATACTGATTTGCTAATGAATGTCAGTGAGGTGTCCCAAGTTATAAAGGATAGAGGTAATTCTGTATGATATAGGAACAGGATGTAATATAGAACTAAGAGATGAGAACTTGGATATTTAAAAATATGCAAGATTGAATTACTGTGAAAATATTTGATAAAGTGTCTGTCAGTTGCCAAATACTGTTTATCTCAGGGCTCTTCATCAAGATCAGTTGTGGTATTGTTCATGCCCCGACACATCTGTACATTATCTTATATTTTATTAAGATATTGGGTCTAATGGAAGAGATGGCAGTGAGGGGAAGATGGGCAGAATATTTAGGGAGTTGCTGAATGTGAAGGAGGATAGGGAAGGAAAGATAGCTGCAGTGGGAAATGCGAAGAAAATGAGAGTGATGAGTGAGGAGAATGGAGGAGAAATAAGGAAGGATGAGGTGAAGGCAGCTGTAAAGATGATGAAAGCAGGTAAGGCACCTGTCTGGATGGATGTCATGCAGAATGTCTGAAAAAGGGAGGTGCAGTGATGGTGGACTGGTTGGTGAGGTTATTTAATGTTTGCTGGAGAGAGGGTAGAGTACCGGAGGACTGGAGTAGTGCCTGTATAGTTCCTCTTTACAAGGGAAAAGGGGACAAGTGTGAATGTAGTAATTTCAGAGGGATTAGCCTGGTTGAGTGTAGTAGGGAAGGCTTATGGGAGGATCTTAATTGAGAGGATTAGGAGAGGAACAGAGGGAGTAATTGGTGAGGAACAGTGTGGATTTAGGACGGGTAGAGGTTGTGTAGATCAGATCTTTGTGGTAAGACAGATATGTGAGAAAGCTATAGGAAAGGGGAAGGATGTTTTTTGGGCTTTCATGGATCTGGAAAAGGCTTATGATAGGGTAGACAGAAAGGCACTGTGGGAGGTTATGCAGATTTATGGGATAGGAGGAAAGCTTTTGGGAGCTGTCAAGAGTTTTTATGAGAGTAGTAGAGCATGTGTTAGGATTAGAAATGGAGAGAATGAGTGGTTTGAAGTAAAGGTGGGACTTCGTCAAGGATGCGTTATGTCGCCCTGGCTGTTCAACTTATACATGGATGGGGTGGTGCGAGAGGTGAATGCTAGGGTAGTGAGTCAGGGATTGGAGATGGTTAAAGAAAAATGGAGAAAAGTGGGAGGTGAGCCAGCTGTTGTTTGCGGACGACACTGCGCTTGTGGCAGGGTCAGAGGAGGGATTGAGGAAGCTGGTGGCAGAGTTTGGGAGAGTATGTGATAGAAGAAAGCTAAAGATAAATGTGGATAAAAGTAAGGTGATGAGATGTACAAGGGGTGAAAAGTGGCAGTAGACTGGAAGTGAACATTAAGGGAGAGTGACTGGAGGAAGTGGATAGTTTTTAGATACTTGGCGTGCAAGTGTAGCAGGAAAAGGTGGAGTGAAGGTGGAGGTAGAATGTAGATTGAGAGAAGCGAGTAAATGCCTTGGTGGTTTAAAGAGTGTAATGAGGAATAGACATTTGGGAATGGATGCGAAGAGGAGACTGTATGAAGGAGTGATTGTGCCAACAGCACTGTATGGGGCAGAAACGTGGAATATAAGAGAAGAAGAGAGAAGAGGATTTGAATGTGTTTGAGATGAGGTGTCTGAGAAGTATGGTGGGGGTTACTAGGCTAGATAGAGTGAGAAATGAGGAGTGAGGAGGACCACAGGGGTGAAAAAGCATATGGGCGATAGGGTTGATGAAAGAGTATTAGGATGGTTTGGACACATGAAAGAATGAGTGAAGAAAGACTAGTAAAAGAGGTATGGAAGGCAGATGTGGAGGGAGTGAACATGAGGGGACGTCCTAGGATGAGGTGGATGGATGGAAGGGGGCTTTTTGGGGAAGAGGGAGAATGTCTGTTGAGGAAGGAAGGGAGAGGACGGAAGACAGAGGTGAGTGGAGAATGGTTGTATATGGATGATGTTGTGACTGCATGAGGAGGAATGGGCGGGGAAGTGGGGGGTGGGGCAGTATGTGTGAGTAAATTTTGACGCAGCCCGAAGGGATTTCTCCCCCCGGCCTCGCCTTATCCGCAAAGGGGGACGGCGCGGGGGGGTCGCCAATTAAATGAAGCGGCCTGGCTGTGGATGTGCTGTGTCGTGCGACACTGCTTCTGACCCAGGGCGGTGGGCAGGGTGCAGGGATGACCCGTCATCCAGGAGGTGCTCAGATGAGAGGAAGGGTGGGGGGGGTGGAGTGTATTTAGGGATGAAATGGGTGGGAGTGTTTTTGTGCCTTTCCCTTTTTGGCTACCTCCCTTGGAAGGGGGAAAAAGCCTTGGTATATGTATGTATGTATTGGTCTAATGAGTCAAGGGTAGGATATGGAGGTTTGGTTTTTATAGTTTGTGGGAGTGTCGGTAGACCATGTCTTTTTTTTTGGGGGCTCTTTATAGTTTGGTTAGGCCCCCCCCCCCCTTTTGTGAGGGGGGGGGGTTGACCATTTGATATCCTCAGCCCTCAACAGAAGTATTTTTAACCACAAAAATGATCATTGTTCAAGTTCCAATGGAGAACCTAGTGTACAGATGTACTGATGCTTGTATGTACTTGTGGACTGCTGGAATCCCCTTCCAGTGTTCCTGTGTAAAATGGAGTGTTTACACAGGGTCAAGTGAAGGGCACAGAAACTTCTTTACTTACGACTTACTGCACTGTTTTTAGTGCAGTGAGCAACCAGTAATATGAGACAGGATGCTAGATACTGATTTGCTAATGAATGTCAGTGAGGTGTCCCAAGTTATAAAGGATAGAGGTAATTCTGTATGATATAGGAACAGGATGTAATATAGAACTAAGAGATGAGAACTTGGATATTTAAAAATATGCAAGATTGAATTACTGTGAAAATATTTGATAAAGTGTCTGTCAGTTGCCAAATACTGTTTATCTCAGGGCTCTTCATCAAGATCAGTTGTGGTATTGTCATGCCCAACACATCTGTACATTATCTTATATTTTATTAAGGTATTGGTCTAATGAGTCAAGGGTAGGATATGGAGGTTTGGTTTTTATAGTTTGTGGGAGTGTCGGTAGACCATGTCTTTTTTTTTTTTTTGGGGGGGGGCTCTTTATAGTTTGGTTAGCCCCCCCCCCCCCCTTTTTGTGAGGGAGGGTTGACCATTTGATATTCCTCAGCCCTCAACAGAAGTATTTTAACCACAAAATGATCATTGTTCAAGTTCCAATGGAGAACCTAGTGTACAGATGTACTGATGCTTGCATGTACTTGTGGACTGCTGGAATCCCCTTCCAGTGTTCCTGTGTAAAATGGAGTGTTTACACAGGGTCAAGTGAAGGGCACAGAAACTTCTTTACTTACGACTTACTGCACTGTTTTTAGTGCAGTGAGCAACCAGTAATATGAGACAGGATGCTAGATACTGAATTGCTAATGAATGTCAGTGAGGTGTCCCAAGTTATAAAGGATAGAGGTAATTCTGTATGATATAGGAACAGGATGTAATATAGAACTAAGAGATGAGAACTTGGATATTTGAAAATATACAAGATCGAATTACTGTGAAAATACTTGATAAAGTGTCTGTCAGTTGCCAAATACTGTTTATCTCAGGGCTCTTCATCAAGATCAGTTGTGGTATTGTCATGCCCGACACATCTGTACATTATCTATTAATTTATTAAGGTATTAGTCTAATGAGTCAAGGGTAGGATATGGAGGTTTGGTTTTTATAGTGTGTGGGAGTGTTGGTAGACCATGTCTTTTTTTTTTTTCTTTTCTTTTTTCTTTTTTTTTGGGGGGGGGCTCTTTATAGTTTGGTTAGCCCCCCCCCCCTTTTGTGAGGGGGGGGGTTGACCATTTGATATTCCTCAGCCCTCAACAGAAGTATTTTAACCACAAATGATCATTGTTCAAGTTCCAATGGAGAACCTAGTGTACAGATGTACTGATGCTTGCATGTACTTGTGGACTGCTGGAATCCCCTTCCAGTGTTCCTGTGTAAAATGGAGTGTTTACACAGGGTCAAGTGAAGGGCACAGAAACTTCTTTACTTACGACTTACTGCACTGTTTTTAGTACAGTGAGCAACCAGTAATATGAGACAGGATGCTAGATACTGAATTGCTAATGAATGTCAGTGAGGTGTCCCAAGTTATAAAGGATAGAGGTAATTCTGTATGATATAGGAACAGGATGTAATATAGAACTAAGAGATGAGAACTTGGATATTTAAAAATATACAAGATTGAATTACTGTGAAAATATTTGATAAAGTGTCTGTCAGTTGCCAAATACTGTTTATCTCAGGGCTCTTCATCAAGATCAGTTGTGGTATTGTCATGCCCGACACATCTGTACATTATCTTATATTTTATTAAGGTATTGGTCTAATGAGTCAAGGGTAGGATATGGAGGTTTGGTTTTTATAGTGTGTGGGAGTGTTGGTAGACCATTTTTTTTTTTTTTTTTTTTTTTTTTTTTTTTGGGTGTGCTCTTTATAGTTTGGTTAGCCCCCCCCCCTTTTGTGAGGGGGGGTTGACCATTTGATATTCCTCAGCCCTCAACAGAAGTATTTTAACCACAAAATGATCATTGTTCAAGTTCCAATGGAGAACCTAGTGTACAGATGTACTGATGCTTGCATGTACTTGTGGACTGCTGGAATCCCCTTCCAGTGTTCCTGTGTAAAATGGAGTGTTTACACAGGGTCAAGTGAAGGGCACAGAAACTTCTTTACTTACGACTTACTGCACTGTTTTTAGTGCAGTGAGCAACCAGTAATATGAGACAGGATGCTAGATACTGAATTGCTAATGAATGTCAGTGAGGTGTCCCAAGTTATAAAGGATAGAGGTAATTCTGTATGATATAGGAACAGGATGTAATATAGAACTAAGAGATGAGAACTTGGATATTTAGAAATATACAATATCGAATTACTGTGAAAATATGTGATAAAGTGTGTTAAAGACATAATGATGATTAAGCAAATGTTTGTGAAATAGTAATAATAGTTATTGTCATAAGTCTCATTGACTGGAAATCTGCAGCCCCCAAAATCCCAGAAAGAAATATTGGAGTACTGTCAGTGTTGTATTTATATGAGTGTTCCTGTTTCGCTGGCTATTGGAAAGAGGAAGGAGCAGTCATTGATTGTTAGCTCTCCTTATATGAAGAAGTGGAAGAAGGAAAGTTGATGTTAGTAGAGAGATTTCTTGGACCAAGTTTCAGACCCTTAACCTCGTCGATACAATGGTGCCTACATAGGTGTCGTGAGGTGCAAATGGGTGTGTGAAGATGTTGACATCTTGGTTGTATTTGTTTTGTAGTTGTAGTTGAGTGACCCCTGAATTCTGTGAACTGGGTTTGATCACATTTTCTGTGTTTATTATTACTCAGAGTAAAAGAGAATGAGTAATACAGCAGAGACTATATTTTATAATGTAAGTAGTGTGATGCATCGTATAATAGGCATCTGACGTTGCATGTGAGAATTTGACTAGTATTGAAGATGTTAAGGGCTGCACCTCCAGATAAGTGTGAGGATGAAGACAGGATTTGAAGACCGTCTTGAGTGGTGATTCTTGGGTGTCCATCTCACAGGACCACATGCAGGTTCCTACTGTTGGTACCTACTGGTGAAAATGCATGGTAAAGGAAAGGAGGGGGTATTACTAAGGATTTATAGGATTTTTACTTTATAATGACAAGAAACAGTGGGAACTTGATCCTGTGAGAATACAGGCTTTTTGTGTCTGGTATATAAACCAATAGATCACTTGGTGACATCTATGGGATTGAAGAAATCATAATGTGGACAAAAGGCAGGCATATTCTTGAGGCTGTAAAACTCGTTTCATTATCTACTGGGTTTATACCGAATGAAGCTCATTCTGTGACATTCCCATTTCTTTAAAAATTATAGATATAATAATAATAACCCAAAGCTTAAATAGAATCTGTAGGCAAGTGTACAAACACAAATATTCACAGGTTCTTTGGTTGTGGCAGTAGATCAAAGCTTTTTATCTTACTTGTTTTCAAGTGTACAGATCTACCACTCTATCAGTGATCATTTTTAATGGTGAGTTCAAGATTGGTGATGTTAACTGCTACTAATTCAAACCACTTGGTCAGTTGTCATATAGTTGGCAAGACATTTTGTACATCACTATTGGTATTGGCAGCAGGCTGAAAGTGAGTATTGGGGAGAGAGACTGGAGAAAGTGGATAGTTTTAAATACTTGAGTGCAAAAGTGACAGGAAAGGGAGGAGTGGAGGTGAGGTAGAATGTAGATTGAGAGAAGCAAGTAAATGCCTTGGGGGATTAAAAAGGTAATGAGAATTAGACATTGGGGAATGGATGCTAAGAGGAGATTGTATGAAGGAGTGATTGTGCCGACAGCACTGTATGGGGACAGAAACATGGAACATAAGAGAGGAGAAGTTTGAATGTATTTGAGATGAGGTGCCTGAGAAATATTATAGGGGTTATTAGGCTGGATAGAATGAAAAACAAGGTGGTGAGGAGGAGATTGGGGTTGGAAAGGGAGTTGGGAGATAGGGTTGATAAAGTATCAGAATGGTTTGGACACATGGAAAGAATGAGTGAAGAAAGATTAATAAAAGAGGTGTAGAAGGCAGAGTTGGCATGAATGAATATGAGGGGGTGACTAAGGATGAGATAAGACGGATGGAGTAAAATGGCTATTGGGAAAGAAGGGAATGTTTGTTGAGGAAGGAAGGGAGGGGATAGAAGATAGGGATGAATGAAGAATGGATGATGCTGTGATGCAGGAGGGGGAGTGAGTAGGGGATAGAGGGTGAGGGAGTATATGTGAAAAATAAATTGACACAGCCGAAAGGGATTTCTGCATGAGGGGATGTAGAGGGGGGTCGCCAATTTAATGAAGCGGCCCTTCTGTGGATGTGCTGTCTTGCAACACTGCTTTTAACCCAGGATAATAGGCAAGATCCAAGGATGACCCGTCATCCAGGAAGAGTCACAATAAGAGGGAGGGAAAGTGCTGTGTGGGAGTGGATTTTATGCCTTTGTGTATTAGTTACCTTCCTTGTAAAGGGAAAAAGCCTTTGGTGTGTGTGTGTATATATGTATATATATATATATATGTGTGTGTGTGTGTACTTTTATCTGTGGTCATTGTAAACAATGAGTTTTGTCCTGGAGCCCCCTCCTGCTCCACCTCTCCTCCTCCTCCTCCTCCTCCTCCTCCTCCTCCTCCTCCTCCTCTTCTTCTCCTCTCCTCCTCTCCTCCTCCTCTT
Organism: Oratosquilla oratoria; assembly: GCF_046742065.1. NCBI lineage: Eukaryota > Metazoa > Arthropoda > Malacostraca > Stomatopoda > Squillidae > Oratosquilla > Oratosquilla oratoria. Next base: position 27,875,887 of record NC_134808.1, read on the forward strand.
TCCTCTCTCCTCTCCTCCTCCTCCTCTCTCCTCCTCTCCTCTCCTCTCCTCCTCTCCTCCTCCTCTCCTCCTCCTCCTCCTCCTCCTCCTCCTCCTCCCCCATACTCCTCCTCCTCTCTCTCTCTCTCTCTCTCTCTCTCTCTCTCTCTCTCTCTCTCTCTCTCTCTCTCTCTCTCTCTCTCTCTCTCTCTCTCTCTCTCTCTCATATCTTATCTCCTTTACCTTCCCCTCCCTCTCACTCTCCCTCTCCACTGCCCTGTGTGAAGGCTGACTAACAGGAATTTGTAGCCTTAAGATTCAAGCTAGTAGTCACTGTTAAGTAAGGCATTAGACACCAATAAGTAGTTATCAGGTGGTTAGTTATTTGTCATGAATTTAAACCCTAAAGAAAGCCTTGCAGGATTTAGACTGAAATTTCTCAATACTGATGTGGAGATACTGCAACTTGGAGAAGCTGCCAAGGTCAGGGGAGAGAATAATGAAAAGATTAAATTGTTTTAGTGCAGATGTATTTCTAAGTCACTGGCTGTCAGGAGGAGGAGGAGGGAGGAGGAGGAGAGGAACAGTTGTCAGCTGGTAGAGAGATCTAGTGCCCAGTCTGAAGACAAGGTTGTTGTTCTTCAAGGCTGCATGAGGGTGTTGATGAGAGTTGAAGAAAACTAGTTAGTAAATGATATTGCTTCGTTGTCATACTCTTCTCCTCCTCCTCTAGCAGATTTAGAAAAAAAAATGTAATTGTTAAATAAGAGGCTCATGTAAGAGATATGGTAGGAAAAGGGTAAATAAGGTACAACTTCTGTAAATGGACTACTTTTGTGTGTGTGTGTAAGTATATACACATATATTTCATGTAAATTTTGCTCATTTGGTAGTAGCTTTACCTTTAATGAACCTTCCCCCCCCCCCCTCTCTCTCTCTCTCTCTCTCTCTCTCTCTCTCTCTCTCTCTCTCTCTCTCTCTTTTCTCTCTCTCTTTTCTCTCTCTCTCTTTTCTCTCTCTCTCTCTTTTCTCTCTCTCTTTTCTCTCTCTCTCTCTCTCTCTCTCTCTGTGTCTGTCTGTCTGTCTGTCTCTTCAAACAAGGTACCATGCATATGGATGACATAATCAGGGGAAACAATAAAAGAGCCTGGTGACACCAGTGCTGGCACACACACATTGGAAAAGGGATTAAGGGGTGAATTACACTGAGAGCTTTGAGGGATTTAATAACAGATTACAATGGATTGATGTGCTGACACCAAATTGTCGGCCAGCACCAATGCTGATACCCAATTTTTAGCTAGCACTCATATCCTTAGACTAACCACTTGCCTTTGCCTCAAGAATAGAATTGTTGGTTATAGTTGATAGAATATTAACCTCGTAAGTACAAGTCAAATTCTCGCATGCAGCATCAGCTGCTGTGTGTACGATTCATCACACTACTTGCATTATGAAATATAAAGTCATTGCTGTATTATTCATTCTCTTTTACTCTGAGTAATAATAAACAGAAAACATGATCAAATTGGTTCACAGAATCCAGGGGTAACATGTACAACTACAAAAAAAATATATATATATATAATCAAGACACGCCGGCATCCTTGCATACCCTCTTGCACCTCATGATGCCTACATAGACATCATTGTACCGAAGTGGTTGAAATACTGTTACAGTAGAGGGAAGGGTGTGATGTATGATTTTGGGGAGGAGCGGTAGACATGGAGTAAGGATTGGTATCTGTTTGACGGTCAATGAAAATCTGAAAAATTAAAGAAAAAATAGAAACATCATAGGGCATAGGGCATACTTGGAGTATTATGTAAAATTTGCCCTAGTTTTATAGTTATGGATATTTTTCCAACCCAAGATGAATTCAAATGATGCATATGGGCAAATGTGATATATTGGTTGTTACAAAAATTTACATAATTTTTATTGAAAAGCAATTAACAAAATTTAATTTTAATAACTTCCCATTCCCAAACATTCTGGCTCCATCAGTAGGCTATGAAGCCTTGTCATGTGAGGTCTGATGCATCTACTCAGAAACTCACAAAAAGATAGTAATGATTAAATATAAATAAATAAAATAAAAGAAAGAGAGATAAGAAAACTTTATTAGACTGTCACTGGCATTCTGATGAAAGTGTGGCCACAGTGAATAGTTTAAGGCAACTGTGAAACCCTCTCAAAGAGAAAATACCTGACCTAAAAGAAAGTTAATGAGTATGAAAATAGATTTTATATTTGGGTATCAAAATATGTGATGAAATGTGCATTCAAATACTTATGCATAAATGTTTGAAAATTTGTTTGTCCTGGTATTGACTTAGTTGAGTGCAACAGAGACCAGGGGTGGTGGATTGATTCCATTCTAGTGAAAAGTTGAAAAGTTTTGTTTAGAAAAAAAATCAAAACCCATCAAGCCCTACAATTTCAAGGAAATTTCATACATGATGCATATAAACTGTATCATAAAAAAGAAAAAGAGGTGATGTAGAGGGATCTCTGTACACTACACAGATATGATACATAAGTCTGATGACTTTTAACATACATAGACAATGGCCATGTATGTCTTCATGATTCTTTCTCTCTCTCTTTCTTTTGGCGCTTCGAGCCAAAAACTCCATAAATCAATCTTTCTTTTGGGGATTTTTTGTCTGAGGTGCAGTTCAGCACTTGTATAAGCTCCACACCTGGTATGTAGCTAATGCTAACCAGAACAGGTTAGTGTGTCACTACTTGTGACAAAGGTCAAGGTGGGAGTTTGCAATATTAAACCAAATTATCATCATCATCAATTACTTGTTTATATTGATTGAATTATTTATTTTTAATCCAGTTTTCATAAGTAATGAGATACCATTAATTTTTATGGGGGGTGAGGTAGTATGTGTGAGCTAGATTTGACGCAGCCCGAAGGGATTTCTCCCCGTCTTCTCCTTTTATGCATGGGGGGACAGAAAGGGGGGGTCGCCAATTTAATGAAGTGGCCTTGCTGTGGATGTGCTGTGTCTTGCAACACTGCTTCTGACCCAGGGCAGTGGACAAGGTGCAGGGATGACCCGTCATCCAGGAAGTGCTAAGATAAGAGGGAGGGTGGAGGGGTGTGGAGTGTATTCAGGGATGGAATGGGTGGGAGTGATTTTATGCCTTCCTTTTTGGCTACCTCCCTTGTAAAGGGGGAAAAAGCCTTGGTATATGTAGGTATGTATCATCATCATCATCAATTACTTGTTTATATTGATTTAATTATTTTTAATCCTGTTTTCATAAGTACAGTGAGACCTCTCATTAATGGATGTTAATTAGCTGTGTTTGCGGTGCTTTCGGTGTGTTTTTGGTGCTGTTGTTTAGTGCGTGCAATCCCTATGCCACCCAAAAACCACTCCAAAACACTGAAAACACCGCAAACACAGCTAATTAATGTCCGTTAATGAGAGGTCTCACTGTAATGAGATTCCATTAATTTCTATGACATGTACTAACAATGATGTTTTGTTTCCTCCAGGTCATTGAGCCACGGGAAGGAGTCAAGAAACCAAGCAAGAAGCATTGTTTCTTTGTTTACTTCTTTGGCAGTGAGAACTAGTGAGTATTGGTCTGTTGTTGTTACACATTATTGGTGGTGATCTTTACATACATAGACCTCCTCATCATTTGTCTGTTGACCTTGGCAGCAAATACATGCTTTGTTGATTTTGTTCATGTTAATGAAAAATTTGACAAGAATTTTGTTAACTGGAAACTTGCAGCTCTACAGTAGCAACAAGTAGTCATAGGGCCATCTCCAAGTTTTGTCTGGTAAGAAAAAGGACTTTGGCTTGTGTCAGTATATGTCAGTTTTTGTCAACAAGTGGGAGAAATAGAGCTATTTCCTTTCATAATGGAGAAAAAAAAGTGTAGGAATAGCCAAAGTTGATAGTGAACTTGGACCCAGTCTAGAAATTGAGTATCAACTTCTTAGTGCTGCACATATAGATGTAGATGAAGGTATGGGATTTCAAAACTAGCAGTGACAAGATGAGTCATGTACATCTTGCAGGACCACCACAAGCAGCTACCCATTATTAGTTCCTTGTGCTCGTAGTAGACAATTCTGCTAATGGAGTAAATTTTCAAAGGTTAGGGGTTAGCACACCTATCCACCTTAAAGTTGTATGGTATTAGCTAGAACTAAAAGTATATACAGGATCTCGTTGGCTGAGCAGATTAGAGTGTCATTACTTACGGCGGAGATTGAGATTACGGCAGTTTGAACTATGGTGCCAGCGAGTTGGACCAAGGACATGGTTCATTAAATTCCATGCTAGAAAGTCCTTTGTAGTGGGCACCACTAGCCTCCTGATGGTTCATCATCATGTACAGAATCTTTTACTGTGTTGAAGGGATAAAATGGGGATTGGCAGTGGTTTCCTACCAGTGTTGTTCCAGCAAGAGACATCAGAGTCATCTTCCTGCCATCCATTTTCACATCCAATTAACACTTTCAGTTTTGTCTAGAGGTGCTGCCCCCAAGAGGCTGACATTTGGTCTCTGGACTGGACTTGTGATCACTCTATTGACTTCAATTGTATTTCTTCCACTTAAGGAAAGCTGACACCCATCAGCTGTTCCCCTACTACTTCTACTATTGAAAGTTGGTGACAGAAACATCCAACAAATTCACCTCAGACAACAGTTTGTTTCTTCCAAGGGAAATGTATGGGAGGGTCCTGGGACAGTTGCCAGCTGTTGTGGGGCTGTGGGTTTCCATTCAATGAAGCTAGATAAACCTTCCTTTTTTTTTGGGGGGGGGGGGTAAAAAATGATGCATAAATAATTTTGTACACTAATATATTGTATATGCATAATTGACAGAGTTGTAGAATGTGATCAGTAATTGTACAACATTGATATATCAGTTACATGTGGGCTTTGGTAACAGACCAAGCCCATAGCCATTGCCTTTGTGGATATTTCATATGTATCACTTATACTCTTGTGTCTTTACTAACTCTGAAATGAGAGTGATCTCTTGAAAATGTGTGATTAGGTTTGTATAGTTTGTGTGACTGTTGCCTGACAGTTTTATTCAATTCATCCAAAGGAAAGCCTTAGATATTTCAGGGTTAATACTTATCTTGAATGATCAACTCTCAGTGATGTCAATCATTTCTGAATGATTGTGATTAAACTCGTTTAATTTTTGTGACTAGTCAGATTATTTTGTTCTGTTGAGGGAGACTTGCCATTTAAATGTTAATGGAAGTTTCATTCAACTATTGACCCCTTTGATACGAAGATGCCTACGTAGACATCATGAAGAGCAAGTGGATATATGAGGATGCCAGCATTGACGTCTTGATTATATTTTGTAGTTGTAGCTTAGTGACCCCCATATTCTGTGAACTGGTCTGATCATATTTTCTCTGGTTACAGTGAGTCCTCCTTATAAGGTAATTCTTTATCCGGTAAATTCACAGTTACAGTATTTGGTAATTACTACCCTCGATTCTATTTACAGTAAGAAAAATTCACAGATACGGTATCCGCTCGTGTTTTGGAGGTAAAATTAGATATTTTGAAGAGGAAAGAGCAGGGAGAAGGTACGTTTGCCATAAGTCGAAACTTGGGTTCGGTATATGGTAATTTCAATTTGCGGTAAGGTTTTCAGGAATGCATATGTACCGTATAATGAGGACTCACTGTATTAACACTCAGAATGAAAGAGAATAAGTAATACAGCTGTAACTTTATTTTATAATGCATGATGTATTGTGATGCATCATCATACATCGGGCAGCTAATGTTGCCCACAAGGATTTACCTCATATTGGGGAGGTTAAAGACAATTGTTTCTTATTGATAGTTGACTTGTGTTGTTTTATGACTGTTGCCAGACAATATTATTCTGCTGACGAATAACTTCTACCACTGAAGGGTTACCTATCATGACCCTTAAACATGTATGCTTGTATTCAGCTCAGAGGAACTCACGGCTAATTAAGAGTTAGTATATGTGTCAATTAACTCAAACAATGGCAATTATTTCTGAACAATAACAGTCAAACATTTATAGGTTTTGTTTGGTCTAGGGAAACTCCTGCACAATTTATAATTTATAATTATTTAAACTAATCTTTGAATGACAGATAGTTTCTGAACACCAACTAGACTTGTGTAATATAATGAAGCACCTATTTTATTTGGAAGCTCACTGAGTGGGTCAGGGTTTCGTTACTTGTGGCAAAGGTCGAGGGGAGGGCGATTCGAACCCTGCCTCCGGCAAAGTTGAACCAAGGGCATGGTTCATTAAATTCCATGCTACAAAGCCCTCTTTGAGGGGCACCATCCTAGCCTCCCAATAGGGGGAGTTTGTGATGATAAACCATATCATCATCATCACCTATTGTATTTGGCTTGGTGGAAACCCATTCTGTTTAAGAGTTGATAATTGCAATGAACTCTTTAACAGCTGCAGTTGTTTCTGAACACTTGTATAGATTTTATGACTGGGCAGATTATCTTGCTCAGCTAAAAGGAATGAATCCTTACCACATAAAGGTTAAATATGGGTTATTTATTTCCCAGGTAAACTGGAATTTATATCATGCTGGAGTGTAGTTTGTAAAGACCACAATGCAACATCATTGTAGTGCCATAATTTACAGATAATGCCTCAACAGCCTTATCAGTTAGGTCCAGCCTCTGTAGATACTACTCAGATATATGTGTGCTGTCATGTTGAAGAATTTAGGAATATACTAATTGCACTTTAGGGATTGATTAGTAGTGTCATACATCATGTGATATATTATTCATTCATACTTTTATTTCTTGACTCCTTTTAATTCCACATCTTAATGGGTCTATTTCCCCTTTTCACCCTCTCTGGGTCTTTGATTACAACACTATTGCCTCTCTCTGTTTTTGATAACACTCTTTACTCTATTTCCTATGGTCCTCTCAGGGCTATGGGTCACTGAAGCAAGGCTCCACTTGACTAAAATGAAAAGGCCTCATCCTCTCTCGTAAGTGGTTGGAGGCGCGCGCTCTCTCTCTCTCTCTCTCTCTCTCTCTCTCTCTCCTCTCTCCTCTCTCTCTCTCCTCTCTCTCTCTCCTCTCTCTCTCTCTCCTCTCTCTCTCTCCTCTCTCTCTCTCCTCTCTCTCTCTCTCCTCTCTCTCTCTCCTCTCTCTCTCTCTCTCTCTCTCTCTCCTCTCTCTCTCTCTCTCTCTCTCTCTCTCTCTCTCTCTCTCTCTCTCTCTCTCACTCTCACTCTCACTCTCACTCTCACACACACACCACCTAACCTAACCTAACCTAACCTACCTACCTACCTCGCATGGTGCAATAGTAGCATCTGTGGCCACCACTATGGCGGTCTGGGTTCGAATCCTGCCTAGGGCTGAAATAATTTCAGTCACTGTACTGCTAGCCATTACCACAACTCTTGTGGGTGGGGAGTTAGGGGTGTGTGCATGTTAGGTCACAGCATTACCCTTAGATCGGTCATATATGAGCTCTAAGCTCTCTTCCAGGAGGGAAATAACTATCGATCATGAATCCAACATGTGATCCAAGACCATGGTGAATCACAGAGAGAGAGAGAGAAGGGCTAGATAATCCCCATCTCAAAGATTTTGCCATTCAGCAACAACAAAAATTATACCATACATAAAAAAAAACCACATACACACTCTTCCCCCTTCCTCCTCTTGCTCCCCTCTCTCCTCTCTCTCTCCTCTCGCACCTCTCTCCCATTCTCATCTTTCACTGTCCACTCTCATTTACGTCTCTCATTTCTCTTTCCTCTCCTCTCTCTCCTCTCCTCTCTCATCTCTCATTCCCCACTCATTCACTTCTTATTCCTTTCTCTCTTTCTCTCTTCCTCTCCTTCTCTCTCTTACTCCTGCCATTTTAGCTGAAAGAAAAATATTCTCTGATTTAAGGTAATACAAGATTAAGAGTTTTTGAGCAATTCAAACAATAATTTTGTTACAAACTCTTTTCCACTCATTTCTAGTGCAGGTTGGTCATGTCCAGCAGTTTTTAGATTGTCCTTATCACAGTTCTTTTAAGCAGAAAGAGCCTTTGGTATATACTGGCTTATCCTAGCTTAGTTACCTGCACTTAAAGCAGAGCTACCCCGTGAATTGTGCAAATTTTCTGACATATTTCTGTCTCTTGGGAAACTGACATTTTTAGACGTGTCCGTGAAGGGTTCATACGTTAAATGATCTTCAGTTGTTGGTGGAAGCTACAGAAGGAATGTGAAAACCTGTTTGGAAATCTTCTTTTGTACACACTGATGGGCCCACCACATTGGTCCTTATCTTCAGGGTGGTTCGTCATCATTTCTTCCTCTGGTTCATTTCCGTCTCGTTGCAGGTTCTCCTAATCCGCAATACGTTCTCTTATGCTGCTCATCCCATTTGTCTGTCATGTTTTGCCTGTCTTTGCTTTTCTCACAATCTTTAAAAAGAAAGAAAAAAAATTAATGTCTCATTACTTCCATCAAGTATGTGTTCTCTCTCTCTCTCTCTCTCTCTCTCTCTCTCTCTCTCTCTCTTTCTCTCTTTCTCTCTCTCTCTATCTTATTTTCCTTATCCTCCTCTCCCCCATTACCTTAGGGACTGTTGACACCCCTGTGGACCAGATCCACACATTCTTTAAGGGGATTGGGTTGTAAAATGGGATAAGATCATTCTTAAAGGGTTTAGATTTTTTTTTAATGGGGTTGCATTCCTCTTAAAGGATCCGAATCCTGTAAAAAGAATCCAACCCCTTTAAGAGGGATCCAAACCCTTTAAGAGGGACCCAACCCCTTTAAGAGGGATCCAAACCCTTTAAGAGGCATCCAACCCCTTTAAGAGGGATCCAAACCCTTTAAGAGGGACCCAACCCCTTTAAGAGGGATCCAACCCCTTTAAGAGGGATCCAAACCCTTTAAGAGGGATCCAAACCCTCTAAGAGGGACCCAACCCCTTTAAGAGGGACCCAACCCCTTTAAGAGGGACCCAACCCCTTTAAGAGGGATCCAACGTCATTAGAAAGGATCCAAACCCCTTAAGAGCTGGAGATTAACCCCCACTTAAGAATGCCAAATGTATTTGTTGTCTGCCCTTGTTCCTATGCTCCATGTATCTCGCCTTTACCTCCCCCATGGGTTCTCCTGTTTGGGCATGAGGATTATCCTCCAAGGATAGAAGCGATGGTGAACGGCCATGAAGTACAATGCCCTGCCTCCTCCTTCCTCTCTTCCTCCCTCCCCTCTTCCTCCTCCCTCCCCTCTTCCTTCTCCCTCCCCTCTTCCTCCTTCCATACCTCTTCTTCCTCCTTTACCCCAACTTTCTCCTTCCCTTCTTCTTCCCCCTTTCCCTTTTTTTCCTCCTTCCTTGCCTCCTCCTCTTTCTCCCACTTTCCCCTCTTTCTCCCACTTTCCCCTCTTTCTCCCACTTTCCCCTCTTCCTCCTCCTTCCTCTCCTCCTCTTTCTCCCCCTTCTCCTCTTCTTCCTCCTTGCCCTTTTCTTCTTCCTTCCTTACCTCCTCCTCCTCCTCCTCCCCCTTCCCCTCTTCTTCCCCCTTCCCCTCTTCATCCTCCTTCCCCTTTTCTTCCTCCTTCCTCTCCTCCTTTTTCTCCCCCTTCCCCTCTTCTTCATCCTTCCCCTTTTCTTCCTCCTTCCTTACCTCCTCCTCCTCCTCTTTCTCCCCCTCTTCTTCCCCCTTCCCCACTTCTTCCCCCTTCCCCTCTTCTTCCCCCTTCCCCTCTTCTTCCCCCTTCCCCTCTTCTTCCCCTCTTCTTCCCCTCTTCTTCCCCCTTCCCCACTTCTTCTCCACTTCTTCCCCCTTCCCCTCTTCTTCCTCCTCCTCCGCTTCCCTCGACCTCGCTCTCAATTTTTTTTTCCTTTTCCCTCTTCCTCTTCCTCGTTTTCTTTGTAGACCTCACCCTCCCATTTTCTGAATATCAGTAACATTCGCTCTCCTTCATACTGCCCTCCACACCTCCTCTTCCTCTTCTTCCTTTCCTCCTACCCCTTCTTCCTCTTCTTTTTCCTCCTCCTCTTCCCTCTCCTCTTCTTCCACCTCCCTCCTCTTCCTCATCCTCCCTCTCCCCCGCCTCTTCCTCCTCCCCCGCCTCTTCCTCCTCTTCCTCCTCGCCCCTCGTCCTCTTCCACCTGTTCTCTCTCAAAACCTTCCTCCACCTCCTCTTCCACTCCCTCCTCTCCCCTCTTCTTCTTCCTCGCCCCCACCTCTTCCACCTCCTCACCCCCCTCATCTTCCCTCTCCTCTTCCTCCCTCCTCCTCCCCTCCTCTTCATCTTCCTGCTCCCCCCTCTTTCTCCCCCTCTTCTTCCACCTCTAGTTACATCACCACCTCCACAAGTTCCTACTCTGCTTACTTCTCATCCACTCCCCGTCTCCTCCTCATCCTCCTCCTCCTCCTCCTCCTCCTCCTCCACTTCCTGGTCGTCTTGATACAAACCACCCTCTCTATCGCTTCTGTGTCATTCTTAGACATTTCCTTCCCCATCACCACCTGGGTCTCCTGTTGCCCTTCTTCCCCTCCCTTCGGTCCCTCTCCCCTCCCTTCGGTCCCTCTCCCCTCCCCGCCTCCACTCCTTCCCCCTCCTTCCCTCCACTCCTTCCTCCCTCCATCCCTCCACTCCTTCCCCCTCCATCCCTCCACTCCTTCCTGACTCCCGCACTTCACTTTCCGCCTCCATTCCTTCATCCCCTTCCCTTCCCTTCCCTTCACCCCGTCACTTCACCCTTCCCTTCATCCACCCTCTTCACCCCTCCCATCCCTCTATCCCTCCCTTTCCTTCACCCCTTCGTTTCCTCCAGCTCTTCCTTTCCTTCTCCCCTTCCTATCCTCCATCCATCACTTCCTTTCACTCCTCCCTTTCCTCCTTTCCCTTCACCCCTCCCATTCCTTCCTTTCCTTCCAACTTAACTCCTCCCTCTACTCTCCCGTTTCTTATTTTTTTCCTCTTGTCAATATGTTTACTTCCACCTCTTCCTCCTCCTCCTCCTCCTCCTCCTCCTCCTCCTCCTCCTCTTTCACCTTTCCTCCTCGTCCCCCGTTGGGTATCGTGGATCATAAGGCATGCCCTGCTTTGTTTACTTGCACACACACACACACACACACACACACACACACACACACACACACACACACACACACACACACATACACACGTACGTGTATGACCTTGAGGCTCGGTCTAACAAATTAAAGAGTAGGGGGACGGGATCCAGCGAGTGTAGCTTCTTTCCTGTATACAAGTAAACGTGTGCACTAACACACACACATACACACACACACACACACACACACACACACACACACACACACACACACACACACACGGTTTCCTGTCCTCGTGCTTCGACTTTAGGGGTTATCACCCTGGGCTGTTTTCCTCCGACATCATCCTACCTCCAACCTCCATTTGAATAACTAGAGTATGACTTCTCTTACAGACATCTAGACTTTTCTTAGAACATTAGAACAGTATGTCTAACAGTCGTGTAGGTTTACAATATCTTAGTTCATCATTCAGCTTTGATATATATATATATATATATATATATATATATATATATATATATATCTTGATGGCCTAGTTGGAAAGTCACTGTCGCACTTGTCATGAGGATACCCGGTTCGAGTCCTGGGTAGTACCACATTTCAATTTCAAGCATGCTGGCCTTTGATGGCTTAGAATTAAAGTGCATTGTGGTTGTTAAAATGTATCTCTAATCACTGGGACCCATTCAGTGTTGTACATATATAGAATATATATATATATATATATATATATATATCTATATATATATATGGCATATGTGGAATAGTGTTAGATTGGATTAGAGCTTGGATTAGTAACAGATAGCAACGGGTCACCATAAATGGAATAAAATCTAGGTGGGGCAATGTTACTAGCGGGGTTCCCCAGGGCTCGGTTTTGGGTCCCTTGTTGTTCATTATGTACATAAACGACTTGGACGAAGGGTTAAATAGTGATGTTAGTAAGTTTGCGGACGACACTAAAATAGGACGCCTAATTAGGTCAGGAGACGACGCCCAGATTCTGCAGGATGACCTTAATAAGCTGTTAACATGGTCGGTGAAGTGGCAAATGAACTTCAATATCTCTAAGTGTAGCGTGTTAAACGTAGGGCTACACAACCCCGAAAATAGATACAACTTAGATAACACGTTTTTAGAAAAATCTGAGTGCGAGAGGGACTTGGGAGTTCTGGTGAGTCCGGACCTTAAAACCAGGAAGCAGTGTATTAGCGCCAGAAATAAAGCTAACAGCGCATTAGGCTTCATTGCTAGGACGGTAACGAATAGAAGTGCAGAGGTAATTATTAAACTCTACCTAGCGATAGTTAGACCCATCCTTGACTATGCGGCACAGTTTTGGTCTCCATCCTACAGAATGGACGTAAATTCATTAGAATCAGTACAGAGAAGAATGACCAAAATGATACAAGGACTCGGAAATTTGCCTTACGAAGAGAGGCTTAGGCACCTAAACTTACACTCTCTGGAAAGACGCAGAGTGCGGGGTGATCTAATAGAAGTGTTCAAGTGGATCAAAGGCTATAACAAGGGTGATGCAAACAAGGTCATCATAATAAAACAACAGGGCAGGACTCGCAGTAATGGGTACAAACTGGACAAATTTAGATTTAAGAAGGAAATAGGCAAGAATTGGTTTACTAATAGGGTGGTCGATGAATGGAATAAACTTAGTAACCATGTAGTAAGCGCTGAAACTATCAGTTGTTTTAAAAAACGATTAGACAACTTTATGGATGGGGATGACAGGTAGTGATGGATACGGAGCTGCCTAGTGTAGGCCTTATGGTCTTTTGCAGTCTCCTTTATTTCTTATGTTCTTATGTTCTTATTTATATATATTTGGAGCTTTGAAATTTTGAATATTGTAACCGAAGTCGTTTTTACTCCAATGACTGTCGGCGATGGTGAAGCTCGTGGAAGCCCCCCAGTGTGATTACGCATTCACCTATTACTACCGTTTCGATTGGTGTGTCTGTTCCTGTGGTGATACTGTTAGTGATACTGAAGGCAGGAATTGAGCTGGGGATTCAGAGTTCGAAATGCATCAATTTCTCGTCGGAATTGCAGACTTTGTGTGTGTGTGTGTGTGTGTGTGTGTTTGCACATACACGTACGCACACATGGGTGAATTCCCCAATACCAAACGTTCCCTTCCCAACACCCCACTCCCTTCTTCCCATCAATTTCCCTTCATAATCCCCTTTTCCCTGAGTCCCTAGGGAGACCCTCCCACCCTATCCTATTCTTCCCAGTTTCTATTGTCCTTCACCCGTCCTTTGTTAATCTTCTCTTTCCACACGTCTTCCCCATATATTCATTTTTCATTCTTTTCCCTCCTCTTTACCTCTTCCTTCTCTCCCACCTCCCCATTCTCTTCCCCATCCCATATATCATCTCTTCTCTCTTTCCCCTTTCTTCCCTCTCCCCTCTCTTCCCACTTCCCCATCCCATATATCATCTCTTCCCTCTTTCCACTCTTTCCCCTTTCTTCCCTCTCCCCACTCTTCCCACTTCCCCTCTCTTCCCACTTCCCCTCTCTTCCCACTTCCCCTCTCTTCCCACTTCCCCTCTCTTCCCACTTCCCCTCTCTTCCCACTTCCCTTCTCTTCCCATTTCCCCCCTCTCTTCACATTTCCCCCTCTCTTCCCTCTTTCCCCTCTCTTCTTTTCCCTCTCCTCCCTCTTTCCCTTCTCTTCCCTCTTTCCCTTCTCTTCCCTCTTTCCCCTCTCTCCCCTCTTTCCCACATCTGCCTTCTCCCCCATGTCTTCGCTCCTTTCCATCTCTTCCCCAGCTTTGCCTTCTCCCTGTCTTCTCTTCTCTTCTATTTCTTCCTTCTTGCCCCACCTATTACCTCTTCTCTACCTTTACCTTCTCCTCCATTCCTTCCCTCTCTATCTCTTCCCTCTTCCCCACCTTTGCTTTCTCCATCAAACTCTATCTGGCGTTAGACCCATCCATGACTATGCGGTACAGTTTTGGTCTCCGTCCTATAGAATGGATATCAATTCACTAGAATCGGTACAGAGGAGAATGACCAAAAGGATACATGGACTCAGAAATTTGTCTAACGAGGACAGGCTTAGGAATCTTAATTTACACTCTGGAAAAACGCAGTACGAGGTGATCTAATAGAGGTGTTCAAATGGGTTAAGGGTTTTAACAAGGGTGATACAGGTAAGGTCATCATATTAAGACAACGATACAGGGTTTGCTGTAATGGATTTAATTTCGACAAATTTAGATTTAAGAAGTATATAAACAAGAACTGGTTTACCAATAGAGTGGTCAACAAATGGAATAGACTTAGTAACCATGTAGTTAGCGCTGAAACTATTGGTTGTTTTAAGAAAAGGTTAGACAACTTTATGGATGGGGTTGATAGGTGGTAATGGACGTGTAACTTCCTAGTGTAGGCCTTATGGTCTCTTGCAGTCTCCTTCATTCTTATGTTCTCTCCATTTCTTTCTTCTTCCACCTATTACCCCTTCTCCACCTGTTTCTGTCCTCCGCCTCTTCCCTCTTCCCCACCTCTCCCCTCTTTACCACCTCTTCCCCTCCTTTGCCGCCTTCCTTCCTACTTCCCCTTTCTCCACCCCACCCTTTGTCTTCTCCATCTCTCCCTCCTCTCCGCCTCTTCCCTCTCCCCCACTTCATCCCTCTTCCCCACCTCATCCCTCTTCCCCACCTTTGCCCCTCCTCTCCACCTCCCCATTCTCTTCCCCACCCCGTGTCTTCCTAATTGGCCGCCTCTTTCTGAGTGGCATATATGGGTCGAGTAGCCCCTATCCACCTTTCTCCCCATGGTGGGGAGGGCTTGGGGGGGCAGGTTGAGGAGGATGAATGTTTATGGCTCTCCTTCCGCCCCTCCCCTCCCCGTAAGTTTTTTTTTCTGCATTTTAAATGTTTAGACAAATTGGATGCTCTATTATGAAATAGGATTTAATTTCATACCTATATAGTTTGTTTTCATGGAACGGTAAATTTATTTTACTTTGTTTTATTTGATTTTATTTACATTTTTTCTCCCTCCTTCCCCTTTCATGTCTTCCTTCCCCTCACCCTTTCTTCTCTCCCCCTTCTTCCCCTCAGCCGCTTTTCCCTCTCTTCCCTTCATGTTCTCTCCCTCTCCCTCACTCCTCTCTCTCACCATTCTCTCTCTCTCGCTCTCTCTCCCTTTCTCGCTCTCTCCCCCTCTCTCTTCTTTCTTCTATCACTCCTCGCTTCTCTCCTCGCATTCTCCCTTCTCTCTCTCTTTCTCTTACTTTCCTTGCCCTCATCCTCTTCTGTCCTCCCCTCCTTCCCTCCGCCGCCTTTTCCTCTCCTCCCTCTCCCTATTCTCCCTCCCACTCCATACTGTCCCTCCCCATCCCTGCCCTCGTCTCCTTCCTCTCCCCGTCCAGCCCCCTTTCTCCGTCACGCAGTCCTTTCTCGTCTTCCTCTTCCTCGTCCACTTCCTCCTCCATTTCCTCCTCGTCCTTTTTTTCCCCTCGTCGCCATCTTTCTCTTCCTTTTCCTCTTTCTCTTCCTCTTCCTCTTCCTCTTCCTCTTCCTCTTCCACCGCGTCCGCGCATCAGCGACAAGGATCATCGACTTCTGTCAGAAATACAAGTTCTTCGTTCGTTGTCCGAGGGTGCTGAAGTCGCGCTTAGGGAAAGACGTCGTTTCGGGGGAAATTATGGGGACGAGTTCAAGTCTCGCACTCCTTCTAGGAGTTCCCACAGCGTTGGAGTCTGTCATGGGTTGAATAGAGTAGGATGGTGTTCACCAGAATAAAATGTATAAAGGTCTCTTTGGGCTGACAAAAGTCGACTTAGTCAGGAGATGAGTCATATCGTGGGAAGAAGTGGGCTACAAGCAGTGTAAGACTAAACGCAAATTGAGACGCAGGGGACACAGGTGACGCAGCACAGAGAGCAAAGGCATACTTCCTGTCGCTGAATTGAAATGCATTTTGAACTTCTTTCTCACTTGAAATGCGTCTAGATCTAGATGTACCACCTCAGCATTTCAGGTGAGAGAGTTCTTACTGTACTTCAGTTCAGATACAGGACGTCTGCTTTTGCCCTGTGCTGCGTCACCTGTGCCGCCTACGTCAAACTTTGCGCTTAGGTTTAAAGTAGTGCAGATAATTCCATCATCATCATCATCATCATCAAACTCAATATGCAAACGTTTCATCACACGTTTGTCGCTACATTGCTTTCCGTGGAGGGGGAAGGGGAGAATTTGTTTAGAAACGTAAACACTGGTTTCAGGTACCCAGGAAGACCTCAAGACGAGGGTTGGTTACGTCCATGCTATAAACTTTGTTTAATAGAGTGTTGGGGGATCTCGTAAAAAGCCCATGTGTTGTACAGTCAGGCGGCCTTCCTTCAACGGTGCTTGGCTTAAGCAACATCGCGCCTTGAGTAAGCCATGCTATTGTGTTCTTATTTACCCCTCTCCCTCCCTCCACTCACTCTCCCTCCTTCCCTTTCTCTCTCCCTCCCTCCCTCCCTTTCTGTCTCCCTCCGTCCCTCACTTTCTATCTCCCTCCCTCCACTCTTTCTCTCCTCTTCCCTCCTTCCCTCCCTCCTTCCCTTTCTATCTCCCTCCCTCCACTCTTTTTATCTTTTTCCCTCCTTCCCTCCCTCCACTCTTTCTCCCTCTCTCCACTCCCTCCCTCCCACTCTTTCTCCCTCTCTCCACTCACCCTCCCTCTCTCTCTCGTCCTCTCTCTCTCCCTCCTCTCTTTCTCTCCTCCCTCTCTTTCTCTCCCCCCTCTCTCTCCCTCCCCCTCTCTCTCCCCCCTTCCTTCCTATGTGTGTGTGTGTCGATATCACTCCCATGTCCCACATCTCTCCCATTCCTTATCCTTCTGGTGCACCTCCTCCTCCTCCTCCTCCCCCCCTCCCGCTCCCTTCGCCGTCCCTCGCCAATGTTACCAACTCTCGTTCTCGTCGCCTGTTATATGTGTGTGTGTGCTGTACGCTACATCGCTCGCGCACTTTTGCACTAACTTTCGTTCACTTTGATTCATTCGTTTACGGTCACCCGTTGTGGATCTCACGCACACACACACACACACACACACACACACACACACACACACACACACACACACACACACACACACACACACACACACACACATTTTTGTCTTGTATTATTTTATTTTTATTTTATTTGTTTTATTATTTCGCGAAGAGCAAATGACATGAACCCTTTCCTTTGTAACTGAGATGTAGATAAGGCCTCTGGTTGGACTTCGTAGAGCCATCCCCGAACTCGCCGGTTGAAGTACCTCCTACAAGTCAGTCCAGGCTCGGTCGCGTCCTCGAAATACCCCCGAGGCGCCGGTCTCTGTTGTGGGCGTCGTGCCGTCAGGTGATTTTATTCAGATGTAGAGAAATGCTAAAAAAGTGACACCTCGCCTGGAAAGACCTATACACACACACACACACACACATATATATATATATATATATACTCGTATATATATAATATATATATATATGTATATATATATGTATATAATATATGTATATATATATAATTACACACACACACACACACACACACACACACACACACACACACACACACACACACATGCAAGAGTGACCACAGGGAAAGAGGAAACGAAGCAAAGCGCTTTCGTATAATTCATATTTACCCTCATTAATTTTTGCTTCCCAGTGGTCACTTGCATAATTGAACAAAAATTACCAGTGTTTTTATTAGCATATATATATATATATATATATACTGTATATATATAATATATATATATATAATAATATATATAATGCACACACACACACACACACACACACACACACACACACATACACACACATACACACAATCACAAATAACACCACAGTCGAAACAAAAGAAAGCTGAATGCGCGGGTCTTTGTATTTCGATTGCTAACTGCAATCCTCCTCTGTACTACAAAGTGGGAGGAGGATGTTATCTTTAAATAGCAACCTCTTACAAAGCAAAAGGAACTAGGAATGGAGTAAATACCACTGCCCTCTCTCTTGGTGACCTGACCTCAGATGACGTGAGGTCGGGTCAGGAGGAGGGGGAGGGGTAGGATGCACGTTAACAATTTGTTTTGTAATGAACAATCCCGAGAAATCTTTAAGGGGTGCGCGGATGTGTGTGAATGCCTCATTGACTTAAAGTGTAATTGAACCGCGGCGGTTGAAGCCGATAGTGTGAACAGGGCCTATGGAAGTAGTACTTTATGAAATTCGTTAGTTATACTCGTAAAATATTTCTATCTGACTTTTAACCCAATGCGCCGGATAAGATAGAAGAAGAGGAAAAATTCTCCTTTGAGGTGTCGGAAGACTTGTTTGCCAGAGCTTGAGGTTTTAAAAGTGCGTGTGTTAGGCCCTGTTCACACTAGCGGTTTGAACCGCGCGGAAACCACAAAGTCAGGGAAATGCTGCCCGGTTGTGTGTGAACGCTTCCATTGGCATGCACTGTAATTGAACCGCTGCGGTTCAAACCGCTAGTGTGAACAGGGCCTCAATGTGTGTGACCATGCCAGCGATGCTTTCTTGAAATGAAACGAAGTCTTGGGGGTTTTCGAGTGTCTGTTCGAATCCTGACCACGGCGCTGATGTTAGGAAGGGCACCCCCCGCTCTGAGTGAAGGGCCATTTACACAGTCAAATCCGGTTTGTTAAAACAAGTGTTTGAAGTGATGTTTGATCGTGTGAATGGGGTATTTGGTTGTCAAACGCGTTTGACAAACATGTTTGACAACCAAATACCCCATTCACACGATCAAACATCACTTCAAACAATTGCTTGACAAACCGGGTTTTACCGTGTAAATGACCCTTAATGACCCCCCAACTGCTGTTCACCTCTGGCTTGAGGTGACCTGAGGTGACCTGAGCATCACACTACATCAGCCTCTTCACTGAAGAGGACCATCCTGGACACCGTCTCCTACCTTCATGTTTATGAACTGTTCTGGATCACCTGTAAGGTTGATGTCCGGGCGGGTACTACGAGCCCCGCAAACCACGGGGAAAAAAGTTTTGGGATGAGCCTTGCGATGTCCCCTACGAAGGATCTCTAGTGTCCCCTTCGAAGGATCTCTACTGTCCCCTTCGAAAGATCACTGCTGTCCCCTTCGAAAGATCTCGTGTCCCCTTCGAAAGATCTAGTTTCCCCTTCGAGGGATCTCTAGTGTCACCTTTGAAGGATCTCTAGTGTCACCTTTGAAGGATCTCTAGTGTCCCCTGCGAAGGATCGCTAGTGTCCCTGTCGAAGGATCTCTTGTCCCCTTCGAAGGATCCCTAGTGTCCCTCTTCGAAGGATATCTTAGTCCCCTTCGAAGGATCTCTATTGTCCTCTGCGAAGGACCCCTAGTGTCCCCGTCGAAGGATCTCTAGTATCCCCTTCGAAGGATCTCGTGTCCCCTTCAAAGAATCTCGTGTCCCCTTCAAAGGATATCTAATGTCACCTTTGAAGGATCTCTCGTGCCCCCTTCGAGGGATCTGTCACCTTTAAAGGGTCTCTAGTGTCCCCTGCGAAGGAAACTGGACATTTTCGCTTCAGAAGAGCTTTAGTTTCTTCGTCATTGGAACATCCCCTTTAGAGGAGCCATGTCACATCCTCTTTAGAGGAATCATGCCGCAGTATCCCTCGTGAGGAATCATGCTGCAGTATCCCCTTCATTTGAATCATGCTGCAGTATCCCCTTCAAAGGATTCACGCTGTAGCATCCCCTTCAGAGGAATAATGCTGTAGCATCCCCTTCAGAGGAATAATGCTGTACCATCCCCTTCAGAGGAATCATGCAGCATCCACTTGAGAGGAATAATGCTGCAGTGTACCCTTCAGAAGAATCATGCAGCATCCACTTGAGAGGAATAATGCTGCAGTGTACCCTTCAGAAGAATCATGCTGCAGTATCCCCTTTAGAGGAATCGTGCTGCGATGTGCCCTTCATAGGAATCGTGCCACAGTATACCCTTCAGAAGAATCATGCAATATCTTTTTCAGAGGAGTTATGGTGTAGCATCCACTTGAGAATAATCATGCTGCAGTGTCCCCTTCAGAGGAATCATGCAGTATCCCCTTCAGAGAATCATGCTGCAGTATCCCCTTCAGAGGAATCATGCTGCAGTATCCCCATCAGAGGAATCATGTTGCAGTATCCCCTTCAGAGGAATCATGCTGCAGTATCCCCTTCAGAGAATCATGCTGCAGTATCCCCTTCAGAGGAATCATGCTGCAGTATCCCCTTCAGAGAATCATGCTGCAGTATCCCCTTCAGAGAATCATGCTGCAGTATCCCCTTCAGAGGAATCATGCTGCAGTATCCCCTTCAGAGGAATCATGCTGCAGTATCCCCTTCAGAGGAATCATGCTGCAGTATCCCCTTCAGAGGAATCATGCTGCAGTATCCCCTTCAGATGAATCATGCTGCAGTATCCCCTTTAGAGGAATCGTGCTGCAATGTCCCCTTCATAGGAATCGTGCCACAATATACCCTTCAGAAGAATCATGCAATATCTTCTTCAGAGGAGTTATGGTGCAGCATCCACTTGAGATTAATCATGCTGCAGTGTTCCCTTCAGAGGAATCATGCTGCAGTGTCCCCTTTAGAGGAATCGTGCTGCAATGTGCCCTTCATAGGAATCGTGCCACAGTATACCCTTCAGAAGAATCATGCAATATCTTCTTCAGAGGAGTCATGGTGCAGCATCCACTTAATCATGCTGCAGCATCCACTTAATCATGCTGCATTGTCCCCTTCAGAGGAATCGTGCTGCAGTGTCCCCTTCAGAGGAATCATGCTGCAGTATCCCCTTTAAAAGAACCATACCTCCTTCAGGGGTATCATTCAGCGGAAGTGCCCTGGAGAACCCGAAGCTTGCGTCATCCCCTTTAGAGGAGCCTGACGACCAGGAAGCCAACCTCTCCCGGCGGGGAGTTGGCCTGGGACGTCAGTTTTACACAGTAGGACCTCCCTCTGTTCCGCCGTCCATTGCCTCGGAGTGATATGGGAGGATCATCTTGTAAGGATTGTAAGGTCTGTGGGATCAGCTGGCTGATTTGGAGGGTTTTGTATTATTGGGAGTCGTTTTACCTTCTCTTGTCCTCCTCCTCCTCCTCCTCCTTCTCCTCCTCCTCCTCCTTTCCTCTCCCCCTTCTCTTTTCCTTCCTCCTTTCCTCTCCCCATCTCTCTTCCTTCCTTTCTTTCCTCCATAAAATTCCTCCTCCATCCCCATTCCAACTCTCCTGCTCTCGACCCCCTCCCCAACCTTCCCCTCCATTCGGTCCGCCAAGCCAGCATTGTGACCTTTTTTTTTTTTTCCCTCTCCCTAGCTGAGGGACTGATTTTACGTGGTCAGATGGGGGAGGGGGTTAGGATTCGCGCCAGGAAGAAATCTCGGTCGGTCGTCCCATATGTATAACTACGCTGAAGAGGATCACAGACAGTTATCGTAATATACGTACTGTACATCATTCTTTTTTTTTCCGAAAGTGGATTCTATAGTTCAGCTTACCGATGTGTTAGAACATTTCATTTAACTCGCTTGGTTATTGTTATTGGCAGCTTTGTAAGCTTCCTTAATAACGTGTAGTACTTCAGGTTTACTGGAATGGAAATTGGTTGCGCTAAAGCCTTGTTGATTGTGTTTTATTACTTCCGACTGTGGGCGAGGGAGAGGGGCCGATGATTTCTTCTTCTTTCTTTTTTATTTCTTTCCCGAAAGTTCTTACTTGCCAGAAAGTTTTCATGCTAAGGATTATTATTTTTGTTTGTTTATTTCTTTTTCGTCAACAATTTATCTAAGATGTAACTGATGATTGGGTAAAAAGGATCCAGTGGATTATCGTGTTTCTCCTCTTCGTGCTCTTCTTCCTCCTTTTCCTTCTCCTCCTCTTCCCCTCCTCTTCTTCCCCCTTTACATTCTCTTCCTCCCTTACCTACTCTCTTCCTTCTCTTCTTCTTGTACCTTCTCTTCCTCCTCTTCCTTCTTCACTCCCTCTTCCTCATTTACCTCCTCTTCATTTTCCTTCTCTTTCTCCTCTCCCCCCTGTTTTTCCTGTACCCCCTCTTCCCCCTCCTCTTTCTCCACCTCCTAGTCCTCCCCTTCCTCTCCCCCCTCCTCGTCCTCCCCTTCCTCTTTCTCCTCCTCGTCCTCCCCCTCCTCCTCCCCTTCTCCCTCCTCCTCCCCTTCTCCCTCCTCCTCCCCTTCTCCCTCCTCCTCCCCTTCTCTCTCCTCCTCCCCTTCTCCCTCCTCCTCCCCTTCTCCCTCCTCCTCCCCTTCTCCTCCCCTTCTCCCTCCTCCTCCCCTTCTCCCTCCTCCTCCCCTTCCTCTTTCCCCTCCTCCTCCTCTTCTCCCTCCTCCTCTTCTCCCTCCTCCTCGTCCCCCTCCATCTCCTCTTTCTCCTCCTCCTCGTCCCCCTCCATCTCCTCTTTCTCCTCCTCTTCCCCCCACCTCTTGTTCCTCCTCTTCCTTATTTACCTCAGCGGTCTCGTGTTGCATTGTTATGGTTTCATCGTAATAATTAGGCTCTCTCCCTCTCGTACCAATCTCCACCACATTACCCTTATTACACACACATACACACACACGCGTACACATATACGTATATACATAAATACACACACTTCCAGCTACCACTTCCTGTCTCATTTCCTTCCCTCCCCCCCCACACACACTCCCATCCCCCCCCTTCATCCTGTTCCCCCTCATTCTTCCTTCCACCCCAGTTACCTTCTAATATTTCCCCCCATAACGCTTCTGCCCCCCCCCACCCCCAGTTCTTTACTCCATACCACAGTCTCTTCAGGCCCTGTTCACACTAGCAGTTTCAACCGCCGCGGGTTGATGACAGTGTAAGCCAATGGCGGCATTCACGCAACAGCGCATATTTTTTTCGTTGGCTATGCGGTACCGCCGTGGCTTAATTACAGTGTAAGCCAGTTGAGGCTTCACACACAACAGCGCATTTTCTTTTGACTAAGCGGTACCGCCGCGGTTTAATTACAGTGTAAGTCAAAGGAAGCGTTCACACACAGCGCATTTTTTCCAGGACTTTGCGGTACCGCCGCGGTTTAATTACACTGGAAGTCGGTGGAGGCGTTCACACACAACAGTGCAGTTTTTCCTTGACTATGTGGTACCTCTGCAGTTTCCGCGCGGTTTATACCGCTAGTGTGAACAAGGCAATATCTCGCCCTTTACTCGCCGTCAGGCATCCTTCATGGCACTCTCCTCTTTCTTGTGCTTTTTTCCTCGTTAATTACCTTTTTTGTTTATTAATTTATTTTATTTTTATTATTTATTATTATTTTATTTTTCTTACCCATCGACTTGTCACTAATTTTTATTATTGTTATTATTATTATATTATTAATAATTTTTTACGGTCAACTACTATTCTAATCAGCAAAGGACGTACCATTGTAACGAGGGAGTTGATCCTACAAAAGTCTTTTCCCATTCATGTGCCTCTTCACACACACCCCTCCCCTCCCTCCCTCCCCTCCCCTCCCTCACCCCTCCCTCCCTCCCCTCCCTCACCCCTCCCTTACCACTCCCAGCGCAGTCTTGTCCTTCACATTCTCCCCTCCCCCCCGCCAGCTAACCCCCCCGTTCCCCATTTTTTTGCTCTGATCTTACATCTTGCATTCCTCATGCTCCTCTTCCACAACCCTCCCAGCTGCCTCCTCCCCATTATTGTGTCCTTAACAGCTGTTCGTCCCCATTCTTCCCCCCTCTCCCCTTCCTCCTATCCTTTTCCTCCTTCGTTCCTCTCCCCCTCCCACTCCCCCACATCTCTCCTCCCTTCCTCTCCACTCCTCCCCCATTTTCTCTCAATTTTTCCCTGTTTTCACTATTCTTCCCGTCTATATCTCCTCCCCCACCCATCTATCTTCCCCTTTTCCCCCATTCTTCCCCCACCCCCTCCTCTTTCATTCCCATCTGCCCCCCGTACCCCCCAATCTCCCCCGCTCCTTCCCACTCCACCCCCCCCTTCTCATCTATCTCGTTTGGCTATATAAGACTCAACCATTACATCCATATATTTGTATTGTCATTATTACTATTATCATTATCATTATTAATGTATTGGCACAAATAAATTGGGTACAAATAGAAACGAAACGAAATAAAGATACAGTAGATTGCCTTTTGCGGTAACGCGACATTTCATCTATAATAGCATTATCAGCGTGGAATACCCACCCCACTTTATTTAATTATTTATTTTTATTTGTTATTATTATTATTATGGGGCTCTGTTTTCTTTTGTTTTGCCGTTGGACCCGGGTTCGGATCACCCCAACGGAGTAAAGTTGTCAACAAAATAGCTCAGCAGTTGATGACCATACCGGGTGGGTTGGACTAAGGATCAGGATGTAGGACAGTATATTGATTCTTCAGCACCGAGCAGCGCCCTGAGGAGAGGCTATTGTGTGCTGTTGTTCGTTTCCCCTTTTATTGATAAATGTGATTTTATTTTATTTTTATTATTATTTTTATTGAGGTAGCTAAGAGACATGTACCTATTCCCACCCCTCCCGTCTCAGCTTCTCATGGATGACGGGTTCCTGCATCTGCCGTATAAGGGGGGGAAGCTCTTGGTATATAGATTATTACTATTATTATTATTATTATTATTATTATTAATGTTGTTGGTTTTCATATTTCCATATTGCTTTGCGGACTCGGGTCTCCAATTGTCTCGATCATTTTCACTCTTGGTTTCTCTTCTGTCAATCATTCACATGTGTACACACGCACACACACACACACATACACACACACACACACACACACACACACACACACACACACACACACACACACATTACACACACACACACACACACACACACACACACACACACACAATACACACACACACACACACACACACACACACACACACACACACACATGTATTCAGTTCTTACACTCCACCTGACTCCATCCACAGTTGCTGCCTTCCACACACACTCCTCTTTCAATGCCGCACCCTTACACACCTCTGTCCTCCTCCTCCTCCTCCTCCTCCACTCCTCTCACCCGTCCACCCCTATCCTCCACCTCCCTCATCCTCCAAACTCCTCGCCATACATCCATCTTCCTCCCCACACTTCCCCTCCTTTCCCCTCTCCCTCAAGCCGCTTCATTTCTCCCATTTCTTCTTCATTATCACTTTTCTCACCCTCGCCTCCCTTTTCCCCTCAGCTTTCCCCTCTCTTCCCTTTTCCCTTCTTACCCATACTCTCCTCCCTTGCCCCTCTTCCCTGTCATCCCGTCTTCCCTCGTTGCCGTTCCCTCCCTCCCTCCCTGATCTCTACACCTTCCCTCCACTCCAAGCCTCCCTCTTCTCCATTCCCTTTTCCCTCCTAGTTCCCCCTCCTCCTCCACCTTCTCCCTCCTCCACCTTCTCTTTCCTTCGTGCGTTGATCCTGTAGCCAGTGCATTTGGTTGTCAACATAACATCTCACCCCATGCTCCCCCTCCCACCTATCCCTTCCCCGTACTCTTTCCCCCTCTCGCCCTCTCTCCACCCAACTTCACCATCTCATGTGCAACCCCCCTCCCCATCCCTCATCTCTGCATTGTTATAGTATCAAGGGTGACTGCCACGTGCCCAGGCTATTTGAGGATACAGGGCAAAGGTGGAGGCCTCGGTTACAGCTAAGCGCTCTCTCTCTCTTTCTCTCTCTCTCTCTCTCTCTCTCTCTCTCTCTCTCTCTCTCTCTCTCTCGATTTGCATACTGTTTTTCCTCTCCCCACCCCTCTCATCTACCACTTACTACCCGGCACTCCCCCTCCCCCCAGCCAAGTTCTTACCCTCACTTCCTCCCCACCTCTTCCTCACTTCAACTTCTTCCCCACCCTCCTCTTCCTCATCTTCCACTTCTTTCCCACCCTCCTCTTCCTCATTTTTCACTTACCACCCACCTTTCTCACCTTCCATTTCCTCCCCACCCTCCTCTTCCACATCCTCCCCACCCTCCTCTTCCTCCCCACTCTCCTCTTCCACTTCCTCCCCTCTCTCCTCTTCCACTTCCTCCCCACTCTCCTCTTCCTCATCTTCCATTTCAACCTCCACTTCATCCTTACCCTCCTCTTCTTCGTCATTCACTTCCTCCCCATCCTCCTCTTCTTGATCTTGCACTTCCTCTCCACTAACCTCTTGATCTTCCACTTCCTCACCCTCCTCTTCCTCACCCTCCTCTTCATCTTCCACTTCCTACCTACCCTCCTCTCCATCTTCCACTCCTCCCCACCCTCCTCTTCCTCATCTTCCACTTCATCTTCACCCTCTTCTTCATCATCCACTTCTTGATCTTGCACTTCCCCTCCACCCACCTCTTCTTCATCTTCCACTTCCTCTCCACCCACTTCTTCCTCCTCATCCACTTTCCAGCGACACTGCCTGGCCACATTTCTGTCCCACACCTCTTCCTCCACAGACTCCAATTCCTTTCCCCCTCCTCCCTTCCCAGCCGTGGTTTGCCCTTCATATTGACCTTAACCCCTTCCGTGGGAGGAGGAGGAGGGGGGGGTTCCCTTTGGCCCAGCGAAGTGGCACAGGCCGTCAATAGAGGTGGAAGGGATTAAATCATCCCCAAGCGCCCGATCAATGGTTCTAAACCAAGCCTTAGTCTAGAGGGGTGGGAGGTGCTGTACTGATAAATGTTATGTTTACAAAGGGTGTGTGTGTGTTTTCTTCGAGATTTTTTCATTCAGGAATGAGCAAATTGTTGTTGTTTTTCAGGCATAATTGTATTTGATCCATGTCATTTAATGTAGATATAACTGTTTTGTTTATTTCGTTTTATTGCATGGATTTTTATTTCTAGAGATCTCTGAAGGTATGATATAGGCCACAAAAAAAATGAATACAGTGTGTACATACAGTAGATTGACACACACACGCGCGCGCGCGCGCACGTACGCACGCACGCCTGCTGGTCCTATTCCCCCCACTCCCCACCGGTCCCCTCCAGTCCCCTTGTGCGGCCCCTTACATGAGCACGGGATGGGCCCCCCGGCCGACCTCTTCACACTGGGCTGATTATCGTCGACTGTTGTGAATTCGCATGTGTAGGAACGACTTTGGCTACAGTTTCGTTTTTCGAATATCCAGATGTCAGATAACCATTGTTTCGTATACCAAGAAGTTAAATGACGGACTAGAGAAGTCTACACGAGTGTTAGACACATTGTTGGAATGGTCCTAGGGAAGTCTAGAACTCTGTAATCGAAGTCCTCTTGTAGCCATTCGAATTCGCCGTTGACAATCTATCCAATGTGAAGCAGGTGTGAGTGGAATCCTGTGTGTGAATCACCATTGTCTTGGATCACATGTTGGACTCGTGGTCGACAGCTATATCCTTCCTGGAAGAGAGCTCATGCGTGTGTGTGTGTGTGTGTGTGCGCGCGCGCGTGTGTACATGTGTGTGAATATAGAGAAGGCCTTCGGCAGAATTCGATTTCATTTACTTTTTTATTAATCGTCGAGACGCGCTCACACACATTCACGTGAGTCAGTGATCTTGGATCACGTACTTGACAGCTATTACCCTCTCGGATGAGAGCTCAGAACTCTTGTATAAGCCGATCTATGGGTAATGCTGACTCGCACACACACACACACACACACACACACACACACACACACACACACACACACACACACACACACACACACCTCATTTCTCATTGAAGACAATAATGGCTTTCAGTGTCAATGAAGCTTTCGAGCCCAGTGTAGGGCGCGATCTCGGACCTCCCGTGTGGTAAGTGTTGACTCTGACCGCTGCACCGTCTAACCTATGGCGCATCGCAATGTTTCGCACAAGACTTGGATTGTTGGAACACATGGAGACGACCCCCCCCCCCAATCGGGTGGAAGATTGAACACTATTGATCGCACACCCGAAGGACCTTATTGACTGATTGGCACGGACCTCCCAATCCCAAAGGAAACGAGTCGTGATTGGAACGATGCGGTGCTCGTCATCGATTGGTGATGATTGGGTCAACGGGTTTGACCTGGGAAGGGAAGGGGAGTGGGAGGGGACGGTGGGGTCGTCGATGATGTGAATGCCTTATTTATTAACCATCTTTTCACACCATTAACATTCTCCCCCCTCCCCCTCTCTCACTCGATGAAATCCTTGCAAACCGGGTGGAACTTTTCTATGTTGTTCTTATCCCCGTCTAGCGATTGAATTGGTTTCCGTAGCACCTCCGGGTGGCGGAAAGGTCACCCTTTCTTCACAGGGCGGTGAGGGCCTTTAACTGAATAAAATCGTTTGGCGACTATACAATATCCATACTTGGATGAACATCGATTCATCATCACGAAACCCCTATCAGGAGGCTAGGACGGTGCCCCTTACAGAGGACAATGTATCGTGAGATTGAATGAACCATGCCCTTGGTGCAACTCGCCGGTGGCAGGGTTCGAACCGCTGTCTCCTCGACCTCCGCCGCATGGAGCGACGCATTAACCGGCTCAGTCAGCGGGCATCAAAGAATATATTTTGCGATTTTTAAACGTTTACGTAACATAGTTGACCTTTTTTAAACGTTGATTTAACGTTTTATAGTAAGTTTTAATCCCCCTGGCGATAAACGAGAACGGTGATTGTCCTCCATTTGAATAATTAGAATATTATTTTGATTACAGAAATCTAAACTTCTTTTAGAACATTTAAACAGTATGTCGAACATTCGTATAGGTTTGCAATCTCATTCAGCTATTACGGAAAGATAATTTGAAAAATAGAATATTGAAACCGAGGTTGTTTTTAATCTAAATCGACTGTCGGCGTTGGAGAAGCCCGTGGAAGCCCAGTGTGATAACCTCCTTTGGTTACTCATGAGCCATATGTGATCCTCTTGTTCCAGGGGATTATGTTCGTGATGCAAACAAGGTCATCATATTAAGGCTGTAATGGCAAGACTCGTAGTATTGGGTTTAGATCAATCAAATTTAGATTTGAGAAGGAAATTGGGGCAAAAACTTGCTTACCAATAGAGTGGTTAACGAATGGAATAGACAATAATTAGTAACCATGTAGCGAGGGCTGAAACTATCGGTTGTTTTAAGGGAAGGTTAAATAATTTTATGGATGGGGATGACAAGTGGTCATGGAAATGGAACTGCCTAGTGTATGCCTGTGATGTACATGTACCCCACAAGCATGCTTGTAAGTGCAAGTTTATGCATGGTAGAGTTGTATGGTAGTTGATCTGACTCGATGATCGGAAAGGCCAGAAAGGGTCACCGCAGTTAAGTCGCGTCTGATCACGCGTCGGGTCAGCCCCTGGTGTGTGTGTGTGTGTGTGTGTATGTATGTATATGTATAATGCCGGCTCCGAGCGGGCAGGCCGGTCATTCCGTCAGTCAGTCAGTCTGACCTCTGTACTGTAGCGCGTCACTAGGCCTTCGCGGTCGGTTTTCCACCGGGGGACCACACCACGTCCGTCCCTAGGCCGACGCACACGTATCTTAACCAGAATAAATGGCACAAGCCAAGCCGCGCATCACTCTCCCTAAGTCGCGTTGCCAAGTAACATACACCGGTATGTAACGGGCCTTATGGTCTCTTGCAGTCTCCTTCTTATGTTCAGTGCCTCGTAACATGGCGGGCGGGGTCCGAGTGGCGGCTGCCTTTTCGCGGTCGCTCACTGGCCCACCGCAAGTTCCCAAGGGTATGCGTTTGTGGGATAGCTATAGCCCCCCTCCCCCCCTCTCTCTCTCTCTCTCTCTCTCTCGCGCGCGCGCGCGCTGACACGCACGCACATCAAAAATAGGTAAATTCACTGTATCTGTGTTTACCTAATTGCACTATATTGTAAGGGAGTTACGTGCATGAGAGGCTGACCTTATTCCCCAATGATCATATCTCGTTTATTACTTCATTGTGTGTGTGCGCGCGCGCGCGCGCATTGTCCCCACTAGTGGATCAGTTTCAATCGCGCCTGTTATAACGCTGTCCCCCCCTTCCGGATCCCTCAGCAACTGGGGACTCGGAAGTCCAAGGACGCATATAGAGTAAGGTGACGGTCCCGATCGTTGCTGAGGATTTCCTGTCATGAACTCCTTCGGTAATGCACAAAATAAGAAAAGGATACACACACACATACACAATGTTGATACATACCCTCCAATGGTCTACATCTAGTTAGGTTTGATTTTCCACCCTAGTGATGAGTAGCTCAGAAGGGAGAGCAGCCTGTGCTCCCTTGTGGGTCAGGCTGTGTGGATGACCGCCCAAAAATCCCTTTGTTGTGGGTGTTGGAAGAGAGAGAGAGAGAGAGAGACCGAGTGGCTGAGAAGGTCGGTTTCTCTCTCTTTCTCTCTCCCTCCTTCCCTCCCTCTGTGTGTGTGTGTATTTTTCTCATTCCTCTCTCGCCCTCTCTATCTCTCCCTATCTCTATCCCCCCTCTCTCTCTCTCTCTCTTTCTGTCTTTCTCCTTTCTCTCTTGCCCTCTACCCCCCCCTCTCTCTCTCTCTCTCTCTCTCTCTCTCTCTCTCTCTCTCTCTCTCTCTCTCTCTCTCTCTCTCTCTCTCTCTCTCTCTCTCTCTCTCTCTCTGTGTGTGTGTGTCTTTCTCCTCCCTTTCTCGACCTCTATCTCTTCCTATCTCTATCCCTCTCACTATATCCCCCATCTCTCTCTCTCTCTCTCTCTCTCTCTCTCCCTCTCCCTCGCTCTCCTCTCTCTCTCTCTCTCTCTCTCTCTCTCTCCTCTCTCTCTCCCTCCCTCCCTCCCCCTCTCTATCCTCTACCCCCTCTCTCTCTCTCTCTCTCTCTCTCTCTCTCTCTCTCTCTCTCTCTCTCTCTCTCTCTCTCTCTCTCTCTCTCTCTCTCTCTCTCTCTCTCTCTCTCTCTTTCTTTCTCTCTCTCTCTCTCTCCTCACACACACACATACACAGGGAAACAAATTAAAGTAGGCTAGGGTGCCAGAGGTGAACGAAAAGCACGGTTGCACTAAGAACAAAGGGACGGTTGCAATCCTGTACAGAAGTGGTTAATTGAAATAGATTTAACTCCTCTGTTATTGAATGTGTGCCATGAGAGAGACTGAAATAGGTTACACCTGCAAGGACAAAAGGATGTAGGGCCGAGCACAGAATGGACTTTTTTTTTGTGTGTGTGGTGAGGAAATACACTGATGTGGTGTAGTTATAGAGGTAGTTTAGGAGAGTTTCATGAATGGGAAAGTGATCAGTGTTTATTTTTGAGAGCAGACAAATCACCCAACATAAATTAATGCCGAGTGATTTGGTCTATAGGAACATCACTTAGTTCCTAAAGCGGGATCTACACCATAAAAACTGGATCACTAAAGAATCAACTTTTGAGCAATTAGGATGTATTTCTTGTTCACACATCTGTGCAGTGTTTATGCCTTGATTATTCCTTATACATATATTTTGTAATGTCTTGTCCTTCATTTTTCTTCATGTGTCACATTGTAATGCCTTTCTATCAATTACAAATGAGTAAGATTGTCTGTTAGCATCTACATTAAATGACTGAAATTGTTGATGAAAATAGATTCAAATTGTTTATCCCCTCTACTGTGGACAGGATTTCTCTCAGCAAAAGTAAATTACTTGGTGACAGATGAAACCAACAACCAGTTCTACAACACCGTGAAAGGGTTAAGGAAACTTATTTCTCATACCCAGGCAATAATCCTTGATTGTCTGATATTCATTTTACCTTTGTTTTAAGATATTTCAAGTCATATGTGTGGTACATTCTTGAGTAACGTTTTTCTTTCTTTATTTTCCAGTGCTTGGATAGAAGTGGCCAATATGAAACCTTATTTTGCATATAAAGATCGTCTTATCAATGCCAACAAGACAGGTCCTTTCAAAGAAGCAGTTGAGGCAATTGAAAAATTTGTTATCGAAAATAATGTTTCAGTAAGTTTCTTTACTAGTTTTATAGTCAAGTTTTGTTCCATAAATAATTTACCATTCATGTCAAAATGTTAAGTACTTTAGTGGCAGTATATTAAAAGTAGGTCATGAACTTGTATTTTCATACAGAAATACTGTTTTTGTGTAGAGGTGCATCTCAGCACGTAGAAAGAAATTTATAATAAATTTTAGGCACTTTAAGCATCCCCATATAGCTGAAAGACTAATATAAGTGTGAATATTTCTGCCAGGTGCCTGACAGTACAGTAAATGACCTGAATCACACTCCAGATTCAACGCCAAAGAATAAAAAGGACAAAAAAGTAGGCATTAGTCAGTCTTAGTTTGAATTTGTCAAAATACTCCGTTTTTCCTATGAAAACAAAATTTCATTAGAAAGTAGAATTTATGTAGATAATCTATTTTCTCCTTACAGGATTCTAGTAGAAAACGGTTGAATAGTTCAAGCCCAGGGAGTGCCAAAAGAGCTAGAGCAGAAGCACGAATGAAAGATCCCTCCATCACAGGCTCACCCTCCACATTCAACTCTAAGTCTCAGAGAGTGTCCATACTCTTAGACCGCCCAGTTCACATCCAAAGACCGGTAAGGTACATTTAGTGTTGTATAGGCATACATAAGAGAGAGAGAGAGACTGTGTATTTACTTAGTTGTGTGAGAGATAGTGAAAATAAACAATAATGATGGAGCTGGAGGGAGTAGACATTTAAAAGACATGGGTGGTCTGGATAGGGAAATACGAATAGCATGGTCATAAATGGAAGACTGACTCGGTATGTATGTTATTTTATACAAATTCCTACATGATTATTGTTCAAATGTTTTCTCGTTTCATTTTAGTTGTTACCATTGCCTGAAGACAAAACTTCATCAAAATCAAATGACAAAGAGTGTAATCATTTGTGACAACAGCACATAATTGTTTGTAGACTAGTGTTTACCATAGGAGAATTTGAGTTTTATTCAGGTGTGACTACAGTTAGATGAATTGTACATAAATGGGATTGCACAGATATGTGTATAATTGTATACTGTTGTCTCAAATGTAAACAAATTTGTCCATTGATGTTTAATGAATTTTTTTCAGACAATAACAAAATATAATAATCATGTCAGCATTGATATAAATTGGAAGTAAGTCTTAAAGGAGGGAAGCTGGAGGATATGGATTGTTAAGTATTTGGGGTCACATGTGGCAGGAAATGGAGGACTGAGGGTGTGAGTAAACTGTAGATTGAGAGAAGCAAGTAAATGTCTTGAGAGATTGAAAAGTGTCATGAGAAATAGGCATATGGGAATGGGTCCAAAGAAAAGATTATGTAAAGGGGTGATTGCATCTGTGGCACTATTTGGGGTGGAAACTTGGAATTTAAGAGAGGTTGAGAAGTTTAAATGTGTTTGAGATGAAATGTCTGTGAATTTATGGTAGGGGTTACAAGGTTGGATAGTGAGAAGTGGAAAGGTGAGTAGGAGAGCAGAGGTAGAAAGGGAGATGGCAGAGAGGGCACATGCGTGCAGGTCCTACTTGACGTCCGAGACTGTCACCATCGGTGCTTCGTGTGGGCGGCAGTTGGTTGCTACCTCCTGCAGTGAGGGAGCAGAGGTGTTGTATCAGTTCCTATGGTGGATGGTCATGGCTTGTTTGAGTCAGCTGGGGTTGCACTCATGGCAGGCAGGGTGAAGCAGGATGAGAGGCCCCCCTTTGTTTGCACCACTGCGTGTCCATGAAGGCACATCACTGTCGCACAGTATTTCATGGTCCAGCATGCACACAGTTGCCGGCACTGCACTTACAGTCCAGCACGTTTACTGTTGCCTGTTTGTCTAGTTCCGTCAGTGCTTCATTCACATGTGCTCTGTTCATGTATGTGGCATTGATTCATGTAAACATCGAAACATGGGACAATATTGTCCCATGTTTCGATGTTTTAAATTGCAAGTAATTGCATTTCCTACTTACTGCACCATCCCAATAATTATTGGGATAAATGAGTAAAGAAAGTTTTGCCAAAGAAGTTTGGAAAGCAGAGGTGGATGGAGGGAACTTGAAGGGACAAATGAGGATGAGATGGAGGGATAGGGTGACGGGGGCTTTTGAGCAAGGAAGGGAGAAGGCAGGGGATAGTGGTGAGTAGAGGATGGTTGTGTGTGGATCATATTTTGATGTAGCTGAAAGGTATTTCTCCTCATCTCTATTTTCCACATGATGTGATGGGGAGGGGGGTTGCCATGTAAGTGAAGGTGTGCTGTGTCTTGCTGCATTGCTTCTGACCCAGGCAGTGGTAGGAGGCATGGATGACCCTTCATACACAAGGAATTAAGATAAGAGGGAAACCAGGGTGGTGGATGAGAGTGGGTGTTATGCCTTGACTTGGCTACCTCCCTTATAAGGGGGAAGATGACCTTGATATATAGATTGATATAACAAACTATTACGATATTTAGCCACTTCGGCACAAGGATGCCGGTGTTGGCATCTTGATTGCTTATTTTTTTGTAGTTGTACATGAGTTATCCCCGAATTCTGTGAACTGGTTTGATCACATTTTCCGTGTTTATTATTACTCAGAGTAAAAGAGAGTGAGTAATATAGCAGTGACTTTATATTTTATAATGTGAGTAGTGTGATGAATCGTTCATATGACAGCTAATGCTGCACGTGAAAATTTGACTCATATTAAAGGGGTTAACAAGTCACAGTTCACTACACTGAATGTGCAGCAAACTGACTGAAAGGTAAATAAATGGGTGTCAGATGGAATAGGGTGGGTGCATACCTTGGGTGGCTACCTCCCTTATAAAAGGAAAGCCTTTGACATATTGATTGATAGATAGACAGTTTGCTGTGTCCTCCCATAGTGGAAGGAGTAACAGTAACAGTTAAAATGCTAAAAGGAAGTACACAAGACTTCCTAGAGGTACAGAAGTGGAAGTTCTGTTAGATTCGAGGAAGGGGTGTGATACTTATTTTGTAAAAGATAAAGGAGACAAGATCATAACTACAGAGGAACTACTTTTAAGTGTAACAAAAGTATATGAGATGTATCTGTCTATATTCTGAAGGCTTCTCCATTTTAATGGAGGTAAACCCCCCCCCCTTCTTATTTCCTCTTTAAAACTGATTCACTAATCCTCCCATTATGGAAAATAATTTAAGAATGAAATAACAGTTACAAGTTCCTGGGAGTTTTTAACATTTCTCTTTATAATGTCACGTAAGAGTTTCCCTCTTATTGGGCCTATTGGTATATGCAATAATATCTGCAGATGTTCATTTCTTTTTATGTGTATGATTGTCATAACATTTTAGTAGATTTGTGGTGTGTTGTCACTGTTTTCCATTTTCTCTTCCAGGACACACCTCCCCTAGACATCGGCAGTGTCAGCCAGACGCTCAAGGACAAAAAAATTGAACCATCCCCACTTAAATTTGGTTTCCTGGGCCTTGGGATCATGGGTCAGGGTATTGTCAAGAACCTTCTCAATAGTGGGCATGCCATCATGGTTTGGAATAGATCATCGGAAAAGGTAATTAATTTTGGCTTTCTGTACTGTACCCTGTGTGATTATACAGGACTAGGCTATGCGTCTGCCTCGAACTTGATTGTGTATTGTGTTATGACCATGTTTGATTATTGTCCTTATGATGTGAAAGCTTTAAACGGGAATATGTGTTCTCAGTTAGTTTAGCAACCCAGGGTGTTATTATTTGTCAGTAGTTTACAAACTGGTAAACTACTAACAAATAATAACACCCTGTGAATCCTAAGTTCCTAACGGGAAGTCGTATAGTACAGGAAAGGAAAATACAAAAATTGAGGAAACAAATATGAGTGGGAAACATGGCAACCTCGTTATTATTAAGGAGACTTGGAGGGATGAATGAAATAAGTTGATAATAGCTAGAATAAAAGGGAAAACCATTGTAAAGGGATGACTCAAAGATTAATAAAATAGCCTGGTAGCAACCAGAATAATAGAAAAGTATGGCACTGTACAAAAAGATCGAAACTTTTGGATGTGGTGTTGCCCTTGGCTGAGGAAAATTATATGGCTCAACCAGAGCAAAATTGACTAGTAAAAGAGTTGATTGAAATAACTTTGTCTACATGGCACTCGACCTGCAGATGAATAAGATTGTCTGCCATTAGAAGTATTGTGAATGAAACTTGGTGTGTGGATGTATGTTTAATAGACCAGTGACGAGTATATATATGTGGTGGCCCAGTAAAATTGACATCAGAGAGAATTATCCTGCTACAGGTCTTCAAAACCAGTTAACACCCTTACCTCCACCTAGAGGGACTGAAACTTTGTCTTGGAGTTAAAAGCTGTCTTGTTAATTTTGTATTTTCTCTGCCTTTTCACATAAGGAGACCTGACAACTCACCTCTACTCCCATGCTGTTGCTACTATAAGCTAGTGATACAGAAGCCATCCTACACTAATATAACACAGACAACATTGTCCAGTGTTTCTTCTGTGGGAGTGAGAGAGATTGGAGACTCAGGGACTGTTGGTTTCTTGTCAGTAAAAGGCAACAATTATTTTTATATCCTTTGAGTTGGCTACCTTCCTTATAAAGAAGATTGCAATCTTTGTATACATATAGTGATACCCAGAACAAAATATGTAAAGCCACATCATTTCCTCATCTACAAAACACTTCAGTAAGTGCTAAGATGGGAGGGAGGGTGGAGGGGTTAGGAGTGTATTCAGGGATGGAATGGGTGGGAATGATTTTATGCCTTTTCCTTTTTGGCTATCTCCCTTGTAAGGGGGAAAAAGCCTTGGTATATGTATGTATGTATGTACAAAACACTTCATTCACTCTTGTCTTTTGCATTCTTCTTTCCTTGCTCAAGAGATGTATCTCTTAGATTCATTGCCCTTTCACCTCATCCATCATCCTCTTTCTTGGTTTATTTCTCAAACTCACTCTATCCACTTAGCTTTCCACATTCTTTGCATGTCTTTCATTATTCATTCTTTGAGTGTACCCAAATCACATCAGCCATCTTTGATCTGACAGCTCTTTCCAGTACACGGCCTCATCACCATATTTCTCGCTCGGTCCGTTCATGTAACACTTATCATATATCTTAAAATAAGTTTAGGTTCTTCCTTTCTACTTATCTCATATTTTTAGTCTCTGCTTCATAAAGTGTGGTGAGCAAAGTCACTCCCTCTAATAACTTTCTTTTTGCATTGATTCCCAGATACATACTTCTCATAACATTTTTCATTTCCCCCAGACTCTTGCTCACTGTTTCAAATATTTCATATCTATTCATAAGTAAATACTTAAAACTCACCACTTTCTCCATCTTTTCATCCTTCAAACTTGCATCCATCCTGCCTTTATCATCACTCCATATACATCTTATCACCTTACTTTAGTTTACGTTTGCTTTCATCTTTCTCTTCACACACCTGAAGTCCACCACCAACTATTTCAACCTATCCTCAGACTTAGCCATGAGTGCATTGACATCTGCAAAGGACTGGTTCATCTCCTTCCCTTCAATTTCACTAACTACTGCTTTTTGTTTTCATTTATATGCATAATGACAATTGTTGTCTAAATTTTTGCTGACTGGAAACCTGCAGCTTCACAGTGGCTGATGCTGGTCCTGTGGGCCCTCTCATAGCTCTCTCTGGGAAGAAATTTTGGATAATTGTTTGTGTGTACTGTTTCTATGTCACCTGCTTAAAGTCTTTGACCACCTTCAACATACTCCACCCAGTTCCATACATCTGCAGCACACCCCATAATGCCTATATAGTTATTGCTATACAGCCTCTGAATCCATGAAAGACCAAGACCTAACTTTTTTCCAATAAATTTTCTCGTGTGTTGCTGTGAATACTTGATCAGTGTACCCTTTTCCTCTCTTAAACCTATGCTACTCCTCTCAAATTACTCGTTATGTTCCCCTCCTAGTCCTTTTAGTTAAGAGGGGAACATCTTACTGACTACATAACAAAGTGATCACACTAAAACTGCTACATACATAGTTCTGCCCTCTTTGTTGTATAATGGAACTAAACATGCATATCTCCAATCTATTGGTACTCTTCCTTCCTTTAGACATACATTAGACATTAATACTAGCCATTTCATCATATTCCCATCATTAGACATGCCACTAGTTAATTGATAGGATATTCCACAGAATCAAAATACCCTAGATGTAACCAGCATAGAGAGGACAGTAAACGCCCCACCCTAAAAGTCTACATATTTGGCAAACCCCTGAGTGATTTATAGGTCCACCTGGAGGCTATACCAGTATACCAGGGAGCTGCGGGACTCCTGCCAGAGAGACCATGGGTGATGGACTGATTGATTGATTCATTCATTGATTCACATGACTGACCAGCTTTCACCTTTTCCATTTCACTTTGTATATCCTGTTTTGCTATGGCCTTAACATTCTCCTCTCCCATCATTCCCCTGACATCTACTGCCACAGTCAATGCTTCTCTATCCTCCACTATATTCAACAACTTGCAATATTGTAGCCATCACTCGCTGCTTTCTTTTCCCATGTCGTCTGTCTATCTACACACACTACCCTCTCCTCCCTACCTGATTTGCCTTACTTTATTTCTTTCACGTCTTAGGATGAGATGGATGGATGGGGTGAAGGGGGCTTTGGGGAAGAGGGGAATGTCTGTTGAGGAAGGAAGAGGGAGAGGACAGAAGACAGGGGTAAATGGAGAATGGTTGTATATGTGATGCATGAGGTGGAATGGACGGGGGGATGGGGGGTGAGGTAGTGTGTGTGAGCAAAATTTTGATGCAGCCCGAAGGGATTTCTCCCCGTCCTCTCCTTTATATGGGGGGACGGAGAGGGGGGGTCGCCAATTTAATGAAGCGGCCTTGCTGTGGATGTGCTGTGTCTTGCGACACTGCTTCTGACCCAGGGCAGTGGACAGGGTGCAGGGATGACCCGTCATCTAGGAGGTGCTAAGATGGGAGGGAGGGTGGAGGGGTGTGGAGTGTTTTCAGGGATGGAATGGGTGGGAATGATTTTATGCCTTTTCCTTTTTGGCTACCTCCCTGGTAAGGGGGGGAAAAGCCTTGGTATATGTATGTATGTATGTACTTCCATCCAAAACATCTTGTAATTTTGTTCAACAGATCAAACTCCCCCTATCAGGAGGCTAGGATGGTATACCCATTACAGAGGACTCTGTTGCATAGAAATTAATGAATCATGCCCTTGGTCCAACTCACTGGTGGCAGGGTTTGAATTGCCATCACCTCAATCTGGTGGAAGTAGCAATGCTCAACCCACTCAGCCAGCAAGTATCCTAAAATGTATTTTAATTAATTTAAAAGTACTATCACCCCACCCCACATCTGCTCTCCACTTAGCCCTCTTCACATTGTGTTGTGGTATGTAATGGACATCCTATACTCACAGACTCTTTCTGTTTCTCCCACTCATTCAACTTGCTCACTTTTCAGCTCCTCTCTGCTATCCTCCCTTTTCTTCTTTTTCCACTTAACCTCCATTTCAATTATCCTTCCATTGCTTTCTCCTCAGAACACATTTACAGCCAGAACTCCCCCAATCCTTTTGGGTACAGCTACATAATCCATTAATGGCCCACTGACTACCATACCACAAATCATGTTGACCCATGTATGATTATGCTTTTCTTTCTTCAGAAACAATGTTCACTATCATTTTCCTTTTGAGTACACATCTTCAGTATCTTTGCTATTGTTAATTCCTCCTACCCCATACCTCTCAACTATGCCATCCACTGGCTCATCTCCTACTGTAGCATTGAGATCTCCCAATACCACTTATTTCCTCCCACCTCCTGAAACTCTACATATTCCTTTTAGTCACTCCAAAACACTTATCACTTCTCGCTATCAGGGCCATATGTACTCACAAGTGCCCATATCTCCCGTCCCAGTCTTGCCTTGATCTGCCATCCTCAGTAACACTTCTGTCCACTGTACCCATTTCATCAGTTAAGAGTATCACACCTTCCCTCCCCCCACCCTCTCATCACTCCAGGCACACAACCTACCACACTTCCAACAAACTGAAAGATAATACATTGCTGCATGCCATACCCCATGATATCCATCCATCTGAATCATCTCTCCCCCAAGAGGACAGAATCCACCTGGCCAGGCTGTGGTGCAACCACCATCCAGCCCACATAAGTTACCAGCAGAGACTGAATGAA
This sequence comes from Oratosquilla oratoria, assembly GCF_046742065.1. Lineage (NCBI taxonomy): Eukaryota > Metazoa > Arthropoda > Malacostraca > Stomatopoda > Squillidae > Oratosquilla > Oratosquilla oratoria. The sequence continues at coordinate 27,916,125 of NC_134808.1, forward strand.
TGCATCACAGATAACTGTCCAGGATGTAACACTCCACTCCATACTACGCAACACATGGAAGACTGCATAGTACACAATCATGCTTGCCAACAACACACTATACATTCTATAAAGGATTTTTGGGTAAACTTGGTTCCAGCCGTGGCGTTCCTCAGAGGGACGGGACTGCTCTGCCAGACAGTTGAGGGAACAACAACATCGACCACATTTTCAAGCTCCAACTCTCCTTTCCCAGTACCATTTTGCTCAACTCTAACACATCCATCTTTCTTCTCACATACTACCTATCTTACCCCTTTTGTTTTCATCCTTATCATATCCATGCACATTCAGTGATCCAGTTACTAGTGTTGGTTGGAACCCTCACTGACCCTCACCTTGACTCTTCACATGAGAAAATTACAGAGAGGGGAATCCCTTAACCCCACACATACACACACTGAGTACTATTTAGTCAGGACATGTATGGGAACATGGTGGTGACACTTATACCCCCCTCCCCCAAGGGTATCAGAAAAGGTGGAGCTATAGAATAGGTTTAAGGGACGGTAATAGTAAACAAACTTCATTCCTATGTAGGTTACTCTGAGGAGGCATGCTGGGCTAACAGGTTAGAGCGTCGCTACTTGCGACAGAGATCGAGGGCAGCAGTTCAAACCCTGTTGCCAGCCAGTTGGACTAAGGGCATAATTCATTATATTCCCCACACAACAAAGTCCTCTGTATGTGGCATCACCCTAGTCTCCAGATAGGGGGGAGTTTATGATGTTAACCAAATCATTATCATTATTCTATAATATAGATGAATGATGTATAGGCCTGGTCTCAAGAGGTACCCCAAAACAATTCCAAAAGTATTGACTACATAAACATGCGATCACTACCCAAGTTCAGAGGTGGGCTCTTTAATAGAGTGCCAACTTCTGTTCTTCCCTAAACTCTCCCAAAAATCAACACAGAAGAGGAATAGCTTCTTTCAAAGACCAGACTTGCAATGGCTCTCCAACTAAGGTCATCACCCTGCACTGAAACAATGCACAGAATTGGCTTGGCAACAAATACTATTTGTTCAAGATGCAACCACCAAACAGAAGATGCAGAGCATTATATTACACTCACTCATTCCACACTGCTTCATAGACTTGTCACTGAATGTTTTATGAGCTGAACTGGTGGCCTTGGACTGTTACCAGGTCAATTCTATAGTTGCATTGATTTAGTGTTGAGTGATGAAATAGGTATGGGCGAGCTGTTCTTGTTCTGGTGTGTCAGGAGAGGGTGTTTGCCTTTGTATGTGTGTGTCTGGGGATACCTGATTTACCTCCAAATTGAGAATAGTATTTGTTTTGTATCCATGTGTGTATGTTTTTTTGTAAGGAAGTGTTGTGGGATGCAATGTATGGGTTATGGCTTTCCAATTGGATTGATAACTTGATGAAACAAACATCCATTTGAGGGAGTGGAGGAGAGACCCAGTCTAATAATGATTTAGAAGAAAAATATGGTGATTGCAAAATAAACAGTTGAGGTAAAATATAGTACAGGCACTCAGAAAGAATAAATTCACACAAAGTAAATAAAGAAAAGGGAAGTGATGGAAACAATACAGGTTTTTACTCATTACTGTAGACTTGTATTTTGTAGTCGATAATCAATGCTTGTTTTTGGGACAGTATCACATTGCAAAGATGGGGTTAGGGAGGGATAAAAAAACAAATCAGAAGACATGGAAAGAAATTGAAATACAAGATGTTTAAAAGGGATTAAAAATAAAATAGTTTTCTCTACAGATTCATTGATGCATGGAATAATATGGAATAAAAAATAGTCAACATAAACACATTTGGTAAATTTTTACCAATGGAAGTGAAGACAGGACCCCATGAGCATATCTCATATCCTATATTTCCTTAGATAAATACAGATAGGTTAGGTAAACACACCTGTTTTTGTATCTTGTAAGATCAAATTTGTTCTTAAATACAAGAATTTAAGAGAAACTTGATCTTGCGAGATACAAAAATGGGTCATCACAAGTATAGTCCCCCCTTCCTGTAAAATACAACTAGGTAAACACACACACACACTCACTCACTCACTCACTCACTCACTCTAGTGGAAAAAGTAAAAGGAGAATATCAGGACAATATAAAATCGGTACAAAGGAAGTAAAGTTGACCTAGGAATAATCATCACCAAAGACATGTCCCCAGACAAACAGATAAACAAAATAGTCAGAGAAACCTACAATTTGTTAAGATCAATAAAGGTGTCTTTTAATTACTTGGATGAGGAAATGGTAAAGAAAATACTAGTCATAATGATAAGACCAAGACTTGAGTACTCAGCAACACTATGGACACCCAGTACTAAAAAGAACATAAGGAAAATAGAAAGAATCCAAAGAGCAACAACAAAGATGGCCCCCAATATTTTCAAAACTGATATATGAGCAGAGATTGTCTAAACTGGAATTATCAACCCTGGAACAAAGTAGAGAAACAGGTGATTTGTTGACCATTTATAGAATTGTGAAAGGCATGGAAGTCCTTGATAGAGAAGACTTGTTAAATTGGGATAAAAGAAACTCAAAAAGGACAGTTATAGAAGAGATCTGGAGGGGGGGAAAAAGCTTCGGAAAACACCGAGTGGTGGATGTCTGGAACAAATTGGACAAAACAGTAGTGTGTGTAAACACTGTACATGAATTTAAGAACGAACAATGTTGTGAGATACAAAGATGGGACACCATGAGCATAGCTCCCCTTCCTGTAGAATACAACTAAATAAATGCACACACACACAGAATCATGGTATTCAGGACAGGGAAAGGAAGGAAGAAAATAAACTGAGAAAATCCTGGTTTTGGATAGGAAGGCATTACAAAGTCATGGGAACAAAGTGAGACTGCATGCTTGAATATCAAGAAACTTTTCCATACTAATGTGTCAACTCCTTGAATAGCCTAAAAAGTATATTGCCCAGTCCAGGACTAAATAAATACAAAGTTATGTATGGTAGATATAGAAAAGATAGTGTCTCTCAAATTTAGCTCCTTCCCTGTATATTACAGATAGGTAAATACAGGTGGTAGGCACACACACATCTTGACAGTGCAGTGGTCTAAGTTTGTTTCCTGCCCAGGGCTGAGATAGTTTCAGCATCACTGCACTGCAAACTGGTACTCCTCTCATGGTCAAGGAGTTGTGTGTGTGTGTTAGTGTGTATTTACCTAATTGAGTATACAGGAAAAGAGCAATGCTCATTGGGTCCTGTCTTCCATTCTCTAATTTTCTAATATAGTTGGACTCGTTTTCATGTACAGTTCCAACTGAATCTATATCTTTGATTTCCAGTTATCATATTTAGATTTGAACTTGTGTATTGTTTGAGCTTGAGCTATATCACCTAAGCTATTACACACATTTATACATCCATAAGAGGTGTGGAAGGCAGAGGTGGAGGGAGTGAACAAGAGGGGCAACCAAGGATAAGATGGATGGATGGGGTAAAAGGAGTATTGGGAAAGTGGGGAATGTCTGTTGAGGAAGGAAGGGAGAAGACAGAAGATAGGGGTGAGCTGAAAAGGGTTGTGTATGGATGATGTTATAATGCATGGAAGTGGTGGGGGATGGGGGGGGGGAGAGTAAGTGTGAATGATATTTTGACACAGCCCAAAAGAATTTCTCCCTGTCTTCTCACTTTCTGCATGATGGGACAGAGTGTGTGGTGTGTGTGTGTGTGTGTGGGGGGGGGGTGTTGCTGATTAAATGAAGTGGCCTTGCTGTAGATGTGCTGTGTCTTGCTACATTGTATCTGACCCAGGGCAGTGGGTGAGATGCAGGGATGACCTATCCAGGAGGAGCCAAGATAAAAGGGAGGGAAGGGGCGAATGGGAGTGGAGTATGTGGGGATGGAATGGGTGGGAGTGGATTTTATTCCTTTATTTTTTGGCCACCTTCCCTGGTATATGTATGTATATGGAAAATTATTTCTTCACATCCTTTCAACATGTGGTCTTTCTTAAAGCCCTTCCATCTTTAATCAGGAGATCTCTTCTATCAAAGCAATCTATCCTCTTTATTGACCTGAACATGAATCATGTCACCTCTTTCTCTTTGATCTTTCAAAGATGGCAGACCCAGTGTATTTAGTCTGTCCTCATATGGTTTATCTGCCAGGCTGGGGACCATTTTGGTTGCTGCCCTTTGTATTCTCTCAATCTTACTTATATCCTTCACTCTGTGTGGGGACCATACTACTGATGTACCTTCCAGTCTTGGATGTATTAGAGTTTGTGTAAGGTCACAGCTTTACCCAGAGATTGAGCATATGAGCTCTGATCTATCATCTGGGAGGGTAATAGCTGTCAATCATGAGTCCAATGGTGAATTATACCCATACAGAGTAATGATATAAGCAAGATTGAGACAACACAAATGGCAGCAACTAAGCTGGTCCCCAGCCTGGCAGATAAACCGTACGAGGAAAGACTAAAAGCACTGGGTCTATCAACTTTGAAAGATCAAAGAGAAAGAGGTGACATGACTACAGTGTTCAGGTCAATAAAGGAGATAGGCTGCTTTGTTAGAAGAGATCTCCTGATTAAAGATGGGAGAGCTTTAACAAGTCATGGAAGTAGATTGAGAAAGACCACATGTTGAAAGGATGGGAAAGAAATGTAGTTTTCCATATAAATGTATAAATATGTAGAATAGCTTAGAAGCTGATTTAGCCCAAGCCCAAACAATACACGAGTTCAAATTTAAATATGATAATTGGAAATCAAAGATGTAGACTAAGTTGGAACTGTACACGAAGTTGAGTCTATGTATGTTAGAAAATTAGAGAATAGGAGAGAGGACCCAACAGGCGTTGCTCCTTTCCCTGTAGTACAATTAGGTAAATAAATGCATACATACCAAAGGCTTTTTCCCCCTTACATGGGAGGTAGCCAAAAAACAAAGGCATAAAATCCACTCTAACCCATTCCATCCCCACTTACTCCACTCCCATTCACCCCCCTCCCTCCCTCTTATCTTGGCTCCTCCTGGATGATGGGTCATCCCTGCATCTCACCCACTGCCCTGGGCCAGAAGTGGTGTCGCAAGACACAACACATTCACGGCAGGGCCACTTCATTTAATCGGTGACCCCTCTCACTGTCCCCTCATGCAGAAAAAGAGAAGATAGGGAGAAATCCTCATGGGCTGTATAAATTTATTTTTCACACATACCTCCCCCCCATCCCCCACCCACTCCTTTTCATGCATCACAGTATCATCCATACACAACCATTCTCCTTTCACCCCAATCTTCTGTCTTCTCCCTTCCTCAAAGCAAAGGTAAATACAATTATGTAAACACACACAAACACACACACACACACATACACACACACACACACACACACACACACACACACACACATACACACACACACACACACACACACACACACACACACTTACTTACTTATTCTTGCAGCCCTTGCACTTCCAAGTATTACTTTATAAGTGTAATGGTTCATTCCTCACTTAAGTTTTGATTGATTTCCCACCACAATGATGTAATGTACTGAACAGGAAGCCACCCAAACCTGTTCGGGTGTGCACATATGACTGTCCCAGCACCTTTTACCTTGGGTGCAGGGAGGACTCACACACTGAGTGGCTGGGAATGCAAAACAAACACACACACACACACACACACACTCACTCACTCACTCACTCACTCACTCACTCACTCACTCACTCACTCACTCACTCACTCATTCATACACACACACACACACACACTCTCTCTCTCTCTCTCTCTCTCTCAGTGCATGAGTTCAAATCAAACTAAGATAATTGGAAATCAAGGATATAGATTAAGTTGGAACTGTACATGAATTTGAGTCAAAAAAGGGGGGGGGGGGCGGTCGAGAATAGGATCCAGGACCCAATGAGCATTGCTCTGTTCCTGTATACTACAATTAGGTAAATATGTGCATTCGCACACACACACACACACACACACACACGACTGTGAATCACTACAGAGAGACCTGAACAAAGTCTGGGAATGGAGCCAAAAGTGGGAAGTGAACTTCAAAATCAAGAAATGTAGTATAATAGAGTTTGGAAAAAGTAAAAAAAAAAAAAAGAGTATCATGACAATATAAACTTGGTACAAAGGAAGTAAAGAAAGTTAGCTCTGCAAATGACTTAGGAGTAATTATCACCAGACAAGCATATAAACAAAATAGTCAAAGAAACCAACAATTTACTAAGATCAATAAAGATGGCTTTTAATTACTTGGTTGAAGTATTGGTAAAAAAATATTAGTCATACTGATAAGACCAAGATAGTATGCTGTGACACTATGGACACCCAGCACAGAAAAGAATATAAAGAAATTAGAAAGAATCCAAAGAGCAACAACAAAGATGGCCCCAACACTTTCAAAATTGATGTACGAACAAAGATTATCTAAACTGGAGCTACCAACCCTGGAACAAAGAGGAGAAAGAGGAGAGCTGTTGGTCATTTATAGAATTATGAAAGGCATGGAAGTCCTTGACAGAGAAGACTTATTAAAGTGGGGTAAAAGGAAAACAAGAGGACATGAAAAAAAAAAAATCAAAAGGGATAGTTATAGAAGAGAACTGGGGGGAGGGAGTTTTCCAAACAGATTGGTCAATGTCTAGAACAAATTGGACCAAACAATAGTGTGTGAAAAAACCATACAAGAATTAAGGAACAAACTAGATGCTGAGAGGTACAAAGGCGGGTTGAGCATAGCTCCCCTTCCCGTAAAATACAACTAGATAAACACACACAGTACATGAGTTCAGATCTAAATAAGATAATTGGAAATCAAGGCTATAGTTTAAGTTGGAACTGAATGTGAATTTGAGTCTAGGTATGATAAAAAAAAAAGGGGGGGGGGAGAAATCGAGAATAGGATCCGGGACCCAATGAGCATTGCTCTATTTCTCTATACTGTACTACAATTAGATAAATATACATGTGCACGCACACACACGTATGACGCAAAACTACTAATGAAAGTAAGAATGGTAAAGATTGCGAATTGCTACAGAGAGACCTGGACAAGGTCTGGGAATGGAGTCAAAAGTGAGAGGTGACCTTCAACATTAAGAAATGTAGTATAATGGAATTTGGAAAAAGTAAAAAAAGAATATCAGGACAGTATAAAATTGGTGCAAAGGAAGTAAAGAAAGTTGGTTCGGAAAAGGACCTAAGAGTAATTATCAGCAAAGACGTCTCCAGACAAGCAGATATGTGCGATGACAACATCCCCACACATGAACAAGATAGTTGGAGAGACCTACAATTTACTAAGATGAATAAAGGTGGCATTTAATTACTTGGATGAAGTAAAACAAGGGGACATGAAAAGAAACTCAAAAAAGGATGGTTATAGAAGAGATGGGGTGGGGGGCCACACAGAGTGGATGTCTGGAACAAATTGGACAAATCAATAGTATGTGTAAACACCATACAAGAATTTAAAAACAAACTAGATGTTGCAAGATACAAAGACAGGTCACTAAAAGCATAGCTCCCCTTCCTGTATAATACAACTAGGTAAATACAATCTCCCAAGAATTTGCAAATCACTTAGAAAGGAGAACAAATAGAGGAGGATTTATTAAGTTAATAGTAATGCATTGAATTAACTAAATGAGAATTTGTTCAAGTAAGTTATAATGATATTGTAATGATTTGAAGATAGTACCAATTGCTGCAATAGGTTTGTGTATTTTTTACTGCAGGGGGGGGATTTTGTATTGGTTACTAGAGAAATGGTGAAGCTGAGAATGGGATGGGGAAAATAGATTAAAGATGACAGAGATATATTGGAAAACTGAGTAAGGAGAGACTAGTTAAGAGAGTGTGGAAAGCTAAGGAGTGAGCTTGTGAGGAGGATCAGGAATGAAATGGATGGATGGGGTGAAAGGGTTTTGAATACCTATGGAACATCTGAGCAGGGAAGAAAAAGTGCAATAAATAACATTGAATGGAGGGGTCAAAGTACAGTGAAACAGTTGGGGTAAATTGGCTCGGAATATCAGACCATGTTGCGGAAGATCTGTGCCTCATTGTGTTGCTTTCAACCTTGTCAGTATGCTCTTAGTAACTGTGTATACAAAGCATACTCACATACATTCATATACTAAAGGCCTTTTTCCCCTTACAAGGGGGGTAACCAAAGTTGAAAGGCATAAGCTCCACTCCCATTCACCACCCCTCCCTCCATATTCGCAAAGGTTGCAAAATGTGTTCATATTGAACTGCATGACAGTGAAAAAACCCACCTTAGGATATGTTGTCGTAGTGCAAAGAGTGGAAGGTTACTTGTTATCAGTACCTTGTTTATTTGCTGAAAGGTTTCCATCATAGCTGTCCTAGATGATTAGCTCTTGCACAGTGATTTTCTTCCATTCAATACATGATTGGATCTGATTGGTGTTTTGTGTCAAGTATTTCATCATTATGAAATAACCTTATCTAAGTGCAGTATATGTGTATGCAGTCCAGGTGTACATTTCTGCTTCCCCACCCCATCCCTCTGTTTAACACAGTGCTTGGTACTGTAAATTTTCTGTGTAGTCTTTAAAGGTACACTCCAAATTCATTTATCTGTTATATTCACCTCTCAGAACTGTGTTGTAAAATTGCACTTATTTTGCATTTTCCACCTTTCATAAATTTAGGAAACCTTCTTTTGAAAGTCGTCACCTTTGTCAATTTTCATTTTATTGACATCCAATTAACTACATGGAAACATATATCTTTCTAAATCCCAAAATTAAACATTTCTTCCTCAGTGATGACAACTGGGAAGGAAAGCACTTTTTACCGTGTGGGATTGGCAAGCATCCTAACTATTCAGTTTATAGTTTTGAAGCCAAGTTTCAATGCCCACAGCACAAGGTCACATATTTTATGCACGTTTATAGATTAAAAGCGTTGGTACATAGTGGTTTACAATATCCATAGAGATCTATCCTATTGCCTATTATGAGCACTAGAGTGATGTTTCATACGACACTGCGGACTTGGATCCTACTGAAACATCATCCTTTTCTGTAGTAAGGAGAGCATCACCTTCAGCAATGTCACTTTGAGTATCATCAGTTTGCTCATCTTCAGTTCGTAGATCACATGGGTCTTCAGATTTTACGTTACCGTCTTCTTTTTTCTTACAAACTTCATCATCCACTACCAAAGGTAGCTCCTTTGGTTTCTCTAAAGTTTCTTTTGGGTCTGAGCACTGGGGAACGGTGGCAGGAGCTGCACTACTCTTGGAGGTTATAGGTATAGATTGCTGCTTTGACGAGACAGAAAGGTCTAGTTCACTGGTTTCTTCCGTTAAAGTTATTCGCACTTGGTCGGGTGTAGCTCGACCTTCACCTTCGAAGCGGCATGTCGGATGACTTGCACTATAACTACGTTTATGAACCTTGATCTGGTCTGCTGGAAACACCTCTTGACCTGGCGTCATGCTGAAGCTACGTGCATGGCATTTAGCAAAACCACGGACTGGTGTGCTGTAGTTGCTTGGCGATTCACGGCGACTAATCCAAGACTGAGCTTCTTGGAAATCCCAGCTAGTGTTGCTACTTGTTCTTGAGTGTCGCTTGTCGAAGCTGTGCTGGCCCCGTGTAGACTTGAAAGAACGGTTGAGGGTGCTTGTAGGCGTGTAGTAGTCTGAGCCATGGCTTTGGGTGTCAAAAAAATCAACTTTGTAGTAAGCATCTAAGCCATGCAGTTCATCATCAAACATGATGGAATCAGTTCTTTGGCAAGCTCCGGTTCGACAGTTTTGCAAATACAGGTCTGGCAAATTTTCTAAAATTTTGTTTAGAGTCTTTTGCTGATATTTGTAAGTTTCACGCATCTTTATGAGTTGGTGAGCACTGTACTTGCGGATACGGTGACGTTGGAATACGTAGTTTTCACGGACTCTATTCATCTGGAGCACAGAGTAATCTCGCACCCTGTTAACCTGTAATGCAAGAAGATTTGTGTTAAAATTTCATACCTTTCCTTTCCTGTTGTTCTTTATGTTACAGCAGAGTACAATAGTTTTTCTGAGATTTTGTTGCAACTTACCTGGTCAAGATACTGATCTCGGAGGCCAGTGATTTGTTGTGTACTGAAGTCACGGAGATCTTTAAGGTGTTTAGTTTGAGCACTATAGCTGTCTCGCAACTTCTCCATTTGAAGGTAACAACTGTCTTTGATGTTTACCACCTGAAAGTAAAGAATTTATTAGGTGACAGAATGAAGGACAAGATGTAGAAACTGGGTTGTGCTTTTCAAATTGTTGAACAACTGTTCAACTGTTCTGTTAAATCTGTTATACACTAACAGCATATATTAGTGACCAATTTCTTGAGTGGTTGGTATACAATGCATTATAAATTCAGAGGGATATAAGTGATGATCCTTACCTGTGAATTATAGTTTTCTCTCAATCTCTCAAGTTGTTGAGTTTTGTAGCTCTCGATGCTTTCCAAAAGCTGCTTGACCTGACGAGCCTTCGGGCTGAGTCGCTCACGACAGCAGCAGCATTGGCAACCCAACCTGAAAAGGGTTACGGATAGAATTTGAATTTTCAGGAGAAGTATAGGGAGAAAGGAGGTTATGATGGAGGGTGTGAATTTTGTCAATGGTGGTGTATTATGTAGGAAAATGGGAAATTTGGACAGGTATATTGTGGCAGGGATTGTAGCAGGATGTTTTTTTTTTTTTTTTTTTTTATCTAATCTAATAAATATTTGCTGCATGTTAAAAGGCTAAACATGGGAATGGCACTGTTAAATACATGTGACATTTTGTGGAAGTGCAGTATACATTCCCTGTGGTTGTGTGGGGATTATGTTGTGCAATACATATATATATTTTCTCTCCCTTTCTGTCTTAACTATATACTTGTGCAAGCTATGGATAAATGCGTGTAAGTTTGTTGAGAATTGGTGAACTATGCCTCAAAATTGAATTTAGTTGAACCAGGCTACTGACACCACCACCCACATCAGATGTATTCTAATCTAAAGCAAGTTAGCTTTTCATTTGGGGGGGGAACCATCATTGTATGGTTGTGTAGGCTCTCGATTGTATAGAGAAGTCTATGATTAATGACAGATCGAAGGCAATTGAGACAATCATTCATACATACATAATTGCACCACACGCACACGCGCACACACACAGGCACACCAAAACACACATGCATCTAAGCAGACACACAATATATCTATTTATCAGTGGTTGCTGAGCATCTATGGCAAGTTTACATTTTCCTAAAGATGAAATAATTTGCAGTCAAACCTAAGCACTTGCAGGCTTTAAGCTTTTCACTGAAAATGCAGGCATTCTGTACAAAGCCTTGAATCTGCAGTATGGAATAACTGATTCAGAAAAAAGTACGAAAAGTGCTATAGATGGAGATGAACTGGAGGAAAATTTCAAAGAGGCAGTTTAGGGGTGGTGGTGAAAGTAAACTAAGATAAGAAAATTGTTATTTTAACTGTAGTCCTGCTACTCTCAAGGGTTGTTATTGTTGCCTTTTTTGGGATAGGTGTATAGGGACAAAGGAAAAAGAAAATTTGTTGCGAAATAAACAAGTCAAAGGTTTGGGAATGGGAGATCAACGTCCTAACCCTATGGCTTGAGTGACAACCTGTGTAATGAGGCAAAGTACAGGTTTGTTATTGCAAGTTGGTTATCAGTCACAGAGTTTGCCGTATGGCTGCTGCTGCTGCTCAAGGCAGAGTGGTAAAAGCCAAGACCAAAACAAAGTAGACTCGAGGGAAGAGCCATGTTTTGGCTCAAGCAATAAATGTACGATTAGGACCAGGCTGGCAGTTTGGGGGGTGTGGGGGTTGCAAATTTGGGTGGAGGAGGGTGATCATAATTTTATGTGAAGGAGTTTTAGTTTAACATATAAACAACACCTCAGGGTTAATCATAAATATGAGCACAGTAGACCACATATTAAAATAAAAAAAACCTCTGCAAAATAGTTGTTTGAATAGGAGTTTATCCTTATCTTCATTTTGAAACGAGAGCACTAACATGAAACTGTCAACAAGAAAAAGCTTGCAAGATATGTATATATATATATATATATCCATTCACTATATAGAAGTAAACTAAGATATGGATCGTACATGAATTACTTGATATGACAGAAGATGACACTAAACGAAAACACTGACATGGGCAAGAGCACTACGTACCCTTCCGTCTTGGCGTTCCATGACTAGGCACAAGATCATGTCAAAAAAAGAATACAATATGAGGATAAAGGAGGTGCACAAGATATTGCTGCTGTTGCCGCTGCCACCTGCTTTGCTGCATAATACTGGCTGGGCCACACGCTTATATACACACGCACATTCAAATTACTGTCATGAGCATATATTCAAAGGTGAAGATTTTTTTTTTTTTCTCTCCCATAGAATATACCATTAGGTATCATGGGTATTTACCTGGTAATGGGATATTGTATATCAAAATAACACCCTCTTCATTGCTTTTGACAAGGCAAGTCACGATTGGCAAGTGCCAGAAGACAAGCCCAAGCATTAAGGAGACTCCCTGGGTGTTCACTTGGGAATCAAAAGCTATTACGGGCTTAAGCAAAACTAATTTGAACAAGGTTTAAATGAGGTTTAGGGTCACTGCTGCATACCATGTATCATACACCATACGGTCTACAGCCATTTTGAACAATGGTACAAACATCAGAGTAATCCAGTTGTATACAGACCTGTCCATGAGATAGTTGATGAACTGGACGATGAGTGTGATGAGGAGGAACAGGGCAGCGCAAGCCGTGCCGAAGAGGAGACTCTCCACTTCGAGTCTTCGCATGGCCTCGCCGTCCATCCCCACCAAGGTCACCACCGACAAGTTCGACACAGGGTTGATGGCGAAACATTTGTACCGGCCCACCAGGTCCCTGTCCATGTTTCGAATGAGCAATTGGCGTCCAGAAGACAAAACCTGGTGGCTGGCGTCGCCGGGGGACCCGTCCACAAGTACCCCGTGCACCTGATGACTCACCCACGGTGCTGCCGGGATGAGGGGGATGTCCTCGCGCGGCGGCGCTGCCAGGACCGGAGGGCTTGGGGTCGAGTCCGAGCCTTCGTCAGGAAGTGCCATCCTGACCAAAGTGGTCACGTTGACGTTATGGAAGACTTTTTGGTGGCTCGTGAACCATATGATAATCGGGGGCGGGTTGGCAGACACGTTACACTCCAGTAAGGCACTCTGAGCGGCGCGAGGATGTACCCACGTATCACTTTCTCCACTACCACTCCCCCCCTCCCCCTCCCCTGTCTTGTTTCCCAAACATACTGGAGTACACTCCAGGGACGATACCTGGCTGCTCACTTCCTGAATAGGCAGAGGAGTATCCAATCCCCAGCAACTCAAATAATCGACGCCCCGCCAGGAGTGTCTATGCTCTCGCAGGAGCCAGGGTAGGACCCAGTAGAGGTGACAGTCACACAGAAGGTGTGTGCCTTCCAGGTTGAGATGGCCAAGGTCGGACAAGGTCGTCAGGCTCTTCGGTAGAACACGAAGTCCCGAGTTACTCATGTCCAGGTAGCGTAAGAGGTCCAGTCCGGAGAACGCCACCTCTTCAATCTCGTGCAGCACCGTGGCGTGGTCCAAGTGCAACTCCTCGAGCTGGTGAAGTCCCGTAAATGTCCCGTGCTCGATTCTGTACAGCTGGTGCAGATGGGAAAGCCGAAGCACTTTTAGTTCCCCGCAGCTACTAAAGATGTGCTCGTCCAAGTTGGACAATCTGTTGTATGACAAGTCAAGCTCGATGAGACGCGTCAGGGGCATCAACACCTGATCCGACACATAAGTGATGTTGTTGTGACTCATGTACAACCACCTGAGTGAATTGGGCGAATAGAAAGAGTCGTCGGGCAGTTGGGTGATGACCCCATAGGAGAGGTCCAAGGTGGTGAGGCTAGGCAAGTACCGGAGCAGCTGGCCCGGTACTATGGAAATCCTCGTCCCGCTGGCGTTCAGGAACTCGATCTCGGGCGTGTTGACGAACCAGCTTACATCGAGGAAGGTGAGCAGCGTGACGGAGATGTCGAGGTATCGAAGTCGCGTCAGCTCATTGAAAGTCTTTGGAGGGATAGTTGAGAGCGGGTTGTGCGCGAGGGATAGCACCTCGACAGTAGTCACTTCGGAGAAGTCTCCTTCTTCGAGAACCTTGAGGGAGTTGTGGGAGAGGTTGAGGTGTTTGAGCACGCCCATGCCAATGAATGCGTCGTGGGCACGGAGCGAGATCAAGTTGTTATGGGAGAGGTCCAAGTTGTCCAGGTTCACGAGGCCCTTCATGTTGGCCACGGTTGTGAGTTGACCTTGTGTGAGCGTCAGCGCGTTGAGCCTATGGGCGTGCCGTTCGAAGTAACCCCGGGGCAGGGCGGTCGCAGTGTACCCGGCCAGGTACAAAGCCGTTGTGAGGTTCGAGAGGACGGGCAGGTCGGACTCGATGCCCTCCCCCTCGCACACCACTTCGTACTGGATACTGCACGAGCATCCCTGAGGACAAGAGATTGGCTTCACCCCGCGCCCCTGGGACCCGACGTACCCCGTGCCGCCCTCGGGTACTATGGCCTGGACCACGGCAGCGGCCAGGATCAGCGTGAGAACAAGGGTCAGCAGAACCTTGGATGGGGTTTCCTGATGGGCACTTGGCCACCGCCATCGCCACCGCCACTGCCACCGCCAGTGTGACTGTGGCCTTTCTGTCCTACCCACCATCACCGCCACTTGCGTCTGAAATAAAGGACAAAAAGAAAACATTTGTGAATTAGACATGTAAACGCGAATAAAGTCCTGGCACGATGGCCCTTAACAGGCTCTATCGTGGTTAACGCCATGTGGATTTCCCCCCTATTCAGTCGAGGGCTGTTGCTGTAACAAGTCAACCTTCACCTTTGTGTCCCTTACAGTCGCGGCAGTCGATTTTATACGTGTGGAGATTAAATGGTATTAACTTCTTTGTCACAACGCTGCTCTTTACAGGCAATTTTGTTCAACAGGGGTTGGTGGGAACATAACTAGGTAAGGGGCCGAGGAAGTGAATCAAGTTAATGTAGATTGGAACGAACGCGCGCGCGCGCACACACACACACACACACACACACACACACACACACACACACACACACACACACACACACTGCGGCTGGTCGTTCACACTAGCCACATAGTGCCATGAAGCAAATGAAATTGAAGAAAGAACCTTAACATAGCAGGTGCATAGTGTTTGGGTGCAAGGCAAGCAAAATGGATAGGTGTGTGGATATGAACGGTGTGCTGACCAGGTGTTGCCGTTGAATGAATGGAGGCTAGATGCAGTGCAATGTTATGCGTGGCGACGGTCATGGTTGACAATTATCGAGTGCAGTTTCCAGCAAGATTTGACCCCGTCTTATTTTTCTTATCCGTGTTCTCACCCTTGAACCATGTTTTATACTTGGCAATTACAGGGAATAAGCATTGTCAAAGGGAAGATGGGCGGAAGAGGAAGCAGGTGAGTGAGGAAGGGAGGGTGAGGAGAAGTAAGGATGAAGGGGGTGTCGTATAGGAGTGGGGAGAGATACTGCGTGCGTTCGAACGTACGTTGCCTGCGTTTCCAGCAGTATCGATCCCGTTCTTCTCGTTTCTCTCTTCTACACGCACGCACGCATGCTCCCTCTCACGGACGAGCAATGTGTGTGTGTTGTGTGTGTGTGTGTTGTGTGTTGTATGTATGTGTGTGTGTGTTGTGTGTTTGTTTTTATTTGTTTGTGTGCGCTCGCTCTCGCTATGAAGGAATTATGGCAGTGGTCTCACTTCCCTGCTAACTAGTTTCTATCGAGATATTTAGTTTCCACGCCGTTATTGTGACGGTACCCCATATATCTATGAGGAATTCCCTGCTCGTTACCAGGAACGTGCCAGTTTCTAACACTGCAGTCTTGCCTGTGCATTTTGTCATTAGTTCTCGTCTAGTTCGTAATGGTTCCAAGACCCAATGACCTCCTGCTACACCGGTCACGTCCTTCCTGCATAGCAGTGTGGGCGTCTCTTTTTGCCGCCTTCATGTTACAAAGGATTACAAAGGCAAAGCATGCCGACAGGAGACCTTTTGATCCATATCTAGGTCGGATGCAAAAAAAAAAAAAAAAAAAAAAAAAAAAAAACAAAAAAAAAAAAAAAAAAAAAAAGCTCGCCGTTGTACCTTTTCCAGTCTGCACTTGGAATGACTGCTGTGGGATTTGGCAGCTCTTTGGAGAAAGGGGATAATGCGACAAAAGCAAGCGGGCACGCCCACGTGATGGTAGAATGAATGGGGTGTTCATCTTGTTGAGGATTACAGAACATTCATGTAACGTCTTTCCCCCCCTAAGATCAAAGTATTGGTTTTAAATGTGTGCGCTTAAAGAATAAAATTATTTTATGAGTTGTATGAATAGATAGAGGCATATGGGTAGGATAGGGGCCAGTAATTTACGTATTGAAAGGAGTCACAAAACTTGCAACATGGACTTGCATCAGACGCGGGCCAACGTTCGAGCTATTATGAAGATCATGCATCGGTGGTGGGTGGCGGGTAGAAATGTTATCTAATCGTACTATATTAAGAACGAGTGTGTTTGTATGTGCGTGCGTACGCGCTCGTGTTCATGTCGTGTATTTTATGTTCCAAGACTGAGCTTGCAAGGTACATGTGCGTGTTAGTGTGTTCATCCTGCAGAGGGGAGTTTGACCAGTGCTTGTGTGGAGCCGACCGCTTCTTCCTTTTCAACCTTTTGTCGCTCCATTACCCCTGGGATCATCTGCTCCTTCTCCGCCCACTACCACTACATTTCTCCTCTCCCCACCACCCCCCACCCCGCGTTCCCCATTACCAACCGCGGCAGGTGCTCGCACCAGTTTGACCGTTATCGAATTGATTCGCATCAAACCCATCGCTGGTGCCACTCAAGTCGATGACTACGTCAGCCTACTGCTGGCTTCCATGAACCACAAGGGTAGGAATGTGATGTATACAGAGGAAGATTGAAAGAACAGTGCTCAGCAGAGTAACGGGCAAGTTGTAAGCGAGGTGGGAGAAGGGAGGGGTCGATCGCAATGGAGTGCATGGATGTGTTATTTCACTTAATAATCTTGTATTTATTCTAAGCCAATTCAGTGCTACAAAGGACCTTGATGATGAGAGGCTGAAACACCCTTGTCATCGTCTTTGTTTATCTATTTACTTAAGGTATTTTCTATCTCGTCGCCTAGTGACAAAGGTGCCTGATTGCCTTGTCATGGCGGTCAGCAGGCCGCTTGGAGACGCATCGACTTTTCTTCCAGGAACATGCGTGCAAGAGTGTTCATTGATAGCAGTGGTTATTAAATTTGTACAGTAGGCATGACGACGAAATGTACATGTGTCTAAAAGCGATCTAAGGTATGTTAGGTAAACCTAATTGCATGACGCAGCTATCGAAACGCTCGCGTGCTTCCAAAGTTTAGATGAAGCACTTCACGTGCACGTGATTTTTGCCTCATGAACACGGCTGAGTAAATAATATAAACTGGTCAGAACATAATATACTGAATTTCGCTACTGGGAAGGTTGGATATAGGGTTCGTAAATAATATACCCATCAATTTGTAAACGAAGACGGCAGTAAAGGCCGGGGGGGGGGTGTTGTGTCAATTTCTAATATTCACGTTTTTTCCGGTTACACGAGTATAGTCAGTTGGAGGGAAACTGCGTCAGGCCTTGTGTTTCTGTGGGGGCGGGGGCGAGGAGGTCTTTGGGGATAGGAATCGCGTAGTCCCTTATCGACTTTCCCGTTAGGATGGGGCCCACCATTCAGGTATTGGGGCCCAACAGTGGCCGAGGGGCAATTCGACCATGGCTTCTCGCCTTTAAAATGGAGCGTGTGTGTGGGGGTGTAAAGTGTATCATGACCATGTCTGCATTTGTGCATGTGTGAGAGAGATGTTCAGTGTGAAGCAAGAGAAACAGACGGCTGAGAAGGGATGATGATAATAAGAGTGGTGAGGTTACCTGCATAATTCAGTACCCAGCCCTGCTTTCTTCGTGTTATGCCAAATGAATGTACTTATGAGACTAATCATTGACACACTACTGCATATAGGGATGGATCATGGAGGGACAGATGGAGAAAAATTACGTTAATCCTGTCTTCTTCATTGCTGTATTGTCGGGAGGAAAATGTTTGAGGAGCCTGTCTTCACCAGCAGAAAGGCCGGAGGGACTCCAGGGAAAAGGCGGGAAGGTCACGTTTCCAATTGCGCGGAGGGATACAGAGGGAGGTGGTGGACGCGTATTAGGTAACTGAATGTAGGACGTTATTTTGACGGTTAGTATAGTTTATTCTGTGTCTGTGCATGATGCCATGGAAGGTAAAGGTGCGTGGGAAGGGAAGTGGACTGAAACTAATGTACAAGATTAAGTAGATGTCGGCAACCTTCCATTAGGCAGTCTCAACCGCTTCGTTAGGGCGGGCACGCTACAAGCCCCAAAGCGCATTAATGGGATTTGTTACAAGAACACGAGACAGTACACCAACGACACATTTTATCTTGTAACATCGTTCTAACATGTTTGAAGGGGGTTGGGGTATAGTTTTGACCAAACTCCACCTAGTATATTGGAGTCAGAAATCTAGGGGTGGTTCGTGGGCTCTGGTTTCGTCTCGGGTAGGTTGGTGGTGAAGTTCACATGGTACCCTAGAACCAGGATGCCGCGTAATCCTTCCCGGCTTTGTGCTTGCCAGGCGAAGAACGCCCCCCCACCCACTCGCCTCCCTCCTAGCCTTCATTCAACCTGGTTGAGAGGGTTGTGTTGGGGGGGAATGCTTCAACCTCGTCCACCAAACTTCACCCGGCGCCCAGGGAACGTTTTAGAGAAACGTATTCCAGTACAAGTAGGCTTAGTTTGTTTGTAATCAAAGTTGGTTCCGTGCGCAGAGGTTTGGCGCAATGCTTACAGAAACTGGACGTCGGACCAGTTTTAACTGGTTTATATCCATGGCGTCTGAAACATTTGCGGGTCTGCCTGCGAGTGGGTGGAAACAGGCCAGACATCGGGAGCGTATTTCCATTTATCGATTTCCTTCACGATCTAGTAATTTACCTGGGTGTCTAGCAACTTTAGTCAACTCTCCTCCATTCAAGGTTCTGTGTCCGGTCGTTACGCTCGTGTACTCCCAATGGATTCCTCTTCCACTCGGTCCCTTCTCCCTCCCTCCATTCTTAGGGCTTCGTCCTCACCTCGCCATAAGACTTGTTCCTTTATTTTTTTTTTCCCTGAATTTTTGCTGGTAGTGCCTCCTTTCGTACCTACCAATTGTACGCTATAAACACCTCTTCATTTTTAGTCTGTTAACTACAACTTTTTAAGCGATGTGTACATCTTTGAGGCCTCGTATATTCATTCTTGATCTCGGTGCACAGGATTACGCTTGCTTGCTGCATCCTCTGTGCAGCGCGTCGTACACACCTCCTCCCCCCGTATCCTCTCCTCCCTTCATGAACTCGTCTTGGGACGCGTCGTCTGCTCACATGCTGGCAAGTAAAACGAAGCTTGGTGCAGTAGCTCATGTTCAGTTCGCTGAATTCATGGAATGATGAGTAGGGAATAATATGCACGTGGTGTACCTAATCACAGGCTTGGCGGTTGTTGACGCGTGAGGGAGGGGGAAACACATGAAGATAATTGATTAGATAAAGCCACCTTAGGAGTTTAACACGACTAACGATTCAGAATTGTATGAATTTAAAACCTGTTCGAGCAGAACAGGCTGGGAATCCGTGCAATAATCTAGGGCAGCACACCCTTGGTTCGTTAATTTATGTTCCAGCACGTTTGTCTGATAACAATGGCTGTCTGTTTTAATTTGGAGCAATGTGGATTTATGGCTGAACCATAGTTGAAATAGGAGTGTCCCATGCCATTGTGGTATGAAATAGTGGCGACAGGTTTGAAAGCAGGCGCAAATTATATAAATGTTCGAACAAAACACTATTTGCATGACTTGAACCATGCACACCAAGTGTGTAAGAATCTAGCGGATGGTTACAGCTTTAATATGCAGAATGCTGACTTGAATTTTATTGGTAATCATTGGAACAACGCTAGAGCAAAGCGTCGATGTGTCTATAAGGCCTACATTTGGTTGAACTCGCCCTTGAGTTTCAAGGCTAACCTCCATTTTGATATTGTATGAGAACTGGAGGGTAGTAAGGGTACAGGCATTGTGTTGGGGCAGCTCCAAGGGCACGAACGTCGACCATTGCAACACGACTGACGCAGTGCAGGACGTGGCAAGTCACGCATGGAAACTGGTGCTGCACGACCAGTGTCATGTGGGACGATTGTGTAATTGGCAGGCCTGCTCTAAGGCCCCAGCTCTTCGTTCAGCATGCTGTTCCTGGCGTGGGGTGGGGTTCAAGTTCATGACAGGTAACACGCAAGCATTTAGGTCGATTTTGATTTCTGGCCATGTGTGCTAAGTCATGGGTGCCTCCCAGGAGACTTTCCATACACGTCAATGTGTGTACGTGTGGCGAGAAACGGGTAAATTGTAGGAGAGAATATATGTGGTAGTTAAGAGAAAGGATGCGGGGTAGGTAGAACAGATCAGAGTTGCAGGTACTCTTACAAATGGAATGCACATCCCAGGTATGTAGGATCTATAGAAACTCTACTAGTCATGCAATGATTATGCACTAGCATTTCGGCCCCATCTGGTATGACGAGAGCAACTTCCACATGGCTTGTTGCAGACACGGCTAGATTATGTAATGAAGTAAGTCGACCTGGCCGGGGTGTGCAGTTCAGTATGAGAGCATGTCTAAATCATATCAACGTAATGACTGTGTACTTGTTTATGGTCAACACAGCCTCCCTTAAATTAGTGTTATCACGTATTTTTGCATGTGTTTCTACTTAGTAGATGCATTTGTGTAGGAGTCTTGGAAAATTCAAGTTCCACGTCACAATACAGTTATATGGGAGGCGACTGGTTAATGATTATAGGAGGGGGGGTGGACAAGTAATATTCAGCTTTAATTTCATTACTGTCGATACTATAGCATACACAGCGCGCCGTATCCCTCACACGCGGCCTCACACCTGCCCACGCACAAGGTTAGAATTGATTGGGGGGATGTGTAGACGCACTCCCGCTGCATTGTGTAGTGTGTACATCACCACAAACCACGCCATGTGTACGTGGCTCTTTTGATAAAGAGCCACCGGTTGAGACAACAAAACATTCAGAGTGGCAGCCCAAATTGATAGATTAGGGGTATATATATGATGGCCTTGAATGTGGCCGGGCAACGTCATGGGGGAAGATTTGTTTTTACATCAGGTGACTCGACATCAGCTGTGGCTGTCGGGTCGGTGGTAAGATTATCAGATAGAATGGCCGATAAATCAGGGCTGCATTGCGGACTAACATTAGTTTCCGCGCCTGGTTTTGGTAGGATCCAACGACTCAGGCGGTTCAATACAAGACAAGGGAATTTTCGTTTATCAAATTTAACCCGGGCGAACAACACATCAAGCATAACTTAATCATCATCAGGCACTTTTAATCACACATTCACAACATACCCATTTGCATAAATTCTTGCTGCATCCCAAATTGCACGTACCTAAAATCTCATGCACAAAATTAATTTGTACGCATTGCATCCGTTACAGACAGGAAGGCTATGGGACTTGTGGAGAGGCAACAGGAGTACCTCGTATTCTGTTGATAAATAAGTATTGTTTATACTAACCCTCTGTCTCTCTCCTTCCGCTGTCTTTTGGTACCCAAAGGGAGTGGGCGATTGTGAAGCTTGCGGGCCTTGTCTCTCTCCCAAGCTCCAACAACTGGTTTGCCCTTTACTATCCTCGTCATCACTACACAAGCACCAAATCTCCTTAACCCTCACATAGGGTAAACTGACCACATGGTCCTTTGACTTTTATTAGGCCAGATAGAAGATGAAACACAGTGGAGAACGTAATCCCTTGGCGGCGAAGACGCTTGGGTTACGTGCTCCAGCTAACCGGTGTGACTGACTACTGGTCGGGGCTACGACTCCGGCGCACAAACAGATGTACGAACGCACACGTCTCGCGCAGGACGCAGGTGCTGTGAAATTATTGAATTTATACCAGCATCCTAGAGTCGTATGAATGTAGATATTTAAATACATATATTTTGTTTGCTCTGTATGTTATAGTGATGCGACGTAATGTAAAAGTAATGTGGATTATGTTTAGTAAATAAATATAAAAGATCTTTGTTCTGTTGTTCGTTTTCGCGGGCAGTTTGATTATTGTGCTGTGCTAATTCCATTTCATCTAAACCGTGATGCGCTTCTAATTTTGAATGCATCCAGTCGTTGCTAAAATTGGTTTCTAGGTGACTGGTATGAAATGAGAAAGCTACGGAAGCCCCAATGCACATACATTGCCATGATAGTCCAATATGGCGGTATATGGAATGTCGACATTACATTGGTGCCGCTACCACTCAAGCGACGTTGCCGAGTGTTGGATGGAAGCCCCTTCTTGTCTTTGGATGTGCGTTGCTCCATCTTTTGTTTGACCAGACTTAATTTTTCCCTTCCGAGAGGATGTTGGGTAGTGCCTTCAAATAACTAGTGTGTATGATAAATATATATGGAGAAGGCAATATGAGGCAGGGTAGTCAAATTATTAATAGAATTGATATCCTTTTTTTTTATCATGAGAATCAGTTTCGTGTAGAAATAGGGTATTGACTGCATGTTATATGTAGGCAATATTTTAGTGACTTCAGTAAAACATACAAGAATCACGCAGCATTATTTTACCAGTGGAAACTAACCTCTCAAAAATAATGCTGGTCATTTTTAACCAGTACAATCCGCTTTACGTTTCTATCTTCATGTCGCTTCATGACCTCTATTCAGTATCGTCTCCGAGGTTAGAAGAGGATAGTTTGTATTCGGCGACGAGGTACATATTTGTTGATACATGGCTCATACAAACTAGTGTGAATTTTCATATCCAGGGGATGAACTGTTGATCGGGGGAAGATGTGATGCGTTTGTTATCAGAACTTGCCACGTGGCGATAACCAGTAAGGTTATCTATCGATTTAATAGATTAAATCGAAGGAGTATAGTAGATGCTTACTGAGGGTCGTTCTTTTGGTGGATTTCGTATAGATATTGGGGAAAGAATAAACGTTTTGAGGTCATCGCAGTAGATAATGGACGACCTTGTGATAAAGTTCTGTATTTACATTGGCAGAGCTGGTCATTTTTCAAATCTCCAAATATATATGTTTTGACATTAGCAAATTTGAGTGGTGAACTAAGATTTGTAAACCTATACGATTGTTAGACGTGCTGTTCAAATGTTCTTAGAGAAGTCCAGATTTCTGTAAGTGAGGCCATATTCTAGTTTTTCAAATGGAGGTTGGAGGTAGAATGTAGGAGAAAAAAATAGCCCAGTATGATAACTCTTAAGCCGACGTGATAAGATTTTCAGCTGATTTGTTTGACATGCGTCTTGGGTCTTCCATTACATGTAAGTTGGCATCATCGTCTCCGTGTTGGCTTTGCACAAGTACCTTTTGATTATGTGTTTATTTCGTGAATTCCTATTCTGTCGTGTAGATGTTTGTAGTCAAATTGCTTATCCGTTGTCAGGGTGGTATAGACGGAAGTAAATATCACGAGAATTTGACAATTTGGGACTTATTCACTACCAGAGGAAATAGTTGTTTCCACAGATAATGTGGCGTCGAGAGCAGCAACAACAGTTTTGTAATAAAGATGAATGTAGGAAGAGTTCGTATGTTCATTTCCACGTACACCTGTGTCATGGGGGAACAGTAGTTGTAGGATGAGATGTGTAACCCTCGCGTCTTTGATTTTAAAGTTTGGTTTTCGATTGAATCTTCTTGGTTTATATCTTAATGGACGATT
This sequence comes from Oratosquilla oratoria, assembly GCF_046742065.1. Taxonomy (NCBI): domain Eukaryota; kingdom Metazoa; phylum Arthropoda; class Malacostraca; order Stomatopoda; family Squillidae; genus Oratosquilla; species Oratosquilla oratoria. The sequence goes on from NC_134808.1 coordinate 27,940,167, forward strand.
CTTTTTCACTTGTTCTGGCCACCGCTAGGCAATTTTATTCACATCAATCATCCCACTTCGATTAAGAACTACGATTAAGAACTAATTCTTATGTACAATGAAGAGTATAACTATCCGTCTTTGTAGACAGAGAAGAGCGTGGTCGGGAGGTGTATACGGGTAAAGATTTCTACAGCCAAGCCTTCCCCCCTCCCCTCCCAAGCCCACCACAACCCCCCCCCTCGCCTCCCAAGCTCCCACCCAACCCCTTCAACCCCCGTTTAACCCCCCCTTCCCCAACCAACCGTCTCTCACGCCACCCTGGACAGTGGACCTGTGTCAGATGACGTCCATTGTTCTTCAGAACAGACGCACAGACGCCCCTTGCTCGCAGCTGAGTGGAATCTACAGGCGTTACCTTCGAAGAGATTGTACAATGCTTCGTTGTAGATTGGTGTCAGCTACGATACAGGGTGACCCTAAAGTAGTATTTATGAGTACTCACAAATGTGCTTACTGAGTGAGTTTTTTCTGGGGACGTCGTTGTATTTATGGTTATACGTATACATGCATAAATGTTTGTTTACATGTCTATAGATGTATGTTTTGATACTGTATATGCAAATACCTATATCCAAGGTGCACCAGAATGTACTCTGGTTACTTTTTGGGGGGCTCTGTGCAAAACGACACGTGGACAGCATAGGAAGCCTTGGATTTCGTTCGTTGCCCCCTAAGGTGGTTTCGTCAGACCCAAGGTCGTTACAAGAAAAAATAAATAAATAAATAAAAAATACAGGAAATGGACGCGTGGTGGCGACGTGATAGGACGATTAACGATGAATATCATAACCAAAATGTCAGCTCACGTGTGTAGGGTTTCAAGTTTAAACTTCGGTTAGCCCCGTTATAGATAGAAATAGGACCATTAATTTATATAATAAATGTGTGTTTATATATATATATATATATATGTATATATATATATATATATATATATATATATATATATATAACATATACACGTCCATGTATAGTATGTCTCATCTTAGATAATGAAGGGAAAGCAGTGTTTGCACGGTATAGTATAATTTTGTAAACCCACGATAACCTGAATGTAATGCTTACACACAAATGCATGCGTGGTGTGTTTACCCTGAGATAAAGAGAATCGTATGACGTTGGCTATAATAAGTGAAGAGTTATCACTTATCACTCTCTCAGTATGATTTCATGAAGGGAATGAAAAATTGTAGAAGTAACAGGCAGTAACCCTCCTCGTAAATTTGTATTGCAAACAGCTGCTGCGCAGTACACGTGATCTTGGAAGCGATGACCCAATACGTGGTTCGAATGCACAGCTATGCTAGGCGGGCTTCTGGCTTCGGTGCAGAGCCAACATTGGCCACCACGTGCCCGATAAAGGGGATATTTTTCCTTTAACCTGCCCACCCCTAGAAAATTTTCTGCCGTGAAATAATCGCGGCGAACTTTTTGTTTTCTTAACATAGGTAGAATGTCGTTTAAGCTGAAGGAAATTTATTGTCCTTTGGTGTATCAGATTCCTTCGCGAAAGCTGCTGCGGGCTGCTAATCTACTCCAACTGTCGGATGAAAAATATCCCATTGTGATAACGCCAGAATCGGGCGATCGTGAATGACCTCGTGGATAAAGTATATTCGTAGAAAGTTTGAAATCTTCAAATACGGTAGTTGTACGAAGTTGTACAAATTTTCAGGCTGTTGCATTACTATCGTCATCTTTGTCTTCGTCTTCTTTTTCTTGTAGTAGTACTTATCTTTTTTATTTTTTTATAGTGTAGATTGAAAATTTGTGTTTTGCGTATTAACAGCTAGAATTGGGTGGACATGATCATGCCCAATAAACTACATTTTATAACTATAATTGTAACTATAAATGTAACTAACATGTCCAACAAGCTTAGGTGAAGTAAGTTTGTTTATCGCGTACGTAAGAAATCGTGTCCACCCATTTCAAGGCTTCGTACCAAAATACCATTCTTAGCGGTACAACTAAGGCGTAGCTTCTGTTGATGTTTATTTTAAGCCGTGTATTGGACACTTTAGTTCAGCCACGCACATGCGCGTTTACACGCGTCCGCATTATGAGCATTTGGAAAAAGTTCGTTAATTTGAAACCATTCAGATTTGACGGTAGAGTGTATTTGTGTTTTCGAAGCAAGAACCTTTCCTCGTTAGTTCCTTCTCCGACTACCGAATCACTAATCTTCGACATCGCGGGCTTCTTCATTAAACTCTGGAGGATTTCTTGCATATTTCCGTTTGGAGTCCCTGGACCTACAAGACAGACCCTTCTTGGAGGTCCAGGTATAGGACCCCCCCCCCCTCTCCCCCCATATAATGATAATAGTAATAATAATGGATGTAAACAGTAGACCAGATTGATGGCAATTTGTCGCCCCCTCAAATAAATAAATAAATAGATAAAGGAATATATAAGTATAAGCACTAGACCTATGTGATGACTGTTCGGGGTAGGGCATTGAATTCTTTTGAATTGACGAAGAGTACTAAGCAATTTATATATGTAGCAAGGTATATATATATATATATATATATATATATATATATATATATATATATATATATATATATATATATATAATATATATAGTGTGTGTGCGTGTGCGTGCGTGCTTGCTTGCGGCATTATGAAGTGACTTGAAGATAAGATAAGAGCACGAGAAATCATCACCAGACCTACTTCTCAAAGCATTGCCAGTGATGAGGAATTTAGTCCAAGAGATGAAAATAATAATTCCTTCTCTCCCTCTCCTTATCCTTCGTTCATATTCGGTTTGAGGTGTTTCGCCTTTGTAGCAAGACACCTCTGTGAGCGATGTTCTATTCACTTCCTAAAATGCCGAAGCGTTTCGTTTTTGTTTTGTTTACATCGTCTATACACGATTTTGTCCAATCACTTCATTCGTCATCCTTTCTCCTTTCACATTTTGTGGAGTTCCTTATTATCGCCAGTGTTTACGCCTTCGAATTAAACAAAAAACACTGCAACTTTGGTCTGTTTGGCCTGCGGGCAGGGCGGGGCAGGTACTCGGTACTCGGTACTACACTCCCAGCCTGCCCACATGCCCTTCTCATCGCCCGCCCCGCGCCAGAGAAACAGACGCGTCCGCCATGCTAGCTACTTTGGGCATGCCGTTCAGACGCGACGGCATGCACTGTCCCTGTCGAAAGTCTAGTATCTCTTGGTAGTTTTCATGGTGCATATTGAGCTTATGAGTACGAGATATTGTGGTAAAATTCTAGTATTGCGCCAACATTATAAAGGAGCATGCAGACAGGAGACCTTTTAGTCCATAACTAGGTCGGAAGCGAAAAAAATATAATAACGATAGATAGAAAATATAATATAGATAATCAATAAATGTGTAAAGATAAATGATAAGCAGGTAAATAGTAAGGCATTACAGCATCTTGCTTAGGTATTTAAACGAATCTTAGCTTCGAACTGAACTACATTGCACTGCCTCTGCAGGAAGTTTATTCCATTCATTAACTACATGGTTGAGGTGTTTCTACCCACTTCCAAATTAAATCTATTTCCTGACAGTTTGAGACCATTATTTCTTGTCGGATTCTCATTTTTGTTAACGAATTTCCAAATAACTTGTAATCGTACTTACTGTTATATTTACCTATGCAAACCTTGCATTTACTTGTGTTAAATTTTATTAGCCACTTTTCAGACTATTGCTGTAGTTCATCTAAATCTTCTTGAATATCTAATTGGTTTAAGTGATCATTTGCCATTCCGCACAGTTTTGTATCACCAGCAAATTTGGAGACAATAGATTTCAGTCCGCGGTCTATATCATTTATATACTATGAATAGAAGTGGTCCAAGAACGGAACCCTGAGGAACTCCACTCGTAAAAAGTTTCATGTAGAAATTTTGCCATTTAGAACAACTTTGTTCTACCAGTTACTAGTCCAACTTAATAAGCCACCAATTATTCCGTGTGAAGCTAATTTAGTAAGTGATCTTTCATGGTGGACGGTATTAAAAACTTTGCAGAGTCTCGATATATCAAATCTATATTGTTTCTTTTGTCATAATTCGAGATGACTGTGTTGTAGAATTCGAGTAAGTCACGCAAGATCGTTTCCGTCTGAATCCATGCTGGCTGGCTATCATTTATCAAACAGTTACTTTCGATAGCGTCTCGGATGATAGTTTCCATAATTTTTCCTACGATTGAAGTCAAGCTTATAGGCCTGTAGTTATTTGGTTTCTTTTTGTCACATGGTATTTAACATGCAACTTCGTTGTCCAATAGCTCCGAATTTAATATAATTTTATCTAACTTAACGTAGTGTAATAATTACATAGAAGAAATAGATTTTTCAAATAAAAAATGTTTTTCTGTGATACTGGAATAGAACATATATGGTTGTACAAGAAACTGCCCCTTGAAACTGCGTAAATAGTGCAAAGATGGTTTACCGGTAATAATTAAATGTTGACTTTGTAGACCGTTGGTGATTTTTTTTTTTTTTTTTTTGAACAATAAGATGACTATAAAAACAACGTCAATGTTGAAGAGTGGAAACCAGTGTGGCTCAAAGCTCAACTAAGGATGTACAGTTTGAAGAATTTATCCCCCCCCCTCTCTCTCTCTCTCTCTCTCTCTCTCTCTCTCTCTCTCTCTCTCTCTCTCTCTCTCTCTCTCTCATAATGGTTCGAAATGTCTCCTGCTTGGATCCTCAGCTATTAAACCATTGTCGTTACCGTCATTAGTACCAACACAACATAGTAACATTACTTAGCAGCAACACAACACGTTACCATTACTTAGCACCAACACAACTTTACCCCAGGTTCAACGCCACATACATAATGAACTCGACCCAACCTAACCCAACCTTATGTGGACTCGAGATCAAACCTCACACGGGACCTTGAAAGCTTTATTAACACTGGTGAATGTTACTGGCCCGCTTGAGCAAGGGAATGGTTCGTATGTGTGTTTCACCATGGTCACGGATCATGTAAGTTAGGTGTGTATGCGTATGTGTGTAAGGGCATAGGTATATACACGGGCTCTGAGGAAAACATCCGGGGGATAATAGCTATTGGTCACAAGTCCAGCACGTGGTCCAAACACACACACACACACACACACACACACACACACACACACACAAGAGAAAAACAAACTTGTAGCCCCTGAACACCGTGGCACTGAGGTGGCCCTCATGTCGCTGTGATGGCACTCCCCGCCTCCTCCCCCGTCCCACTGGAGCCCTTGTTATCCCAGTTGCCACTCGTGATGCGCTAGAGCCACCTGGCTCACGCTCTCAAGTGCCCTTCCCCTGGGGGAGGGCGGGGGGACGAGTGGAGGCCTTACACGTAATGTGATGTGACGAGGTTCTCTGGAAATGCGTCGTTTTGACCCTTTTTATGATAAGGGTTTTCCTCGGCTGAATAAAATCGCTTGGTAGCGTCCAGCGTAAATGTAGAGTTGAATATACTGTACACGCCCAAGGAGGAGAGTGGAACTGTACGTGTTGAGTAAATTATTCTGTAGTTAGCCAGAATAAAGTGAAACCATAGATGGTGGTTCGAGTCCGCTGGGGAGGTCGGCGCGTGACGCCAGTAAAGGACTTGCGGTCTTCAATTCATGAATGCCAATAAAGGCTATCATGCCTAGTCACCTTACCTTGCAGTATGAGTGATGTACACACACACACACACACACACACACACACACATATATAATATAATATAATATAATATAAAGTTACAATAAGGGCATAATGGTTGCATTGTCTGCACCGATGAATTGTCAGTGTCGTCACAATAGAGGTATATTAAAATATATAGACATATAATAATTGAACGCCATGGACTTGTTTAGCGTGATGAATTGATGTCATTGATTGATCAGTCAACCTCGGCGCTGCGATTATCATGTATTAGTATTTCGTCCGTAATAACCAGCGTTTCCATCCCTTGGCGTCGCACCAGAGTCGTAGAGCTGACCAGGGAGAAGGGAAGCAGAACGGAACGATAATTAATAAAAATTAAATGTGATCAGAGTTATTATTTTCTTTTCTGTATGTATTTATCTATTTTTATATTATGTATTTTTATTATTGTATATATTCATTGGAATTTAGTCTGGAATCGTATGTACTATCAGGTAATATGGCACTTGATAGTATTAAAAAATGCAACAAAATAAAACAAATACGAAACTTTGAACTAATAGAAATGGAAACGGAATGGTTGAAACGAAAGATAAGCTGGGGCGTCTGGGATCGAACTGCGTAGGTCTGAGAGCAAGAGGGGACCGATCCGCCCCCTTGTGTTCCTCATAACGAGGACATTGCTCCCGCAGGCGGGGGAGTACTTCGTTCCCACCACTAACCTCCCCCCCCCTCCCCCGGCGGCGCCTCTTGTTGGAGAGAATGGACCAAGCTCTGGCGTTCGTTGTTGTTGTTGTTATTTACCTTCAACCTCGTAATCTTCATTTTACTCTCTATCCTTCATTTTCCTCGTCATCCTCCTTCTCTTCGCACTCCTCTTCGCCCACTTCATCGTCCTCCTCCTCGCCCTCCTCCTATTCCTTCAGTTCCACTTCCGCGTTGTTGTTGTTCTTTGAGCTCAATCGTCCTTAGACGAAGAAGTGGAGCAGCAGCAGCAGCAGCGGTGCGTAATCTGCTAAACTACAGCCTTAGTAATGCGATTTATCTTTCTCTTCCTCTCTCTTCCACTCTTTTCTCACTCTTTCCTTTCTCTCTCTTTTCTCTCTTGTCTCCTCCCTTCTTCCTTTTCTTTCTCTTTTCTCTCTTGTCTCCTCCCTTCTTCCTTCTCTTTCTCTTCTCTCTTTTCTCTTTCTCCCCCTCTCTCCCTTAACCCAAGCTATTGACTGCATGAAACAATAATATGATTGGAAATTGATGTCCATTCAAGGAAGAATGCTGATCGCATTTCCCTTTTACCCTTCCTCCTCCTCCTCCTCCTCCTCCTCCTCCTTTGCCTTCCTTGAAACTCCTTCACTTCGAGGTTTTCTCCTCGGTGCGATATTGACCCCGAGGGAGGAAGGGCTCCTGATTGGCAATGAAATACAATAGTCTCTCTAAACTCTCCCTCCCTCCTTCCCCCCTCTCTCTCTCTCTCTCTCTCTCTCTCTCTCTCTCTCTCTCTCTCTCTCTCTCTCTCTCTCCCTCTATCTATCTATCTCTCTCCCTCACACATTCAATTGCTCTCTCATTCACACACTTCCTTCTTTCCTCTACCTTTTCCTTTCTCTTTCCCTCTTCTCTTTCTATGCCCACACACTCACCCCCTTCTTCCGATTTTCCTCTCTCTCTCTCTCTCTCTCTCTCTCTCTCTCTATGAATCATCCCGTGCAATCAATCTATCCATATCGAGTCCGGAGAAGACTATTTCTTCGTTGTCAGTCCTTACCAGGGAGATGAACTAAACAGCCAATTATCAGCCAGAATAGAAACAAGAACGTCACCCGGTATGGAAGAGGAGAAGTTAATCGTCACAGAACATCCCTTTCGCTGCCAGAGTTGGGGGAGGTGTGTGTGTGTGTGTGTGTGTGTGTGTGTGCCACAGATGTGAACGTGATCACCTGGCGCCAGCTAACTAGAGGAAAAGGAAGTGCCAAACGCCATGGAAGGGCTGCGATGCGATGCCATGTCGTGCAGGCCCTTCCATCAGCGTGCGTGCCTTCCTTGTTTCTTGAATATGTTTATTCCTTATGCTCCTTCTCTCTCTCTCTCTCTCTCTCTCTCTCTCTCTCTCTCTCTCTCTCTCTCTCTCTCCCCCTCTCCCCCCTTTGGCTATAGATTGCTTCTCGTAGTTTGATATCTAAATTTCCAAAAATTGTAAAAAAAATTTTTTATTTATTTTTATATTTTATTATATATACTCTCTCGCTCTCGGAGTCGGAGCAAATATAGATCAAAAGGTTATGATCCGTTAACAATGTCCCGCAGGTGTTAGCATCCCCTCTCCCTCCCCCTTCCTCCCTCACCTTTCCCCTTCCCTCCTCTCTCCCCTTCTCCCCCTCACCACTTTCTCTTCCCTCTCCTCTCCCCTTCCCCCCTTTCACCCCCTCTCCCCTTCCTCCCTTCACCTCTTTCTCTTCCCATCCCTCTCACCCTCTCCCACTCATCCCCACCTTATCTCAGTCTTTTTCTTCCTCCCCCCATGTTCTCGTCCATTTATATTCACCTCTTTGTTGCCTAGCCTTACGATCCTTTGCAGTCTCCTTCATTCTTATGTGCTTATGTAACGGAAGTTGTGACCCAAACGTAGCAACAAATGAATAATAGTGATGTAAATAAGTAACTGTTTAGCTGAAGAAAGCTACAGAAAGACCTGAAAGATAATGATGATCTTTGATGTGTGCGCCCTGTGAAGGCAACTTTATTCAGATGTATTCATATTTATTCGGGGATTTTGTTTAAATTTATTCGGGGAGCCTTCTCGGAAGCCAAAGGATTTATTCAGGAAACCTTCTCGGAAGCCAAAGGGTTATGTACCTACCATTTGTTATGGGACGTGTGTTTGCATGTGTAAATACACACACGAACGCGAGCGAGCGCACACACACACAATTATATATATATATATATATATATATATATATATGTATGTATATCTATATATATATATATATATATATATATATATATATATATGTTGTCGCCAGGATATTCTCTCTCATGTGAAGCGTTCTTCCCCAACAACCCTAAAGGTAATCCCATATTAACCTGTCACTCGTTAGTTGTTCAGTCTTCCTCCTCCTCCTCTTCCTCCTCTTCCTCCCTTTCCTCCTCTTTCTCCCCATCCTCCTCCATTATCCCTCCATTTGCCGCAACTTAGCAACTGCTCCAACTTTCTCTCCGACCCAATTTCCCTCACTATGTGTGCCGCTTTCTCCTTCGTCCTCTCCTCCGTCAGTACCCTCTCCCTTTCTTCGGTAGTCTCTCTCACTCTCTCTCTCTCTCACACACACACACATTCACTCACTCACTCACTCACTCACTCACTCTGCCTCTCTATTACAAGAGGGATAAAGGAAAGTGTATCTATGCATTTCTTCCCTGCAACCCCCCCCCCCTCCATTGATTTCAGCACCCACAGGGAGGACCGTTTATGTTTGTCTCTATTTTTTACCTCCCACTTCCCCCCCCTCTCTCTCTCTCTCTCTCTCTCTCTCTCTCTCTCCCTCCCTCTCCCTCTCTCCCTCCCTCACCTCCCAACTCTCTCATCCCCTCCCACCCCCTTCACCTTCCCTACCCTCCCTCATTCCCTCCTCTAGGTTCTCCTCGACCTCCTGAAGGAGTATCCCAAGTTGGCCCTCGAAAGCGTCTTCAAGTTTCCCCGAGACTGCGACATTGGTGTACGGGCCGTATTCAAGAAAATTTCGGGACCCAAAGACCAAACATGCTTAGCAACCGACTGTGATACATATTTCCCCAGGGCGTAAAGACTCGTCGTCTGTATCGTGTGCCTTTTTCATGTCTTGGAAATCTGTGTGTAAAAATACGACGTAATATAATACGACGAAGTGTGTGCCTCGGAAGGGTTGGTAGTTGGGGCTACAATTGGTACCCCTGATTATAATGAAGGTAACTCTCGTTTAGTTCCTCTAATTAGGGATTATAACCAGTGAGTCTTTAGTTTACTTGTTTTACATACATATACCAAGGCTTTTTCCCCCTTACAAGGGGGGTAGCCAAAAAGAAAAAGGCATAAAATCATTCCCACCCATTCCATCCCTGAAAACACTCCACACCCCTCCACTTGTGCCCTGGTTTCGTTCAGAACCACGCACAAATGCACTGGTTGAACGAAATCGCCTGGCACTAACCAAAAGAAAACCTGAAAGTGGGTCATATCCTTCGGAGGATCGAGGTGAGTTGCAGCACGGCTTGACCTGCATGTGGCACGTTCCCCTCATGTTGACCCCGCTTATAGGGTCATCTTCACAAGAGACACTATGGAGAAGGCGAAGCCCACAGGATTCATGGCTGTGGCAAGTTGATGGAACCCGTGATTTTTTTTTATTTTTTTTTTTTTTAGTGGGATGGGTGGGTGTCTGTATGGGAGCTTGCTTGGAGAAAGCGTGGGGACTGGCCAAGGCGCGTGCGTGAAGGACCGCGCTCCCTGGCGTATTAACCCCTCAATCGATGATGACCCTTCATCCACGAGGAGCTAAGATGAGAGGGGGGAAAGGGTGGTGGAAAGGGAGTGGGAATGAGTCTGTCTTTGACTTGACCTACTCCGTTATAAGGAGGAAGAAGCCCTTGGTACATGGATAGAATTAATAGATATCTGAAGGAAGATATGCATACCCGAAATATTAGTTATATGTATATATATGTGTGTGTGTGTGTGAAGGTTTAATGTAGTACATTTGTAAAACAAGACCCTCTGTCGGAGAATGAGATAAGATGGACAGAAAATATGTATATTTCGACCACCAACTGTGGTCTTCTTCAGCAGAATGATACATAGTGTGGAGTATGAGATTGTATATAACTAAGAGTGGTACATTTGAGAACAGGGAAAAGGGGGGACTGCTTATATGTCCTTGATGGTATGCCAACCTTCGCCCCGACTTAATCAAGGACATATAACCTGAGTCCCACCCCCTTATCCCTGTCCCCAAATCTACCCCTCTTAGCTATATATATTCTCATACTCCACCCTATGTATCATTCTGTTAGAGGACCACAGATAGTGGTCGGAATATACAGATTTTATGTCCATCTTATCTCATTCTCCGACAGTGGGTCAATAAGTCGTATGTGTATATATATATATAATATATATATATATATATATATATATATATATATATATATATATATATATATATAATACATACACACACACATATATACATGAAATTCCCTCGTGTTCTTTCCTTCTGTACCCTTCTTCATATATGTCAATGTGGAGCACTTGTTTCTCAGTAAATAAATAAAAAGGCTTTTATAACTGGACGAGTGACATTAAAATCAAAAGTGTTTTGTCACCGGAAGCGTCCCCTCGTGATAAGTGGAGTTCCCCAGGGTAAGGAGCAAGTCATTGGGGGAAAACAAGTTAGGTAATTTTTATACTGCTCGCTCTCACTCTCACTCTCTCTCTCTCTCTCTCTCTCTAGCAAAATGTTGATCTGTATCTTGTTTAGCTAATAGATGAGATAGTACATCTAGATACAACCAAAGCTTTGAGGTGCCTATGAGGTTCATTGAAAAACAAATAGAACCTTTTAGTGGTGAAAGTCTCTGTAAGAACAAAGTTTCGATCCTTCTGTATATGACACGTGTGTTTGTGTGTGAAAGTAGAAGCCATACAACGCAGCCCACCTGACATGTGAGAGGCTTAACGAGAGAAAGGAAACTTCTGGACCTGTGCAAATAAGAGAGGAGGAGAGTGGAGGTGGGTAGCCAAGATAAAAACGTTAATTGATTCATTAAACGTTTCATGACACATTATATATTTACCGAGATAGCAAAGGTAATAATGATATATCTCTTTGAAAAGATAATATGTAACTAATAGGAGTATGATTTATCTAGGGAATACTGCCATCTCGAGTGATAAGGTAGACGATTTGATGTACCGAGGAGAGAACCAGAAATATGAATACTTAGAAGAAGAAGAAAATAATAGTAAGCGTAGAATCGACTCTCGGCCGGCTTCGACTTATCGAAGTAAAACAAAGAACGTAATCGAAGATGTGTGTAATTCCACCTCCCATTGTTCCTCCCCTCCTCTCTCTCTCTCTCTCTCTCTCTCTCTCTCTCTCTCTCTCTCTCTCTCTCTCTCTCTCTCTCTCTCTCTCTCTCTCTCTCACACTTCTTCTTCCACCTCCTCCTCCTCCACCGGTACCGTAACACTTACGTCACCGGACTTTGTGAGATCGTCTTCGATAGCGTTGATCGGGAAACCGCAGGGAACCAGCTTGGGAGGCAGATCGAGGACTGACAGGTGACACATGGGCTCTCGATCTCGTCGTCGTCGTCGTCGTCTCGCACGAAGAACGCTCGTCTCAGCTCTGGTTGTGATTAGAGACCAAACGCATACAACCGTAATGGAATAATGATAATAATTATTATATCAAACGGTGATGGAATAATAATTATTATTGTTGTTATTAATTGTTTACCAAATATACGCTGAGGTTATACCCAGGAGTTATGCCCAGAAATTTTAGTCTCCCTCGGTATGTGAAGTACGCATTCGCTCACACACACACACACACACACACACACACACACACACACACACACACACACACAAAGTGGGAACCATACATGAATCTGAAACTAGATGGGATATATTGGAGAGTAAGAGACAGGACCCCACGAGTGTCGTTCCTTTCCCTGTATACTAGATTTAGGTGAATACAAACACGTGTACGTACGCTGGAAAGCTTCTTGTGTGCATATATACATGCATACGTACTCCTTATCGCGTCTGATTTCCATCATCGTCGCGCACGGAAGCCGCGATCCGGAGCTTGTTGGTGACATTTCCCGTTCTTCCTGAACCTTGGCATTTCGAGACGCGGCCTCCGCCTCTGCGTCAGTGGTCACGCCGCGCCCTTAAAGAAGCTGAGACTACAAACAGGCCATTGGTCAACAGCCACGTCTTGTTTGTCGCCCCGGAAGAGACTAGATTCCATCAATACCCTCCCCTACTTAACCCCCCCCCACCCCACACACACACACACTACTGTGAGTCGGACAAGTCCCCCCCCCTTATACCCCCCTAAAGGGGGGGGAAGGGGAGTGAGCTCGTGGTTCTTGATCACCTTCGATCCCCGTGGATAGTATCCTGCACTGCCGCAGCTGTCAGTACCGGGAGACGCACAGTTATTAGAGTCATGGTACTGGAAAGATCAACCTGCATTGGGTTTTTTGTTTATTTGTGTGTTTATTCATTTATTTTTTGTCTTTTTATATATTTTTTGCACGTGGGTATCGTTACTTCCTATGTGCGCTCAGTATCTCTCTCTCTCTCTCACACACACACACACACACACACACACACACACACACACACACACACACACACACACACACACACACACTTAAATTACTGGGTGCATGTGTGAAAGCCCTTCGCTTGTACGTGTCCGTGTCCGTGTGTATGGTCTTTGTGTCGTGTTTACTTTGAGACACGATGACGGAAATGCGGGTTGGGGTGGACTATGGGGTGCCTCGCGTTCACAACTCCATTTAATTATTTTATTTAATTCTAGTGTATCATATTGTGGAAAGGTTCAATGAGATATGCGAGGACAGTCTTGGATACAGTCTGAAACTCTGTCTACATAGGCAGTGTTGACACAAAGGAGTTGGCGAGTCCCGCGGTGAACAATATTCTCTGTTGTGTCTGCAGACACTGAGCGCGGGGCACATACCTTCCCCGTCACTGTTCACACTCTTGTCCGGTATCAGTCCCCACCCTCTGATAAGGTCGCCCGCATGGGGGGTTGGCATTGAGGAAGCGGTCATTGGGTAGATGTTGCAACAAATGGTTTCTTAATCACCCTATCTCTCTTCCTCTCTCACTCCCCCCCCCCCTCTCTATCTCTTTCTCTCGAGGATTAGAGTCACGGGAGGTGACTTGCGGTCTTATTTTTAGTCGAGTTTGAACTGGGTTAGGCTGGAATCATGTGCCTTTTGGTGACCCCTTCGATGTCTGGAGGGATGGTACCGTCATGGAGGTGAATGAAATAGTCCGGTATGCAGAAGGAAAGCGTCTTGATTCGAGCAACCTAACCGCTCTGTTCGATACAAGAAGTGATTCATATGACAAAGTATTACAATCTTGTTCGTGTGATTAAACGTAATTCTTCAAATGTTGAAATGCATTTTAACGTTCATAGACATATATCACTGCGACCATATATATATATATATATATATATATATATATATATATATATATATATATATATGTGTGTGTGTGCGCGCGCGCGCGTGTATGTATGTATGCATGTAATATATAATGGTATTTCCACCATTATAAATGGGGTGACAGAGTCAAAGGCTGGATCCTGGCCACAATTTAATAGAGATGCTTAGTCTGAAGCAGGAATGGGGTAGTGAAGGACGTAAGGAGTTAACTGTAGACAACAACAAGAAGAACAACATAGTCAAGGACAACTTGGTAGCGAAGGAAGCGTCGATGGCTGCCCACCAACACTTGGGCTTTAGTTGTCCGGCAAACAACGTACCTTGTATATTATATGTATATATATATATATATATATATATATATATATATATATATATATGTGTGTGTGTGTGTGTGCGTGTGTGTGTGTGTGTGTGTGTGAAAGGAGGAAGCAGTTTTTCGTTGATATGTGTATTAAAACTACTGCGTTATTGTAGTTATTCAACTTCGTTTTTCGCATTCTCAATTTTTCAAAAGAATTATTTTCCCTGAATACGATGAGCAATGTGCCCTTATATTTGTGTGTGTATGAATATATATGTGTATATTATATATATATATATATTATATATATATATATATATATATATATATAAGTGAAAGGGATGAACAGGGTATTCTCGTATGCAAATACAATTGAACGCGACAGCTTCCTGACAATTTATTACTTTAAAAAGTTACCAATCGTCAGAGTACTGTCGTATTTAATTCTACAGCACGCACACACATTGGTCACTTCGTACACAATGTCACAAACAACTTCCCAAGTGCCCGTGATGTGCATAGCATGTTTGTAGTTTGTTTCTGCGAGTAGGTATTCTGTAGTGTGTGGACCTAGAATGGTCAGTTATTAATAATGTATTGGCTGTGCACTATAATAATGATAATTATACGATTGGTTTGTTGAGTTAACAGTAATACACTGTGACAATACAATTTGTGCTAATACTAGGACTCCATTAGTGCCATTCCTACGACGCAAGATTAGACAGAAGCGCTGGTTAATTGTAACATACCATCCCTACAACCTCAGTGCACATTGTATATATTTGTGTCGAGGTTCGTATCACCCGAATAAAATATTCTGTCGTTAGCCAGAATAAAGGTCTGAAAGACAAGGTCTCGATGTTGCATTTAAAACCCCCAAGAAGAAAAGTATCCCTATACGGCCAATGTTATTGCGCAATATTCCGTATTGTGCAATACTGTTGACGGTGTAGGGATGGTACTGCAGAGGTACATTGTTAGACTTGTACATTTGATGCCTTCAGTGTATTGTGTCATTCTTCAATGCCATCCCTGCACCATCAGTGATATTGTACATCACGAAATATTGTGCAATAATATTGATGGTGTGGGGGCCGCTTAAGCTGAATAAGATCGCCTGACGACATTTTAAGACTTGCGGTCGCAGTTATTGTGGGTGTAGGTAGGCCTAGTTCTTTCTACTGGAACTTTCCATTATACGGAACGAAAAGTTTGCGAAATGTAGAACATTCCCAATACCAGAAACATATTGTGTTGTATCACCAGAAGGTGTTTTGTGCCTTAGCGAATTAGATTTCGAATTTTGGATGTTCCAGAGACAATATATGGTCGATGTAAGAATTTCTACAAAGCATCGTTGGTCTGTCTTGATGCGAGATGGGATTGTAGTGATATTAGTGGTAACATAGAAGAGGGTTGCAATGCTCAAGCCTCCAAGATTTGTACAATCCACCTCATCCCCTGACGTTCCCTTGAGCTGCCGTCAGGTGATATTATTAATTTCCGTGTGTTAGGGGGCAGGGTGAAAGTATGGTTGGGATTGTTAAACAAAACAGGGATGTTGTGTGTGGACACAAAGTGTGGAAATGTAGTATTGCAAGTGTCCACCAGTATTAATATAATTTTAGTATACACCTAAAGAAAGTGGCTGCTATTGCTAGTCTTTAAGATTAAAGTAAGTATTAACTAAAAAATAGACCAGTCAATAGAAATAAACAGACACGTTTATGTAAGAATGACGAAATATTATGACAGTTTTCGTTGTCTGCGTGGGCAGATGGCGAAGTGACATGCCAACAATGTCGAGTGGCTTGTGTCGTCTTTTCTCTGTCGATTTGTATTTATTGTTCACTCGAAGTGACGAAGGAGTCATTTGAACATCCGGTAAGATTCCTGGATTTATTTCCTGTTAATCACAGAAGACAGAGAAGGCGAAACTTGTCGTAGTTTTGGGAAACTAAGGAGTAGGTGTTGTTGCTAGGTTGGCTGAGGTGGAACCTGAGGTTGGCTTGCTCCACCGAGCCCAATCAGTGGAGCCAACCGTTACCCCGTTTTCTTTCATTAGTTGCATAATTTTTAATTTATTTACACGGGTATTTGAGTTACGTTTACACTGTGGGGTTTCAATTAGTTTCTGGTTGTAGGAGGAGGGAATGCGACCCAAGGGTTGCAAGTTTTAAGAACATAATAATGGAGGAGACTGCAAGAGACCATAAGGCCTACACTAGGTAGTTCTATTGCCATTACCACAAATCATCACCATCCATAAAGTTATCTAACCTTCTCTTAAACAACCGATAGTTTGAGCACTGACTACATGGTTGCCAAGTCTCCATTCGTTAACCACTGTTGGTAAACCAGTTCTTACCTATTTCCCCTCGGGTATATAAAAAGTGGATTGTACAGCAGTATCACTGACCGACAAATGTTATGGTTATGCAGTTTCTATTATTTTTCCTCTCTCTCTCTCTCTCTCTCTCTCTCTCTCTCTCTCTCTCTCTCTCTCTCTCAAGACTTCACTGCATAGGAAGTCGTGAAGCCATCCTTGATGACTGGAGTGGTGACGATGGGTGATTGAATGGGAGAGGGTGATGGATAGGGGGAAAGGATTGGGGAGCGGGGGGGGTGACAAAAGGTAACGTAACATCTGGGGTTTCGAAAGTAGGCTTGTTACGACGGCGCTATTGTGTAAGGGACCTGCGGGGGGAGGAGGAGGAGGAGGAGAGCATCCATGGACTTGAGCCAGGTCCCCCCCCCCCCGCATCCTTCTCCATCCTCTCCTTACCCCTCTCCACGCTCACAAACACCCGCAGATCCACGTGATTGTTATGCCTAACGTCGAAGTACGCACACACACACACACACACACGGGGTACAACTTACGTGATATATATATCGAATTGCACACATGCCACTTTACGCTTGCCTTGTAGGTGATATAACCGTAGTGTGTGTGCGTGCGTGTGTGAACGTGTCTGTACGTATACATTTTCTTAGATATGGTGGGTGTGGTTTTGTCATTTGGGCGTACACTCAGTGACGTAGGTGTGCATGTCCTCGGTGCTTGAGGGCTGAAAGGAGAGCGAATGTAAAGGTGTCTGAGAGTGAGCGAGTGAGAGAGAGTGCAGTTGCTGGTGGCAGAATGAAAGGGGCATTGTGCATCGTTGTGTTGGAGAGTCGAAAGATTGGTTGATGCCTTTGTTGAAGATCTTGGTCTTCCTCTATATGGTCTTGGTCATCCATTCGCCCTTTTCGTCGTCATTTTTATTTGGCCCCTTTTTCGTACAATTTTTGAAGTACAGTCTAGTTCTTTTCTTTCGGCATTTCGTTACAGTTTTGGCAAAAGTTCAGTCGATCTTCGAGCATCTAGTATAGTCTTGACAGAAGCTTAGTTCCTCCATCATTTCATACAATCTTTACAAAAGTTCAGTCATCCTTCTAGCATTTCTTACAGTCTTTACAAAAATTCAGTCGGTCTTTCAGCATTTCATACAGTCTTGACAAAAGCTTGATCGTTCTTCTAGTAGTTCGTACAATCTTGACAAAAGATTAAGTTGTTCTTTTAGCATTTCGTAGTCTTGACAAAAACTTGTCGGTCTTCTAGCATTTTGTACAGAGTGGGGAAAAGCTTAGTCGTTCTATTAGCATGTACAGTCAGAACAAAAGTTAGGTCGTCCTTTCAGCATTTCATACAGTGTAGACAAAAGCTCCGTGGTCCATCTAACATTTAATCCTTTCAGGAGGAGTTTGAGATGAATAAAATCGCTTGTGGTCAGAATAGTATATTCAGAGGTTGCAGCAGCACTTTGGAGGCCAAACACTTTGAGTATAGATGTTCTCGCTTGAATAAAAAGCTTCCAGTAGTGAAGGTACTTCTTGGAAAATAAATTTAATCAAGACTATATATATATATGCTAATAAGAACACGGGCACGTGTGTTCACTCATGCAAAGTAGACCACTTGGAAAAAACTAATGAAGCAGAGAGCTTTCGTATATTACATCTTCAGTACTTTTTGCACTGAAGGTGTAATATACGAAAGCGCTCTGCTTCGTTAGTTTCTTTTTCCAAATGGTCTACTTTGTGTGTATATATATATATATATATATATATATATATATATATATATATATATATATATATACGTGAAGATTTGGAATCTGGGATCCATATCGGAAAAATGTAAACACCAGACTCAATTGAAGGGTTTAATTTGCCCGACGTTTCGATTCCCGTCCAGGAATCGTCTTCAGGGGGTATAATGGGTACAAGTTTGTGAATTCAGATATAAATCGTGAGAGCGTGAACCATTCCTAGGTTTACCACTTTGACGATTTATATTTTAGTTTACAATTTTGTACCCATTATACCCCCAGAAGACGATTTCTGGACGGGCATCGAAACGTCGGTGAAATAAACCCTTCCAATGAGTCTAGTGTTTACAATTTTCCAATATATATATATATATATATATATATATATATATATATATATATATATATATATACATATAAAAATATATATATATATATATATATATATATAATATAAAATCGGGTAGCGCGGCAGGACGTGTGATTATACAGTACACAGGCAGGCAAGCGGACACCGACAAGGTTGTCCGTCAAGATTGTGCTTTCGTTGCTGTTTGTTGAGGACAGCGATGAACGGAGTTTCGGTTTGTGTCTGAAGCCGGGTCGTATCTCTTAGATTTGTGCTTACGTAAGTGGCAGTTGCCGAAAAGTCCATGGAAATAAACACCAAATGTGAAGACGGAGTCTTCATTAATGTATGACGTCTCGCTTATGTTTCATCAAGCATATCGAGTACTTGAAGAAGCTGTAACAACCGGAACGTCATACTAATAAAAGCTCCGACCTCATATGGCGTTTATGCTTCGTGCTCATGTCCATGGGTATGGTAATGTACGCGTGCGTGCACGCTCACACACGCCATAGGCGTTAGCAGTCAGCCTGGCAACTCCTAGGACCTCCCTCCTCCTCTTCCTCCTCCTCTTCCTCCTCCTCCTCCTCCTCCTCCTCCTCCTCCTCCTCCTCCTCCTCCTCCTCCTCTTCCTCCTCCTCCTCTTCCTCCTCCTCTTCCTCTGCAATGCGCGCCACCAGGATACCTCCTCCACGCCCCTTACAATCATGCAATCCATCCAGCCGTCTTCCTACTCCTTCCTCTCTCCCCCACTCTCTCTCTCTCTCTCTCTCTCTCTCTCTCTCTCTCTCCCTCCCTCCCTCCCTCCCTCCCTCTCTCCCTCCCTCCCTCTCTCTCCCTCTCGTGCCATTTGCCTGTGGCCATTGTTGAGAGGCCCACATGCCTCTCGTATTCCATTTGTGAGTGCGTGGAATGGGTTTGGGAGGTGGCCGAAACGAAGCCTTTTTTAGAAGGGTCCTGACCTCTTTTTGGAAAATGACCTGGTCCCCCCCCCCTTCCCCCCATCGTTGGGTGCCTCATAGGGGTGGGATGTGCCGCACCAGGCAGAGGGGGGGGAGGAGAGAATGCCGCCAGAATAAGATCGCCTAGCGGCATGTAGAGGAAAAGTAAAATTACCTTATGGTATGTAAGGGGTTTGCTTGAGGTAGTGTGTATTACGTCACTGATATCCAATGTGTCTGTCCTAGGGAGGGTGGAAGGAGCATATCGCCCCCGAAGAGCTAGATGGAATTTAGGAGGACATGTAGAAGCTGATGGATGGGTGTCCTTCATGAGTGAGGATTGCATGAAATAGGTTATAACCCTCTTTGCTACTCTGGGGTGCCACAAAAGTGAATAGAATAGCCTGGCGACAGGTAGGCAAGGAGGGAAAGTACCACCAGGTATGTAAGGGGTTAGAGGCGTTATGTTGACTCTATTTTCTCTCTCCATTACTTTTACTTTTCTGCATTCCTTTTAAGTACATAATGATATGAATTGACCATTGAATTACATGTAGGAACATTTTTCAATATATATATATATGTGCTAATAAGAACACGGGTACGTGTGTTCACTTATGCAAAGTAGACCACTTGGAAAAAGAAACTAACGAAGCAGAGCGCTTTCGTATATTACATCTTCAGTGCAAGATGTAATATACGAAAAGCGCTCTGTAATATATATGAAAGTGCTCTACTTCGTTAGTTTCTTTTTCCAAGTGGTCTACTTTGCATATATATGACTGCCATACTTGAATTACATGTGGGTACTCCCTTAGATAGATGTGTAAATCAGATATAATGATCACTGTTGCCACGAGTTTGGCTGAAATCCTACAGCAGTTGGCAGTGGTCCTCAGTACTCCCCATAGATCTCTCCGGGGAATGGTGGACTGTTGTCTTTTGTTTTGAAAAGGTGGAAGAAATGCAGTACAGTCAAATCCAATAGAGGTCTTGGGGCCCCAGTCTGAAGACATGGGTGAGAGCCCCCTGAGGGCTGCACCTTCAGATGAAGGGGCATGTGCATATTCAATTTTTATTTATTTATTTATTTATTTATTTATTTATTTATTTATTATTTTTTTTTGTGTGTGTGTGTGCATGTGTGTATTGATTTATGTGAAGTACCTGATTGTAACTTTCTTTACAGTGCAGTGACTTTGTATCTGCTGGAGCAAAGGAGATGATGACACCATCAGATGTGATTGCTTCAGCAGACATCACCTTCTCCTGTGTTTCGGACCCACAAGTGGCCAAAAATGTAAGTAGAATAAGGGTGTAATGCCCTCAGGTGTTGAGTCAAGAAAAAAGGTGTGAATGGTACACTACCATGTCTGTATTAAATTATTAGAAATATAATTAAGCCTCCAGTGTTGATGGGTTATTTATTGACAGTTCTTTGAGAACGAGTTGGTATACTGAGTATAAAGAACAAATGCAAAAAAGGAAAGAAAACTATAGATGTATAGTTTAAGAATGATAAATGCAAAGAAGGGCCAAAATTGGATGGAGGAATACAGGGAAAGAAGGAATGAGAGAGAAGACGGAGTATGAGAAGGAATCTGAAATAACAAAGAATGATAGAGGAGTACTTCATTACAAGTGAGGGAAGATATTTGCTGTTTACCCAAAGGCCACAGGTCTTCCTCAGGAGAGACCAGGGGCAATGGATTGATAGATAGATTGGAGGAAGGGAAGATACATACATATAGGCCTTTTCCCCCGTACAAGGGAGGTAGCCAAAGTCAAAGGCATAAATCCACTCCCACCCATTTCATCCCCACATACTCCACTCCCATTCATCTCTCCCTCTTTTCTTGGGTCATCCCTGCATCTCACCCACTGCCCTGTGTCACAAGCAATGCAGCAAGTTACAGCACATCCACAACAAGGCCACTTCGTTTAATGGTTGCCTCTTCCCCCATCTTTGTCCCCACATGCAGAAAAAGAGAAGACTGGGAGAAATCCCTTCAGGCTGCATAAAAATGTCATTCACACAGGGAAGACATATGTTATAATTGTTGCACACTGAAGATGATCAAGGTGATACACTTGGTCCCATCAGGTTCTTTTGTTAGGATTAAGTCCAGCCATACTGGTATATCTTCACCTCTGTATCTTGTACATTCTTTCACCCATTGGGTATGTATGATGTGACAATACCTCTGAATTTCAGGTTGTGTTTGGCAACTGTGGTGTTCTTCAAGAGATGACTCCTGACAAGGGTTATGTTGAGATGACAGGAATTGATTCAGAAACATCACAAGACATTGCTGAAGTGAGTTTGGGCATAATTTTTTTCTGTTGCAATATAATATACTGTTGTATTTTGTGCATACATCAAATTTCATAATACACTAGACCCTCCATTAAACAGACCCTGATGCAATGGATCTTTGATTTAGCGGACAAAAATCCCATCCATTATAAAACCGGACAATTGCCCAATCATCCGTTGCTGCCTACAGTCTGGGCCACCAAGACCAGGCCTGTTGTGTGTGTTAAAACTAATCAATAATACAGTATTACCATATTATTTTCAGGCATAATAAAAGAAGCCAGTAAATGTATAGCATATCAAATTGCCAACAATGGTCATTTGTCCTTTATTTACTGATGCGGTCCATTCTGTTTACATTTTGCAGGAATGGACCAGTCCTTGCATGCATTTGTCTTTTATATGGAGGGTCAAGTGTTTATGAATTTAGTCAGTGGATGATCAGGTTGATAGTATTTGCCTTTGATATCTAATGGAGAAAATTTATGAATAGGCTATCAATGGTCGTGGAGGACGCTACCTGGAGGCACAGGTTCAAGGAAGTAAGGTTCAAGCAGAAGAGGGGACACTTGTCATTTTGGCAGCAGGGGATCGCACGCTCTTTGACGACTGTCAGTCCTGCTTTCAGGCAATGGGCAAGAATTCCTTCTATTTGGGTAGGTTGTTTGATACAAGTTGTAATTTTCCATCCCAAAAATCACTTATCAGAATATGTGTGTGTGTGCATATATATATACCTAGTTGTATTATACGGGAAGGGAGCTATGCTCGTGGTGACCCGTCTTTGTATCTTTCAGCATCAAGTTTTTTCTTTAAATCTTGAATAGTGTTTGCACGCATTGTTTCCTTATCTGATTTATTCCAGGTATCCACCACTCTATGTGGGAATTTGATTTATTTATTTATTTATTATTTTTTCTTTTATTTTAGGAGATGTGGGTCTTTGTAAGTGCATATGGGCCTGGCAGTGAGAAGAGTGTGGAAGAAAGGGAGGCCTTTTGGATAGATCTAAATGAGTGCATAGAGGATTGGAAGAAATGGCAATGTAATAGTACTGGGAGACCTTAATGCTAGGGTAGGAAATGGTCCAATCGATGGAGTGGTTGGGAAATGTGGAGTTCCAGGAAAGAATCGTAGTGGAGAGTTGATGGTGAAAATGTGTCTAGAAAGAGAGTTGATGTTAGCAAATACAGTGTTTCAGAAGAAAGTCAAGCATAAGTACACATGGGAGAGGGTGGTGGAGGGAAGGGTGGTAGATAGAGCACTAATGGATTATGTAGTGGTAAATAGGATTATAATAGGAAGAGTTAAGGATGTACATGTGCTAAGGGGAGAGGGTGGGGGAATATCAGATCATTTTTTGGTGGAAGGTAAGCTGAGAGTGGAGGATAGATGGAGAAAGAGGAAAGGGACGAAAGGTAGGGAGATTCTTCGAGTGAACTCTGAATGAAAAGGAAAAGGAGAAGGAGTACGGAAAGAAGCTGAAGGAGGAGTGGGAGGGAGTAAAGGATAGAGTAGAGCTGGGTGTGGAGGAGGAATGGGGATGGTTTAAGGAGGGAGCCATAGTGTGTGCAAGGATGGTGTGTGGAACAAGAAGGACAGGGGGAAATGGAAGGAAGGGTAGTGAATGGTGGGATGAGGAAACAAAGAAGGTTGTAGAAGAGAAGAAGCGAGCATTCACAGATTGGTTACAAAATAGGACGAGGGAGTCATATGAGAGGTACAAAGAAAAGAAAAGAGAAGTAAAGCAAAAGGTAAAGGTTGCAAAGAGGAGAGCAGATGTGAAATGGTGTAAGAGTATGACAGAAAATTTTGAAAGTAATAAAAAGATGTTTTGGAAAGAAATTAAGAGAGGAAGAGGAGGCGAATCAAGTAGAGAAGAAAAGGTAAAAGGTGCAGATGGAGAGATGATAATGGAAGAGAAGGCAGTAAGGGGAAGATGGGCAGAATATTTTAGGGAGTTGCTAAATGTGAAGGAGGATAGGGAAGGAAAGATAGTTGCAGTGGGAAATGCGAAGAAAATGAGAGTGATGTGTGAGGAGAATGGAGGAGAAATAAGGAAGGATGAAGTGAAGGCAGTTGTTAAGATGGTGAAAGCAGGTAAGGCACCTGGTCTGGATGGATGCCATGCAGAATGTCTGAAAAAGGGAGGTACAGTAATGGTGGACTGGTTGGTGAGGTTATTTAATGTTTGCTGGAGAGAGGGTAGAGTGCCAGAGGACTGGAGGAGTACCTGTATAGTTCCTCTTTACAAGGGAAAAGGGGACAAGTGTGAATGTAGTAGTTTCAGAGGGATTAGCATGTTAAGTGTAGTTGGGAAGGCTTATGGGAGGATCTTGATTGAGAGGATTAGGAGAGGAACAGAAGGAGTAATTGGTGAGGAACAGTGTGGATTTAGGACAGGTAGAAGTGTAGATCAGATCTTTGTGGTAAGACAGATATGTGAGAAAGCTATAGGAAAGGGGAAGGATGTTTTTTGGGCTTTTATGGATCTGGAAAAAGCTTATGATAGGGTAGACAGAAAGGTACTGTGGGAGGTTATGCAGATATATGGGATAGGAGGAAAGCTTCTGTGAGCTGTCAAGAGTTTTTATGAGAGTAGTAGAGCTTGTGTTAGGATTGGAAATGGAGAGAGTGAGTGGTTCAAGGTAAAGGTGGGACTTCATCAAGGATGCATTATGTCGCCCTGGCTGTTCAACTTATACATGGATTGGGTGGTGCGAGAGGTAAATGCAAGGGTAGTGGGCAAGGGATTGGAGATGGTTAAAGAAAATGGAGAAAAGTGGGAGGTGAGCCAGCTGTTGTTTGTGGCAGGATTGGAGGAGGGTCTGAGGAAGTTGGTGGCAGAGTTTGGGAGAGTATGTGATAGAAGAAAGCTAAAGATAAATGTGGGTAAAAGTAAGGTGATGAGATGTACAAGGGGTGAAAGTGGCAGTAGACTGAAGTGAGCATTAAGGGAGATTGACTGGAGGAAGTGGATAGTTTTAGATACTTGGGTGCAAATGTGGCAGGAAAAGGTGGAGTGAAGGTGGAGGTAGAATGTAGATTGAGAGAAGCGAGTAAATGCCTTGGTGGATTAAAGAGTGTAAGGAGGAATAGACATTTGGGAATGGATGCTAAGAGGAGACTGTATGAAGGAGTGATTGTGCCAACAGCACTGTATGGGGCAGAAACATGGAACATAAGAGAAGAAGAAAGAAGGAGTTTGAATGGGGGTTACTAGGCTAGATATAGTGAGAAATGAGGAGGTGAGGAGAAACACGGGGTGGAAAGGGAGCTGGGAGATAGGGTTGATGAAAGAATATTAGGATGGTTTGGACACATGGAAAGAATGAGTGAAGAAAGACTAGTAAAAGAGGTAGGCAGATGTGGAAGGAGTGAACATGAGGGGACGTCCTAGGATGAGGTGGATGGATGGGATGAAGGGGGCTTTGGGGTAGAGGGGAATGTCTGTTGAGGAGGGACGGGAGAGGACAGAAGACAGGGGTGAATGGAGAATGGTTGTATATGGATGATGTGATTGCATGAGGTGGAATGGGCGGGGGGATGGGGGTGAGGTAGGATGTGTGAGCAAAATTTGATGCAGCCCGTAGGGATTTCTCCCCATCTCCTTTTATGCAATGGGGGGACGGAGAGGGTGGGGTCGCCGATTTAATGAAGCGGCCTTGCTGTGGATGTGCTGTGTCTTGCGACACTGCTTCTGACCCAGGGCAGTGGACAAGGTGCAGGGATGACCCGTCATCCAGGAGGTGCTAAGATGGGAGGGAGGGTGGAGGGGTGTGGAGTGTATTCAGGGATGGAATGGGTGGGAATGATTTTATGCCTTTTCCTTTTTGGCTACCTCCCTTGTAAGGGGGAAAAAGCCTTGGTATATGTATGTATGTACGTAGCTGTAAAATAGGTTATTCCTTGCATTTTTCAATTATATCTCTTTCATAGTTTCTCTTTTCATAAAGGGGCAATTACCTAAAATGAAAAGAAAAGGCATAAGGGGTGCTGGCGGGCCTCGGGCCAGCACCCTAAGGTTTGGGTCTTTTAATGTGCGTGGATGTGGTACAGATGAGAGTAAAAGGGAAGAGATAGGTAGTATGTTTGTGAGAAGAAAGTTGGATGTGTTGGCTTTGAGTGAAACTAAGTTGAAAGGGAAGGGTGAGTGTATGTTTGGGAGTGTAAGTGGGAGGTTATCAGGAGTGAAGAGAGGGAGAGGGAGGGAAGGGGTGGCTATTCTAGTAAGTGAGGAGATAGGTAAAGGGGTAGTGGAGTGGAAGGAGGTTTCCTCAAGGATAATGTGGATGAAGGTGAAACTGGGAAAGGAGATGTGGGTCTTTGTAAGTGCATATGGGCCGGGCAGTGAGAAGAGTATAGAAGAAAGGGAGGCCTTTTGGATAGATTTAAATGAGTGCATAGAGGGTTTAGGAAGAAATGTCAATGTAATAGTACTGGGAGACCTTAATGCTAGAGTGGGAAATGGTCCAATCGATGGAGTGGTTGGGAAGTGTGGAGTTCCAGGAAAGAATCGTAGTGGAGAGTTGATGGTGGAAATGTGTCTAGAAAGAGAGCTGATGATAGCAAATACAGTGTTTCGGAAGAAAGTCAAGCATAAGTACACATGGGAGAGGGTGGTGGAGGGAAGGGTGGTAGATAGAGCACTAATGGATTATGTAGTGGTAAATAGGATTATGATAGGAAGAGTTAAGGATGTACATGTGCTAAGGGGAGAGGGTGGGGGAATATCAGATCATTTTTTGGTGGAAGGTAAGTTGAGAGTGGAGGATAGATGGAGAAGGAGGAAAGGGACAAAAGGTAGGGAGGTTCTTAGAGTGAACTCCTTGAATGAAAAGGAAAAGGAGAAGGAGTACGAAAAGAAGCTGAAGGAGGAGTGGGAGGGAGTTAAGGATAGAGCAGAGATGGGTGTGGAGGAGGAATGGGGATGGTTCAAGGAGGGAGTCTTAAAGTGTGCAAGGATGGTGTGTGGAACAAGAAGGACAGGAGGAAATAGAAGAAAGGGTAGTGAATGGTGGGATGAGGAAACAAAGAAGGTTGTAGAAGAGAAGAAGCGAGCATTCACAGATTGGTTACAAAAGAGGACAGGGGAGTCATATGAGACGTACAAAGAAAAGAAAAGAGAAGTAAAGCAAAAGGTAAAGGAGGCAAAGAGGAGAGCAGATGTGAAATGGGGTAGGAGTATGACAGAAAATTTTGAAAGTAATAAAAAGATGTTTTGGAAAGAAATTAAGAGAGGAAGAGGAGGTGAATCAAGTAGGGAAGAAAAGGTAAAAGGTACAGATGGAGAGTTGATAATGGAAGAGATGGCAGTGAGGGGAAGATGGGCAGAATATTTTAGGGAGTTGCTGAATGTGAAGGAGGATAGGGAGGGAAAGATAGCTGCAGTGGGAAATACGAAGAAAATGAGAGTGATGAGTGAGGAGAATGGAGGAGAAATAAGGAAGGATGAGGTGAAGGCAGTTGTAAAGATGATGAAAGCAGGTAAGGCACCTGGTCTGGATGGATGTCATGCAGAATGTCTGAAAAAGGGAGGTTCAGTGATGGTGGACTGGTTGGTGAGATTATTTAATGTTTGCTGGAGAGAGGGTAGAGTACCGGAGGACTGGAGTAGTGCCTGTATAGTTCCTCTTTACAAGGGAAAAGGGGACAAGTGTGAATGTAGTAATTTCAGAGGGATTAGCCTGTTGAGTGTAGTAGGGAAGGCTTATGGGAGAATCTTAATTGAGAGGATTAGGAGAGGAACAGAAGGAGTAATTGGTGAGGAACAGTGTGGATTTAGGACGGGTAGAGGTTGTGTAGATCAGATCTTTGTGGTAAGACAGATATGTGAGAAAGCTATAGGAAAGGGGAAGGATGTTTTTTGGGCTTTTATGGATCTGGAAAAGGCTTATGATAGGGTAGACAGAAAGGCACTGTGGGAGGTTATGCAGATTTATGGGATAGGAGGAAAGCTTTTGGGAGCTGTCAAGAGTTTTTATGTGAGTAGTAGAGCATGTGTTAGGATTGGAAATGGAGAGAGTGAGTGGTTTGAAGTAAAGGTGGGACTTCGTCAAGGATGTGTTATGTCGCCCTGGCTGTTCAACTTATACATGGATGGGGTGGTGCGAGAGGTGAATGCTAGGGTAGTGAGTCAGGGATTGGAGATGGTTAAAGAAAATGGAGAAAAGTGGGAGGTGAGCCAGCTGTTGTTTGCAGACGACACTGCGCTTGTGGCAGGGTCAGAGGAGGGATTGAGGAAGCTGGTGGCAGAGTTTGGGAGAGTATGTGATAGAAGAAAGCTAAAGATAAATGTGGGTAAAAGTAAGGTGATGAGATGTACAAGGGGTGAAAGTGGCAGTAGACTGGAAGTGAACATTAAGGGAGAGCGACTGGAGGAAGCGGATAGTTTTAGATACTTGGGTGCAAGTGTAGCAGGAAAAGGTGGAGTGAAGGTGGAGGTAGAATGTAGATTGAGAGAAGCGAGTAAATGCCTTGGTGGTTTAAAGAGTGTAATGAGAAATAGACATTTGGGAATGGATGCGAAGAGGAGACTGTATGAAGGAGTGATTGTGCCAACAGCATTGTATGGGGCAGAAACGTGGAACATAAGAGAAGAAGAGAGAAGGAGTTTGAATGTGTTTGAGATGAGGTGTCTGAGAAGTATGGTGGGGGTTACTAGGCTAGATAGAGTGAGAAATGAGGAGGTGAGGAGGAGAGCAGGGGTGAAAAAGGATTTGGGAGATAGGGTTGATGAAAGAATATTAGGATGGTTTGGACACATGGAAAGAATGAGTGAAGAAAGACTAGTAAAAGAGGTATGGAAGGCAGATGTGGAGGGAGTGAACATGAGGGGACGTCCTAGGATGAGGTGGATGGATGGGGTGAAGGGGGCTTTGGGGAAGAGGGGAATGTCTGTTGAGGAAGGAAGGGAGAGGACGGAAGACAGAGGTGAGTGGAGAATGGTTGTATATGGATGATGTTGTGACTGCATGAGGAGGAATGGGCGGGGGGTGGGGGGTGGGGTAGTATGTGTGAGTAAATTTTGACGCAGCCTGAAGGGATTTCTCCCCGTCCTCTCCTTATATGCAAAGGGGGACGGAGAGGGGGGGTCGCCGATTAAATGAAGCGGCTTTGCTGTGGATGTACTGTGTCTTGCGACACTGCTTCTGACCCAGGGCGGTGGGCAGGGTGCAGGGATGACCCGTCATCCAGGAGGTGCTCAGATGAGAGGAAGGGTGGGAGGGGTGTGGAGTGTATTGAGGGATGAAATGGGTGGGAGTGTTTTTATGCCTTTCCCTTTTTGGCTACCTCCCTTGGAAGGGGGAAAAAGCCTTGGTATATGTATGTATGTATGTGTATTTACTAATTTTTTTTTATCTTTTTTTTCCATCTTTTCCAAGCTGTTCAATCTTTACATGGATGGGGTGGTGCAAGAGGTGAATGCAAGGGGTTGAAGATGATTAAAGAAAATGGAGAAAAGTGGGAGGTGAGCCAGCTGTTGTTTGCTGACGACACTGCGCTTGTAGCAGGATCAGAGTAGGGATTGAGGAAGTTAGTGACAGAGGTTGAGAAGGTGTGTGAAAGAAGGAAGCTGAAGATAAATGTGGGCAAAAGTAAGGTGATGAGATGTACAAGGGGAGAGAGTGACAGTAAGCTGGAAGTGAGCATCAAGGGTGAGAAACTGGAGGAAGTGGATAGTTTCAGATACTTGGGTGTGAATGTGACAGGAAAGGGGGGAGTGGGGGGTGGAGGTAGAATGTAGATTGAGAGAAGCAAGTAAATGCCTTGGTGGATTAAAAAGTGTAATGAGAAATAGACATCTGGGAATGGATGCGAAGAGGAGGTTATATGAAGGAGTGATTGTGCTAACAGCAATGTACAGGGCAGAAACATGGAACATGAGAGAGGAAGAAAGAAGTAGTTTGAAATGAAATGTCTGAGAAGTATGATAGGGGTTACTAGGCTAGATAGAGTGAGAAATGAAGAGGAGAGCTGGGAGATAGGGTTGATGAAAGAGTATTAGGATGGTTTGGACACATGGAAAGAATGAGTGACGAAAGATTAGTAAAAGAACTGTGGAAGGCGGAGGTGGAAGGAGTGAATATGAGGGGGCATCCTAGGATGAGATGGATGGATGGGGGAAAGAGCCTTTACAAAAGAGAGGAATGTCTGTAGAGGAAGGACGGGAGAGGACAGAAGATAGGGGTGAATGGAGAAGGGTTGTGTATAGATGAGGGGGAGTGGGTGGGGGATGGGGGGTGAGGAAGTATGTATGAGAAAAAAAAATTGATGCAGCCTGAAGGGATTTCTCCCCGTCTTCTCCTTTCCTGCATGAGGGGACCGGGGGTGGTGGGGTCGCCGAATATATGAAGCGGCCTTGCTGTGGATGTGCTGTGTCTTGCGACACTGCTTCTGACCCAGGGCAGTGGACAGGATGCAGGGATGACCCATCATCCAGGAGGTGCCAAGATAGGAAGGAGGGTGGAGGGGAGTGGAATATATGGGAAATGAAATGGGTGGGAGTGATTTCTAGGCCTTTTTATTTTTGGCTACCCCCCTTGTAAGGGGGAAAAGCCTTTGGTATATGTATGTATGTCTCTTTTATCCTTAGCTTCACTACTCTTTGTTGTGGTACATTTGTTCACTCCCTCATTATAAATTTCTTTTAGTATATTCCATTTATCTTCCATCTTTGTTTCTTCATTTAGGAAGTTATCCTAGTTTGCATTTTGAAAGGATTTTTTGAGTTTCTCAAAATTCCTTTTCTATGTTTCTCATTTCTTCTTAAGTCCACTTGCTCTTTTAGTTCGAATTCTATTAGTACATGGTCACTCTTCCCTATTGGAATTTTGTAATCAATTCTGTTCACAATTTCAGGTTCAGATATAAGTATTAGATCTAGTCTCAATGGTTCCTCATTGTTTCTGTAGCTGGTATTTTCCTTTATCCACGTAGTCGTTGTGTATTCAATGGTCATATCAAGTAGTATGTTTCCCCTAAGGTCTTCTCCACCCTTCACAGTCATTTCTTCCCAACATATTTCTTTTGAGTTAAAATCACCCATACATACATACATATACCAAGGCTTTTTCCCCCTTTCAAGGGAGGTAGCCAAAAAGGGAAAGGCATAAAATCACTCCCACCCATTTCATCCCTAAATACACTCCACATCCCTCCCACCCTCCCTCTCATCTGAGCACCTCCTGGATGACGGGTCATCCCTGCACCTTGCCCACCACCCTGAATTACTATATTTCCTCTTTCAGTATATTTGTTAGTTCATATTTTGTATCTTCCAACATTTTAGAATGATCTCTTTCTGTCCAGGACTGTGTTTTGGGGAGCACATACACTACTACAAATTTTCTACTTTTCCTGTAACTGCTTTCAACTTTTATCATAATTGATTCTACATTGTTTTTTTCCTTCTGTTCTCTTCGGTTATCTGGAGCTGTTTCACAATAAGATTCCATAAATAGAAATAGGACCTGTTATGTAGACGTGTTCATTGACTCAGGCACCCTTATTAAAAGGGAGATAAGGCCATAAATACATACACAGGGGTCTCACAATTCGATAGGGTTAGGGTGTTTTTTGAGTAATAGAAACACGATTTTTCAAAACACAGATCACTTTCATCTTAGCAGACAAACTGACTGCTAAGATAGAAGTGATTCACATTTCAAAGCCTCAAAAACTGCCCTAACTTTGTCGAATTGTGAGACCCCAGGGTGTTGTCACATTCAAAATTTAGACAATGGAGAGGGTGAGTCACCAATACAGTGAAGTGGCCTTGCTGTAGATGTACCATATCTTGGTGCATTGCTTCAGACCCAGGGCAGGATACAAGGATGACCCATCATCCACAAGGAGCTAAGATGAGAGGGAAGAGAGGGTGGTGGATGGGAGTGGTTACATGACTTTTGACTTAGCTACCTTCCTAATAAGGAGGAAAAGCCTTTGGTATACAGATAGAATTTATATACTGTAGGCATTCAATGGTTTATGTGACCTATTATTGAGAAAGGCAAAGGTATCTTGTACTCGTTAATTTGTAAATTGGTCTTGCTACATTGCTTCTGACCCAGGGCAGTGGGTAAGATGCAGAGATGACCAATCATCCAGGAGGAGCCAAGAAAAGAGGGATGTGTGTGTGTGTATTCACTTGGTCTTTGGATCACGTGTTGGACTCGTGATCAACAGCTATTTCCCTCCTGGAAGAGAGCTCAGAGCTCGTAGGTCCGATCTATGGGTAATGCTATGACCTTGCACACACACACACACCCAACTCCCCGCCCACGAGAGTCAGAGTAACGACCCGAAGCGCAGTGGTACCGAAATAATTTCGGCCCTGGGCAGGATTCGAACCAGGAACTCCAGGCCACTATCGTGGCAGTTCAGTGCTCTACCAACTGCGCCACCAAGTGTGTGTGTGTGTGCATGTGTATTTACTGAGTTATCTCTTGGCATCAAGTTTTTTCTTAAAATCTTAATAGTGTTTGCACACACTGTTTCTTTGTCCAATTTGTTCCAAGTATCTATCACTGTGTGGGATTTTTTTTTTTTTTTTTTTTTTTTTTTTTTTACATTTTAAAAATAACAACACTGTTAAAAACAGGTTGATTAAAAATTCACCTGCTTGTAATAAAGCTGTGTTTATAGTATCCCTTGCAAAAATTGTAACTTTAATTATATTGGACAAACAGGCAAGGAGTTAAAATTGAGAATAAACCAACATAAATATAACATCAAAACAGGGCAAGTTTCAAGTGGATTGTTTTTACATTTAAGGGATAATCATTGCATTGATTGGGATAACACAAAGAAAATTGTCGTAAGTAAGGACATTAAGGAGAGGAATATTGTAGAATCATATTATATAAAAGCTTCATTTGAGAACATGAATATGAGTATGGGAATGTATAGATTAGATAACTTTAACATACAAAATTGTTGACAGTAGCTGGCTCAAATGTCCGGCAGTGCTGAAAGAGTGAGGTCACAATGGACCTGTCCTAATTCCCCCCTAGTGTGCTTCTTTTTTATATATATATATATTGTCACTGTTTCCTTATTCTGTACCTTTGCAAAGGTCTTAAATAGATGAAAAAGTTTGGTCACCTTTCATTTTATTTTACAAGTGGTTTTATTACACATTTTGTGAATCGTGTTTTTGTGATTTATTTGCATATGTATGTATATATATATATATATATATATATGTATATATGTGTGTGACTGGCCACAAATTATTTGGTTTAATATGTATGTATCATTGGACTTAATATTTTGCAGGTGAGGTGGGCAATGCAAGCAAGATGAACTTGGTACTGCAGGTGATGGCTGGTGTTACCTTGGCAGGCCTAGCAGAGGGCATGGCACTAGCTGACAGAGCAGGTCTTCAACAGAAGGATGTGATGGAGATTATGGAGCTCACCTCCTTGGCTTGCCCACTCATGATCGAGAAAGGCAAAGGTAATTTTTATCCCCATTTTGTGTGCATGTGTGTGTGTTTTCCCACATGCACATGTGCATATACACCCTTCATTGGTCCCCACTCATGATCAAGGAAGGTAAAGGTATTTCATACTCATGAATTTGTAAACTAGTCATTTTTGCTCCCATTTTGTATTTACCTAGCTGTATTATACAGGAAGGGTAGATATGCTTGTAGTGACCATCTGTATCTCTCAGCAGCTAGGTTGTTCTTAAATTCTTGTATGGTTTTTGCACACTATTATTTTGTCCAGTTTGTTCTAGACATCCACCACCTTGTGTGGAAAAGTGTTTTCTTCTTCTATATCTCTTCTATAACTATCCTTTTTGAGTTTTTCATGTCCTCTTGTTTTTCTTTTATCCCAGTTTAATAAGTCTTTTCTGTGAAGGATCTCCATGCTTTTCATGATTCTGTAAATGGCCAATAGATCTCTTTCTCTTCTTTTTTCCAGTGTTGGTAGTTCCAGTTTAGACAATCTTTGTATGTCAATTTTGAAAGTGTTGGGGCCATCTTTGTCATTACTCATTGGATTCTTTCTAATTTCTTTATACTCATTTTTGTGCTTGGTGCATGTGTGTGTATATGTTTTCATATGCACATGTGCATGTACATCCTTCTTTGGTGCCTGTTCATGATTGAGAAAGGCAAAGGTATCTTATGCTCATTAATTTGTAAACCGGTCATTTTCACCCCCATTTTGTATGTATATGTGTACCTGTGTTTCCTCACATGTATGCATGTTCACCCTTCATTAGTGCCTTCTCATAATTTAGAAAGGCAAAGGTATTTCATCATTCATACATAATAGACCAAAGGCTTTTTCCCCCCTTACAAGGGAGGTAGCCATAAAATTCACTCCCACCCATTCCATCCCCACATACTCCTCCCATTCACCCCCATCCCTCCCTCTTATCTTGGCTCCTCCTGGATGACTGGTCATCCCTGCATCTCACCCATTGCCCTGGGTCAGAAGCAGTGTCACAAGACACAGCACATCCACAACAAGATACATACATACATACATATACCAAGGCTTTTCCCCCTTCCAAGGGAGGTAGCCAAAAAGGGAAAGGCATAAAAACACTCCCACCCATTTCATCCCTACATACACTCCACACCCCTCCCACCCTCCCTCTCATCTGAGCACCTCCTGGATGACGGGTCATCCCCGCACCCTGCCCACCGCCCTGGGTCAGAAGCAGTGTCGCAAGACACAGCAAGGCCGCTTCATCCAATCGGCGACCCCCCCTCTCCGTCCCTTGTTGCTGTCCTGTACTATTTCTCTGAGTATTCTCTTTCTGTGATGGAGGAATTCCCTGTGGTGGAGGAAAAGAATACTGCCACCAAGTATCCCACTTGGATCGTAAGAGGCGAGAAGAAAGGGACGGGGAGAGGGACTAGGCATCCTTCTCCCTGTAGCCCCACGGGGCACATATCCTAAAAAGAAAAGTGAAGGCACAACAAGGTAACTTCATTTAATTGATCCCCCCCCCCCCCAACCATCCCCTCATGCAGAAAAAGTGAAGTTGGGAAGAAATCCTTTCGAGCTGTGTCAAGTTATTTTTCATACATACTCCCTCACCCACCCACCCACTTTTACTCATGCATTACAGCCTCAGGTATATCATACTCATGAATTTATAAACTCATAATTTTTGCCCCTGTTTTGTGTGTTTTACCACATATGTATGAGAAATAGACATTTGGGAATGGATGCCAAGAGGAGATTGTATTAAGCAGTGATTGTGCAGACAGCACTGTACGGGGTAGAAACATGGAACATAAGAGAGGAGAAGTTTGAATGTGTTTGAGATGAAGTGCTGAGAAGTATGATTTACAGAGTTTTGGGATGGTTTGGACATGTGGAAAGAATGAGTGCGGAAAGATTATAAAAAGAGGTGTGGAAGGTAGAGGTAGAAGGAGTGAACATGAGGAGGCGACCAAGGATGAGATGGATGGTGTAAAAGGGGCATTGGGGAAGAGGGGAATGTCTGTTGAGGAAGGACAGGAGAAGACAGAAGATAGGGGTGAATGGAGAATGGTTGTGTATGGATGATGCTGTGATGCATGGAAGGTGGGGGATGGGGGGGTGAGGGAGTATGTGTGAAAAAATAATTTTATGCAGCCCAAAGGGATTTCTCCCCATCTTTTCTTTTTCTGCATGAGGGGACAGAGAAGGGGGCATTGCTGATTTAATTAATCAACCTTGCTGTGGATGTGCTGTGTCTTGTGAAACTGCTTCTGACCCAGGGCAGTGGGCAATATGCAGGGATGACCTGTCATCCAGGAAGAGCCAGGATAAGAGGGAGGGACAGGGGTGAATGGGAGTTGAGTATGTGGGGATGGAATGGGTGGGAGCAGATTTTATGATTTTGTTTTTTTGGCTTCTTCCCTTGTAAGCGGGAAAAAGCATGTGCACCTTTTACTGGTGTAAGAAATTCATGTCATTACCTTGGCAAACTAGAACTAAGCCTGAGACAAAACAGAATATCATCATCCGGTCAGAAATCATCAGAGACTGCATGCTCCCAACACCCATGTGACACACCCAACAGTGAAATTAAATGGTCAGCCTCTACCTATCTATATAACATTCTTTATACCAAGAGGTTCCCCCCCCCCCTGATAAGGAAGGTAGCCAAGTCAAAAGCACATACCTACTCACCCATTCCACTCCTATCATCCACCACCCTTTCCTCCCTCTTGTCTTAGCTCCATGTGGATGCCGGGTTCCCTGTATCCCATCCACTGCCCTGGAATCCACCCTCTACCACTGGACAAAATTCCTAAAATATTGGGTCTCACTGTTGGTACACATACCCTTCACCCCACACATCAAAGTCTTTACACTGAAGAAACTACTTATCTATATGTCAGGGACTGTTTTCCCCTTTATAAAGGAGGTAGCCAAGTCAAAAAGCATATACCCACCCCCAACCATTTCACTCCTATCCACCACCCTTTCCTTCCTCTTTTCTTAGCTCCTTGTGGATGAAGGGTCACCTCTGTATGCTGTCCATTGCCCTGGGTCAGAAGCAATGCAGCAAGTGTATATCTGTCTAATAAAAAACTAAACATACTAAAAAGAGTAAACACAGGTTTCAGCTAGAAGGAAGCATTAATCACAAAATACAAACAAAATGAGAACAACACTTGACCATATCCTCCATGATATGGTGCACTACATCTGTGAAAAACAAACGTCTTACAAATAACGAAAAAGAACGCTAACTGGATGCATTGGCAACCCCCAGAAACCAAAATCCTCCCCACTGAACAGCACATGAATATTACAAGCATCAAACCCACATATCCATCTTGGCATACAACCACATTTAACTTAATGTGGGGTGGACATATCATTTACACATTAAAAACCTTCCACCTGTACCCCCATAATGTATCCATACAAAAATGTATACATACATACATATACCAAGGCTTTTTCCCCCTTCCAAGGGAGGTAGCCAAAAAGGGAAAGGCATAAAAACACTCCCACCCATTTCATCCCTACATACACTCCACACCCCTCCCACCCTCCCTCTCATCTGAGCACCTCCTGGATGACGGGTCATCCCTGCACCCTGCCCACTACATACTAATCATAAAACAAGCACTCCCAGATAGACCCCCAAATTCCATACTCCCCTAGACACCTACCAAAGTGAGAAATCCCTACCACAGCAAACAAGAATCTATCTATTCTTTATTCTATATATCAGGGGCTTTTTACCCCTTACCAAGAAGGTAGCCAAGTCAAAAGGCATATACCCACTCCCACCCATTTCATTCCCACCCACTCCACTCCCATCCACCCTCTCATCTTAGCTTGTCATGTAACAAACAAGAACCACTCTGGCATAATAGTATTCCCTGGAGAAGGGTGGTTGCATTCTTCAACTTAACCACCTGTCTTATAAGAGGGTGAAGGCCTCTTGGTATGTATGCATAAGTGAAAGATAAGAGGCAAACGGTAGTAGAAAACAAATGAATGGGCTTCAAGAAAGAAATTTTGTCTGCTTCACCTCCATATTTCTCATTGTCCATTCTAGTAATAATAATGATTCCATTTGTCGCATTTGAGACTATTTTATGAGTGCACTGTATGGGGCAGAAACATGGAACATAAGCGAGGAAGATAGAAGGAGTTGGAATGTGTTTGAGATGAGGTGTCTGAGAAGTATGATAGAGTGAGAAATGAGGAGGTGAGGAGGAGAACGGGGGTGGTAAGGGAATTGGGAGATAGGGTGGATGAAAGAGTATTGGGATGGTTTGGACACATGGAAAGAATGAGTGAAAAAAGACTAGTATAAGGTATGAAAGGCAGATGTGGAAGGAGTGAACATGACCTAGAATGAGATGGATGGATGGGGTGAAAGGGGCTTTGGGGAAGAGGGGAATGTCTGTTCAAACCTGCCACCAGCAAGGTGAACTAAGGGCATGATTTATTAAATTCCATGCTACAAAGTCCTTTTTAAGGAGCACTGTCCTAATAAGGGGAATTTCACAATGTAATCCGAATCATCAGCCTACGACAAACTCATTTGTTGCCATTCTTGTAACACTTAACATATTTCTCAAACATTTCATCTCTAAAACCACTCAGTCTTACTGTCTTCCTTTCATATATTTCAAGATCACTCCATGCAGTCTTTTCTTTGCATTCATCCACAGATACCTTTTTCATCATTTCTGTCTGTCTGTATATACCAAAGGCTTCTTCCCCCTAATAAGTAAGGTAGTCAGCCAAGGCATGCACCCATCCCACTTCCATCTGTCACCCATCCACTGACCAGGTGCGAGACACGGTAATTTTAATTGTTTATTTATTAAGAGATCTGATGATAGCAAATACAGTGTTTAGGAAAAAATCAAGCATAAGTACACATGGGAGAGAGTAGTGGATGGAAGGTAGATAGGGCATTAATGGACTATATAGTGGTAATCAGGAGTATAATAGGAAGAGTTTTGTTTTTGTTTTTTGTGGAAGGTAAGTTTGGAGTGGAGGATAGATGGAGAAGGAAAAGAAAAGAAGGTAGGGAAGTGCTTAAAGTAAACTGCTTAAATGAGAAAGAAAATGAGGAATATAAGAAGAAACTGAGAGAGGAGTGAAGGATAGAGTAGAACTAGGAGTGGAGGAGGAATGGGGATGGTTCAAGGAAGGAGTCACAAGGTGTGCAAAGATGGTGTGTGGAACAAGGAGGATGGGAGGAAATAGAAGGAAGAGTAGCGAGTGGTGGGGTGAGAAAACAAAAAAGTTTGTAGAAGAGAAGAAGCAAGCATTCACAGATTATTACAAAATAGGACGAGAGGATCATACGAGAGGTACAAAGAAAAGAACATAATTATACCAAAGGCATTTCCCCCCTTACAAAGGAGGTAGCCAAAAAGCAGAGGCATAAATACCACTCCCACCTATTTTGTCTCCACAGACTCCACTCCCATCCACCCCCCTCCCTCCCTCCTATTAGATAAAGAAGGCAAATGGGAGTGCAAATGTGAAATGGGGTAAGAGTATGACAAAAAAATTGGAAAGTAATAAGAAGATGTTTTGGAAAGAAATTAAAAGAGGAAGAGAAAGCAAATCAAGAAGAGAAGAAAAAGTAAAAGGTGCAGATGGAGAGATGAAAATGAGACTGCAGTAAGAGGAAGATGGGCAGTGGGCGAGATGCAGGGATGACCAATCATCCAGGAGGACCCAAGATAAGAGGGAGGGAGGGGGCTGGATGGGAGTGGAGTATGTGGGGATGGAATTGATGGGAGTGGATTTTATGCCTTTGTTTTTTGGCTACCTCCCTTGTAAGGGGGAAGAAGCCTTTGGTATATGTATGTATGCTAAATATGAAGGAGGATAGGGAAGGAAAAGTAGTTGCAGTGGGATGCACTAAAAAAAATGACAGTGATGAGTGAGAAAAATGGAGGAGAAATAAGGAAAGATGAGGTGAAGGCAGTTGTTAAGATGATGAGAGCAGGTAAGTCACCGGGGTTGGATGGGTATCATGCAGAATGTCTAAAAATAGGGGGTTACAGTGATGGTGGACTGGCTGGTTAGGTCATTTAATGTTCAAAAGAGATGCAGGGATGACCCATCATCCAGGAGGTGCCAAGATAAGAGGGAGTGGAGTGTGCAAGAGAGGGATGGAATGGGTGGGAGTGGTTTTTATGCCTTTGTTTTTTGGTAGAGTGCAGGAGGACTGGAGGAGTGCCTGTATAGTTCCAATTTACAAATGGAAAGGGGACAAGTGTGAGTGTAGTAGTTTCGGAGGGATCGGTTTGTTAAGTGTAATTGGGAAAGCTTACAGGAGGGTTTTGATTGAGAGGATTAGGAGAGAAACAGTGTAGGTTTAGGACAGGTAGGGGTTCCATGGATCAGATTTTTGTGGCAAGACAGTATGTGAGAAAGCTTTAAGAAGGGTAAGATTGGATTTGGAAAAGGCTCATGACAGGGAAGACAGGAAGGCACTGGGAGGTATTGCAGATATATGGGGTAGGAGGAAAGCAGTCAAGAGTTTTTATGAATGAGAGTAGTAGAGCATGATGCATCCTGAAAATATTTCTCCCTGTCTTCTTCATTTCTCCATGAGGAGATGGAGGGGGAGTTAGCTGATTTAATGAAGCAGCCTTGCTGTGGATGTGCTGTCTTGCAACACTGCTTCTGACCCAGGGCAGTAGGCAAGATACAGAGATGACCCATCATCCAGGAGGAGCCAAGATAAGAGGGAGGGAAAGGGGTGGATGGGAGTGGAGTACAGACGCTCCTCAACTTACGTTTTAGTTACGTTCTGAACAGCCGAACGTAAGTTGAAAATGAACGTAAGTTGTTACTGTACTATACATCGGTAAATTCTATTACCGTATCTTATAAAACATGGGAGTGGAGTACAGACGCTCCTCAACTTACGTTTTAGTTACGTTCTGAACAGCCGAACGTAAGTTGAAAATGAACGTAAGTTGTTACTGTACTATACATCGGTAAATTCTATTACCGTATCTTATAAAACACCCCTAAATCATTAATTAAACACATAACATTGTAAAATAATAACATTAATTTCAAATAGATTAAATTTAAGCAACATAAATTGAGATGGAGGAGGAGGAGGAGGCAAGGCATTTTCAGTTCGTCTGCGCAATGTAAACAATGGACGCAGCATCGTGCGCAAGTATCGTTTGAACTACGGAGAGCGCGGTAAACTAAAAAATTCACTCAAAAAAAAAATTTTTACAATTTTTTTTTACCGTCAGTTCAAACGTAAAATCGAAAAAACGTAAAACGAATGAACGTAAGTAGAGGAGCGTCTGTATGTGGGGATGGAATGGGTGGGAGTGGTTATTATGCCTTTGTTTTTTGGCTACCTCCCTTGTAAGTGGGAAAAAGCCTTTGGTATATGTATGTATGTAGTAGAACCTGTGTTAGAATCAGAAATGGAGAGAGTGAGGGGTTTGAGGTAAAGGTGGGACTTTGCCAGGGATGTGTTATGTAGCCTTGGCTGTTCAATTTATACATTGATGGGGTGGAGTGAGAGGTAAACACAAGGGTAGGTTGGGGATTGGAGATGATTAAAGAAAATGGAGAAAAGTGGGACATAAGCCAGTTGTTGTTTGCTGACAACACTGCACTTGTGGCAGGATCAGAGGACGTTAATGACAGAGTTTGAGAAGGTGTGCAAAAGAAGGAAGTTATGATAATGTGGGTAAAAGTAATGTGACAAGATGTACAAGGAGAGAAAGTGGCAGCAGACTGGAAGTGAGTATTAAAGGAGAGAGAGACTGGAGGAAGTGGATAGATTTAGATACTGAGTGCAAATGTGGCAGGAAAGGGAGGAGTGGAGGTGTAGGTAATGTTGATTGAGAGAATAAAGTAAAAACCTTGGGGGATTAAAAAGTGTATTGAGAAATAGACATTTGGGATTGGATGCTAAGGGTAGATTATATGAAGGAGTGTTTGTGTTGACAGCACTGTATGGGGCAGAAACATAGAACAGAAGAGAGTTTGAATGTGTTTGATATGAGGTTCCTGAGAAGTACGATAGAGGTTACTAGGCTTGACAGAGTGAGAAACAAGGAGGTGAGGAGGAGAATGGGTGGAAAGGGAGTTGGGAGACAGGGTTGATGAAAAAGTATTGGGATGGTTTGGACACATGGAAAGAATGAGTGAAGAAAGATTAGTAAAAGAGGTGTGAAAGGCAGAGGTGGAAGGAGTGAACATGAGGGGCAACCAAGGATGAGATAGATGAATGGGGTAAAAGGGCCATTGGGAAAGAGAGGATTGTCTGTTGAGTAAGGACTGGAAAAGACAGAAGATTGGGATGAATGGAGAATGATTGTGTATGGGTGATGCTGTGATGCATATAAGGGATGGTGGGGTGAGGGAGTATGTGAAAAATAATTTGACACAGCCTGAAGGTATTTCTCCCTGTCTTCTCTTTTTCTGCATGAGGGGATGGAGAGGGGGTTGCTGATTAAATGAAGCAGCCTTGCTGTAGATGTGATGTGTGTTGCGACACTGCTTCACCCAGGGCAGTGGACAAGATGCAGGGATGACCCGTCATCCAGGAGGAGCCAAGATAAGAGGGAGGTAGGGGGGGTGAATGGGAGTAGAATATGTGGGGATGGAATGGGTAGTGGATTTTATGTCTTTGTTTTTTGGCTACCTCACTTGTAAGGGGGAAGAAGCCTTTGGTATATGTATGTATTTATTTTATTTGTATATTTTTCGTTTATTTATTTTTTCAGCCATTGTCAATGAAGACAATCATTTATAATTATTTAATTTACTTTTTTCAGCCATCATCGAAGGAGGCTTTCCAACTCACCAGCCCCTCCAACACATGCAGAAGGACCTGAGACTAGGGATGCTAATGGGCGATGCACTTGAGCTACCTTTGCCGCTAACAGCAGCCACCAATGAAGTGTTCAAGCATGCTAAACGACTGGGTTATGGGGAACATGACGTTTCCAGCGTGTACATACGCACTCGCTTTTAATACAGTGTGCGCGTGCATCTGTGTGTATGCACGCGCTTGGGAATGTGTGTGCGTGTATATAAGTCACATTATGATAGTATGAGTGTGTTGTCTTTCAGCTGTGTTACTAAGCTCATGTCAAAGTGCGAGATTCCTGTTGTAATTGTTTATGTTTTATCTTCTTTTTAAGGTAGTTGGCAGTCGGGTCGGAAGAAAAGACAATGCAACTGTGAAGTGTGGGATGTCAGAGGGGATATGGTGGGATATTGAATTGGTGAGAGAAACAATGGTGAATGACTTGTACCATACGATGAGTAGGAATTGGGTTTTGGTAGAACATGGGAGAGGGTGAAGAAAAGTACATACACCCATGTGAATAAGGACGTCTTTTTTCACACGCAATTTTTACTTTATAAATGTTTTTATTTTTTATATATATCTGCATCTCTTTATAGACTTGATTATATAATTTAGCAATTTCTGAGGAAAAATATTATTACCTAATTTTATTCCCCCCCTCCCTTAGTTGTATATACCAGTGGATTTTTTCCCTCTTTGTAAGAGGGATGGCCAAGTCAAAGCATGCCTTAATTCTGCAAGAAAAAAAAAATTAATCCCTAGTCCCCTCACTTCACCCCGTTTCCATTTACCTCTAACATATGTGAGACACTGTGGTAGAATTCTTAACCCCTACCATAGAAGCAATAGAAGAGATATGACCTAGGAGGGATTAAATGAGGAACAAGGGATAATAAAAGTTAAGAAGTAGTTCGGCGTTCCTTTATGTTTGGAGAATTGCTTGAGTATAAAAGAATGCTGTGACTGGTTCATAGGGGTGCCACAAAGATCCCTAGAGTATTGGCTGTATGTATCTATGACGGGTTTATAGGCGAGCAATCAAGGTATTATAATTATGGTGAAAGTATTAAAAAAAAAGAGAGATGCAGGGTACTCGGCAAGTTGCAGTTAATACAAGGAGCCAGTGGTTGACTCTCGTTATTCATCCTTTCATCCCTCCCTCCCTCTCTCTTCTCACCCCCCCCTCCTTCCATCTCTTTTCCTGCTTCTCCAATACCCCTTCATTCTGCTATTCCATCTCTCTTTCTACTCCTCCCCCCTCTCCCTGTGCCATTACTACTAAGGTATTGGATAAAAGAAAAATAAAAGCAGAGAGTGCTGAAGTAACCCAGTTGGTTGGCCTTGTGTGAACGTGTTTCCAGACGAGTCTAGGGTTCTGCTCCAAATGTGAAGATGTGTTGAAAAAACATAGAGGTCATGACATGCATTTGACAGGTTGACAAGACAACATAGTATATGACCATTTTGGTCATGGTGTGCAATTGGCTGAGAGTCGAGGTACATTCATTTACCTTGGTCGAGATATGCGAATGACCAGGCATTATAAAGACATAACCATGTTGGTCCGAATGTGCAGTTGGTCAGATGTCGAGAGACAAAACTACTGTGGTTGAGGTTCTGCATTGATCAGAGTGCCAGGACATGTATTGCCACTTTCGGTTGAGGTTTGCAATCGGCTTGGTTACCACATTAGTGCTATGTTATTCATGAATTTATGTGTGAACGTTTTAGTACATTTGTTAATTAGGTTTAGGACCTGGTGTAACAGGAATCTTGAGATTTGAGAAGTTGTTTGTCAAACTAAGATGATTTTTGATTTTATATGAGCATATAAGTTATCTTTCTTACTGTACAAAGAGATTCTTTGACTGTTAACTTCTCAAATATCAATGAAATACCATGAAAGAAAGCAAATGATTTAATAGTAATAAAGATTATAGTAAAAAAGAAGTAATTGTAATATTTAAACCCCAACAATGGTTTGCTTTTTCATCACCCCCCTCTTTCTCTCATAATTTCTATGACCATTCTTGAAAGGAAGTTTCCGTAAGGATTTTTGTAAAATGTTACTCAATATGAGCTTCTGACTAGAAATGTATATGAAGTGCACATTTTCTTCTAATTCCAAATGTCCTTCGTCTCAATGTTCTAATAGTTTGTACGGAGAAAATGGTGAAAATCTGAACCTGTGTGAATATGAGAGACATGTACAGAGTATGTAAGCCATGTAAGTCACGTAAACTCTTAACGCAGACTTTTTTTATGAATATA
This sequence comes from Oratosquilla oratoria, assembly GCF_046742065.1. Lineage (NCBI taxonomy): Eukaryota > Metazoa > Arthropoda > Malacostraca > Stomatopoda > Squillidae > Oratosquilla > Oratosquilla oratoria. The sequence continues at coordinate 27,984,696 of NC_134808.1, forward strand.
ATTGTTCTTTTTGTTTTCCTACTCCCAAATGACTTGACAAAGTTGTGTACAAAATAAAAGCCTTCATCATTGTCTACACGCCTTATCTCTTCGTCTTCGTAATTGGTATGGTGTTTTACAAAATTTTGCAACCAATTTGGTGTAACATCATGGAATTCCCCCTCTAAGAGAGGACTTGTACATTGCCTCTTACAAAGAATTCTTTTGAAGTGTGAAAGTTTAATGTAGTATGACCAACAAATTTGTGTGCTGACATTCTTGAACTATCTTCAACCCATGACCTTTCACCCAGTGGTGATGCGCAGTTGCTCAGCCAGAAAAGTTCCCCCTTTCTCTCTGCTTTCTTCCCTCTTTTTTTCTAATTAGGAAAAAGAATAATTTTGATTGGGAGTCATTTGTCTGACTTCATCTAGTACAAAATTTGAAATTTGTCGTGACATGTGTATTGGAAAATGTCACCATACAAATCCTGCATCTATATTTTTTATGCTTATCTTTCTTAAACATCACAGTGTGGAGGGAGATATCTGCAAGTTGAATAAAATTGTCCTGGCACCAATGCTAAGGTTGCAAAACACAACAAAAAAAGTTAATGAAGATGGACAAAATATATATTTAACTTTAACTCTATACAGGATTTCCTTAACTGAGTAAAATTACCTGTCAACAGGTGGTGATGATTTGGTTCAGTTTAATCATAAGCTCCCCTATCAGAAATCTAGGACGTGCCACTTGTAAAGAACTTTGTAGTGTGGAATATAATGAACCATCCTCCTGATCCAATTTGCTTGCAGAAGGGTTCGATCTGCCGTCACCTCAACCTCCATCTCAATTAGCAACACCCTAACCTGTTCAGCCAGCGAGCAGGTAGAATAGATATATGCGAGTATCAAAAACCCTCTCTGAGAGGAATGGCCAAGTCTTGGCATACACCCACAGCAGAAACAAATACCCTAGACCCCTATAAAATACAATGAAAGAGTTCACGAAGGTTTTCACAAGGTCATAAAAAAAATACACAAAAGATCCTTTTCCCCTGGGGGTATAGCTGAACCAAAGCATACATGACCCTGCATGCGTTCAATACCTATTTTTCACTCCTCCCTATTTGGTATCTCATGGATGATGTCATCCTTGTCACCAGCCATACTGCTTGGATCAAAGACAATGCAGTAAGACACAGTACCTCCACTGGAGGTACCAATAACTAGAACTGATTTACTGCCACTACTTCATCCCCTCATTTACTTGATATAATTTGCAACTCCTTTTCTGTGGGGAGTCACTGATTAAATGAAGTGACCTTGCTCCATTGCTTCTGACCCAGGGTAATGGGTGAGATGGAGAGATGACCCGTCATCCAGGAGGAGCCAAGAAAGGAGGGAGGGATGGTGAATGGGAGTGGAATTATGCCCTTTAACTTTGGGGGTGGAAAGGGAGTTGGGAGATAGGGTTGACGAAAGAGTATAAGGATGGTTTGGACACATGGAAAGAATGAGGGAAGAAAGATGAGTAAAAGAGGTATAGAAGGCAGATGTGGAGGGAGTGAACATGAGGGGACGTCCTAGGATGAGGTGGATGGATGGGGTGAAGGGGGCTTGGGGAAGAGGGGAATGTCTGTTGAGGAAGGACAAAAGACGGGTGAATGGAGAATGGTTGTATATGGATGATATTGTGATGCATGAGGTGGAATGGGCGGGGTGATTGGGAGTGAGGTAGTATGTGTGAGCAAATTTTGATGCAGCCCGAAGGGATTTCTCCCCGTCTTTTCCTTTTATGCATGGGGGGACGGAGAGGCGGGGTCGCCGATTTAATGAAGCGGCCTTGCTGTGTCTGGCGACACTGCTTCTGACCCAGGGCAGTGGACAGGGTGCAGGGATGACCCATCATCCAGGAGGTGCTAAGATAGAGGGAGTGTGGAGGGGTGTGGAGTGTATTCAGGGATGGAATGGGTGGGAATGAATTTATGCCTTTTCCTTTTTGGCTACCTCTCTTGTAAGGGGGAAAAAGCCTTGGTATATGTATGTATGTATGTACAAAGCCCTCTGTGAGGGCCACCGTATTAGCCTCCCGATAGGGGGGAGTGTGTGACATTAAACCATATCATCATCATCATCACTTTGGCTACCTCCCTTGTAAGAGGGAGGAAGCCCTTGGTAAATGTATATGTACCATCCAATTACACAACCCTGCCACAGACCCACTTTCACCTCGTACCACTCACTCTCTCCATTTGTAGCCTTCACACAAGCTCTAATATTCAAGTCAAAACTTTTGACCATTATCAACACTTCCTCAGGTCATCTACATCAACAACATACTAAACAATGCCTCTGTCAATCCTGTCATGTATGCCCTCTCCAAATCCATACATACATATACCAAGACCCTCTTCCCCCTTACAAGGAAGGTAGTCAAAGTCAAAGGCATAAATCCACTCCCACCCATTTCATCCCCACATATCCACTCCCATTTACCACCTGTCCCTCCCTCTTTTCTTGTCTCCTCCTGGATGATGGGTCATTCCTGCATCTTGCCCACTGCCCTGAGTCAGAAACAATGCAACATGATGCAGCACATCCACAGCAAGGCCGCTTCATTTAATTGGCGATCACCCCTCTACATCCCCTCATGCAGAAAAAGAGATGACAGGAAGAAATCCCTTTGGGCTCCATTAAAATATCGTTCACACATATTCCTTCACCCACCACCCCATCCCATCACTCACTCCCATGCATCACAGCATCATCCATATACAACCATTCTCCACCCATCCCTATCATGTTTTTTCCCTTCCTCGACAGACATTCCCCTCTTTCCCAATGTCTCTTATCTCATCCTTGGTTGCCCTCTCATGTTCACTCCTCCACCTCTGCCTCTTTCACTATATATTCTTTCCATGTGTCCAAACCATCCCAATACTCTTTCATCAACCCTATCTCCCAACTCCCTTTCTACCTCCTGTCTCCTCATTTCTCACTCTATTCACAACTTAGTAACCCCTACCATACTTCTCAGTCATTTAAACTCTTTCTCTTTTATGTTCCATTTTTCTGCCCTGTACAGTGTTGTCAGTACAATCACCCCTTCATGCAATCTCCTTTTAGCATCCATTCTCAAATGTCTTTCTCATTACTCTTTTTAATCCCAGTCAACATTCTAACAACACCTCCACTCCTCCCTTTCTTGCCACATTTGCCCCCAAGTATCTAAAGCTATCCACTTCCTCAAGTCTCTCTCCCTTAATAATCACTTCCAGTTTGCTGCCACATTCTCCCCATGTACATCTCATCACTTTACTTTTACCCACATTCACCTTCAACTTCCTTCTTTCACACACTATCACAAACTCCATCACTAACTTCCTTAATCCCTCCTCTGATCCTGCTACAAACCTCAAAAGACATCCATACCCACTGAATGTTAGAATGACGGAGACTGCAAGAGACCCTAAGGCCTACATTAGGCAGTTCCATGTCCATTACCACCTATTGTCCCCATCTGTAAAGTATCTAACCTTGTCTTAAAACGGTTCTTACCCATTTCCTTAAATCTAAATATGTCCAATTGTCAAATACTTCTCACATATCTTAGTGCTAAAAATATTATTAACACACCCTCTTCCTCTCTTAACCCCTTCGATACAATGACGCCTACGTAGGTATCATGAGGAGCAAGTGGGTATGCGAGGATGCCGATGTCGGCGTCTTGATTATATATATTGTAGTTGTACCTGTATGACCCCCATACTCTGTAAACTGGCTTCATCATATTTTCTATGGTTATCAAAGTTCACAGGTGAAAGAGAATGAGCAATACAGCAGTAACTTTACTTTTTATAATGCGAGTATTATGACGCAACATAGCACGTCTGGCAGCTAATGCTGCCCGCGAGATTTTGGCCCGGAGTGAAGGCGTTAAGCCCACTTTGCTGTTCCTTAATGTACTTATCTTGATTAACTCCTTCCCATACACCTTTCAACAGTGAATGCCAAAACTATACACGATTTAAAAAAAAAACTGGACATGGAGAGATACGAAAACGGGTCACAATGAGCACAGCTCCCGTCCCATAAAATACAACTAGGTAAATACTTAGATTGATCCTTCTTAAACTACTACCTTCATATGTCCCCATTTCCCCTTGTATGATAGAACTACATGTGCAATACTCCAATAACAGTGCACTTCCTTCCCATAGACACATTTCTAAGAGAAAAAACATTTGATAATGATACTTATTGCCTCAAATTTCTCTGACTGACAACTCACAGCCCTACAGTGGCTGACAATGGTCTTTGGATCCTCCTATTGATCTCTCCAGGAAAAAACTTTGGAGTGTTGTATTAGTATGGGAATATTTTCATGCCACAATGGAGAAAACGGCACAGTGAAGACATTGGAGAAATATCTGGCCAAATCAGTATCACATCATAGTCAAGACAACAACAGTATGAAGGACACATTGCTAGAATGGATCAGGAAAGGCTACCCAGGAGTGTTATTAAATGGTGTTGCAGGAGGAAAAAGATTACCATGAAGACCATGCACAAGAAGGAATTGACAATGTGAAGGACATGAGCTGTGTTGGGATAGATGTCCAATGGCACAAGATTGTTACGAGTGGAGGCAATAGGTTCAAGCAGTGAGAGGTCCACAGGTGGCCCTTGCACCACAGAAATGAGTATGTTTCCATGTCACTGTCTTGTAGATGTAAGAGCAGAGTAGTAATTTTATGAAAAGGTGAAGGATATCTCCAAACTTACAAGGACTGATCTCAGAAAGACCTAAAACAAAACTGCCCACTTCACCTAACCAATATACATTAGATCCACAAATGGCCACACCATGTGCACAGTTGTCACAAACATCATTTGAAAGGTATTGGATGGATTTAACAAGAAAGCATGCACATGGACTATTGAGACAAGCAGGTAACACTGCTGGGAATCAGAGAGCAGTGCAGGATTTGAACCCACAACTAAGCAAATGTGAGACCAGCACACTGCAGATTACACTACCAGGACATCCTATAACAAGAAAGCACCAGAAAGAAGGGGTCAAGTCTTTTCTGTATGTTATCAATCCCATTTCAGGATATTGCAGCCCATTCCATCTTGCTCCCTGCCTAAGAGCATGACAAGATTTCAAAACTGGATTCAAAAGCAAACTGAAAGAAAAATCAACTGTTGCTTCACCACCTCCCAATGGTACCCCTGGGTTCAACTCCCATCTGGGAGTATGCTAAGAGTGAGGCAGTAACCAAGACAGTCGGTATATTCACTGTCAACTTATTCTCCCACTAAATAACAATAACTTCAAATTTCCATGTAACTAAAAGAAAATCCTCAGGCATACTCAGAATGACCAGGAGGTGATGATCTCTGGAAGCTCTTGGTCACAATCACATAGGTAGCAGTGTGGGTCCAGTGGTTGCTATGTAGTGGGGTAATGGGCACCACAGTTCAGTAGCAGCCTGCATGACTGAACAGCCTACTTCAGAATATACCCAGCTCATCCCACTTTGGAAAGAGACTAAAAGGAGCCTCAAGTTTACCCCACCCAGGCTGTTAGCCACCCACATGCAGTATGAATAATAATAACAACAAAATGGAGGAAGCAATAGCCCTCCCAAAAAGGTCCTCTGTTGCATTCCTACCCTGTCCCACACTTTCTTGTGAACAGAGTGAACAGCTACCCCACCTCTGTCAAACTTTAGAATAACCCACGATGGTAAAATTAACTAGCTCTGCCACTGGGTTTTGAACCTTTGGCTGTGCAACTTTTTTAACACCAGGCAAAGATGCTACCATTGTGCTATGCAGGATGTACAAAAGGAATGTTCTGGAACTTGTCCTACACATTTTTCAATGTCAACTTGCATAGCATGAGATTTAGACTTAATTTCACTGAGTCTTTCATTTAGTACAGCCATCCAACAAGTAGGATCCAGAATATTCCTTTTGATGCATCCAGCATAGCATGATGGTAGCATCTTTGCCTTATGTTGAACAGTTGCATAACCAAGGCTTCTAGTCCCACCAGTAGAGCTAGTTCATCAAATTGTCATAACTTCACACATTTGTCAGATGGCTCTCTGAATAAAAGACCCCGTTAAACTAAATCTAAATACCATGCCTTGTGAGTTGACATCAAGGAATGTGTAAGACAAGTTCCTGAGTATTCCATTTGTACATTCCGCATAGAACACAGGTCTTCTTCATACCTATGTAACCAATGCTTTGAGAGAGCACCAACACAATGGGACACTCATTTCATACATGACCAAGTCATGAAAGGAGATGACGCTCCCATCTGGTCATGTGATAGCACCTTTACAATACTATATATCCTACTAGAATTTCCAATTTATACAAACTCATGCAACAACTAGAATTCTTGGGGTTGCTTGGCTAGACAGAACAACAGCTAGAATTCTACTCTCAACAGCCTCCTCAAACAACACAATGTATCTTATTACAGGTGATAAAACAATGCATCATAATCACACTAAAAAAAAAAAAAAAAAAACACTTTCCAAATTATAAATACTGACATAACACACCAATGTTCTTGCAGCCAAAGAATGCTATACTCCACCCTACATAAGCTCGCACCTAACTAGCCAAACCAACATAAAATATCACTTGGCAACAACACAATAAGGATAGAAATGAAAATGTCAGTGGGAGTGGAGTATGTGGGGATGGAATGGGTTTTATGCCATTGTTTTTTGGCTACCTCTCTTGTAAGAGACAAAAAGTTGTTGGTATATGTATACATCATTATATTGAAGGATATAGATAGGATTAGATACTTGAGGGTGAATGTGGCAGGAAAGGGAGGAGTTGAGGTGGTATGTAAATTGAGAGAAGCAAGTAAATGGCTTGGATTAAAAAATGTAATGAGAAATAGACAATTGCGAATGGATGCTGAGAGGAGACTGTATGAAGGGGTAATTGTGCCAATAGCATTGTATGGGGCAGAAACATGGAACATAAGAGAGGAAGAGTTTAAATGTGAGATGAAATGTCTAAGAAGTATGGTAGGAGTCACTAGGCTGGATAGAGTGAAAAATGAGGAGAGTGGGGGGTGGAAAGGGAATTTGGAGATAGGGCTGATGAGTATTGGGATGGTTTGGACACATGAAAATGAGTGAAGAAAGATTAGTAAAATAATTGTGGAAAGCAGAGATGGAGGGAGTGAACATGAGGGGTGACCAAGGATGAGGTGGATGGATGGGGTAAAAGGGGCATTGGGGAAGAGGGGGATGTCTGTTGAGGAAGGAAGAAGACAGAGGATAGGGGTGAGTTAAGAATGGTTGTGCATGGATGATGCTATGATGCATGGAAAGGATTGGGTGGTTAGGAAGTATGTATGAATGATATTTTGACAGAGCCCGAAAGGATTTCTTCCAGTCTTCTCTTTTTCTGTATGAGGGGATCACCAATTAAATGAAGCGGCCTTGCTGTGGATGTGCTGTGTCTTGCTGCATTGCTTCTGACCCAGGGCAGTGGGCGAGATGCAGGGATGACCCATCATCCAGGAGGAACCAAGAAAAGAGGGTGGTGAATGGAAGTGGAGTATGTGGGGATGAAATGGGTGGAGGTGGATTTATGCCTTTGACTTTGGCTACCTCCCTTGTAAAGGGCAGCAAAGGCATGATATTTTCCAGAGCAAAAGTAGTGGTGAATGCCACAGTGATATATTCCAACCTACCTAGCCAAGTACTCAAACTGGTTAATACCACACAGCATCGTTTTTGCATTGTAGTGTACTGTTTTGGACACAAAATTAGACATTGTAAATATCAGCAACCCAGAGTACCCATGTAAAGAAAAGCTACACCACAAATTAGAATGTAAAGAATAGCTACTTCAGAAATGAGCTTGTAAATATAAACTGCCCCAACCTAACCTAACCTTTAAACAAGCTTGTAAAGATTGGCCATACTCGGAAAGACCATTAAGATCAGCCACCCCAAATATCAGCTTGTAAAGATAATCAACCCTCAGGTACTCTGGGGTTGTGGATCTTCACAATGTCCAAGAAGTCTTCTGTTCACAAGACTCAGAGCATATACATCTCCCAGTAAACTATATTAGGGCAAAGTCCATGATGGTTGAACTTGAAATCACGTACACAGAAGACCTGCAATATGCCACCCTGGCGTGAGCTCCACTTCCCCTACACTTCAACATTTCTGCACCAGCAGCCACACCTAGCAAGGCTAGAGATATATAAGATCACACTGCATAACCCCACTCTCTCCAGCACCTCTTATCTGTCCCAAAGCATACCCAGACCCAGATCACACTAACCCCTCCCCTCCTCTCCCACCTCACCACTTAAAATATACATCTTGCTGTCTAAAGAAGGGACTCAGCTCCCCATGTGAAACACTACAGGTAGCACAATATGTGGAAAGTATTACATCTGTATCCTTCCCACATCATATTGAACTGTTCTGTGTGACTGTTTTGGCCTAACTTGTAGATAGAGCGCTAATGGATTATGTAGTGGTAAATAGGATTATGATAGGAAGAGTTAAGGATGTGCATGTGCTAAGGGGAGAGGGTGGGAGAATATCAGATAATTTTTTGGTGCAAGGTAAGTTGAGAGTGGAGGATTGATGGAGAAAGAGGAAAGGGACAAAAGGTAGGGAGGTTCTTAGAGTGAACTCCTTGAATGAAAAGGAAAAGGAGAAGGAGTACGGAAAGAAGCTGAAGGAGGAGTGGGAGGGAGTAAAGGATAGAGTAGAGCTGGGTGTGGAGGAGGAATGGGGATGGTTCAAGGAGGGAGTCATAAAGTGTGCAAGGATGGTGTGTGGAACAAGAAGGACAGGAGGAAATAGAAGAAAGGGTAGTGAATGGTGGGATGAGGAAACAAAGAAGGTTGTAGAAGAGAAGAAGCGAGCTTTCACAGATTGGTTACAAAATAGGACGAGGGAGTCATATGAGAGGTACAAAGAAAAGAAAAGAGAAGTAAAGCAAATTTTGTATCTTATCAATCTCAAAAGCACCACTAAAGTGGCCCTATCCCACGCAAACAAGATAATTTGGCCTCTACTTTCTCTTCTCCTAGGATTTTCCATATATATATATACCAAAGGCTCTTTCCCACTTACAAGGGAGGCAGCCCAAAAACAAAGGCATAAAATCCACTCCCACACATTCCATCCCCACATACTCCACTCCCAGTCACTCCCCTCCCTCCCCCCCTCTTATCTTGGCTTCTCCTGGACGACGGTTCATCCCTGCATCTCACCCACTGCCCTGGGTCAGAGGAGTTGCAAGACACAGCACATCCACAGCAAGGCCATTTCATTTAATTGGCAACCCCACTCTACATTCCCTTATGCAGAAAAAGAGAAGATGGGGAAAAATATCTTTGGGCAACATCAAAATGTTTTTCACACATACTCCCTCATCCCCTCACCCCCACCCACTCAATTTCATGCATCACAGCATCATCCATACAGTCATTCTCCATTTACCACCTATCTGTATTCTCCCATCCTTCCTCAACAGACATTCCTCTCATTCCCAATGCCCCTTTTACCCAATCCATCCATCTCGTCCTTGGTCACCCTCTCATGTCCACTCCTTCCACCTCTGCCTTCCACACTTCTTTTACCAATTTTTCTTCACTCATTCTTTTCATGTGCCCAAACCATCCCATACTCATCCACCCTATCTCCCAACTCTCTTTCCACCCCCATTCTCCTCCTCACTTCCTCATTTCTCACTCAATCCAGCCTAGTAACCCCTATCATATTTCTCAGGCACCTCATCTCAAATACATTCAAACTCCTCTCTTCCGCTCTTATGTTCCATATTTCTGCCCCATGCAGTGCTGTCAGTTCAAATACTCCATACAATCTCCTCTTTCCATACATTCCCAAATGTCTATTTCTCATTACAATTTTTAATCCACCAAGGCATTTACTTGCTTCTCTCAATCTACATTCTACCTCCATCTCCACTCCCTTTCCCACCATATTTGCACCCAATTATCTAAAACTATCCACTTCCTCTAATTTCCCTTAATACTCACTTCCAGTCTGCTGCCACTTTATCTTTGTACATCTCATCACCTTACTTTTACCCACATTTATCTTCAACTTCCTTCTTTCACACACCATCCCAAACTCTGTCACCAACTTCCTCAGTGCCTCCTCTGATCCTGCCACAAGAACAGAGTCATCAGCACACAACAACTGGCTTATCTCCCACCTTTCTCTATTTCCTTTAACCATCTCCAATCCCTGACCCATTATCCTTGCATTTACCTCTTGCACCACCCCATCCATGTATAAATTGAACAGCCAAGGCGACATAACACATCCCTGGCGAAGTCCCACCTTTACCTTATACAACTCCATTTCTGATTCTAACACAGGCTCTACTACTCTCGTAAAAAAATGTGACTGTTCTTAAAAGCTTTCCTCCTATCCCATATATCTGCAATACCTCCCACAGTGCCTTCCTGTCTACCCTGTCATAAGCCTTTTCCAAATCCATAAAGGAAAAAAAATCCTTACCTTTTCCTAAAGCTTTCTCACATATCTGTCTTACCACAAAAATCTGACCCACATAAACCCTACCTGTCCTAAACCCACACTGTTCCTCACCAATTACTCCCTCTGTTCCTCTCCTAATCCTCTCAATCAAAACCCTCCCATAAGCCTTCCCAACTACACTCAACAAACTGATCCCTCTGAAACTACTACACTCACACTCATCCCCTTTACCTTGTAAAGTGGAACTATACAGGCACTCCTCCAGTTCTCCAGCACTCTACTCTCTTTTAAACACACATTAAATAACCTCATCATCCAGTCCATCATCACTGTGCCTCCCTTTTTTAGACATTCTGTATGACACCCATCCAACCCAGGTGCCTTACTTGCTCTAATTATCTTAACAATTGCCTTCACCTTAGCTTTCCTTATTTCTCCTCCATTTTCATCACTCATCAATGTCATTTTCTTAGTGCTTCCCACTGTATCTACCTTCCCCTCCCTATCCTTCTTCACATTTAGCAACTCCCCAAAATACTCTGCCCATCTTCCTCTTACTGCCGTTTCCATTATAATCTCTCCATCTGCATCTGCACCTTTTACTTTTTCTTCTCTACTTGATTCACTTGCTCTTCCTCTTAATTTCTTTCCAAAACATCTTTTTATTACTTTCTCAAAATTGTCATACTCTTACCCTATTTCAAATCTACTTTCCTCTTTGCCTCCTTTATCTTATGCTTTACTTCTCTTCCCTTTTCTTACTACCTCTCATATGATTCTCTCGTTCTATTTTGTAACCAATCTGTGAAAACTCGCTTCTTCTCTTCTACAACCTTCTTTGCTTCATCATCCCACCACTCACTACCCTTCCTTCTATTTCCTCCCATCCTCCTTGTTCTACACACCATCTTTGCACACCTTGTGACTCCCTCCTTGAAACATCCCTATTCCTCCACTCCTAGTTCTATTCTATTTTTCACTCCCTCCCACTCCTCTTTTAGCTTCTTGTACTCCTTTTCTTTCTCATTAAGCAGTTTACTTTAAGCACCTCCCTACCTTCTGTCCTTTTCCTCTTTCTCCATCTATCCTCTACTCTCAACTTACCTTCCACTAAAAAAATGAACTTATATTCCCCCACTCTCTCCCCTTAGAACATGTACATCCTTAACTATTCTACTATTCCCCTGGTTACTACTATATAGTCCATTAACGCTCTATCTACCACCTTTCCATCCACCACCCTCCTCCATATGTACTTATACTTGACTTTCTTTCTAAACTCTGTATTTGCTATCATCAGCTCTCTTTCTAGACACATCTCCACCATCAACTGTTCACTAAGATTTTTTCCTGGAACTCCACACTTCCCAATCACTCTGTTTATTGGTTCATTTCCTACCCTAGCACTAAGGTCTCCAAATACAACTACATTGACATTTCTCCCTAAACCCTCTATGCACTCATTTAAATCTATCCAAAAAGCCTCCCTTTCTTCTACACTCTTCTCACTACCAGGCCCATATGCACTTACAAAACCCACATCCCCCCAATTTCACCTTCATCCACATTAACCTTGAAGAAACCTTCCACTCCACCACACATTTACCTATACAGTATCTTCACTTACAAGTATAGCTACCCCTTTTCTCCCTCATCCTCTCTTTACTCCTGAGAGCCTCCCAACTACACTCCCAAACTCAAGATCTCCCCTCCCTTTCAACTTAGTTTCATTCAATGCCAACACATCCATCTTTGTACTAACAAACATACTGCCTATTTCTTCCCTTTTACTCTAATCCGTACCACACCTACCCACATTAAAAGATCCAAACCTTAGGGTTCTGGTTCGAAAACTCCCAGACCCTCTTATGCATTTTTTTTTCTTTTTTTTTTTTTTTTTTTTTAGGAATGTCCCCTTCGGGGCTACAGGGAGAAGTATACATACTCCTATCTCCATCCCATTTTTGCCACCATTCATGACTCAAGTGGGAAAACTTGGTGGCAGTATTCTTTTTCCCCACCACAGGGTTCGGCAAAATAAGAAAATGAATATTCAGAGAAGTGGTACAAGACAGTAACAAGAGTGGGGGAAAGCTTAATGGATGGGCAGTCGCAGTATAATCATCATAATTTCTCTATGAATAGCGATTTCCTCTACCACAAAATGATGTGTGGTTCTGGTCCATAGGGGCGCCCCATATAGACCCTAAAATATCAGCTGCTTGCTACTGAGCAGGTTTTAACCTCACAATAACACACAGCCTATACCCCAGACGGGCTGTTCCGCTGCCACGTCCAAGCAGAAATTCAACTCGTCCCAGTCCCAGACCTACAATAACACCCCTTCCCTCCCCTTACAAAGAACAAACTACAACCATTTACACCCTATTGCATGAATTCACCCTATTTGTTTTGACCTTCCAATTCCAACAGATCCAAATGGAATAAATCGTCTGTACTGTAAGGGTTTTTATTTTATACCTTCCCTTCCCATATATATTTCTATGAGAACACTTTGAGTGATCTTATAATAAACTAAGTTTTATAAAAAAAGCAGAGTAGTATTGACTGTAATGCCTGATAATAAAATTCTATTATAAATACTGTCATTTCATTTTCATTTGAACACTGTCACTGCGGGCCAAGGCATGTAAATAAATTGATTTTGGGAACTTGTGAAAGTCCGCCAAAATGATGTGCAAAATGTTTGTAATGCTGTCAATATGACAAATATGAAATATCTATCTATACACCGACAACTTTTTCGCTCTTGCAAGGGAGGTAGCCAAGTCAGATGCATGTACTGTTCCCACCCATTTTACTTCCACCACCCCCTCCACCCCTCCCATCTCAGCTCCTCATGGATGACGGGTCACCCCCACATCCACCAACTGCCATGGACATATGAAACATTAAAAAAATGTAGTAAAATGATGTAAAAAATCAGCAGATGACCGATTTGGTCAGAACTTACCCTTGAGGGAGAGAGTCAGGCACAGTGCACAGCGAGATAGTCGCTAATAGCCTGGGCCCAAGGGTGACCATCCTAATTTGAGCCTTTTCTCCGGTTTTTCACATTTCTGCCTCTGGTGCCCATACTGTTGGCCTGAGCAGTGGCCCAGTGGGATCCACAGGAGCCTGGCCGCCCTCAACCTGTGTGTAAGATGGTGGCCCAATCAGAGCAGGTGACCATACATTCGATTCCATGAATGTATGTTTAATACACATTCATTGCAAAGAATATTTAACATATACATACATACATATACCAAGGCTTTTTTCCCCCTTAATAGGGGGGTAGCCAAAAAGGACAAGGCACAAAAACATTCCCACCCATTTCATCCCCGAAAACACTCCACACCCCTCCACCCTCCCTCCCATCTTAGCACCTCCTAGATGACGGGTCATCCCCGCACCCTGTCCACTGCCCTGGGTCAGAAGCAGTGTCGCAGGACACAGCACATCCACAGCAAGGCCGCTTCATTAAATTGGCGACCCCCCCTCTCCGTCTCCCCAGATAAAGGAGAGGACGGGGAGAAATCCCTTCGGGCTGCGTCAAAATTTTTGCTCACACACACTACCTCACCCACCTCATGCATCACAACATCTTCCATATACAACCATTCTCCATTCACCCCTGTCTTCTGTCCTCTCCCGTCCTTCCTCAACAGACATTCCCCTCTTCCCCAAAGCCCCCTTCACCCCATCCATCCATCTCATCCTAGGACGTCCCCTCATGTTCACTCCCTCCACATCTGCCTTCCATACCTCCTCTACTAGTCTTTCTTCACTCATTCTTTCCATGTGTCCAAACCATCCTAATACTCTTTCATCAACCCTATCTCCCAGCTCCCTTTCCACCCCTGTTCTCCTCCTCACTTCCTCATTTCTCACTCTATCTAGCCTAGTAACCCCCATCATATTTCTCAGACACTTCATCTCAAACACATTCAAGTTCCTTCTCTCTTCCTCTCTCATGTTCCATGTTTCTGCTCCATACAGTGCTGTTGGCACAATCACTCCTTCATACAGTCTCCTCTTAGCATCCATTCCCAGATTCCTATTCCTCATTACACTTTTTAAACCACCAAGGCATTTACTCGCTTCTCTCAATCTACATTCTACCTCCACCTTCACTCCACCCTTTCCTGCCACATTTGCACCCAAATATCTAAAACTATCCACTTCCTCCAGTTGCTCTCCCTTAATGCTCACTTCCAGATTACTGCCACTGTCACCCCTTGTACATCTCATCACCTTACTTTTACCCACATTTATCTTCAGCTTTCTTCTATCACACACTCTCCCAAACTCTGTCACCAGCTTCCTCAATCCCTCCTCCGATCCTGCCACAAGTGCAGTGTCGTCCGCAAACAACAGCTGGCTCACCTCCCACTTTTCTCCTTTTTCCTTAACCATCTCCAATCCCTGACCCACTACCCTTGCATTCACCTCTCGCACCACCCCATCCATGTATAAGTTGAACAGCCAGGGTGACATAACGCATCCCTGACGAAGTCCCACCTTTACCTCAAACCACTCGCTCTCTCCATTTCTAATCCTGACACAAGCTCTACTACTCTCATAAAAACTCTTGACAGCTCCGAGAAGCTTTCCTCCTATCCCGTATATCCGCATAACCTCCCACAGTGTCTTTCTGTCTACCCTGTCGTAAGCCTTTTCCAGATCCATAAAGGCACAGAAAACATCCTTCCCCTTACCTATAGCTTTCTCACATATCTGTCTTACCACAAAAATCTGATCTACACAACCTCTACCTGTCCTAAACCCACACTGTTCCTCACCAATTACTCCCTCTGTTCCTCTCCTAATCCTCTCAATCAAGATCCTCCCATAAGCCTTCCCAACTACACTTAACAAGCTAATCCCTCTGAAACTACTACATTCACACTTGTCCCCCTTTCCCTTGTAAAGTGGAACTATACACGCACTCCTCCAGTCCTCTGGCACTCTACCTTCTCTCCAGCAAACATTAAATAACCTCACCAACCAGTCCACCATCACTATACCTCCTTTTTTAAGACATTCTGCATGGCATTCATCCAGACCAGGTGCCTTACCTGCTTTCGTCATCTTAACTGCCGCCTTCACTTCATCCTTCCTTATTTCTCCTCCATTTTCCTCACTCATCACTCTCACTTTCTTAGCATTTCCCACTGCAGTTATCTTAACATATACGTTTTTATATATATATATATATGTACAGACGCTCCTCTACTTACGTTCATTCGTTTTACGTTTTTTCGATTTTACGTTTGAACTGACTAAAAAAAAAAAAGGTAAAAAAAAAAAAAAAAAAATTGAGTGAATTTTTTAGTTTAGCGCACTCTCCTTAGTTCAAACGATACTTACGCATGACGCGGCATCCATTGTTTACATGGCACAAACGACACACTGAACGTCCCTTGCCTCCTCCTCCTCCACCATCTCAATTTCTGTTACTTGAATTTAATTTATTTGAAATTAATGTTATCATTTTACAATGTTATGTGTATAATTAATGATTTTGGGGGTGTTTTATAAGATACGGTAATAGAATGTACGGATGTATGGTACAGTAACAACTTACGTTCATTTTCAACTTACGTTCGGCCATTCGGAACGTAACTAAAACGTAAGTTGAGGAGCGTCTGTATATACATATATATATATATATTACATATATATATAAATATATATTATATAAATATATACACACACACACACACATATATATATGTATATATATACATACATAAATGCTATGTGAGTCCATGACCATTAGGTCATTTTGTGTACTTAATGTTAAAGGTGCCTAACTTAAAATGACAGATATTTCATGGTGCATTACTGCTTACCTCTTAACCTTTATTCAATATCTTTTATCACCATCAATTTATGTAAGTTGCACATAAATGTATTGTGACGTGTTCACTATGACGGTAAAGTACATGTAAATCACCTCAACTACATATCAGGGATTCATTATCCATTTTCATGCAAAATAACCTTCATATCACCTTTTCCATTTTGTGTCGCGATGTTCAACACTGTTAACTTTATTTCTATCTCCCCTCGTTCTGGTCTTGGCCCTTATCCTTGCTTCATTTATTGCTATTATTCAGGGGTACTGAGACTAATTGCTTCTTTTAAGGTTGAGGGTAAGATAGTCAAGGAGAGACCCAACGCTTGGTAGTCTTGTTTAGAATCAGAAATGTACTTCCCGGGTTTCATGGGCTGGCGAGTACCCCCACTCCTGCTTCTTTTTACTTGCCTATTCTGTGTCCCTCTGCCTCCGTCTTGTCTGTCCCTCAATCTATCTGTTTGTTTTCCTAATTGTCTGTCCGTCAGTCTGTCTCTCTGACTATCTGTCCATCTGCCCTCCTTCCACATCTATCCATTCTAAATCCTTCTTTCTTGTCTCTTCTATAATCTACAGGTATCACCTGGAGACTACTCGGAAAGGCAAAAATCCAGACAGAGCCTCAACTTTGGCTGGGCCCCACGCAAACACCCTTGGGTCCAGCTTCCTCACATGTAACTTACAGTGATGTGTGGATGACTCTCTCCCTCTGGGCCAAGATTGGGCCAAATTGGACAAACGGTCGATTTCGATCAAAAATTACTGGGGACCCATGGGTTTTGACGAAAATAGTCAGCACTTGCCTCAGAGGAAGAGTCGTGCACAGAAGACTGTGTGGTACATGTGAGAAACCTGGACCCAAGTGGGTCTGCATGAGGTCTAGTAAAGTTTGAGTTTTTGGGTGGATTTTTGCCTTTCTTCCTAGGTCGCCCGCTTTTTTTGACTGAGAGCCCAAGTGAAATCCACAGGAAACCTTGTGGTCATGGATTTGTGGGAGAGGTGAAAATTACCCAAAAGAACCCTAAGGGGACCCATGGGTTTTGACATAAACCGTCAGTTCTTCCGATTTGGCCAGAACTTGCCCCAAAGGTAAAGTCGTGCACTCGGCACTGTGAGGTACACGTGAGCAACCTGCACCGAAGGGTATGTACGTGGGGTCTAATCAATTTTGAGATTCTGGGTGTTTTATTATTATATTTTCTTTATTTTCGCCTATATTGTCCTCACTTTTGGCCCGAGTGGTCTTGTAGCCTATAGTTACCCCCTGCCTTTGTCTAATATGTAATATGCTTTTCTTGCCCAGAGTTGTTCACAGGCGAGTTATCTCTCCTATGTATAAAACTGTTGTAATATCTTGTTAATAAAAAGGGGGGGGAGTAAAAATTGAGAAACAAGAGTTTTCTTAATCTCTTCTTACCGGTGCGTACTACTAGCAGGTGCTCAGTAGTAATAATGGCACTCCAGCGCCAGCGACTACAAATGGCGACTCCGGAGAGCGGCCGTTATCGCTGGTAGCCGTAGGACCGCGTGCTGGCCACCACCGCCGATCTCCTGCCTGCTGGCCACTGCCGCCGATCTCCTGCTTGCTAGCCGCTCCCACCCGCCTTGCCTGCTGGTCGCCACCGCCGCCGACCTCGCTGCCTGCTGGTCGCCACCGTCGCCGACCTCCCCTCCTGTTGAGCCGCTACCGCCGCAGCAGCCTGCTGAGGCGCTGCCTGTCCCGGACGCCCGCTGAGTCGCCGCATACCTCCCCTGCTGAGACGCTACCGCCCCCGCAGCAACCTGCTGAGTCGCTGCCTGTCCCGGATGCCCGCTGAGTCGCCGCCGACCTCCCTTCCTGCTGAGACGCTACCGCCGCAGCAGTAGCCTGTTGAGCCGCCGCCTGTCCCAGACCGCTCGCTGAGTCATCGCCGCCTGTCCCGGACACTCGCCGAGTCGCCGCCGACCTCCCTGCCTGCTGGCCGCCGCCGTCCGCCCTGCCTGCTGGCCGCCGCCGTCCGCCCTGCCTGCTGGTCACCGCCGACCTCCCTGCCTGCTGGCCGCTGCCGCATGTGCAGCTGCTCAGCCACCCGTCCTGGCGGACTGCCTATGGACAGCTGGATCACCTACTCGTTCATGGGCCAATGAACTCTAGGCACTAGCCCGTCCAGGAATCACGGACGTCAGTCACTGGACACGTACATGCGTCCAAAATGTCACAGTTCCATGGCATCACGTCACACACGCTCTCCAGCACCTATAACTTCTCCAGCAAGGACGCTTCACCCACCAATATGAGACCAACAAAATCTGTATCTTCTTTACTCGTCACTAGGGGGGGGGGGGTATGTAGCCTATAGTCATTCCTTGTCTTTGTCTAATGAGTAATTTACCTTTCTTGCCCAGAGATTATGTTCACCGGCGAGTCATCTCATCTATGTATAAACTTGTAATTTGAGTAAGAATTGAGGAACAAGAATTTTCTTAACCTCTTCGTACCGGTACTTACTAGCAGGTACTCAGCAGTAACAACAATGGCACTCCAGCGAATGATGCCTTGTGGTCCTGGACCTGTGGGTGAGATAGTGGCCCAATTGGAGCAAGTGGCCAAATACCCAAAAGAACCCTAAAGGGTTAACCTATGACATTTTTTCTAGACCCCTATTGTATGAAATGAGCGGAATGGATCCAAAATATGGCTGCTCTGTCGTACACATTGCTGCCTCACACTTGGCATCAAGTTCCATGGTGAGAGTTCAACTGAGTGGTCACCACAAGGTGGTGGTGAGGCTACACTGGGTCCTCTTAAAAGAAGTAAAACTCTGTAAGAAGACCTAGCCCTTCCCCCTGTCAGGATACAGCAGAAGTTCTTTTGATTCAGGAAGGTCATTTCTCCCTCAAGATGTTTTCCTTATTTTGCTCTGCAATCAGGGTGACCTACTATAGCCAGGCGAGAGTGAAGGAGGTAGTACTTCCGGCACCATTTACTAGATTTCTCTCCATGAGGGATAAGTAGAGTAGATCCTATGAAGGGCTGCTCAGTTATGGAGGCTGCAGACGAGATGTACTACCTGCCGCATGGATTGAAACTAGGGTATTCTAGAGATCGCCATATGCTGCCTTCCTTGTTACACACCACCACTGGGGGATGTGATTATGTGAAAAGCCTGTGCATTACGCAAACACATTACACAATGCATCAGTGTTACGTGACAGTGTATCGTGTCATACATACCTATAGACTTGATGTATTTACCTAATTGTAGTATACAGGGAAGGTGTAACATCTCCTTTTCTCTAACTTTCTAACACACGTAGACTCAAATGCATGTACAATTCCAACTTAATTTACATATTTGATACCCAATTATATTTAGATTTGAACTCGAGCACGGTTTGAGCTTGGGCCTGTGTACTGTATACTTACTGCTCATTTTGTATTATGCAAATGTCTCACGTATGTATTTATGCCCATAAAACAAAACTCCTATGTTATTGCATATGGCACAAATAACATTTCGCAACCCAGCATGTCAGGACTAAAGTGTACGAGGTCTATACTAGTGCCCTAGTTCAGTCATCCCTTCCAGCAACACCACAGGGCACAGCGTGTTCTCTTCCAATAATGCCACCCTTATTTCAACAAATCACTACACCCCAGGACTGAGTTATTCATGACAAAAATTAAGTTACTGTTTGATAGCTAGAAGGTAACTGATGTCATTTCTCGAGCTCCCTTGTCAGCTCACTCAATGCTGGGGGATGCCAACATAGAGATGAGGGTAAAAGGAAAGAGATAGGCAGTATATTTGTGAGAACAATGATGGATGTGCTGGCACTGAGTGAAACTAAGTTGAATGGGAGGAGCGAGTTTGAGAGTGTAGTTGGAAGGGTGTCAGGAGTGAAGAAAGGGCGAGGGAGAGAAGGGGCGGCTATAACAGTAAGTGAAGAGATAGGTAAGCGTGTCGTGGGAGTGGAAGGTTTCTTCAAGGTTAATGTGGATATTGAAACTGGGAAGAGAGATGTGGGTCTTTATTAGTGCATATGGGCCTGGTGGTGAGAAGAGCGTAGAGGAAAGGAAGGCTTTTTGGATAGGTTTAAATGAGTGCATGCTGAGTTTAGAAAGAAATGCCAATGTAGTGGTATTGGGAGATCTCAATGCTAGGGTAGGAGACAAACCAATAGATGGAGTGGTTGGAAAGTGTGGAGTTCCAGGAAAAAATCGTAGCGGAGAGATGATGGTGTTTAGGAAGAAAATCTGGAAGGGTGGAAGATAAGGCTTTAATGGACTAGTGGTAACCAGAAGTGTAGGAAGAGTTTTGGATATACATGTTCTTAGGGGAGAGAGTGGGGGAATATCAGATATATATATTTGAAAGGTACGTTGAGAGTGGAGGATAGATGGAGAAAGAGGAAAAGGACAGAACAGAAGGTAGGGAGGTGCTTAGAATAAACTGGTTAAATGAGAAAGAAAAGGAGTATAAGATGAGAGAAGAGTGGGAGTGAAGGATAGAGTAGAACTAGAAATGGAGGTGGAATGAGGATGTTTCAAAGAGGAAATCACAACGTGTGCAAAGATGGTGTGCGGAACAAGGAGGAAATAGAAGGGATGATAAAGCAGAAAAGGTTGTAGAAGAGAAGAAAAGAACATTCACGGACTGATTGCAAAATAGGATGAATCATATGAGAAGTACAATGAAAAGAGAAGTAAAGCATAAGATAAAGGAGGCAAAAAAGGAGAGATGTGAAATGGGGTAAGAGTATGACTGTAGCCAACACGCAAATTGCCCCCTTAAAAGACTCTTATGACCGCCAATTGCCATGCCTTTGGACCAGATCAAGACTGTGATCGGCCCTTAGCACGGCACTCGTATTTATTTATTTTATATTTTTCTATATGTATGCTTTCACTCCAACAATTTCATTTCTCTTGTAAGGAGGATAAAAATGTTTCTGTATATCCCGTAGCAAGGATATATACGTATAGTACAAAGATTATAAAACACTGTACACCAAAAACAAAAAAATTAGAATCTCATCACCATTGTTGTACGTAGTATCGTCATTCCTCTTGTAAATAGAATAAAAACGTTTCTGTATATCCCGTGACAAGGATATATACGTGTAATACAAAGATTGTAAATATTGTATAGAAGAAATAATAATAATAATAATAATAATAATAATAATAAATAAGAATCTCATCATCGTTGTTGTACATAGTATCGTCCGCATTTTGAATAAACAGAGTTCAGTCATGGGACTGACTTTAAATATCCTAGCTATTCTCATGGAAGATAGCCGTTTGTTAAAGAATAGTACCAGCCGTTAGCATTGAACACGGAAGTGTTCATCCCAAGTGTGCGTAAGGGAATCATATTGTGGCGAACTAAATGTTCTAACAGGTACATTCTGAAGAGAATACTACCAGCCGTCGGCACTAAGCACGGAAGTGTTCATTCCATGTGTGTCCAAGGGAACCATACCACGGCGAGCCCAATGGTGTGTTCCGAGTCCCTTTTGAAAAACTTCCCATGCCTTCCTCTCCCTGCCACTCGTTTCAGGCTGGACACTTAGCTTACTTCATACAGAACACTGACGACCCTGGGGCGAGAGCTAACATTGGTGACCCCGAGTGTGCTTGCCAGCCCCGACCTGCCTGCCCAGCCCGGCCCCACCGTGCCCAGACCCCCTCCCCCCGCCGCTCCGGATCGACCACTGACTCAGCCTGCCCAGCCCCGCCACCCCGGACTGTTCTGGCCAACCCCGCTGCCCGCGAACATCGCTTACATACTAACCACGTAAGTATTACAGACGATCACCCACAGGTGCATTCCGCACACCCCCTTTTTCTAGCCGCGACCCAACAATATGGTTTACAATCCTCGAGTATAACTTTAAGGCAAACCGCATTACCACCAGCCTAACAAAGTTTTCACATGCTTGCGGCCTCTTACCACCAGGTTTCGGACACCATCTCCAAGGCACCTACATCCAATACCCCATATGAGGATCTGAGGCAAGCCATTCTGTCCCGCCTCGAGTCTTCCAAATCTACACGCTTGCAGGAGCTCCTCTCCAAAGAACTCGGAAATGAGAAACCGTCAGACTTGCTGCGATGCATGAAGCGATTGCTCGGAGACAAATGTGCAGCATTCTACCAATTCACCTTACTCCACTTATTCTACCAGTGCCTGCCACCAACCACCCAAGGCAACCTCTTCAGCGCCAAGAACAAACTCTCACTCTAAGAACAAGCCACGCTCGCTGATGACTTCATGGCTTCAGTACCAGTCACGCGTCCTACCATCACCAAATTCGCTGAACAGTTCGAAACGTAGGCGTTTGCCGAACTAGTCTCCAAACTCACCCACCAGGTCAGCGCCCTCCAAGAGCAGGTTAGCAACCTTCACAGACGACTCCCGTCACCCAGATACCACCACAACAGCTCCAGGTCTACATCCAGAGGGAGACCCAAACATCACACGTCTGCTTCTACCATCACCGCTTTGGTACAAGATGCAAAGTGCGCACAGCCGTGCACCTTCTCACCAGCACCTTTAAACGACATGAGCAGACGCTAACGGCGCACAGCGTTCGCCAAAATACATCGAAACTTCTCTTCGTTTTTTATCCACTCTCAAACACCACATAGCTCGTAGATACCGGAGCTGAAGTCAGTGTCCTGCCTGCCACAACGACCCAGCACTCGCCGCCGCCGACGTCTTACCTCTACGCAGCCAACGGCACCAAGATACCCGTTTTCAAGAGGAAGACACTTCAGCTATAACTTAACCCCCGCCGATCTTTCGAGTGGACCTTCTACATTGCAGCAGTTTCCCAACCAATTCTTGGCGCCGATTTTTTGGCCCACTTCGATCTCCTGATAGACAAAAAATCACAAGCTCAACGATCCTCTTTCATCGATTTCATCCAACGCCAGACCAACAACCGGAGTAAAAGCCAGCTTTCAACCATCAGTGCCGATAAAACAAGTTTGCTTCTCTCCTTATTTCCTTCACTATTTTGACACAACCTTACTCCATGACCGTGAAACACCACGTAGTGCACTATATAGAGACTACGGGACCTCCAGTCTACGCCAAGGCCCGCCGTCTAGCTCCAGAACGCCTCAAATTAGCCAAGGCAGAACTGGAAGCCCTCATGCGTCAAGGCATCATTCCCCCAAGCTCAAGTAACTGGTCGTCAGCGCTCCACATTGTCCCCCAAAACAACGGCGACATAAGACCATGCGGTGACTACCATGCCCTTAACTTGCGAACTGTGATGGATAGGTACCCAGTTCCCATTTTCCTCACACCTTGCAGGAACTCGCATATACTTCCGAATCGACCTTGTCAAAGCCTTCCATCACATTCCAGTCAACCCGCCGGACATCCCAAAAACAGCTGTCATCACGCCTTTTGGCTTGTTTGATTACGTTCGAATGCCCTTCGGTCTCAAGAACTCTGCCCAAACTTTTCAGATTAATGGACGAAGTCCTACGAGGTCTTTTTTGCTTCACTTACATCGACGATGTGTTCATCCCAAGTCCGGACGAAGCCACGCACCAACACCATCTAAAGCCAGTCTTTACCCGACTACAAGACTACAGCATCCACATCAATCTCGACAAATCTGAGTTCGGTGTCTCGTCCATCAACTTCCTAGGACATACCGTCACACCCTCAGGCGTCACCCCTGTCTCATCCCATTGCGACGCCATCCAGGATTTCCCGAAACCTACAACACAGCGCCAGCTCAAACAATTCTTAAGTATGCTAAACTTCTATAAACGTTTCATTCCAGGCTGCGCTCAACTGTTCCAACCGCTCTACTCCATGATCAAGCCGTGCAAGAGGGGACGTTCCATCATACCCACCTGGGACACCAAAACTGACGCAGCTTTCATGGCAGCTAAAGAAGCACTCGGGAATACTACTGCCCTTAGTTTCCCTATCCCTGACGCCATCACTTCCATCTCGACAGATGCCTCAGACACAGTTATGCAGCAGTACATTAATAACGCCTGGAAACCCACTGCCTTATTCTCAAAGAAACTCAACAACGCCGAGAAGAAATAAAGCGCCTTCGACAAGGAACTCCTAGCCATCTACACGGCTGTCAACAGGTTCAGGTATTTCATCGAAGGACGACACTTCCACGTATACAACGATCACAAACCAATCACAACTACATTCTTACTCTGTTGGTTGTCAGGCCGGACGGCCCTTCACCGCTTTCACTATGCCTCTCCAGATGGTTTTATCCTCTGCCAATTCTTTCCAGTTCACCACAGATATTCGCTATGTTCGAGGTGAAGATAACTGCCCTGCCGACGCACTCTCGCGCAACATATCTGCAGTCTCTACCTCCTCATCGACTCGCCGCCATCGTCGCACACCAAGCTGATGATACCGAGCTGCAGCGATTGATGGACAACCCCGCGTTGCAGATGAAGGAAGCACAGCTACCTGGAACCAACACTCAGCTCTATGTCAATGTATCGTTTCACACGCTGGCCCGAAGCCATCCCGCTTACATAAGCACAGGCACAGTAGCCAAAGCTTTCATAACCACCTGGATTTCAAGATTAGGTACACCACTCAGCCTCATATCCGACCGTGGTAGCCAATTTGAATTCACTCTATGGAACAAAATTATGTCTTTGCTAGGTATCCGGCGTTTCAGAACAGCAACATCCTCAATCCAACGGACTCGTCGAACGCTTCCACCGACAACTCAAGGCTTCACTCGCAGCAACAACACGCGATCGCACCAACTGGTCTACGCTTCCAATGGTCCTCCTCGGCATACGTACGTCTCTCAAAGAAGACCTTGGCCACTATTCTGCAAAGCTTCTTTAAGGCACTCCACTCCGCCTGCTAGGCGAGTTCCTTGCATCCTCCCCTGTAACACTAATCTTACAGACACAATACAGAAACTCCAGCCAGCGCCACCGCGTACCCCCCACAAAATCGTTCGTGAGCCAGGACCTCGATGACTGCTCACATGATTTCGTTCGCGTGGACGGAGTATAGAAGCCTCTTCAGCAAGCATATGATGAACCACGCAGAGTCGCAGAGGACAAAAACTTGACCATTGATCGCCGTGGAACCACTAACGTAATCTCCATGGACGGCACCAAGCCTGCGTACCTCCTCTCGGACAACACACAAGATCCCGTTAGTCTTCCGGCACCTCCGGGCACAGGCTACAAACTACAAGCACACTACAAAGAACAGATATAGTTCCTCCTACCTCGTACCTCGTCACTAGGGGGATTCTGTAGCCAACACGCAAGTTGCCCCCTTAAAAGACTTGTATGACCGCCAAGTTCCATGCCTCCGGACCAGGTCAAGACTATGATCACCCCTTAGCACAGCACTCGGATTTTTATATATGTATGCTTTCATTCCAATTTATTTCTTCTGCACATAGAATAAAAATGTTTCTGTATATCCCGTAACAAGGATATAGACATATAATACAAAGATTACAAAATATTGTTTACCAAATACAAAAAAAACAAAAAACAAAAAAACTCATCACCATTGTTGTACATAGTATCGTCGGCATTTTGAATAAACAGGGATCAGTCATGGGATTGACTTTAAATATCCTAGCTATTCATATGGAAGACAGCTGTTCGTTAAAGAATAGTACCAGCTGTTAGCACTAAACATGAAGTATTCATCCCAAGTGTGCGTAAGGGAATCATACCGCAGCTACATGTTCTGACAGGTACATTCTGAAGAGAACACTACCAACCGTCGGCACTGAGCACGGAAGTGTTCATTCCAAGTGAACTTAAGGGAACCATACCACGGCAAGCTCAATGGTGTGTTCTGGCTCCCCTTTTCAAAAACTTCCCATGCCTTCCTCTCCCTGCCACTCGTTTCAGGCACTTAGCTTACTTCACACGGAAATAACATTGGCGACCCTGGGGAGGGAGCCAACATGACAGAATTTTTTGAAAATAATAAAAACATGTTTTGGAAAGAAATTATGAGAGGGAGGCGAATCAAGCAGAGAAGGTAAAAGGTGCACATGGAGAGATGATAATAGAAGAGAAGGGAGTAAGAGGAAGATGGGAAGACTATTTCTGGGAGTTGTTAAATGCGAAGGATAGGGAGAAGGTAGTTGCAGTGGGAAGCACTAAGAAAATGACAGTGATGAGAAAAATGGAGAAAGACAAGGTGAAAGCAATTATCAAAATGATGATGCGAGCAGGTAAGGCACCTGGATTGGATGGGTGTCATGTGGAGTGTCAAAGGGAGGTACAGTAATAGTGGACTGGCTGGTGAAGTTGTTTAATTTTTGTCTAAAAGGTGGAGTTCCTGACTGGAGGAGTGCATGTATAGTTCCGTTTACAAGGGAAAAGGGGACAAGTGCAAGTGTAGTTCCAGAGGTATCAGTTTGTTGAATGTAATTGGGAAGGCTTATGGATGGGTTTTGATTGAGAGGATTAGGAGAGGAACAGAGAGAGTAATTGGTGAGGAACAGTGTAGGAAAGCTTTAGAAAAAAGGGTGGATTTTTTTGGCCATTATGGATTTGGAAAAGGCTTTTGACAGGGTAGACAGGAAACACTGTGGGAAGTATTGCAGATATATGGGATAGAAAAGATGTTGAACAGTCAAGAGGTTTTCTGAGAGTAGTACAGCTTGTGTTAGAATTATAAATGGAGAGCGCGAGTGGTTTGAGATAAAGGTGGGACTTCGCCAGGGATGTGTGATGTCACCATGGCTATCCAATTTATACATGGATGGGGTGGTGCAACAGGTAAATGCTAGGGTAATGGGATGAGGATTGGAAATGGTTAAACAAATGGAGAAAATTGGGAGATAAGACAGTTATTATGTGCAGACAACACTGCACTTGTAGCAGGATCAGAGGAGGGATCAAGGAAGTTAATGATAGAGTTTGGGAAGGTGTGTGAAAGAGGATAGCTGATAAATATGGGTAAAAGGTGCTGGAATGTACATGGGGAGAGGATGGCAGCAAATTGGAAGTGAGTATTAAGGGAGAAAGACTGGAGGAAGTGGATAGCTTTATACTTGGGAGCAAATGTAGCAGGAAAGAGAGGAGTGGTGGAGGTAGAATGTAGATTGAGAGAAGCAAGTAAATGCCTTGAGGGATTTAAAAGTGTAATGAAAATAGACAATTAGGAATGGACGCTAAGTGGAGACTGTATGAAGGGGTGATTGTGCTGACAGCACTGTATGGGGAAGAAACATGGAACATGAGAGAGGAAGAGTTTAAATGTGTCCAAGATGAAATGCCTGAGAAGTATGGTGGGAGTTACTAGGCTGGATAGAATGAGAAATGCAGAGGTGAGGAGAATGGGGGTGGAAAGGGAGTTGGGAGATAGGGTGGATGGAAAAGTATTGGGATGGTTTGGACACATGGAAAGAGTGACCGAAGATTAATAAAAAGTGTGGAAGGCAGAGGTAGGGAGAGTGAACATGTGGGGGGTGAAATGGATGGAGGGGATAAAAGGGGCATTGGGGAAGAGGGGGATTTCTGTTGAGGGAGATGACAGAAGATATAGATGAGTGGAGAATGGTTGTGTATGGATGATGCTGTAATGCATGGAAGTGTCTGGGGGATGAGGGAGTGTGTGTGAATCATATTTTGTCGCAGCCTGAAAGGATTTCTCCCTGTCTTCTCTTTATCTTCACAAGGGGATGGGGTCGCCAATTAAATGAAGAAGCCTTGCTGTGGATGTGCTGTCTTGCTGCATTGCTTCTGATCCAGGGCAGTGGGCGAGATGCAGGGATGACCCATCATCCAGGAGTGTAGAAAAGAGGGAGAGAAGGATGGTGAATGGGAGTGGAGTATGTGGGATGAAATAGGTGGGAGTGGATTTATGCCTTTGACTTTGGCTACATCCCTTGTTAGGGGGAAAAAGCCCTTGGTATATGTATGTATTGTTGAGTAGTTTAATTCATTTGAAGGGGTGTACCTTCATGAAGGTGCTGCAAGGTGAAGACTAGGATACCTTTCAGATATAAAAATCAATCCAAAATGAAAATCTAATCAAGACCTTAGAAATACATGTAACAGTGCAAGTTTTACAGGAACAAAGCAAAATATTAATTTTTGTCCACTTTAGCTCACACAGTGGTTTCCTTGGGATGTGGATCACTTTTCCAATAACTGTATGATCAATCACTTTGGCATACACAGGAAAGCAAGTATAAAGGATACTCAGTGCTCAACTCAGTATAGCTTTTATTCAGTC
Source organism: Oratosquilla oratoria (assembly GCF_046742065.1). Taxonomy (NCBI): domain Eukaryota; kingdom Metazoa; phylum Arthropoda; class Malacostraca; order Stomatopoda; family Squillidae; genus Oratosquilla; species Oratosquilla oratoria. Next base: position 28,013,305 of record NC_134808.1, read on the forward strand.
TGAACAGGTTGCTGTTGTTAACATTATCATCACCAAGAGTTCACTCACACTTTTGTCCTTATGGTCAATATCATGCAGCCCGAGATAGCTCTTAATGTTCTTTTACATAATTGGAAATGAGCATGTATGGGAGTATAGTATTTTGCAGCAGTAGTGTCAATGTCACATTTGGTTATCTATACTACAAGGCAATTATAGTATTAAAAGTAGTCCTGTTTCTCTTAGGAAAATATGGAGGGATGATAAATGTATTGTTGTTCCATCAAAATTGTGTTGTGTACTTATTGTTTGAGGCAGAAGGTGGGGAAGTAGATTGTTGTCAGGAGCTGTGTGGGTAAGGCATTCGAGAACAATGTGTGGTATTGTAATGGGGTACTCTTTGGGAATATTGGAGGGTCATCTCCAATCATGAGATGGCAAGTGTGATAAGTATACTGTTCAGTACACTAGTGTCATCTCAAAATATCACAAATTGACGGAAAAAGGCCCATGGGCATGGGTGTTTGATCACTTTTAGATGATTTGTCAGGGTTCATACAGTTGGTATTTTTTTATCATTATTATAATCTTCAATATCATTATTATTGATAATATTGCAGACCCAAGGGCAGGACAGTAACCTGTTGCAAGGAATGAGATGGGGGCATTAAAAGGAATTGATGCTGCTTTTCAAACTTCCCTGTTGGCTCATTTGTTGCCAGGATGAGATAGCTGCACCATTTTTTTTCAACTAATCTAACAATTGGGATGTGCTAGACTGCTGCTCACATTTATCCATCCTCCCATAGAAATAAAAAAATTAATACCCTTAATCTAATATACTCTCCCCCACTCTAGATTAAATGAACTTTAGTACAACTGGTGGCATTAAAGCAGACCCAAACTAATGCAACATAAGACAGATCTATGGGATGACCTGCGGGTTTCTGGTCATTGCAATGTGATGTACATACACACACTTATCAAGGGTCTTTTCCCCCTTACAATTGAAGTAGCCAAAGTCAGAAGGAACAAGTCCCCTCTCACCCACTTCATCCCCCCACACTCCACTCCCATTCACCACCCCTTGATGGAACACCATCATTCACCAACTTAACAGCATTTGTTTACCTCTATTATCCTTCAAGTTGTGTAGTCTAAAGGCCCGTAAAAACAAAAAGCCTCTCATAATCATATATATCTATACCTACTGGAAGTCTACTGAAGTACAATCTTTGCAAGAATGCTTTTCTCTATCCATATATTTGTAGTATCTTGGCTATGTAATAATTCTGAACACACCCAAATTTTCTTTCAGCATTCTGTTGTACTGTATAACATTCATTAAAGAGTAGCAATTTGCTGCTATTTTATTGAGGCTAATAAAACTCATGTGGTATGAAAACAAGAAATCAAATATAAAAAATTGACCTACTTTACATTGCATTTACTGCAATTAAAGCAACATTAAATCAAATATCACAAATGACATGCCCACTTCCAATACAAAAGTAATTACATTATTCATTGTAACAAATTTCCTGATCAATAAGGAATATTTTTAATGGTAATATCTGAACAAAACTATCAGGTGTACGTAATTGTACACCTAATACTGAATTGAAAAAACAAGTCATTACAGAATGCTCAAGAACATAAAAGTGCTTTTTCCCACTTACACAGGAGGTAGCAAAGTCATAAGGCACCCATTACTGTCCATTTCAATATCATCCACAACCCTTTCTTCCCTCTCATCTTAGCTCCTTAAGGATGACAGGTCATCCCTAAACTCAGCCCACTGCCCAGGGTCAGAAGCAATGCAGCAAGACACATGAATGACAGATTTATTTATTTTTTCTATCTTTTTTTTTTTAATCAAGGTCCTAATTTGTCTTAGACTAAAACATGCAGCAGTGGTATAGTCCCCACACAAAGTGAAATATAGCAAAATCAAAGGAACACAAGTTGCTACAATTAAAATGATTCACAGCCTTGTATACAAGTCATACAAGGATAGATTAGAAGTACTGGCCTTGCCACTCAATCTGTTACCCCTGGTCTCTCTTGTTGAAGACCTTCATCCTCCAGGTGGACAAATATGGCATAGATCTCTTGATTTGGGATAGGAAGTCATCAAGGGATTATGAACACAAGTTAAAAAAAATCCACATGTCTGAAAAATGTGAAAATTCAGTTTTCTGCAGATACATACTCTCCTGCGTAAGCCTAAGGGCTAATATAGCATAAGCTAGAACCATATGTGAATTGTATGATAATTGAAGAATAAACAAATTAAGTTATATGAGGAATTGCAGTTTTCCATATAAATGTGTACACTTCTGGAATAACCAGATGAAAAAGCACAAGCTGGAACTGTCCATGAATTTAAAAACTAGTTATGACAATTGGACAATAAGACCAGGCCCCATGAACATAACTCTCTTTCTGTCCACTACAATTAGGTAAATACATGGGGTACTACATCTCCACAATAACAAGAGAGGAAAGAATAACAAGGGGGTGATCACATTATACAAGCACTGTAGAAGAAAAAAATAAATAAATAAAAAATAAAATAAATAAAATTATAATAGTAATTTCATTAAAGGCACTCAATACTCATGGGCATTAGTGACACCCCTAGGGACCAGAGTAATGCAGCATTCTGTAATGACTGAAGAACAGTCTTCATTCAAAGAAGAATAGTAATCACTTTTAACCTCTTCTATCCCTCCTTTCTGTTGACCTAGAATCTCTCCTTCACCACTTCTTTAGACTTTTAACCTCTTCTATCCCTCCTTTCTGTTGACCTAGAATCTCTCCTTCACCACTTCTTTAGACTTTTAACCTCTTCTATCCCTCCTTTCTGTTGACCTAGAATCTCTCCTTCACCACTTCTTTAGCATATCATTAATAAGGAAAGAACCCCTGGTTATCACCAATCAAGTACAAACACCATGTATATTAACTCCTACAGAAAACAAGCACCTCGAAAATGCAAGTGGTGGGTGATCAATTTGTGTACAATTTCCAAAATAAAAATGGTGGATATCAAACCATAATATAGATGCACCATGTAGAATTTGATTCTTGAGTCAACACAGTGATTTCAATAACATGCAAAGGAGGCTTTGTTACTACCTACCCTCATGCTCAATTTCCTGCTTGGGTTGACTTTCCTTTTCTCTTGAAATATGGACACTAACATCATTCTCTTCCATGTTCATAGAACCTTTTCTATTCTGATGACAACTGCCAATGTCATCTTTGTGGGTATGTTTTGTCTTGGCAGAGCCCGTTGATTGTGGATGTGAGGATGTATGAGGTGGAGGTGGTGCTGATGGTTGTGGCAGTCTAGTTTCACCAATGTAAGGACCACAGCCAAAGACCGGGGTTACGGGAGAGTTAAAAAAGGATGGCCACATGCTTGGGCTGTAGGCTGAATTTCCAGCATACAGGTTACTGCTTCCGCTGCTTGCCAAGGAATCCAGGTACTGCTGCTGTTGCTGTTGTTGTTGTCGAAGTATCTCTGGGTGGACTCCTGATGATTTGGCTACCTCTCCAGGAAGAGAATTGATGCCAGTCATCCCAGAACCAGCATTTGGCCAAACAGACATCATCATGTAGTAGTTATACATGGAAGGAGAGATATTGGCTGAAAGTGGTGTCAGGCCAGGGGTCACATTACCTCCAACTGGGGTCAGTTGAGGAGTCAAGACTGGGTTGAGGCCTGAGGGGTAAGCTGAGGCTGGACTCCAGAAAGGACCTGAGGGCAGTGTGTGTACAGTATTCATTGGCTTGCTATATACTGTAGCTCCTTGTAAATTTCCATAACTACCACCTGCTTCATCTATAGCAAGTTGCTGCTGCTGTAGAATTTGGCTTTCTTGTTGTTTCTGCAATAGCAACAACTGCTTGCGGTGTTCCTCCTCTTCGTCTTTCACCACTTCTACTTTGGGATAATTCTGTTGCTGGAGGTGACATGCTATCAACTTTGATCTCACAATAGGAGATGATGATGTGGGCGTTGTAAAGGTTGATGATGTAGTCACCGCAGATGTTGGCATGGATGTCGTGACAAAAGATCTTGTAGATGACATTGTCACAGCAGATGTGGGTGAGGTTATCCCTACAGAAACTTCTGCAGAACCTTTATGGTCAGCATCTTCAGTCAAGTAAGAGTGGTTCTTTTTGTTGGGAGAGCTTTGTGTGCAGAGAGGTTGTCGTCGTGAGCAGACTGTTTTGACATGGAGTGTGAGAGGATCAAGGGAAGGGAAGGCAGCGTGGCACGTGGCACACATGTATGATACTTCCGTATGTAGCACCATGTGACAGTCCAAGTTGAGGCTGTAGAAAAATTGCATGGCACAGATGCCACACTGATATGGCTGCTCCTCCACATCTTCATTGTCCTCATCAGTATCATTGTCCATTTCATCTTCATCTCTACCCCTCCCTATCCGTCTCAATCCTACACCCACTTCACCCTCTCCCTGTCCACTGTCATTAATGTTATGCCTTGAATAAGTTTGTCCTACAAGAATGATCTCCTGTGCTTGGTTTTTGAGGTAGTCAGCACCATGGAGTTCGAGGATATGAAACTCGAGGTACATGACTGAGATGAACGAGCCACCGCAAAGCCCACATTCACAATAGTCCTCAATGTCATGGTGCGTGCCATTATGGTGTAGCTCCACATGCCGCTCCTGCCCTACAGCTGTCAAGAACACATGAGGACAAAACCCACAGGCAAATCCTGTTTCTCCATGAGCTTCACGATGGCGCCTGAAGGAGATTGATGTGACAGTGACAACTCCGCACTCACTGCACATGTTACCAAACTCGATGCCTGTGCCAGACGGGTTCTTGATATAGAGGAATTCGTTTGATGGGTCAATGTCGCGGGTGAAAGTCTGCACACCGTGTTTGACTGGGGCCCCCTGAGTGTTTGCCATGACAGTTGCTGTCCTACTGCTGCTACAGCTGCGTGGTGACGTGAATGGTAGTGGGGCAAGATCCATGGGTGTTGATGAGGACACACGGGAGGTAGCACGACTTCGTGATCTACACATATTTGGAGGGATATAGTCCTCAGTGTCAGAGTTCCTCGAACGAGGTCGTTTTGGCTGTCGATTACGAGTCGGGTACGTGGTGGCAAGTTTGAGTACACGAGACTGATGGCTACCAACTGTGGTCCCCGTCTGGCTGCGAGTTAGGATACGCCGCAGGGGTGTCTCTGATGGTGGGTTCAAGGAGGAGGTGGTATGGGGATTGTTGCTAGAAGCCATGACAGATATGATGGTGGGAGGTACAATGGCTGTGGTGGCATCGGCAGAGGCAATGGTGGTGCTAGGTGTGGGCAATATGCCAAAACCTGGAGATGATGATGCCACTCCAGAAAGGGATGTAGAGATGGTGGTGGTGGTAGTTGTAACAGTGGCCATAGTGATGGATGAGGTGGTAGCACCAGCAGAAATATTTGGTGACCCTGAAGCCGCTGGAGGGCCTATTGGGTCAGCAACAGATGAGACCCCATCTGAGACATTTACTGTGGAGAATGCTGAGGAAGCAGTCATGGTGTCTGAATTGGTAGTACTATTACGAGAGCTGAAAACAGCAGAGACAGGGCTGTTACTACCAGTGGAGCAACAATTTGGGACAAAATTACCACTGGTACAGGTGGCACTACTTTCTGATATGTTGCCTTTAGATAACGAAACCGAAACATTACCATTGGATGTGTTGCCTAAAGAAACTGAAACATTACCATTGGATATGGTGCCTTTAGACAGAGAAACCGAAACATATGTCTTTGGGTCTGTGGGAAAATTAGGAACAGAATGAAATCCAGCAACAGTAGGGGATAAAGCAACAGTGGTAGTTGCTACAGTATTGATAGATGTAATGGAAGTTCCTACACCAGTGGTAGTTATGGTAGAGGCTGCAGCAAGGGCAGTATCAGTGGAGTTTCTGGTAATGTTATTAGGAGCCGCAGCTTGGTTAGCACTGTTTGAGGTTCCAGAGGCAGAGACAGCACTATGACTGGAGTTGTTGGAGTTTGCAGCAACAGTGGTTGAGATTACATTGTCAGCCGTACTGGTCACTGTTACAATGGTGGGAGCTGTGGAGGTTCCAACAATGGTGATGGAGGGTGCAGACATGGTAGCAGTGGTAAAAGTTCCAGCAAGGGTGTCAATGCTAGATACTATAGTACTGCAAGTGGTGGAGACAACATCAGTAGAGGCTGCCGTAGATGTTGAAGAGACAGCAGTGGCCGAGGAGTTTAGAGAATTGCAGGTTGTGATGGAGTCTCCAACAACCATTGTGACAGAGTTAGAGGTTGAAGTCTTAACAGAGCTACAAGCTGTAGCATTGGTGCTAGTCGTGATGGATGAAGAAGCGGGAGCATTGCCATTGTCAAAAGTGGAGACTGTTACCCCTGAGCAAGGTACTACAGCCCTCAACGTGGATGATGAAGTAGGATGGGAAGCAGCACAAGAGGTTGTGGGACGACTTTCAATATCAACAACAGTGGGAGAAGTGTATATGACATTAGCAACAGAGAAAGGAGTACCCAAGCTGATTGGGCTAGATACAGTGGGGCCAACAGAACTGCAAGCAACAGTACCTCCACCAGAACAAGACACTGTGGTAGTGCTGGCATGGGTAGAACCTGCAGTACTATTGATGGGGGTGTTGGCAGAGGTAGCACTGACAGAGGAAATGGCAATCATTCGCTCTCTGAGTGCCCACAGATGTAAGACACTCTCTGGCAATGCTGGAAACAAGGTAGGAAGTCCTGTAGCAGATGGTCTCTGAAGAACTCCTGGCCTCAGCTCTTGTCCCTGCAAATCATCATCATCCTGTCCCTGCCACCAGTCAGGCTTACTGCTTCTGTACTTTCTTCCTGTTCCAAGACAACAAGCAATTTATGTAACAAGACAGTCTAGGCTAAGCTGCATACAGGTGTATTTGTTTTTGTTGGTGATGGTGGTAATAGCAGTGGTAATAGTACTAGTAATAGTAGTGGTAATAGTACTAATTATAGTAGTAATAATAGTAACTGTAGAAGAAAATTAAGAAAATGAAAAAAAAAGAGGAAAAGAATTGGGGGAAAAATGATGAAGAAGAAGAAGAAAAAGAACAAATATGCATACATATGCATCAATTCTGACTCGGACAGTGATGACCTTTCATTCACGAGGAACCAAGATAAAAGAGAAGCAAATTAGTGCTAGATGGGAGTGGCATGGGTGAGTGTGGGTGCATGTCTTGGTTGGCTACCTCCCTTATACAGGGGAAGAAACCTCTCAGTATACAGATCAAAGACATAAGAGTATTTAGTCTTTAAAACTGTTACACTAATCAAAATGATATTGCTAAGGAATTCTGAATAATTAAGATTCCAAAACATATAAACAATATACATCATACAATCTACAAACCAACAATCATATAGACACCTAAATTCCAACCACATGTTGACTAGATAAATCACATACTGGGTGGAGATCTGAATGTATACCACCTTACATAGCTACAACATATAAAATCAGCTCACCAAAACAAACTCCTAGACCAGCTCCCCAACCTGAAGACCTCCAGAAATATGTGTGTGTGTATATATATATATATATATATATATATATATATATATATATAATATATATATATATGTGTATATAAATATATAGGAGTATATATATATATATATATATATATATATATATATATATATATATACACACACAGTAGAAGCCCGATTTAACAAACTAATTCAGCCAAGGTCCAGTCCGCTAAATTGAATTTTCCGTAAATTGAGCGAGTGAGCGTTGGTGTAACAGTGTTGCCAGAGCGGATTATAAAAATGATACGTACCTAAAAATTCCCTAGTGTACACACACACACATACAGTATATATATTATTGTAAGTGAATTATAGGCAGCACAATCGTGAATTGCAAACGAACAGCAATGTGCAGTAATTTGTTGCAACATGTGTGTATTTACCTAGTTGTACCTAGTTGTATTTTACGGGATGGGGAGCTATGCTCGTGGTGTCCCATTTTCATATCTCATTTTATCTAAACTATTTTTAAATTTATGTATTGTTTTTGCACACACCACTTTCTCATCTAACTTGTTCCAAATGTCTATTACTCTGTGAGGAAAGCTGTTCTTTTTCACATCTCTTCTATAGCTGTCTTTCTTGATTTTCTTTCCGTGCTCCCTTGTATTTCTATCATCCCATTTTATCAGATTCTCTCTATCAATAATTTCTATGCCTTTCATGATTCTGTAAATAGCTATCAAATCTCCTCTCTCTCTTCTTTGCTCTAGTGTCTGTAGTTCAAGTTTTGCTAGTCTCTCTTCATATGATAGTTTTGAGAGTGTTGGTGCCAATTTTGTAATTGCTCTGTATTCTTTCAAAAATTTTTACATTTTTTTGTACTTGGTGACCACATCGTTGCAGCATATTCCAATCTTGGTCTTATCAGAGTGATTAGAATTTTCTTCACCATTTCTTCATCCAGGTATGTAAATGCCACTTTGATTGTTCTTATTAAATTATAAGTTTCTCCAAAAATCTTATTTATATGTTTCTCAGGTGACATATTATTCATAACAATGACTCCCAGGTCCTTCTCATTTTCTACTTTTTTTATTCCTTCTTCTCCCAATTTATATGATCCTGTTATTCGGTTTTTGATTTTTCCAAATTCCATTATACAAACGCTCCTCAACTTACGTTTTAGTTATGTTCCGAACGGCCGAACGTAACGTGAAAATGAACGTAAGTTGTTACTGTACGTTCCAGTAAAGTATGACCGTTAATACTGTACTATACATCCATAAATTCTATTACTGTATCTTATAAAACACCCCTAAATAATTAATTATAAAAATAACATTGTAAAATAATAACATTAATTTCAAATAAATTAAATTCAAGCAACAAAGTGAGATGGTGGAGGAGGACGAGTCAAGGCACGTTCAGTCTGTCGTTTGTGCCATGTAAACAAGGGATGCAGCGTTATGCGTAAGTATCGTTTGAATGTCTTGTACTACGGAGAGCGTGCTAAACTAAAAAATTCACTCAAAAAAAAAAAATAAATAAATAAAATAAAATAAAATAAAGTAAAAATAAAATACATTTTTTTTTACAGTCAGTTCAAACTTAAAATCGAAAAAAGGTAAAACTAATGAACGTAAGTAGAGGAGCGTCTGTATATATATATATATATATATTTATATTATATATATATTTATATTATATATATATTTATATTATATATATATTTATATTATATATATATATATTATATATATTATATATATATATATATATATATTATATATATGTGAGAAAGCTATAGGAAAGGGGAAGGATGTTTTTTGGGCCTTTATGGACCTGGAAAAGGCTTACGTCAGGGTAGACAGGAAGGCACTGTGGGAGGTTTTGAGGATATACGGGATAGGAGGAAAGCTTCTAGGAGCTGTCAAGAGTTTTTATGAGAGTAGTAGAGCTTGTGTCAGGATTAGAAATGGAGAGAGTGAGTGGTTCGAGGTAAAGGTGGGACTTCGTCAAGGATGCGTTATGTCGCCCTGGCTGTTCAACTTATACATGGATGGGGGTGGTGCTAGAGGTAAATGCAAGGGTAATGGGTCAGGGATTGGAGATGGTTAAAGAAAATGGAGAAAAGTGGGAGGTGAGCCAGCTGTTGTTTGCGGACGACACTGCGCTTGTGGCAGGATCGGAGGAGGGATTGAGGAAGTTGGTGACAGAGTTTGGGAGAGTGTGTGATAGAAGAAAGCTGAAGATAAATGTGGGTAAATGTAAGGTGATGAGATGTACAAGGGGTGAAAGTGGCAGTAGTCTGGAAGTGAGCATTAAGGGAGAGCGACTGGAGGAAGTGGATAGTTTTAGATACTTGGGTGCAAATGTGGCAGGAAAAGGTGGAGTGAAGGTGGAGGTAGAATGTAGATTGAGAGAAGCGAGTAAATGCCTTGGTGGATTAAAAAGTGTAATGAGGAATAGACATTTGGGAATGGATGCTAAGAGGAGACTATATGAAGGAGTGATTGTGCCAACAGCACTGTATGGGGCAGAAACATGGAACATAAGAGAGGAAGAGAGGAGTTTGAATGTGTTTGAGATGAGGTGTCTGAGAAGTATGATGGGGGTTACTAGGCTGGATAGAGTGAGAAATGAGGAGGTGAGGAGGAGAACAGGGGTGGAAAGGGGGTTGGGAGATAGGGTTGATGAAAGAGTATTAGGATGGTTTGGACACATGGAAAGAATGAGTGAAGAAAGACTAGTAAAAGAGGTATGGAAGGCAGATGTGGAGGGAGTGAACATGAAGGGACATCCTAGGATGAGGTGGATGGATGGGGTGAAGGGGGCTTTGGGGAAGAGGGGAATGTCTATTGAGGAAGGACGGGAGAGGACAGAAGACAGGGGTGAATGGAGAATGGTTGTATATGGATGATGTTGTGATGCATGAGGTGGAATGGGAGAGGGGATAGGGGGTGTGGTAGTATGTGTGAGCAATTTTTGACGCAGCCCGAAGGGATTTCTCCCCGTCTTCTCCTTTATGCATGGGGGGACGGAGAGGGGGGGTCGCCGATTTAATGAAGCGGCCTTGCTGTGGATGTGCTGTGTCTTGCGACACTGCTTCTGACCCAGGGCAGTGGACAAGGTGCAGGGATGACCTGTCATCCAGGAGGTGCTAAGATGAGAGGGAGGATGGAGGGGTGTGGAGTGTATTCAGGGATGGAATGAGTGGAAATGATTTTATGCCTTTTCCTTCTTGGCTACCTCCCTTGTAAGGGGGAAAAAGCCTTGGTATATGTATGTATGTATATTATATATATACATACCATATTTTTTGGACCATAAGGCGCTTCGTACCATAAGGCGCACCCGTAATTTGCTATTCCCCGTCCTTACATAAGGCGCACCTGACCATAAGGCGCACCTGGTCTCGTCATCGGATAATCATGCATATGTGAGTGCATTCAGAACTGAACATTTTCGTTGTTGAATGAGAAAAATTGGTTGGGATTCAGCAAAATTACAAAAATAAATTATATACATTTTTTTTTCTTTTTTTGGTCAGTGAAATCAGACCACCTCCATGGACGGTCTGCCCTGCCAATACCCCTAAAAACAGCATAAACACGTTACAGGAATTGTGGGGAATAAAACCAACATTAGCAGTTTTATTCCCGGAATTCTCTATTCGCTTAAAAACACAAGATTACAAATGAAGGTAATTTTTAGTTTCGACCATAGGTGCAATATAGCAATAGAAAATTAATTATTAATTTTGTAAATTATAATGTATCAAAGTAATATGCAATTTTGTGAGCGGAAATAAAAAAAAAGGTGCAAAAACTGATTTCGTAAATAACGAAGTTGTGTCGGACAAATGGTACGCCATGTTTGTTATGATAGATGCAGACATCAAAGAAATGAAAGGGTGATAAATTCGTCTAACCTAACCTGTGTTTAATAAATCATTACCTGCAAATTAAATACCATCTGGCTCGTCCTCGTTGTCATCGTCGTGAAGGACTGGCGTCCCGATCCTATGCTACTGACTTCGTTCATTAGCATATTTTCTTGTAGCAAGGTATTTTTCATTTTCATTTCTGTCCACAAAATTGCATATTACAATGATACATTTAATTTACAAAATTAATAATTAATTTTATATTGCCATATTGCGCCCATGGTCGAAACTAAAAAAAAAAAATACCTAAATGACTACAGTCTGAGTGGAGCGAGACTAGACCAATGCAAAATGGCTGTCTGTGTTGTGGACGCTATCATATCATAGCCATGATAGCGTGAATGAATGCGGTGGCATGGACTCGAAAACTGTCAAAGTTTTCGCAATTTTCTTGTCAAGATACATGCATCTTGGTTACAACTTGGTTGTAACTTTTGCTAGGCCTATGCACTGTCGCTGTCGGCAGGCTAACTACGAAACGTGTCAAAATAGTACGTCACTGTCCGAGGCATTTTTTTGCACTGAAGCCACACATAAGGCGCACCACCCGATTTTGGCCGATTTTAAGGATTTTGCCTGCGCCTTATGGTCCAAAAAATACGGTATATATTATATACCTATACATATATATATACATACATATACCAAAGGCTTTTTCCTCCTACACAGGGGGTAGCCAAAAAGAAAAAGGCATAGAAACCACTCCCATCCATTCCATTTCCTATATATTCCACTCCCCTCCACCCTCCCTCTTATCTTGGCACCTCCTGGATGACAGGTCATCCCTGCATCCTGTCCACTGCCCTGGATCAGAAGCAGTGTCACAAGACACAGCACATCCACAGAACCGCTTCATAAATTCGGCGACCCCCGATGCAGAAAAGGAGAAGACGGGGAGAAATCCTTTCGGACTGCGTCAAATTTTTTCTCAAACATACTTCCTCACCCCCCCATCCCCGACCCACTCCTCTCATGCATCACAGCATCATCTATACACAACCCCTCTCCATTCACTCCTATCTTTGGTCCTCTCCCGTCCTTCCTCCACAGACATTCCTCTCTTTTGTAATATTCTACTAAATATATATATATATTTTGTGATATTCGACTAAATATATATATACATATACATTATATATATACCTATACGCACACACACACATATATATATCATTCAATTTCTCCCTAGAGTCTTTATCTACATATACTAATAGTTTTCTTCCTCTTATATAGGAGATAGCCATGCAAGGCAATGTACCATCCCCATCCATTCCATCATCATTTTTCCTTTCTTGTGGACGAAGGGTCATCCTTGTCTCCTGGCCACTGCCCCCAAGTCAGAAGCCCAAAATTTGGGCCTGGAGTTACACGAAGTGGAAAACCTGTAGCCCCACAGTGACTGAGAACAGCCTTTGGTACCTCCCGCACATCTCTCTGGGAAGAAACTTTGGCCTGTTAACTTTGTTGTATTTACCTAATTGTAGTATACAGGAAAGGAGCAATGCTTGTTGGGTCCCATTTCCTATTCTCTGATTTTCTAACATACCTAGCCTTAAATTCATGTACAGTTCCAACTTTATCTATATCTTTGATTTCCAATTAGTATTTAGAGTTGAACTCGTGTACTGTTTGTGCTTAGGCTGCATCACCTTCTATGCTATTCCACACTATTCATCTATATGGAAAATTGTATTTCTTCACATCTTTTCACCATGTGGTCTTTCTTAATTTACTTCCATTACCTCTCATAGCCCTCTCATCTTAAATCAGGAGATCTCTTCTATCAATGCAATCTATCCCCTTGAGTGACCTGAATACTGTAATCAAGTCACCTCTTTCTCTTCGATCTTTCAAAGTTGGCAGACCAGTACTGTATCAGTATGGGACTGTTCCATGTCACTGGCTGAAATTAGTAAAGAGAGAAGAACAGTCACCAGTTGTCAGTTCTACGGCCTAGTCCAGAGAAAGAGTGTCACTCCCACAGGGCTGTACCTCCTCATGGAGGTGACGCCGTCCATCTTACAGGACTACCACACGTAGGTACCCATCCATGAACTCCCAACAAGACCACTCTCCAACACAACTAACAAGCAACTTACTTTCAATGAATTCACCCTCACTCAGTCAACAAATAACATGAATCATCCAAGACCTCCATCTTACCTCTTCCCAATGAAGGCAAAGATAGATAAATAGATAGAGAGATAGATAGATAGAAGGATAGATAGATAGAAGGATAGATAGATAGAAGGATAGATAGATAGAAGGATAGATAGATAGAAGGATAGATAGATAGATAGATAGATAGAAGGGGTAGATAGATAGATAGATAGAAGGATAGAAGGATAGATAGATAGATAGATAGATAGATAGATAGAAGAAGAAGAAGAAGAAGAAGAAGAAGAAGAAAAAGAAGAGAAGAAGAAGAAGAAGAAGAAGAAGAAGAAGAAGAAGAAGAAGAAGAAGAAGAAGAAGAAGAAGAAGAAGAAGAAGAAGAAGAAGAAGAAGAAGAAGAAGAAGAAGAAGAAGAAGAAGAAGAAGAAGAAGAAGAAGAAGAAGAAGAAGAAGAAGAAGAAGAAGAAGAAGAAGAAGAAGAAAATAATAATATATAAAAAATATATATATACCCACCCATTAAAATACAAACTAAAAGAAATCAAAACAACCACAAAATTTTGAAAGATTGAAGAGAAAGATGGTTTGACTACTATATTCAGGTCAAGAAAGGGGATAGATTCCATTAACAGAAGAGATATTTTGATTAAGGATGGCTTTAAAAGGTCACAAGAACAAATTAAGAAAAAACACATGTCTAAAGCATGTGAAGAAATATAATTTTCCATATAGATACATGAATACTTGGAATAGCTTAGGTGATATAGCCCAAACTAATACACAAATTCAAATCTGAACATGATAATAAAGGCAATCCAGGACAGGTCATAGATAAAGTTGGAACTGTACATGAATTTGTGACAAGGTATGATAAAAATTGGAGAAGAAGAAACGAGACCCAATAAGTATGGCTCCTTTCCTGTAAAAGGATTTGGAAAAATTTGATGACCGAGGGCAGAGACAGATACCACACATAACAGCTCCTACCCTGTGTACCAATTCAATGCAAAAATTTTATCAACACTCACCATTCAACGGGGAGGAGAGCTCTCTTGGGCTAGTAATGTATTGGTCTTCTTCACAATGGTCCCTTGTGTTTGGCATAGTCATCCTCTCCACTTTGACACTATCCTCATCACTGTCTCCCCTGTCATCATCATGGCCTAAGCTACTGGATTCCATTTATAAGAATGACAATAGCGTCTTTATCACTGCTATACCACATAACAGGATCCACGAAACAAAAGTGGGGAAGACAGTGTGCTGAAGAGCTGGATTAAACAGAAGATAAAATAAGAAGATTTATTAGGATTTCAGACTGTCAATTTTTATTTTATTTTTATCTATTCATATATTCATTAATTTGTTATTACTATAAATATATCTTTTTGATCAATTTTCCTAAGTAAGTTGTCCTACATATCAAATCATCAGAATCTAATACTCCTAGTATTATTGAATGTGGCAGGAAAGGGAGGAGTGGAGGTGGAGGTAAATTGTAGATTGAGAGGTAAATGCCTTGGTGGATTAAAAAGTGTAATGAGAAATAGACATTTGGGAATGGATGCTGAGAGGGGATTGTATGAAGTAGTGACTGTGCTGACAGCACTGTATGGGGCAGAAACATGAAACATAAGAAAGGAAGAGAGGAGGAGTTTGAATGTGTTTGAGATGAGGTGTCTGATAAGTATGATAGGTTTGATTTATGAGTTTTTGGCCGACGGCCAGGCACTGGGTACAAGTATGATAGGGGTTACTAGGCTGGATAGAGTGAGAAATGAGGAGGTGAGGAGGAGAACAGGAGTGGAAAGGGAGTTGAGAGGTAGGGTGGATGAAAGAGTATTAGGATGGTTTGGTCACATGGAAAGAATGAAAGAAAAAATAGACTAGTAAAAGAGGTGTGGAAGGCAGATGAGGAAGGAGTGAATATGAGGGGGCGACCTGGGATGAGATGGATGGATGGGGTAAAAGGGGCTTTGGGGAAGAGGGGAATGTCTGTTGAGGAAGTACGGGAGAGGACAGAAGACGGGTGAATGGGGAGTGGTTGTATATGGATGATGATGTGATCCATGAGGTGGAATAGGTAGGGGATGGGGGGGGTGAGGGAGTATGTGTGAGAAAAATTTGACACAGCCTGAAGGGATATCTCCCCATCTTCTCCTTCTCTGCATGAGGGGACGGAGAGGGGGGGGTTGCTAATTTAATGAAGCGGCCTTGCTGTGTTTTGCAATACGGCTTCTGACCCAGGGCAGTGGACAAGATGGAGGGAGGTGCCAGGTGCCAAGATAAGAAGGAGGGAAGAGGGTGGAGGGGAGTGGAGTGTGACAGGGATGGAATGGGTGGGAGTGGTTTTTATGCCCTTGTTTTTTGGCTACTTCCCTTATAAGGGGGAAAAAGCCTTTGGTGTATGTATGTATTAACGTGTTTTGAAATGAACAAAGCTGATACATCACTGGCCATTTACTTCCAAATAGCAATCAGTTTCACATTTTATTCTTATTTTGATCTTAAGATCTCTATGGTTTTGTCGATTTTGTTAAAATCTTTCAAGTGCTCAGTCGGCGTGGCAATCTGCAGACACCTCCCTGTAAGCCTATTTCGCACATGTGTAGATCATCATCCTGTGTGATATGTTGTTACAGGGGACAACTCGATGTCTGCAACGGAAGCCATATTGTCGTTATTCAAATGGAGGTTGGAGGTACGAGTACATTTGCTATTGTGTTTGCGAATTTTGATGATTAACATTATATATACTACTAATAAAAATTAAACCATTTCAAAGGTGACACATTTTAAAAATGTTACATGTCTTGGAGAGGGGGGTCTATAAGTCCTCCGAGGTCATAAGTTCTCCGAGGCAGTAAGCCTTTCGAGGCTATAAGTTCTCCGAGGGTGCAAGTCCTCCGAGGGTGCAAGTCCTCCGAGGGTGCAAGTCCTCCGAGGGTGAAAGTCCTCCGAGGATGCAAGTCCTCCGAGGGTGCAAGTCCTCCGAGGGTGCCAGTCCTCCGAGGGTGCAAGTCCTCCGAGGGTGCCAGTCCTCCGAGAGTGCAAGTCCTCCAAGGGTGCAGGTCCTCCGAAGCTGTAAGCCCTTCAAGGCTGCAAGTCCTCCATGGTCGTAAGTCCTACGAGGGTGCAAGTCTTCTGAAGTTGCAAGTCCTACGAGGTTGTAAATCCTCCAAGGTAATAAATCCTCCAAGGTAATAAGTCCTCCAAGGTAATAAATCCTCCAAGGTAATAAGTCCTCTAAGGTAATAAGTCCTCCAAGGCAATAAGTCCTCAGTGGTCACAAGTCCTCAGTGGTCGCAAGTCCTCAGTGGTCGCCATGTTCCCTTGAATTGACCAGGAAAAAATGTCCCTTGGGTTCGGCCTCAGCCTCGGGGCGGAACCCCAACACGGGATCCCTATCGTGGGATTAGAGCGCGGAGCACTGTTTACGCAGCCAAGCCCCCGGCGAAGCCGGGTAGGGCGAAGCCCGAGGCTTGTAGAGTTGAAAATATAAAATCAGAAAAAATATTCTAATCATTTAATCAATTATCTAATATCATATTATCTAGCACTCAGAGAGCACCAACCTCTAGACAAGTTTTATTTTAACTTGCAGTTTTCAAACTTGCAATTTTTTTTCTTTCTATTTTCAAGTAGTTTCATGACAAAGAGGGGATAGGGGGGGGGGGGTCGATCGGTTACAAGAAGCGGCCTTGCTGTGAATATCCTGTGCCTTGCTACATTACTTCTGACCCAGGCAATGGGTGGGAGACAGGGATGATCCTTCATCCACGAAGAGCTAAAATGAGAGGGAGACAAGGGTGGTGGATGAAGTGTATTAGGTGGGAGTGGGTGCATGCCTTTGACTTAGCTACCTCCCTTATATGGGGGAAAAAGCCCTTGATATACAGATTGACAGTTTCAAATAAGTAGCACCACAGGTTCATCCATCAAACCCTCCAGCTCTGTTGCCATTTCTCTCAAATCAACCAAAATTTTTGCAAGGTCCCTCAATATCGCTGGTGATTTGGTCCAATTCTCACCAGGTTCCTCTTCTTTTTCAAGGCAAGAACTGAAGCATTTAAAGAGCATCCATCTATGATTAGAATACGTGTCAGTGGTGTCCCCACACAAAGTAAGATACAAGAAAGATCAAACAAGCTGGTTCCTAGCCTGGCAGATAAACATACATAGACTAAAACCACTGGGTCTACCAACACTGAAAGATTGACAAGAAAGAGGTGATATGATTTAAGTATTCAAGTTGTTGAAGGGAATAGACTGCATGGACAGAGGAGATCTTGATTCAAGATAAGAGAGATTTAAGAGGTCATGAGAACAAATTAAGAAAGACTACATGTCTAAAGGATGTGAATAGTTTTTCATATAGATGTGTAAATACTTGAAATATTTTAGGTGATATAGCCTAAGCTGGAACAATACAGGACTTTAAATATAAATATGATAATCAGAAATTAAGAATATATACCAAATTGGATCCATATATGAATTTGAGGCTAGATATGATAAACTGGAGCATATGTGACAGGATCTCATAAGTATTTGCCTAGTTGTACCTAGTTGTATTTACCTAGTATCTTATGTGAAGGTGAGCATCACTCATGGTGTCCTGTCTCTGTATCTTGCTATATCTAATTTGCTTTTAAATTCTTGCTCCTTTCCTGTATACAAAGAGTCCTCCTTATACGGTAATACTTTATTTGGTAAATTCACAGTTACGGTATTTGGTAATTACTACCCTTGATTTTATTTACGGTAAGAAAGATTCACAGATACAGTATCCGCTCATGTTTTGTTTACACTGTACTGTAGCGCCACAACAATCAGTCTCTTACTGTGTTCGGTATACAGTAATTTCAACTTGCGGTGAAGTTTTCAGGAACGTATATGTACCGTATAACAAGGATTTACTGTACTACGAGGTACTATCAGATAAATACAAACCTCTGCCAAAACAAAACATAGAAAATGGGTGTGTTGTGGTTGCAGGGGATGAGACTACACAAAGAAATAAAGATCTAAATGATAACTGAGGGTGGCAGGGGGTGTGGGAGGGGAGGCAGGGGGTGTGGGAGGGAAGGCAGGGGGTGAGGGAGGTGTCAGAGGGGGAAGTTAGAGGAAGAGGGAGGGCGGAATTAGTAAGGCAAGGAGAGGGGAAAAGCAGGGAGGATGGGAGGGGGAAGGCAGTGAGAGAGGGAGTGTGAGAGGGGAAATGCAAGGGAGAGAGTGAGGTAGAGAGGGGAAAATCAGGGTAAAAGAGGGAAGACAGGGGCGAGGGAAGGTGGGAGGGGGAAGGCAGGGTAGAAGAGGGAAGACAGGGGTAATGGTGGGTAGGAGGGGGGAAGGCAGGGTGAGGGAGGATGGAAGGCAGGAGAGAAAGTAGGGGTGGGACTGGGGAAGGTAAGGGGAGAGGGAGGGGGAAGGCAAGGGGAGAGGAGGGGAAGGCAAGAGGAGAGGGAAGGGGAAGGCAAGGGGAGAGGGAGGGTGAAGGGAAGGGGAGAGGGAGGGTGAAGGGAAGGGGAGAGGGAGAGTGAAGACGGGGGAGAGCTAAGGTGGCAGTGAGAGAGGGAGGGTTGGGAGAGGGAAGACAAGAGGGAATGGAAGGGCTGGAGGGGGAAGGCAGAGGGGATAGGGAGGCTGGAGGGGGGGCAAGTGGGGATAAGGGAGGGAAGGAATGGGAAAATCTGGGAAAGAGATGGTAGGTTTGGAGGGAATGATTGGGTAAGAAAACATACTAAATCAAATATATTTAACAAAACTATTTAACTGAAGAAAATTTCAAGAAACTTTAAATTGCAATAGTAAGACCTATCTTGAATTTGGTGACACATTCTGGAGCCCAATTAAAAAAATATATACATATATATAACCTCTTTGGAAAATGTAATATGTACAGAGAAGAGCGGCTAAGATGTTTCCAGGACTCAAGAACTTACGAAGAGAGATTGAAAGTGCTGTAGCTTCCTATACTATATAAACTATTTACTGGAAAGTACAAAATGGGGATAGCTATTGTACTGCAGCATGTCGAAGGTGAAGGCCCAGCTACAAGAGGACACAAGTTAATGAAAAAGAGATGTCGAACAAGGCCGAGGCAAAACTTCTTTGCAGAAATAGTCAACACATTGTTGAAGCCCCAAGTGTATTTGCATTTGAAAGAAGACTGGATAAATATTGGATACACCAAGACGTGAAATTTATGAAGCTGTGCTGTCATTCTCGAAGCATGCTGGCCAACGACTACATAAAAAATTACAAGATCTGGACATGATATAGGCTAAACAGCCTGCACCCAGTATTACTCAAGTATTATGTATACCAAGATTCTTCCCTCCCTCCTAATAAATGAGGTGGTCCATCTCTTTATCAATCGAATAATTCTTTCCAGTTGCTGGAGTTAAACGACATTTGTTTACTACTATGGGATAGAATTAAGAAGTTATGATTATTGTAGAGCAAACAACAAAATTTGCCTCAACATCGACTTGTACCACGCTGTGCACAGAACCGCATTTTCCAAACGTTCAAGTTGCAGCTTGTAAAACCAATATTTCTGTGATCGCTTGTGTATTTACTGTCTCTGACAACGAAGGATCTCTGCAAATTGTATACAATGACAATCTTCATATCTATACTCACCTTTCAAAATAGATATTACTGTACAGCACTTCCTGAGTGTGAATCAAGTTCTCATCGCTTACCTTCGACATTAACTAAACACGGCCTGTCTACTAAGAATTTACGATTAAGAAAAAAAAAGTTACAATCAAATGTGAAATGTTTATTCATAAACATGTATTTTTGTATATACTATTTACAGAACCTACGGTTTTAATATTCTATATCTAAATATGAGTGCATATGCGCAATTATTTCCAATCGCACCAAAGTAAGATTCATATACGAATTCTACAATACCACTTATGAATTGAAATGCATACAGATAACTCATTTAGAAAATAGCCAGTAATTAGAACCTTCTTGCTTTCATTTTCCAAAGCTCTGTAAATGTAACTAGTTTCTGTGATTCCCGCAATTTTTTTTATCTTATTTAATATTAAATAGATTTTGTAACAACTTCGTCCCTTTGAGACACACTACCTAGTATTTTCCCATTATCTTTTGGGCTTCGGCCTCTCCTTCATTGCAGACAATGGCAATTCTCTCAAAAAATCTCAGTCGATCCTGCGTATTCGGTTGGGAGCTCTGCCCACCCTTACCCGGCTGAGCTGGCTAAAACCGCAAGCTTCGCTAAAATACAGTATATTGATATTTCTTCACTTAGCTCAGTGACTATATGAGTTACACGAATTTCATGTACGTCTAGGGATGAAGCAGTCCTTGTTCACCTATTTCAAAGCTCTATCTCGATTGTGCAAAGAAAGTAATTATGGCGAGTATAAGATATGGAATATAATTTTAATGTTTATACAGCATTTTACTTATTATCACTGTGTCTAGTCATTATGAGGCTGGTTGTAAAATTTAACATGTCTTCTGTGATATAAGATAGTCATGAATATGACTGTGCTTTTACATATTCCATTAAGTGACACATAACAGAAAAAATGAAAGGTTTATATGATTAATTTTTTATACTGGACGGGTGACGGAAGCAGAGCGTCTGTGGCGAACAAGCCCCCACATATGCTATGTCGGCTTATAACATCGCAACCCCAGCAGTGGGAGCAACCGTGTATTGATAGACTGTGTAGAAGTAGCTGGCCTTCGGCCTTGTAGTAATTGTGTTAGAGTTAAGTCTATGGTACGCCTGTACTACATGAATTTGCATCCTCTCGAAAGCACAACCTAAGCCCTGCCGAGCCATATTTCGGTCAGGCTGGTTGGTGTGCTTCTTTAGCGTACGCAATAGGCCTATATAAGGGGACCAGGTTTGGTGACCCAGGTCAGTCCCTCTCTTGTACTTGTACCCAACAGAGTCC
This sequence comes from Oratosquilla oratoria, assembly GCF_046742065.1. Classification (NCBI taxonomy): domain Eukaryota; kingdom Metazoa; phylum Arthropoda; class Malacostraca; order Stomatopoda; family Squillidae; genus Oratosquilla; species Oratosquilla oratoria. The sequence continues at coordinate 28,034,867 of NC_134808.1, forward strand.
GACCCGAGCTCGCGGTCACCTTGTGGTTTAGGGCAGGGCCATGAGCCCTGCCCGCGTCGACCCAACCAGAATAAAACCAACGAAGCTCACCCGAGTTTCCTTCACTCCTTCGGCACCTAAGCACAAGTGACATCACAGCATGTTACATTGGTGACCACCGGAGTTTGGACACGAGTACACCCAGCCCCCCTTCTGATCTGGTTCATCGACAACTTGTGTGACTACATGGCGCTCCAACCCCACCACAGCCTTCGCAGCTCACGAGCGCCTCCTCGCTCGACGGTACGACCATCCCTTCGCCTGACGTCCCAACAGCCCTCTTCGCTCGACGTCACGACAGCCTCCCAGGTCGACGTCACAACCGCCCGCCGCCGCAGACGTCACGTCCGCTTCTTCGCTCGACGTCACACGGCCGCCTCCTCTCTCGACGTCACAACCGCCCGCCGCCGCAGACGTCACACGACCGCTTCTTCGCTCGACGTCACACGGCCGCCTCCTCTCTCGACGTCACAACCGCCCGCCGCCGCCGACGTCACACGACCGCTTCTTCGCGCGACGTCACACGGCCGCCTCCTCGCTCGACGTCACAACCGCCCGCCGTCGCCGCCGCCCACGAGCAACTCTGCGCTTCTTCGCTCGACGTCACACGGCCGCCTCCTTGCGCTCGACGTCACGACTGCCTCCCAGGTCGACGTCACAACCGCCCGCCGTCGCCGCCGCCCACGAGCAACTCTGCGCTTCTTCGCTCGACGTCACACGGCCGCCTCCTCTCCCGACGTCACAACCGCCGCCGTCTGCGCCCTCTGGAGGGAGTTTTCGCTCTCACTGACGTCGCTCACGGCCTATTCTCCCGCCGTCGCCGCCGCCGACGTCACACGCGCACCACCCTTTGACTTCACCCTCGACCGGCTCCACGATGGATACCACTCCGCCGCCGCCGCCGCAGCCATCGCTGACGCCGTCGTCGCCGCCGTCTGCGCCCCTTTCGGAAGTCAGCACTTCCACTGACATCGCAGACGGCCTATTCTCGTGCTGTCGCAGTCGCCGCCGCTGCTGGCGCCGCTCCACAGCTTCCTATGGATCCCACACCGCCGTCGCCGCCGCAGCCACTGCTGACGTCGTTGTCGCCGCCGTCTGCGCCCCTTTCGGAAGCCCGCGCTTCCACTGACATCGCAGACGGCCTATGCTCCCACTGCCACAGTCGTCGCCGCCGCCGGCGCCGTCTCCACAGCTTCCTCCCTCCTTTGACGTCACCCACGCCCCGCCTCCCTGCTTGGACATCACGATTCCACGCTTCGCAGGGGAAGGGGGGTAAATGTGGCGAACAAGCCCCCACATATGCTATGTCGGCTTATAACATCGCAACCCCAGCAGTGGGAGCAACCGTGTATTGATAGACTGTGTAGAAGTAGCTGGCCTTCGGCCTTGTAGTAATTGTGTTAGAGTTAAGTCTATGGTACGCCTGTACTACATGAATTTGCATCCTCTCGAAAGCACAACCTAAGCCCTGCCGAGCCATATTTCGGTCAGGCTGGTTGGTGTGCTTCTTTAGCGTACGCAATAGGCCTATATAAGGGGACCAGGTTTGGTGACCCAGGTCAGTCCCTCTCTTGTACTTGTACCCAACAGAGTCCGACCCGAGCTCGCGGTCACCTTGTGGTTTTGGGCTGGGCCATGAGCCCTGCCCGCGTCGACCCAACCAGAATAAAACCAACGAAGCTCACCCGAGTTTCCTTCACTCCTTCGGCACCTAAGCACAAGTGACATCACAGTATGTTACACGTCTTGTTCCCTCCCTCCCTCCACCCCAATCAATCTCATGAGTCAAAATTGAACATGACTTGAGTACATACCGCTCATGATTTTTCGCATCTCGATTAGTTTACGGCTTTCATCATCTCATATTCATGATCTTCTTGGGTCTTTGAATACGGCTGTACCAACGTATATGGTCGGAAGAGTGACACTCAAATCGGAAATTGAAATATTTAGATATGAAAAAGTTCGTGAGTTGCATCGTAGTATCTCTTTTAAGCCCTCTTGTTGGGACAATTTCCAAATCACATATTAAAGGATAATGTTGATTTGAAGGAAAACTACTTGGACATAATATCACTTTTGATTTCAAACTGGTTAGTTTTGATGTAACAAGTCTTTTTACTCGAGTTCTGGTTTATAACTTGTTAGGATATCTTGAAGAAGAATTGAAGAAATATCTTATACTTCCATCCCATACAATTATTAGTTTAATTAAGTTATGCGTTATTGGCTCAGATTTTGAGTTTAACGGGAAGTTTTACGCACAAAAGAATTGATATGGCTATGGTTTTGAGTAATTTATACATGGAGTTTTTCGAAAGAGTGTTATTGCCGAACATTTTGCCATCTAATATAATATGATACAGATATGTTGACGACATATTGTGTATTTGGCCTTGTGATAAACCTGAGGATGAGTTTTTGTTAAAGTTAGATAATTTGGTTCCTTCTATAAAATTCACAGTCGAGACAGAAGAGAACAACATATTGCCTTTTTTAGATGTAAGTATTCATCGGTGTGGTAGATATTTTAAATTTAATGTTTATAGAAAACCAACCAATGTTCTCTCATACATTCATTTCTATTCATACCATCATCAAAATACCAAGTTATCTGTTTTTTCATCTATGTTCTTGAGAGCGTTTAGAGTTTGTTCTCCTGAGTATTTTGAAGATGAAGTGAAATTTATTTATGAGATTGGTCAGAATTTGAAATATCCAAAGCATTTGATAGACAAAGCACAAGAAAAAGCCAGAAGAACATATTATAACACTTCTCAAGTAAAAGAATTTAACATGAAGAACATTTTAGCAATTCCTTACCATGAAAATTTTATCACCCTCCCTCAAATATTTAAAAACTGGTATTCAGATGATACTTAATAACAGCAATAATGTTAAGAACTATCTAATTAAAAATTCTCGTAAAGACAAAGAAGGATGTATCTACAGCATACCTTGTAAAGTATGTGATATTAAGCACATAGGCCAAACAGGAAAAGACTTAAGCAAAAGGATTAGTTAACATAAATATAACATAAGAACGGGTCAAATGTCAAGTGGACTTTTCGTCCATCAAAAAGAGTTTG